>NC_139562.1:8595688-9195688 GCF_965112155.1 Podarcis liolepis
GGCAAAACTACAGCTGCCAGGATTCTGGCAGGGTGGGAGGGACTCATGCACTTTAGATGTGCTTTAAATTTATGGTGTTTATGCAGCCTGAGATGTCTAAGGACTGGGAAGGAATAGGAAGCTCAGAGCCTGTACACTGTCGGCTTGTGTATGCATTGTGCTCTGTTGCGTGCAAGGAGGGAACGCTCCCAGCAGCCACATGGTGGATAATAGCACATCCCCAGCTCCATAATGGTGTTTTCTGCCATGCCATAGATGCTCCAACAATGGCTGGAGAACAAAAAGCCACCTTGAATCAATGGTAGAAAACGTCTGCCTTGAAAACTGCAATTAAGCAGTAGACAGTCACTCTCAGGTTACCATCTGAGACTCAGAAGCATGACATTAGATTTCTAAATATGTGACTCATTCTAAGAGGCACAAGGAAAATCAAGGAAAGGCCACAGAGGAGAGAGAATGCATGCTTCTCCCAACAGGGCTTGACTCCAGAGCTTGCAAAATAACAATTTAAAAGTAACAATGGGCTACAATTTTGTCGCCAAATTTCTCCCAAAGTGAGTATCGACGCAAGCAGAGGCAGACCATCCATAACGAAGAGCAAAGCCCTATACACGTTTACTGAGAAGTAAGTCTCGCTGTGTTTGTTGGGTATTACTCTCTTGTAAGTAAGTTCAGGTTTTGCAGATTGAATGTGTTTGATAATAAATGGGCCAACACATCCCCCATTCATTGCACGGGAACGTGGGGCAGCCAGGAGGGTAGCAAAAGCATTTCATACAGTTTAGTTACAAAGAAATGATAATAAGGGACCATCTTGCAAGGTGGTCAGAACCACAGAAGCAATGACAAACCTAGACAGCATCTTAAAAAGCAGAGACATCACCTTGCCAACAAAGGTCCGTATAGTTAAAGCTATGGTTTCCCCAGTAGTGATGTATGGAAGTGAAAGCTGGACCATGAAGAAGGCTGATCACCAAAGAATTGATGCTTTTGAATTATGGTGCTGGAGGAGACTATTGAGAGTCCCATGGACTGCAAGAAGATCAAACCTATCCATTCTGAAGGAAATCAGCCCTGAGTGCTCACTGGAAGGACAGATCCTGAAGCTGAGGCTCCAATACTTTGGCCACCTCATGAGAAGAGAAGACTCCCTGGAAAAGACCCTGATGTTGGGAAAGATGGAGGGCACAAGGAGAAGGGGATGACAGAGGACGAGATGGTGGGACAGTGTTCTCAAAGCTACCTGCATGAGTTTGACCAAACTGCGGGAGACAGTGGAAGAGAGGAGTGCCTGGCGTGCTCTGGTCCATGGGGTCATGAAGAGTCGGACATGACTAAACGACTAAACAACAACAACACTTTATTTACATCCAAGATTTTGCACTTCCTCAGAGGGATTCGGTTGCGGGGCTTGTTTTCTTTCAAAATGGATCGCCACACCTGCCACATGGGGAAACGCCAGTTCAAAAAAAAAAATATTGGGCACAAAGAACTGTTTACATGGTTCTTGGGGTTGTGAACACACACACACACACACACCCAACAACAACAACCTGCAGTAATACTGCATGCATTTCATTTTACAGATGTGACAGGTGGCGGTTGGTGGCTTTGCCCTGACCCCAGCTGGCAATCAATTCCTGCCTGCCATCAATCACACAGATGAGACAAGGGGATGAGCTGCAAATGGGATGCAGGCCAGAGGGACAGGATCCATTTAGACAATGGATCAAATCAAAGCATTCCACGGGGGGCCATTACCAGGCATCTCCCTCTCCCGCCCCCCACCCCTTAGTGAATGGAATGATTGGTAATGATGAGTTAATTCGTGTTAGCAATAATCGGCCATTTTGAAAGACAAGGACGGGACAAAGGGGGAGACATGGGGAGGACGCAGCGCATTAGTGGAAGGTGTCTCGCACCTGCGGCGCTTACTGCTGAAGGTTAAATGGAATGGTCAAGGAGGGCAGCAGGTGCCTTTGGTAAGATGCCCTGCCCTAGGAACATCCCATAGTACCTGCTCTGCAAACATCCCATGGCAACTACTCTACAAACATCCCATGGCACCTGCTCTGGAAACATTCTGTGGCACCAAACTGACCAGATCCTGGGCTCAAAACAGATTAAGTTGGCATATTTGACATGGCAGTGCCAAGAACCTGGGTCAATTGACTGAACTGATTCTTGACCTGCGATATCACCTTACCCCATATATGCCCATGGCCACTTTGCCACACAATTCCTGTTCCACCTTTGTAAGAACTCAATCTTCTAGTGCGGCAGCACCTACACTTTGGAATTCCCTCCCTATTGACACCAGGCAGGTGCCCTGACTGTACTCTTTTTGGTGCCTGCTGAAAACACTTTTGTTTAGACAAACCTATCCAGATGTTTAGAAAGCTGGTGCAAGTTTTCATCTGTTTCTAACCTATTGTTATCTTAACTTTGTAAAAGCCTTAGATTCTTGTTCTTAATTCGTCTTATTGATCATTTTCTTGTCTTATCCCTTTTTTAAAAAAAACAACGCTTTGACGGTGGTTTGTTTTTTTTTAACCATCAAGCATTTGTATAAATTTTACGAAATAAATAGAGGAACTAAAGGTCTGGGTTGGCAGGGTCCTTCTTCACAAGTGTCTTCTCTTCAGGGAAGTCATTTGCGAGTGAACACCATGCAAGATCAATGCCTCCGCTCAACAGCTGTTGAGTAGAGGCACTGTTTGTTTGGGAGTGGGGGATCAGCCTACTACGTTCTCCAGGTCCCAGCCTTTCCACAGGTTTTCTGCCTGATGCATTCCCTTCCTCCCTGTCTGATGCCCTGAACTCTGACATCCCCAGATTTCTCTGGACCATCCAACCTGACCCATAGTCATGCACAGCCGTCTGAACCCAACGCGGCTGATGCCCAGATCTCTCTGAACAGACCCAATTTTGCTTGGGGCCTGGCCCAATCTGCTGCCTAAAGGTAAAGGTAAAGGGACCCCTGACCATTAGGTCCAGAAATGACTGACTCTGGGGTTGGAGCACTCATCTCGCTTTATTGGCCAAGGGAGCCGGCGTACAGCTTCCAGGTCATGTGGCCAGCATGACTAAGCCGCTTCTAGCGAACCAGAGCAGCGCACGGAAACGCCGTTTACCTTCCTGCCAGAGCGGTACCTATTTATCTACTTGCACTTTGACGTGCTTTTGAACTGCTAGGTTGGCAGGAGCAGGGATGGAGCGACGGGAGCTCACCCCATCACGGGGATTCAAACCGCTGACCTTCTGATCGGCAAGTCCTAGACTCTGTGGTTTAACCCACAGCGCCACCCGCTTCCCTAATCTGCTGCCTAGCCGTAGTAAGAATGAGTCTGAGTCTGCTTTGTATCCAGTGGGTGGACGTCGGAGCAACCATCAGCCGCAATGGCGCCTCTTGATTTGCATAGAAGATGGCGCTCTTCATTAAAACCCTTCAGTCTTCCCTCCTTGGAATGAAAAGAAGGTGGATTTAGTTCAAATAAAATATTATGAAACGGCAGCATAAAGTCGCTGTGAGAACAAGGGGGGAGAAGAATAATATTACAGTGGCATAATAAAATAATAATAAGGCAATCATAAGACAATAAAAAAGGAGACGGTGCTGTAAGTCTCTCAAACCCTCGTCTGTGTCAGCTTTTCATTTGCTTGCAGAGACTCAAAGGACCAGACAAGTGTGATGCCAGCTGACTTGGGACATCCATCAGAGGTTGATGACCAGCTCCCCTGCAGAGGGCACAGGGCCAAGCAGGCACCTTCCTGCCTCCTTCCCAAAGTCTTGTAAGCGCTGGGCTTTGGGGAGGTGGCATGAGGGTTCTGACGGGGTTCTAGAGTCCTCCTTCTGCCATCCCAAAGCCTAGTTAGCATTTGTCCTGCTTTGGGAAGGAGGTGGTTGGGCTCTAGGACTCTGCCAGAGCCTCACGCCTCCTTTCCAAAGCCCAGCACCTCCCTTACCCGGCTTTGGGCTGGGGCAAGGGGCATCAAATTTTGGCATCACACAGGGCAGCACTGTTGGGATCACAGAATGCTGTGTAAGATAGTAAGTCTGCAGGCTTGAGTTTGCTAGTTGATGCAACAGGCTGATGCAATACTTTCTATGGAGGTGCTGGCTCAGAATGACTCAGCAGTAATGTGCTGACAGTGATTGGCATTTCAGAAGGTATTCCAAGCTCTTTTGTTAGGCAAGCAAACCACTCTATTTGTGGCACACATTCGCTTATGGCCAAGTACTCTGCTTCACAAGTACTTGTGGCAACAAATGTTTGTTTCTGGGATTTCCACTGAACCAGGGCATTTCCAATATATATGGCATAGCCAGTGGCAGACTTTCCATTTTCTCTGTCTCCCCAGCTGGCATCAGCGTATGCATACACTTGCTGATCATATCCTGTATCCAGAACCAGTTTGTAATATTTTGTGCCTTTCAGGGTTATGGGCCCAGCACGCTTCCGCTGCTCAAGAGTACAGGTGGTAACAGGCTGATGCAATACTTTCTATGGAGGTGCTGGGTCAGAATGACTCAGCAGTAATGTGCTGACAGTTGATTGGCTGTCATCGGTTTAAAAGGGAAACTGTCCAGCAGTAAAGGTGGTGGTGTAGAGGAGTGCGGTCAGAGAGAAAGAGTCTTCCTATTTGCCTCAAGGTGCAGCCAGGTACTCTGTCTGACTGTATGAACTGCTTCTGTAGATATTTGTGTATATATATAGCTCACAATAAATAATACTGCACTGAAGAACCTGGAACTCTGAGCATTTCTGCTAAAGCACCGCGAGGAATTCGCGACAATCACATCACCAAGCTCCACCCTTGCAATCATGCCCCGATCTTATATAAAGTAGACTGTGTGATTTAAACAAAGGAAAGCACAGATGCATGGCAATGCTGACCACTCACTAGTCCTCTCTTGTACCACCACAGTTCATCATCTGCGAAGTTTTTTTTTATTATTATTATTCCAGGTTGAGCTCATCACTGTTTTGAAATGCGGCAATCTGCCCCTGCTGCGTTTGAGGGCCCCTCTGGCTCCTCCTGATGAAATGGAACAAATAAAAGAAAGCAACGAATAAACCAGGAACTGTCCCATTTGGGTTTGTGTGTGAGAGCATCTGCCCTAAAGTCCAGCCCTGATAGCATCACAGCCAATCAGTACTTTCCTCAAACTGGTCTGATTCAAAGAATAACTGCCTGGTGTGATAACGTGTGAATTACTAGAAAAATTCATCCATTGACTCTTGCAAGGAGGCAGCCCAACTCTTCGTCTTTAACCTCTGCAGAGAATGAATGTACTTTCTGAATACAGTGCGTCTAACAGGGCAAAGCAACAAAGCGATCCTGTTTAAATGCTACGCTCATCCACAACAAGTCAAATTTTGAACAGTAAAGTTTGCATAGCATTCCTGCACGCTCACACACAAACATTCCTCCAGCTTAGCAGAGGCAGAACATTAAGATACAACCCTGAGACTCTGGATTTGTTTGTTTGTTGCTTCGCTTGGAGGAAGCCAATATCAAGAGGGGCAATAATCTAAGCTCTTGTGTGAACTTCAGGTTACCAGCTGCCATTTTTGATCGATCTGGCTGCCTCCCCTTTGCCATTGAGAAGAAGCACTGCAAGAACAAATCGCTTCCCTTTTCTAACCAAGAACATTCATCCACTGGGATTTCCATTGGAAATGACCGTCTAGCAGATTCGGTCCTCTGAAGGATCTCCTACTTTGGCTCCTAGTGGCCACTGGAGGTTAACCAAATCTATCTATTCCAGTTTCTCATCCCCTAACCCCCAATCTGACGTTCAGTTTGTCACATTTGATTTGCAGACGTTTTGTAAAAAAAAGGGGGGGATGTTCTCCAGATAATTTATCAGCATGCCAGTGTATCTTTTTCTGCTGTTTAAGGCACAAGAGAAGCACCCAGGAGAGATGATACTATTCAATCGTGGTGGGAAGCTGGAAAAGCAGTGACGACCCAACTATGCTGTTTCATAGGCCACTACTGCTTACTACCAGTAGTGGACAATATCTTGAGGCAGTTCCACTCCTCTGACCTCTCTTCCACTGAATCGCTGAAGCATACCGAGATAGGACACGGGTGGCGCTGTGGGTTAAACCACAGAGCCTAGGACTTGCTGATCAGAAGGTCGGCAGTTAGAATCCCCTCAACGAGGTGAGCTCCTGTTGTTCGGTTCTTGCTCCTGCCAACCTAGCAGTTCAAAAGCACATCAAAGTGCAAGTAGATAAATAGGTACTGTTCCGGCGGGAAGGTAAACGGCGTTTCCATGCGCTGCTCTGGTTTGCCAGAAGCGGCTTAGTCATGCTGGCCACATGACCTGTATGCCAGCTCTACGCCGGCTCCCTCGGTCAATAAAGCGAGATGAGCGCCGCAACCCCAGAGTCGGCCACGACTGGACCTAATGGTCAGGGGTCCCTTTACCTTTACCGAGATGGAGAGGGAGGCCCTGTACCCTAAACCAGGGGTAGGCAACCTAAGGCCCATGGGCCACAAGTGGCCCACGGAGGTCATTTAACTGGCCCACGAGCCAGCCCCGAACCACTCCCTGAGCGAGTCCTCACATGCTGTGCTAAACCGGCACAGAAAGGCACAGGGACTCGCTTCCACGGAGCCGGAAATCGTGTCTGTGCATGCTCAGATGCTGAAAATTGTGTCTGCACAGACACAGATGCTGGAAATTGTGTCTGCACAGACCCAGATAGTGGAAATCGCGGTCCCGCGCACTCATATGCATGCGCAATCCGGCCCACGGTGGGATCTCCGCTGGAGTGAACTGGCCCAGGCAAGGTAAACCTTGCCAACCCCTGCCCTAAATCTTATATTCCGGTACCCCTGAGAAGCAGGCAGGTCCCTACAACATAACTTGATCAACCCCCTGCCTGCATGCCTTCTGGGGATGCACAGACTCAACCCTGCGTCGTTTCATAAAGCTCCTCCAAAATGTTTCGCACTGTAATGCAATGTTTATTACGGTGAGCTTGCTTGAGCTCCCTTGGGAAAGGAAGGGGGGAGTTATAGATCTGAACCTGTAAACAGAATGATAAATAAACTCAAGAAACGTGGCGAAGCTGCACAGGAATCAGATCACTGGTGCATCTAGCGTTCCAGATGGAGGTCTTTCACAGTCCTCTCTGGAGATGCCAGGGATTGAATCAGATGCAAAGAAGTGAGCGATGGCCCTTCCCAAGTAAGAACATAGTACACTGCCTTATGCTGAGTCAGACCATTAGCACAGCTCCATACTGCCTACACTGACTGGCAGCAGCTGCCTAGGATTTAGAGTGGGTTCTCCCCCAGCCCTATTGGGAGATGACAAAGATTAAACCGAAGACCCTACACACTCAAATGAACTGCCCATGCCAGCTCAGCAAATAGGGTTGTGTAGACTTACTGTGTATCAGTGTGCTGCCATCTCTCTTTTTTTTAATTTATATTTTATTAACATATAAAACACATACATATACATTTACACAATTGTATTGTGTTGCCATCTTATTTCTTTATGATTTATTGCTTGTTTGCTCTGTGTATGGTATGATGTAATTCCCCGCTACTGCACTTCTGGGTTGTTAATAATGTCAAGATATTTTAAAACAAAGAACAAAGAAATAAGTGAGCTACAACCTTTCCAATTAGGAGCAGAGTAACAGAGAAGGATTTTGGGCGGTGCAACCAGTTCTGTCACACTGGGGGCCGACAGTAGAGGGCGCTGCAGGGCTTAACAACTGTAACATAGTGAATTGAGCAGAAGGAAAGTGAGAAGAGGGGGTGGGCAATTCCTATTCCATAACAACAACAACAACAACAACAACAACAACAACAACAACAACAACAACAACAACAACAACAACAACAACTTTATTATTTGTACCCCGCCCATCTGGCTGGGTTTCCCCAGCCACTCTGGGCGGCTCCCAACAGAATATTAAAAAACAATAAAACATCAAACATTAAAAACTTCCCTAAACAGAGCTGCCTTCAGATGTCTTCTAAACGTCAGATGTTCATTTCCTTGACATCTGAAGGGAGGGCATTCCACAGAGCGGGCGCCACTACCAAGAAGGCCCTCTGCCTGGTTCCCTGCAACCTCACTTCTTGGAGTGAGGGAACCGCCAGAAGGCCCTTGGAGCTGGACCTCAGTGTCCAGCCTGAATGATGGGGGTGGAGACGTTCCTTCAGGAATACAGGACCAAGGCTGTTTAGGGCTTTAAAGGTCAGCACCAACACTGTGAATTGTGCTCGGAAACATACTGGGAGCCAATGTAGGTTTTTCAGGACCGGTGTTATATGGTCTCAGTGTTCACTCCCAGTCACTAGACGAGCTGCCGCATTCTGGATTAGCTGGTTTCCGGGTCATCTTCAAAGGTAGCCCCACGTAGAGCGCATTGCAGTAGTCCATCCAGCTCCTTACTGTCTACACCAGGCATAGGCAAACTCGGCCCTCCAGATGCTTTGGGACTACAACTCCCATCATCCCTGACCACTGGTCCTGTTAGCTAGGGATGATGGGAGTTGTAGTTCCAAAGCATCTGGAGGGCCGAGTTTGCCTATGCCTGGTCTACACTGACTGGCAGAAGTGCTCCAGGGTTCCAGACAAGGTTTTCTCCCGGCCCTACACGGAGATGCCAGGGTCTTAAACCTGAGGCCTGTTTGGGAAACATGTTTCTTGCCACAGAGGTGCAGCCCTTTCCACGTCACATTGAAAAACCGAGATGTCTTCAAAGTGCCTCGCATATTCTCCCCTCAAGTCTGAACTTCCACTTTTGCCTCATCGTAGGTGAAACAGGATAGCAATTCTAGAGACAGTTTGAGCAGGGCCTGCTGTGGCAGATGGCCCGTGGCGTTCTGGTTGCCATCTGCGCCAGCCTACAGACTGTGATCTTTTAGCTCCACTGACTGCCAGTCGCTGCCTCGATAGCAAGAAGTCCCGGGTTCGTGCCCCGCTGCTAACTCGCCCGAGGTGTCATGTAACATGATTGCTGTTTTCTGCGCCTCGATATCTATCTATCTATAAGAAAACGCGCAAGCACACAAACACACACACACTAAATGACATGGCTGGCGTGCGTGGCTGCTGCCTTCTGCAGAGACCCTGGAACCTTAAGGGAATTGAGGTCGTTTTTCTGTTCTGTCACCGTTTCCGGAGATGTCTCTGTCAAGGAGACGAGATGCTGGAGAAAGCAGTGGCGGCCCAGCTCTGTGACCTGGATAATCGGAATCATCACACACGTTAGTGCTGGTGGAAAAATGTCAGATTGACAGTCGGCAACTGCCTCTTTCTCTCTCTCTCTCTCTCTCTCTTTCTCTCTCTCCAGTGGCTAGATGCAACAATCCCATCGGCAGTGTCTGTTTCCCCCATTCAGCTTCAACAGCCTATGTACATTAGGAAAAAGTCTAAAGATGAGGTACATGAGCCAATTTTCTTTATTATTCTGCCCCCCTCTCTCTTAAGAGTTTTGTTTCATTATTGTATCAATATTTCAATTTTATTCATTGTCACCCCAAGTTGTGTTGAAGAAAGGCCAGATATAAATGTTGTAAAAAATAATGAACCAGAATGACATAGACTCTGCCCCCTCCCAAACAATCCACGTTAAAGTATATTCCTGGGGAGCGCCCAGGGATTTTTAAGAAACCCCTGAATACTGTGTTGGTTTTTTAATAGATGGAGCTATTTGTGAGTTTAGACTCATCATGCCAGATATTGGGTCACACCAAAGTCATGTTTCGGTCGGCCATCTTGATTCAAAATGGCACCTGGTGGCCAAATGTCAGCGGAGACCACCTGGGAATACTCGTACTGAGTTTGGCACTGATATCTCGAGTGGTGGTGGAACTCATGCCAAAAAAAAGGGGTGAAGTCGTAACGAAGTCATCTTTCAGTCTACCAGCTTGATTCAAAAGGGCACCTTCACCATCAGCAGTGATGAAGTCCGCTGCTCCCATCTTGGGAACTCTAATGCTGAGTTCGGCAATGATATCTCGAGAGGCGGCCAAGCCTATGCCAAAAAATGGGCGCAGCCATGCCAAAGTCACAGGTTGGTCCACCAGCTTGATTCAAAATGGAGCCTGGTACCCAAACATCAACATAGACCACCCGCCGCCACCTCAGGAGCCCTAGTGCCAAGCTTAGGTCACTATCTTGAGAGGTGGCTGATCCATGCCAAAAAAATGGGCAAAGTCAGGTTTGGCTCTGCCATATTGATTCAAAATGGAGGCCAGAAGCCAAACATTGACATAGACATACCCTCCAACATTTCTCCGATGAAAATAGGGACATCCTATTCAATAAAATTAATAATTATAATAATATACCCTGCCCCAGCCACTCTGGGCATCTTCCAGCATATATGAAAATATAATGAAACACTAAAAAACTTCCCTAGACAGGGCTGCCTTCAGATGTCTTCTAAAGATTGTATAAATAAAAAAGTTCCTTCCAGTAGCACCTTAAAGACCAACTAAGTTAGTTCTTGGTATGAGCTTTCGTGTGCATGCACACTTCTTCAGATACTTCTTCTTCAGTGTATCTGAAGAAGTGTGCATGCACACGAAAGCTCATACGAAGAACTAACTTAGTTGGTCTTTAAGGTGCTACTGGAAGAAACTTTTTTATTTTGACTATGGCAGACCAACACGGCTACCTATCTGTAACTGAAAGATTGTATAGTTACTTATCTCCCTGGCTCAGGGGTCACATAATCCCATATCCTCCAATTTCTCCAATATAAATAGAGACACCCATACTGCTCCCATGTGAAGAACCCTTGTACCAAGTTTGGCAATGATACATTGAGAGGTGTCCAAACACTTTATAAAGAACAGATAGGCAAACCACTTTCCAGAATATTGTTATAGATTGTTAGGGTCCCCCTAAACCCTGGGGTACATAAATGCTAGGATTTTGATTAATTGGGATCTGGATTAAAGTACAGACTGCAGAGCTGTGCCAGGCAGAGGAATTTCTGGGCTAGCTCATGGAAAACCAGCCTGGCTGGCTTGGGGAAGAGAAAATCTGTTATCATGACAAAAGGTGTTGATGGGCCATTGGGGAGAAGAATCCTTTAGCCTGGGGAGCGAGATGTTACCAAGGTGATGGGGTGTGTGTTTGAGGGGACAGGTTTTCGAGCAAGGGAGCTGGGAAGGAGAATCAGGGAGAAGAGCAGGGATCCATCTTGGGCAGGCTGGCTGAAGGCTGCCTGAGCTGCTGCCTCTTGAAATAACCATGCCGTAAGATCTGGACTCCCTCCATGCATACTGAAGATGTAAACAGGTGAACAGCCCATATTTCTTTAAGCCATGGCAGTCGCCACTGTGTCTTCCATTCTCCAAAGTGACATAGAGCCTGGGACCCCATGGGGTCTTGTCACTACTCGGGAGAAAGAGGGACTTGCACTCAGGGGCACATTTTTAAATCTAAGATATTGACATGCGGACTACAATATACCCATTTCACAGAAGGGAAAATGCGAGCTGCTCAGAAACCACAAATCATATACCGTCACCCCCCGGGGGGGCAGAGACAGCCCTACACAGCTTATTACCCTCCCCAGGACAAGCTGAAATAAGATAATTTATGGAAAACAAAAAAAAAACAATTGCAGAATAAAGTATGCATACACACAAACAACGCAAATGGCTTTAATTTGCATAAATGATGCAAGCTGGAGAAATCAGGTTCTTTTCCCTCAGTACAAAAATCTGAGTAATATTTGCTGCAGAGTTTAGCATTGTTTCTTTTAGCCCAGTTTAGCTGCAGTCATGAATATACAGAACCAACAAGTTTACTTTTTTTCTGCAAATTTTCTACAGGTTTTTTCCCCAGCTCCCACGGAAGCCTCTCGGAGGCTTTTAAATGGGCTCAGGAAGGTGTCTGGATCAGGTCCACTATCAATCTGGTAAGGCAAGGGAATAAAATACCCTTACAAAATGAAATCTGCATGCTTAGAGTATAATTTTCAAGAGCTCCTGGCTTGGGCTTCCATCTCTAACCAGCTCCCTCTGGACCCATGAAAGGCACTTGTATTTTAATGAGGATTATTTCCCTACCAAATTTTTCAACATCGTTTTCCAGCTGTTTCTGTTCCAGAGTTGCTCATAAAATCTTTCCTCCCCACCCTGCCTGCTTGAATAATGAAGAGAGTGTATATTTTCCCTTAATAGTCCCTCTTCATTTCAGAAAATGGCTGTGCCTGGATTTTTGAACAAATATCCCTCTAGTAAAATTAATACACATAGAATACCAGAACAGTAGCACCGCAAGGGACTTTGCGTCACTCTGCCCAATGATTCTTGCATGGCGTGTCAGCCCAAGAACGGAGACCATAGTGGGGCAGGTTCTTAATCAACAGGGAAGTAACGGAACGATTCTCTCTAGGAATAGTATACAGGACATTTTGGAGGTTCAGCTTGCAGAAAGGGGTTTGCATGAGGTTAAAACAGAGCAAGGGGCCTTCAGATTTCCAGGCTATCCCTTAAAGTTTAGACTGTTGCATTTTAGGTTGCTTCATGTTTACTTATTCCTTCTCACACTTCTCTCTCGGACCTCAAGATGAGAGGTCATCTTGGATCTGTCCTCTGAGAACGAAAGAGCAAGCCTGGCTGCTTTCATTTCCACAAGGTATCTTAGAAACAAAGCCATCCCAAGGTGGCTTATTCCTGTTGTCAAATTCAATCCCCATGAAAAATCCTCCCTGTGAAGTATTGCTGTTGGTTTTGTTTTGTTTGATTTTTCAATTATACTTCAACACTGAACAGCTGACCAAAACAGAGGCCAGTCTTGTAAATACGTTTACAGTAGTGGGGCTGACTGAGGTAACCACAAAAAGTAGCCTTGGGACAATTCTTCTTCTCTTCTTTGGCAATCACTCGTAGCTGAGTAAGATTGTCTTCCATAAATACGGTTTTAACAATGAGTCCGTAAGTGACTGTGGAAGCCAATTCTGGATCCACACGTTCTTCCACAGTGGGGACACTGGTTTCCAGACGGGAGTTGAGCACGGTATGGATTTGCCAAGTGCGCCTTCCTCTTAGCAGGTTTCTCCCTTGTGTCCTGAGTTTGAGTGTCTTCAAAGCCCATGACACCTTTGGTAAAGGCTGTTCTCCAACTGGAGCACTCGCAGGCAAGTGTTTCCCAATTGTTGGTGTTTATACTACATTTTTTAAGATTTGTCTTGAGACAGTCTTTAAACCTCTTTTGTTGACCACCAGCATTACGCTTTCCATTTTTAAGTTTGGAATAGAGTAGTTGCTTTGGAAGACGATAATCAGGCATCCACACAACATGACCGGTCCAACGAAGTTGATCTTGAAGAATCATTGCTTCGACACTGGTGATCTTTGCTTCTTCCAGTACACTGGCATTAGTCCACCTGTCTTTCCAAGTGATGTGTATATCACTTGGGACAATAATGACCACCAAGTCACCAAGTCACCAGAGGCCCCTTGCTAGGCCATCTTGCCCTATGAGCCACTGCTAACTGGTGGCTATGAGGCAGAGAGGATTATGACTGGAGCTGAAAGTCAATTAATGGCCCCTAAAGTGTTGTTCGCATCCGGTCTTAATGGGTGGGAACCTGCAAGGCCTCTAACAATGGCTGATTTATTTGTCTTCTCAAACCCATTACTGGCTGATAAATCTTCCAGGAAACAGCATCCATCACAAGCTTCTGACAACAACTAGGCCATGTGGCAGCCGTCCTCCTTTCTTTTTGAGAAGCATTTGAGGGACGTTACATCATGGCGATACCGCAGTAACGCATGTCTGTCCTTGAGAAATTTCGCTCTTAACAGAATCCCTGCAAACCTCTTGGGCTATTGCATCTCAGGTGTTTCCCCCGGAGTGGAAGAAACCTCCAAGTTCACTCCAAATTTTGCTTTAGGCTGTGTACACAACATAAATTTAAAACACATGACTCCTCCATTCAAAAGAATCATGGGAATTGTAGTTTGGGAATTGTAGCTACCTGAGGAGTAAACTACAATTCCCAGGGTTCTTGGGGGCTGGGGCTTATAAATTTCCCAAATAAGGTTATACAGAATTCTACAAAATACAATGTTATCCAATGGGATACGATGATGTTATGCATAACCCAGTTATAGATCACTGTTGAACGAAAGCAGACATAAAACCAATCCATAACAAATAAGCCACAGGTATATGAATGTGTGGGAGATGGTGACTGGAACTAATTATAGTACAGCGGTACCCCGGTTCTCAAACTTAATCCGTTCAAAGTCCGTTCCAAAACCAAAGCGTTCCAAAACCAAGGTCCGCTTTCCCATAGAAAGTAATGCAAAATGGATAAATCCATTCCAATGGGTGGGCTCTTCCCAGACCCAACTCTTGGGCCCTGGACTCTCAGCCTGGTGCTCCTATGAGCCCTGCGCCCGGGTGCCCCACACCCCTAGTGCCTATGGGTAAGACAGCCCTGCCTGCAAGGTGGGTTCAGCGGAGAGGCTGCTCTTCGCTCAAGGTGACTGATATCAATGGGCATAAGACACTTATGTATGCGGCGAGATCAAACACAAGGGAAGCTTCCTGATGGAGAATAGGATGTCCTTATTTTCATCAGAGAAATGTTGGAAGGTATGATATGTGTGTGTGGTTTGGGAGCTGCACAGTCAGGGGAAAAACAATGCTGTCCAGGGTTGTAAAGACCGCAAAGAGAATAATTGGGTGCACTCTTCCCACCTTGGATCAAATCTATGCTTCCAGGTGCCGTAAGAAAGCTGCAGAGATAGCGCAGGATAGTGCGCACCCCGGAAATGATCTCTTTCAGCTTCTGCCTTCTGGAAGAATGTACAGGGTTATAAAGACTAGGACTAGCCACCTAAGAAACACTTTCTATTCAAATGCGATTTTGATTTTAAACACAATGTAAGGTTGTCTCTGTGGGAGTATACAGTGGTACCTCAGGTTAAGTACTTAATCCGTTCCGGAGGTCCATACTTAACCTGAAACTGTTCTTAACCTGAAGCACTACTTTAGCTAATGGGGCCTCTTGCTGCTGCCGTGCTGCCGGAGCACGATTTCTGTTCTCATCCTGAAGCAAAGTTCTTAACCTGAAGCACTATTTATGGGTTAGCAGAGTCTGTAACCTGAAGCGTATGTAACCCGAGGTACCACTGTATTGTATTTAATTATGGGGTATCAGAGTTTTTAGGGGGCTAACCAGGCTGGGATAGCTGGGATAGCAGGCTTGTTGGTTGAATGTCTGAGGTAGATTTTTTCAGTTTCATTGTTCTGTATGGGACAATGACAATAAAGATTATCGTATTGTATCATATCATATCCCAGGATGTGGAAATAACAGGCTGTGTCCTGCTTCTGACTTAGACTCATAGAATCACAGAGCTGGAAGAAACCCAGGGGCCATCTTGTCCAACCCACTGCAATGCAGGAATCTCAGCTAAAGCAACCAGGACAGAGGGCTATCCAGCCTCTGCTTAAAAACCTTCAGTGAAGGAGTGTCCACAACCTCCCGAGAGAGACCAGGAAGGAGATTTATGATAGGTGACGTCTGATTTTGTCTGCAGGTAACAATTACATAGGCCCACGCCATCCTGCCGTTTCTGCTCCAGTGACTTTTTATGCGTTGATTGCAGGCTGAGAGATGGGAGTTAAAAAAAAAGAGGAAAAAATATAAAACCAGAACAAGTAGGACGTGTGTGTCAGATGGCGTGAAGAGAAGGGGTGATAAGTAAATCTCACTTCAAATACCTTTGACGAGAACAGCCTGTGTTTCAGAGCTGAGCTGCTGGTTTCTCCTGCGCTGGAGGCCGGCGGGGAGGGAGGAGCAGAAGGGATTCGTTTTGGTTTAAATTGGGAAATTGTCAGCGTTTGCTGAAACCAACACTTCGCCTGTATGAAGCCTTCATGCTCAGCTGCTTCTGTTGACGGCGAGCGTCTGGACGGAATTGGATAAGGCTTTTCAGTGGCCTCGAATGACGAGAGGGACTGTTTAATAATGCCATTTACTGGGAAGACTAAACCGTCGAGGCAGGGGATGCCAACATGTCACCCATGGGGCAGGGGCCCTCATTCTGTGTAGAAATATTACCAGATTGGCAGTGGAAGCTTCCACCCTGGCAACAGAACAGTGTCTTCCACTGCGCGGCAGGCTAGCTTGGTGGGCACAAGGCATGCCGTGTGGCACAAGTAGCCCCCTGAAAACACACCCCTCCTGTCCCCAGTATTAGCTGCCCAAAGCAGCTGCCTCTCTGTGTCGCATGGCAGAGCCAGCCTTGCCCACAGGTGCTGCTGCAATTGACACAGTCTCCTACAGCACCCACAATGTTGTTGTTTAGTCATTTAGTCGTGTCCAACTCTTCGTGACCCCTTGGACCACAGCACGCCAGGCCCTCCTGTCTTCCACTGCCTCCCCCAGTTTGGTCAAACTCATGCTGGTAGCTTCGAGAACACTGTCCAGCTATCTCGTCCTCCGTCGTCCCCTTCTCCTTGTACCCTCCATATTTCCCAACATCAGGGTCTTTTCCAGGAAGTCTTCTCTTCTCACGAGGTGCCCAAAGTACTGGTGCCTCAGCTTCACAATCTGTCCTTCCAGTGAGCACTCAGGGCTGATTTCCTTAAGAATGGATAGGTTTGATCTTCTTGCAGTCCATGGGACTCTCAAGAGTCTCCTCCAGCACCAGAATTCAAAAGCATCCATTCTTCGGTGATCAGCCTTCTTTATGGTCCAGCTCTCACTTCCATACATCACTACTGGGAAAACCATAGCTTGAACTATACGGACCTTTGTCGGCAAGGTGATGTCTCTGCTTTTTAAGATGCTGTCTAGGTTTGTCATTGCTTTTCTCCCAAGAAGCAGGCGTCTTTTAATTTCATGACTGCTGTCACCCACAATAGGTCTCAGTAAATAATATCCCGTCAAAAATCAACAGAAGACTAGTGCCCAGATGAAAGGATGTAACAGTACCACTCTATTCTGCCTTGGTCAGACCACACTTGGAATATTGCGTCCATTTCCAGGCACCACAATTTAGGAAGGATGTTGACAAGCTGGAACGTGTGCAGAGGAGGGAGACCAAGATGATCAAAGGCTTGGAAACCAAGCCTGATGAGGAACGGTTGAAGGAGCTGGGCATGTTTAGCCTGGGAAAGAGGAGACTGAGAGGAGACATGATAGCTGCCTTCAGAGATCTCCAGTACATTTCCGCAAGCTGCAGTACAGTCTATCCCTTGACACACGGATAAGGTAATATACAAGAGGTCACCGTTGTATGAATCTCTGGGTTGCATTATGTAATGAGCCTGCCCGTTTAATCCACCTCCTTTGAAAGTCTGATGCAGAATTTCTCTTCACTGTGTTACTTCCTCCACTAGTAATATACAGTAAAAGCCTCTGCTGGATCATGCCCATCTAGACTAGGATCCTGTTCTCTCTAGTGCTCAGCCAGATGCCTATGGAAAGTCTGTAAGCAGGATTTGACCGCAGTTGTACTCTCCCCACTAGTGGTTTCCAAAATATGATATACAGATGCAATCTGCCAACAACATTGGATGTAGATCATAGCTAGTAGCCATCTAAAGCTTTATTCTTCATTGGGGGAGCGGGAGAGAGAGAGAGAGAGAAATCAAGGGCTGTCATATGGAGGTTGGATCAATCTTGTTTTCTCCCGCTCTGCGGGGCAGGACTCGAACCCATGACTTCAAGTTACAAGAAAGGGGATTCTGACTAGCATCAGGAAGAACTTTCTGATGGTAAGAGCAATTTGACAGTAGAATGAACTCCCCTGGAAAATGGTGGACTCTCCTTCATTGAAGGGTTTTAAAGCAAAGGTTGGGTGGCCATCTGTCCTGGATGTTTTTGCTGTGATTCATACATTGCAGCGGGTTGGACTAGATGACCCTTGGAACCCCTTCCAACTCTACAGTTCTTGGATTCTAACAGCTGCGGAGGTGGGGGGGAGTGGAGGTTACTCACCCTAGGTTAGGGGATATCTGGCAAGCATGTGATCTGGTGGAAATTACTAGTTAGCTTCTCAAAAGCTAATTAAATCGTTCCTCTGGCCGAGTCATTCTTAAATGCCTATCTGCTGCTTTTGTTGTTGTTGTTCTGAACTCTTCTCCTGCCTGCAGAATACAAGAGTCTCCGGCTGATAACTCTGCACCCCTGAGGTTGAAAGTCTGAGAGATAGACGCTTCACCGGCTGGATTCGCATGCTGATGGCTCCCTCTTGAGGCTAGCAGACCCTACGACGACTTGTTTTCGCCTGGCGCTGAAAAACTGCTTTAAACCCAAAGGCGGCGTCTCCCCCGTGGGCGATAAAGTCTGCAAATTCAATCCCCTTGGGGCCAGACGGGACACATGTATTTACCTTTCGCCAGCGCGCCCTCGCGAGACCCTCACGCCTCGCTGCTAACCGTTCATAAACTCCGCAGCCTCTCCGTTCCAGCTCCGGCGTTTTCCAAAAAGGCGCACAGCGTCTGAATAAATAGCATCTGAGCGGCAGCTGGCGGGCACAACACTCCCGACAATTGGGAACATATGCTGGTAATTGCAGTTCAGACAGAGGATCGCTCTCTCGTGTCAGCGACGGTGGAATTTCTCATAAAACCCATTGACAGGTTTTATAACCTTAGGAGGAACAGAAATAACAAAGGCAGCGCATTCTTCATAATGAATGTTCCTGGCGCGGCGGAGATGGACTCCCAGGGGACGCTCTCATTCCTTCAGAGACGCACACGCATGAGAGAGAAACTCGGGGAAGGTGGGAGAGGAAGGCGACGAGTGGATTCTTCCTGGGTTTTTTGCAAAACTGTGTTTTTAATCACAGGGTGGGGGTGGGAAGCGGCAGACAATGTGGTGCTCTCCATTTGAGACACCAAAGGCACCGTGGTCGAAATCACGGAGCCTCTTGGGCTTGCCGGTCAGAAGGTCAGTGGTTCGAATCCGCCCAATGGTAGTGAGCTCCCGTTGCTCTGTCCCAGCTCCTGCCAACCTAGCAGTTCAAAAGCACACCAGTCCAAATAGAAAAATAGGTACCACTGCGGCGGGAAGGTAAATGGTGTTTCCGTGCACCCTGGTTTCCGTCACGGTGTCCCATTGCGCCAGAAGTGGTTCAGTCCTGCTGGCCACATGACCTGGAAATATGTCTGTGGACAAACGCCGGCTCCCTCGATCTGAAAGCGAGATGAGCACCGCAACCCTATAGTCACCTTTGACTGGACTTAACTGTTCAGGGGTCCTTGACCTCTTACCTTTTACCCTCTCCAAGATGCTACTGGACAGTGGATTAAGACCTGGGAGGCCAAGGTTCAAATCCAACCATGATTCTCATTTGGTATGACCTTGGGCCAGTCATTCCTAGCAGCCTAATCTACATTTCAAGGTGGTTGTGGGGACAAAATGGGGGGGGGGGACTACGTACACCACTGTGAAGTCCTTGGAGGAAAGGGGGGTATAAATCAAAGAGTAGGGGAGCATGTGATGCTAACATCCAGTACCATCATTCATTCATTCATTAGCTCAGCCTTTATTGGCATAATTTTGACAATAAAATCATAAAAGAGAGAGAAACCACCCAGAAAACATTGGTAATCCAGATATATTAAACACATAAAATGTATAAAAGACTCAGAGGCCAGCATTAAGTCGTTTTAAATTTGACTTTGAAAATCTCAGTTAAATATCCTGAAACCAAGATACATCCGGTCTACCGGGCTTGTGTGTTGAGCTCACTGCTTTATGTTAGGGAGACATGGGCAAGTTGCACCCAGGAGCGACAACTCAACCTCTTCCATGTGCCCTGTGTCAGGGAGGTTTTGGGCCTCACATGGCAGGACAGTTTCAAACAAATGTTTTCGAACGTTTCAGAACTCAAACAGTCTTCCGGAATGGGTTATGTTCGAGAACCGAGGTAGCACTGTACGAGACCCATTGGCAGGCCAGCTCTGCGTTACAAAGATGTCTGCAAATGTGAGACGTAAGCTGGTAGCATTAACCCCACTGTGCAGATAACGGCAGTGCTTGGAGATGGACAGTTAAGTCGTCTACCCATAGCAGTGACCAGAGGAGAAACACCATGGTGCTTCTGCAGAAGCAATCATGGACAGGGGCGAACAAAGGCTAACCGACACCTGCAGCGGGGCAAACCGCCGGCTGCACACGCATTGTGCCGCTACGTACGACACATCAGTGGTGTCGCTACATAGGGCGCATGTGTGCAACACCGCACATGCATTGTACGTCATGGTTTGCCGCCTTGTCACACACACCCCGGACATGGCATCCGGGGCAAACCGCTGCCCCTTGCGACGCCACTGGTCATGGCGGCATTGGTGGCATGAGTGATGGTTCCAAACACCAGTTGCTGATATCCAGGGGAGTGGGGACAGCTTAGATGGGCCATTGGACTGATTCTGTGGGACTCTTCTTATGTTCCTATGTGATGTTCAGAATGATCTCTCGGTTTGTCAGAGGAGCTTTAAATCTGAAAACATATGGAGAATGGAAAATATTTAAGGAATATATAAGATTATATTAGACAAATAATACCATCTTAGCAGAACTGGGGTGATACCTGTAAACAAAAATGAATGAAACGAATACCGTACTTTAGTGGAATACATGAAAACGGATATAACGTAAATCTGTGTGATTAAACCATGATTATATAAACAGTATAATGAGAACGATTGGAAGTCTCCACCCCCATCGTTCTGCCGGGACGCTGAGGTCCAGCGCCGAGGGCCTTCTGGCGGTTCCCTCATTGCAAGAAGCAAAGCTACAGGGAACCAGGCAGAGGGCCTTCTCGGTAGTGGCGCCCGCCCTGTGGAACGCCCTCCCATCAGATGTCAAAGCGATGAATAACTACCGGACATTTAGAAGACATCTTAAGGCAGCCCTGTTCAGGGAAGCTTTTAATCTGTGATATTTTACTGTATTTTTTGTTTCTATGGAAGCCACCCAGAGTGGCTGGGGAAACCCAGCCAGATGGGCGGGGTACAAATAATAAATTATTATTATTATTATTATTATTATTATTATTATTATTAGCCTAAATTTTTATTTGATGGATATGACTCTGTATAAATTTTTGGTTCTTTTTCTTTTTTATCTTTTTATCTTCTTTTTTCTTATTCTTATGTCTTGATGGTTGTTGTTTTTCTGTATTCAATTATTTTATACTTACCTTCTTGTAAACGGGTATTCGTGTCTGTGTTTTAAACCAATAAAGATTTACCATGAAAACAAAACAAAACAGAATGTCTCTCAGTTTGCTTTTTGCCTCTCTCCCGGCACATTGCACCGGGGCGTCTGGGTAAGTGTCCCTAAAATAACTTCTCCAGAGACAGCAGCAAGCAGCTGACAGGAGCAGAATCAACAGGTCTCTGTGTTTTGAAAACAGACAGGCGTTTAGCGCTGCGGCTTGATGTGCGTCGCATGCATGCACAGAAACTCGCAGCCAGCGATAGGGTGGTTTTGTTTTGTAATTAAAGGTGCCCAGCAGCTAGCACTGCAGTGCACAGCGTAATACTATAATCTTGACAAATCCCTTTGCTTCCTTGGAAAGATGAGGCGAAGTCAAAGGCAGAGGCAGCGGGGGGGGGGCAGGGGGAGAAAACCGCACGTAATAATAGGACCAAAGGCAAAGCGAATGAACGCAGTAAGGCAAGGGGATTATATCTACATTCCTTTCATTACATTATATTGTGTTTTTTATTATTACGCCCGCCCTTATCACTTAATCTGAGAGCTGCAGTGGCTGATAACGCAGAATAAAAACAAATGGAGTCCATCTCCTCCCTCTTACCCACCGCATGCCCGCCCCATCTTCAAACCCACCCGGCCACAGCACTCACATGCCAAGGAACTGGAGAGTAAGGGAAAGATTGTCACCAGGTGTAGTTGAATGAAAAATGTAAATCATTAAAAGAGGGGGAATTCAGGTGTGTTGTGGTTGATCTAGCTTGGAGGCTGGTGTCCTGCCAGGAATATAAAGGAGGGATACCCTGTGTAGGTGCTATGTACTAAGCTTGGGTCCTAGAACAATAGGCAAGTAGGATCCTAGAATGCAACAACTGATTGGCCTGCAGGAAAAGACCAATCAGGCTCCAGGAGGGAAGCAGAATCAGCCAATCAGACGGGACTCATTGTGTAAATATTGGACAGTCATACCTCTTGTTACATTAGCTTCAGGTTACATCTTTTCAGGTTGCGTCCCGCAGCGACCCGGAAGTACTGGAAAGGGTTACTTCCAGGTTTCACCAGTTGCGCATGCACAGACTCGCAAAACGATGTCACGCGCATGCGCAGAAGCGGCAAATCGCGACCCGCGCATGTGCAGACGTGGGTTGTGTTCTCTTCAGGTTGAGAACGGGGCTCCGGAACGGATCCCATTCGCAACCAGAGGTACCACCTGAGGTTTTTACCAGAGGTAAAAGCCTGAGGTTTGGGGGGCAATTGAATCACTGTTTTACAAGCTGCAATAAAGAGCATGAAATCACTGCAGGACTCTGAGTATATTTCAGTGGGAGTGCTGGACACATGCACCCAGGTGGCAAAGGAAACAAGCATTTTATTCTGAAGATGCTTCACCTCTCCATTTCCCGTGGTGCAGATTTGTACCTATTTTTATTTCCTTTTGAAAGAAACGAGTAAGTGCATACATGCCTGGGGCGCAGGTGGCGCTGTGGTCTAAACCACTGAGCATCTTGGGCTTGCCGAATGGAAGGTTGGTGGTTCAAATCCCCATTACGGGGTGAGCTCCCGTTGCTCGATCCCAGCTCCCGCCAACCTAGCAGTTCAAAAGCAAGCACACCAGCGCAAGTAGCTAAATAGATACTGCTCTGGCGGGAAGGTAAACGGCGTTTCCATGTGCCTTGGCACTCGTCACAGTGTCCCGTTGCGGCAGAAGCGGTTTAGTCATGCTGGCCATCTGACCCAGAAAGCTGTCTGTGGACAAACTCTGGCTCCCTCAGCCTGAAAAGCAAGATGAGCCCTGCAACCCCATAGTCACCTTTGACTGGACTTAACCGCACAGGGGTCCTTTACCTTTTTACCTGTTATAAGTGTATACAGTTCTAGCTGTGGCAAAGAAACATTGGTGTACAGGTAGGGTTGTTCTGTAAGCACTCTAATTTCTTCTGTAAGTTTTTCAACTGTCACAGAAATTACGGTGGGGGGCCACATCTTTAAAGTTGTTAAATGTTGCAAATATTATGCATAAATGTATCCTTTCGACTTGACAGCTCAGGGAAGTTACCTAGCTTTAAAAATCATATAAAATCAACTCCTTTGCCAGTTTCCTTCATTCCACCACCAATTTGCTTCATTGGCCAAGGACTTGGAAACCACTCAGTTCCCGCCATAATCCCTCAAGTGGGAGGTCACATACTCACAGGAAGGTACTCATAGGTGTCAATCGCTGGGCAAAGGCACTCCTCCCGACTTGCCCAGGTGGCGACTATGCAAACCAAAGTTGTATTGTCCCTTTGTAGAATCATAGAATCATAGCGTTGGAAGAGACCACAAGGGCCATCGAGTCCAACCCCCTGCCAAGCAGGAAACACCATCAGAGCACTCCTGACATATGGTTGTCAAGCCTCTGCTTAAAGACCTCCAAAGCAGGAGACTCCACCACACTCCTTGGCAGCAAATTCCACTGCCGAACAGCTCTTACTGTCAGGAAGTTCTTCCTAATGTTTAGGTGGAATCTTCTTTCTTGTAGTTTGGATCCATTGCTCCGTGTCCGCTTCTCTGAAGCAGCAGAAAACAACCTTTCTCCCTCCTCTATGTGACATCCTTTTATATATTTGAACATGGCTATCATATCACCCCTTAACCTCCTCTTCTCCAGGCTAAACATGCCCAGCTCCCTTAGCCGTTCCTCATAAGGCATCGTTTCCAGGCCTTTGACCATTTTGGTTGCCCTCCTCTGGACACGTTCCAGTTTGTCAGTGTCCTTCTTGAACTGTGGTGCCCAGAACTGGACACAGTACTCCAGGTGAGGTCTGACCAGAGCAGAATACAGTGGCACTATTACTTCCCTTGATCTAGATGCTATACTCCTATTGATGCAGCCCAGAATTGCATTGGCTTTTTTAGATGCCGCGTCACACTGTTGGCTCATGTCAAGTTTGTGGTCAACCAAGACTCCTAGATCCTTTGTAGTAGGTGCTTAGAATGTACTTCCCAATACATATCCTGTATCCACCTGCTGCCCCAACACATTCCTCCTATGTTAATCATGTATAACCCTCCCCTTTTCTGATGTAGCAATGATGTAGTGATGATGCTTAATGAACTGTATGCTGGAATAAGATAGAAACTTTAAAAAGTCCTTGTCACCCCATCCTCGGGGTTCAAATTCCTCTTTGAACCTGTGTGCAATAGACTTTGGTCTACAGCTATTTGCTCCAGTTGGTGGCTGGACTCCTTCCTTCATTCCACAGGGACCCACGGGCTCTGCTCGGACGAGCTGGGTGACTGAGCCTCGCACCTAGATTTTTCCGTAACACCACCAATGTCAAATACCCCACCTTCTGGTACCAGCCTTAAACTGGAGCTCCGTTTAAACCCCTCCGATGTCGGGCATGAGTTGTTACAGGTTGTTATGCCCAGTTACAGGTTCACCTTTCGGAACCTTCTGCCCATTTTGAAGTAAATTCAGTAATGCAAAATGGAAGTTCCTACCAGGCATGGAAGGAGATGTTCCTCAGGGTTCCTTCCAACTCTATGGCTCCATGATGATTCCCTAGTATTAAATGAGCCCTCCTGTGGGGCAATGGGTCAGTGTGTCTGGCTGTTAACCAGAAGGTTGGGGGTTCGAGCCCACCCAGGGATGGCTGTGGGCAGAATTCCTATGTCACAGAGGGTTGGACTAGATGACCCTCAGGTCCCTTCCAGCTCTACAATTCTATGATTAAAGCACACACACCAAAAAAACAAAACTTGCGCAGATCTAGATTGCCCCTCCCCAGATTCAGGTTATTTGTTAAACAGCCTCACAACGCCAAACTAGGAGATAAAAATCACATCAAATTTGGCATTTGATCTGGATCCAACCTATTACATTTTGTCAACATAAAACCACTCAGGCTTTTGCTCATTATTCAAAATTAACCTTGATTAACCAGGGGAAGGAATGCAGACAAGTGGAGAAGAGGGAGGTGAGGGTCTTTTTTGCAATATAGCAGCCAAATTTCATACAACTGTGTTATTGCCTTACCACATTCCACAAACTCTGTTTTCTCTGGGGCGGCTCATAAACATTAGGCTAGAAATCCAATTGTTTTATATATGAAGGGACATTACTTTCCCAACATTTCAAGATTATTATTCTTACTATTATCTTATCAAGCTACTTGCAACCACAACATTTGTGTATTTTCTAGAACTCTAACAACATTTAAAAAAATGGAAATATTATTTGCAGAATGAAAGAAACAAGAACTAAATCATATCATAATTTGGAAAATGTTCTTGCCGCAGTGGTGCTATGTTACAGCAGTTCCATAATATATCATTTAGGAAAGTATTGGAAGAATACTTTGGAGGAGAGAAGTGATATGATAGCCATTTCAAACATCTAAAGGGTAGACACATGGAAGATGTAGTGAGTTTGTTTTCTGTGGCTCCAGAGGACAGGACCCGAGTCGATGGATTCAAGTGACAAGGAAGGAGATTCCAACCAGACCAGGCTTCCTCAACCTTGGGCCTCCAGATGTTTTTGAGACTACAATTCCCATCATCCCTGACCACTGGTCCTGCTAGCTAGGGATCATGGGAGTTGTAGGCCAAAAACATCTGGAGGGCCGAGGTTGAGGAAGCCTGTACTAGACATTAGGAAGAACTTTCTGGCAGTAAGAGGTTGTCAGGGGTCCAGGTTCCCAGCTCGATAACACAGTAAGCATAGGTAATTAAAAAGGAGGATTTAATGCAAAAACAAACAGATAGCTCCGGACGGCTCTGACAAATCCTCTGGCATCATTACTCAAGATGACCCTTCTGAAGACTCCTTCCGGCGTCGACCGAAGATATTGAACTTAAGGACCCTTACGTCTCTTGTTTTGCTTCCTGTATAGCAGCCCTCCCATTCACCGACTCTTTGGACTTAGTGGATCAGCTCCCACTTCTTCCTGTTCTGAGAGGCTGTCTCTGAGCCTGTTTGTGCCTGTTTGTGCTTCCGGTGAGCTTTGGCTGTGTTCCTGCCTGCTCTCGGCTGCTGCCTTATCAGCCTGCCCATCAAGGTCAGGAAGAGCAGGAGTCTGCAGCTGCCTGCTCTCCCCTGCCTGACTAACATCTAAGCCTCTCTGTTCCTGGCTGCTTTCCCCAGTTGGCTGCAAACTTTCGCTTGGAGCTGGCTCATTCCTGATAGAGGTATTCAACAGTGGAATGGCCTCCCTCGGGAGGTGGTGGAACTCTCCTAACTTGGAGTTAAGCAGAAGTTGGGTGGTCATCTGTCATGCATGCTGTAGTTGAGATTCCTGAATTGCATGGGGCTGGACTAGATGACTCTTGCAGTTCAGCTCTATAATTCTAAGACTCTATGAGATCTGTGGATATTCTCATGGAAAGGTGGTAAGATGTGGTCTCCTGACTCTGGGGTCAGATTGCCCTTCTTTGGGGCATGAGGCTGAGGAATCGAAATCATCTTCAAATATCTAAAAGGCTGTCACATGGAATAGTGCCTGCTCTGGAGTGCCCAGTCCATGGGCTATTGAGTACAGAGCGGAGCTGGCCCCTGAGAACACATAAGAGCTGCATATGTTGATGAGCTGCATAAATAAGCGCATTCGGCTGGCACTAGAGGCGAATTGCTTTGTTTTCCCATCCACTCGTTCTGCAAACAAACTAATGAAAGACTCTTGTTGTCATCAGAGATGATCAGATAATGGGAAAACAAACCTGCAAATCCATTTCTCAAATACGCCGTGCCCTGCCATGGCTCGACGCCGCAAGTGAAGCTTACATGGAAATGAAAAGTGCCTACAGCTGTGAGCACGTGCATGCATGTGCTTAGGGTGGACTGTGGGTGTGCAGTTAGCGTGCAGGCAACCCTCTCAGCTAATGCATGTCCACAAGGTCATCCTATGCGAATCGCCTGTGGGGCCAGGTTCAAGGACATGGGGGTCCTATGCTGAACCTTGATTTCAGCTCCCTTTCCTTCCTATTGCTAAGCTTACACACTAAAAGGTGTGGAGAGACCGTCAGAGTCATCCTGTTTTGTGCTGCTCCAGAAGGTAGATCTGAACCCATGGATTCTAGTTACAAGAAAGGAGATTCTGCTTATAATAATAATAATTTATTATTTATACCCTGCCCATCTGGCTCAGCCTCCCCAGCCACTCTGGGCGGCTCCCAATCGAGTGTCAAAAACAATACAGCATTAAATATTAAAAACTTCCCTAAACAGGGCTGCCTTCAGATGTCTTTTAAAGATAAGATAGCTGCTTATTTCCTTCACATCTGAAGGGAGGGAGTTCCACAGGGCGGGCGCCACTACTGAGAAGGCCCTCTGTCTGGTTCCCTGTAACCTCACTTCTCGCAATGAGGGAACCGCCAGAAGGCCCTTGGCGCTGGATCTCAGTGTCCGGGCTGAACGATGGGGATGGAGACGCTCCTTCAGGTATACAGGACCGAGGCCATTTAAGGCTTTAAAGGTCAGCACCAACACTTTGAATTGTGCTCGGAAACGTCCTGGGAGCCAATGCAGATCTCTCAGGACCGGTGTTATGTGGTCCCGGCAGCCACTCCCAGTCACCAGTCTAGCTGCCGCATTCTGGATTAATTGCAGTTTCCGGGTCACCTTCCAAGGTAGCCCCACGTAGAGCGCATTGCAGTAGTCCAAGCGGGAGATAACCAGAGCATGCACCACTCTGGTGAGACAGTCTGCGGGCAGGTAGGGTCTCAGCCTGAGTACCAGGTGGAGCTGGTAGACAGCTGCCCTGGAGACAGAGTTAACCTGGGCCTTCATGGACAGCTGTGAGTCCAAAATGACTCCGAGGCTGCGCACCTGGTCCTTCAGGGGCACAGTTACCCCATTCAGGACCAGGAAGTCCCCCACACCTGCCTGCCCCCTGTCCCCCAAAAACAGTACTTAACAAGCAAAATACAAACTATCTTAGCCATTAGGAAGAACTTTCTGATTGTAAGAGGTGTTTGCCAGTGAAATGGATGACCTCAGAAGGTTTTTAAGAAGAGGTTGGATGATGATCTGACTGGGATTATTTAGTTGTGATTCTTGAATTTCAGGGAGTTGGACTAGATCAGGCATAGGCAAACTCGCCCCTCCAGATGTTTTGGGACTACAACTCCCATGATCCCTAGCTAATGAGGAAGAATAAATACAGTGGTACCTCAGGTTACATATGCTTCAGGTTACATATGCTTCAGGTTACAGACTCCGCTAACCCAGAAATAGTGCTTCAGGTTAAGAACTTTGCTTCAGGATGAGAACAGAAATTGTGCTCCGGTGGCGCAGCAGCAGCAGGAGGCCCCATTAGCTAAAGTGGTGCTTCAGGTTAAGAACAGTTTCAGGTTAAGAACAGACCTCTGGAACGAATTAAGTACTTAACCTGAGGTACCACTGTACAGTAAATGGACAAAAGTACAAAGATTCACAAAATGTTTAGAGGTATGCGTACCCCTGTGTCTCCCCCAGAAAAAAGCACTGATCAGAGATATGGAAAATAAGCCCTATGATGAAACACTGAAGGAAATGTGCATGTTTATTCTGGAGGGGAGAAGACTGAGATGCAGGAAGTGTTCATGATAGTATTCTTCAAATACTGTATATCTGAAGGGCTGTCACATGGGAAAAGGCAAAGTATACTAGATTATGTAGATTTGGTACATATACAATTTTCAGAGTGGAACATGTATCAAATAAAGTTTCAACTGACAAAGCTACAGCTGAAGTACTTTACACTTGGCAAATGCCAAGGTGTTGCAGCATCTAGAATTCCACCCCCTCACAAAATATTTCATAATTGCAGACAACCAAAGAAATATATTTCCAATGTTACACGCTTTCAACAAGAGTTCCAATATATAATAATAATAATAATAATAATAATAATAATAATAATAATGTCCGGCCTCTTCATCTACATAGCCAGAAAATAGTTGCCCATTGCAACAGGAAAAATGTCCACAATGGAGTGGGAAGGAGCTTTCTGATAGGTCTTCTGGGACTTGGATGAAATAGAGTTGGGAAAAGGGCATTGACTAGATTGTGATAAACTCGTCTCAAGGAGGACAGGGGGGAAAGGCACAAAAGAAAACTAATTGAGGTTCCTGATTAACAAACGCAATTAAAGAGACAAAAACAGCTGTCTCCTGGGCCTGCTATTTTGTGCAGCGTTCAGAACACAATTGCTGGTCAGCTACAGGTGACAGCTAAATTCCTGGGGCTCAGAGGGGAAGTGGAGAAGATAAGGTATCCAGCTCTTTATTACCATGCTGGATAATTTGTCTACCGAAAGCTAAGGCCCCCAAAAATCTGGGAAGAGGAATCTGGAGAGGAGTAAATCTGAGCTGGGGACAGAAAACTACAGGTCTGTAATTCCCACACAGAGTGAAATTGACAGGAAGGAAAGACGGAGAAATCAAAGACTACATTGCTTTTAAAACCCCACAATGCATTGTGCCATGTCCGCCCTTTTCTGGCCACAAGAACTTTGGATGCTGCTTAATACTGAGCCAGGTTGCTGGGTTCACCCAGATTAGTATTGCCCGCACTGACTGGCAGCAGCTCGTCAAGGTTTATGAGCTGTATCCGGAGATGTTGCCGGTTGAACCTGGGGCTTTCTGCATGCCAAGCAGTTGTTCTACCCCTGGGCTCTGGCCCTTGTCCAGGACTAATGTTTTGGGGATCATAGTGAGAACTATTGTTATCACCCACCATAAAAGCAGCAGAGATTCCACACCAGAGGAAGTTAACGTGGTGCCCTTCAGATGTTGTTGGACCGCGACCCACCCACCCAAAATAGGAAACCTTCCTATAACCCGCCTGACAACACCCACCCCATTTAGCAAGGCTGTTGTCGCTTCCTTCCTTTGCAACTCCATGTTAGAATTCCTGCTCCATGATTGCAGTCATGGGATTGTTGTCTATCACATGACAGTATATGTTTTGACTCCACAGAGTGGGAAGTGACGGAGACAGGAGGTTTGTATTACTGTGTTCCGTGAAATGGGACTATTGTCCTTTGTTCTTTTTCTCTTTGCTGTCTGATGCTAGAGAGAGAGGGAGCCATGTTGCAGTGTTCCGTGTGTGTTTATATGTAAATAAAGTAGATTAGCCAAAATGCTGAGTTGCTGGGGTTCTGTTACGCAAACTGCAAACACTCTGCGGATCCCTAAGTGTGCCGATGTCTGTTGGCATCGGTCGCTGTGATGTTCAGGCTGAAGAAAGCTTATGAAGCTCCTGAACGATCGACCAGGAGGGAGAGAACATGCCAATTGGGCATGTGTCTCTGCCAGGGTCCTACTCGAGTGTAGGCTGAATTCCTGACACTCTAGTCCTTTCTGCTTGCTATTTATTTTCAAGATTTGTTTCTTAATACAATTTTGCTGCTACTCTATTCACGCCATATCTTGAACTGCCGCGGCGAGTCTTCCAGCTACATGATTACAGTTGTCTGAAACAAATCTGTGTGCTTTCTAATTACCAGCCAATGGCTAACTATAATGGGACTTCCTGGATGGTATCTTTCCCCATTGTTCAGGGAACATTGAAGGATTAATAAAGAAATGGGATAATGGATCTGAAGAATGGCTCTTGCATGGAGCGTTTACAAAAGGAGAGTAGTGCTCACCACATTACAATTAGGAAGGAGCCATGGACTTAATAAGTTAATAAGGCCAGGATCATATAGTCATGGAATTGTTGAGTTAGAAAGTACCCCAAGGGTTATCTAGTCCAATTCCCAACAATGCAGGAATCTCAACTAAAGCACCCGTGGCAGTTGGCCATCATAAGGTAAAGGTAAAGGGAACCCTGACCATTAGGTCCAGTCGTGGCTGACTCTGGGGTTGCGGCGCTCATCTCGCTTTATTGGCCGAGGGAGCCGGCGTACATGGCCAGCATGACTAAGCCACTTCTGGTGAACCAGAGCAGCGCACGGAAATGCCGTTTACCTTCCCGCTGGAGCGGTCCCTATTTATCTACTTGCACTTGATGTGCTTTCGAACTGCTAGGTTGGCAAGAGCAGGGACCGAACAACGGGAGCTCACCCCGTCGCGGGGATTCGAACCACTGACCTTCTGATCGGCAAGTCCTAGGCTCTGTGGTTTAACCCACAGCGCCACCCGCGTCTAGGTAAAGGTAAAGGGACCCCTGACCATTAGGTTGGCCATCATACCTTTGCTTTAAAACCTTCAGTGAAAGAGCATACACAATTTTCCCGGGGAGTTCATTCTACTGTTGAATTGCTCTTACCATCAGAAAGTTCTTCCTTTTGGAATACGCTGGGGGGCACACAGCCCCTGAGATGAGACAAACCTCTCCGGGTGTCTTCCTGGTGTTGCACAGCTCCGGGACATCCGTAAATCATCATAAATCATAGATCATTGATCCCTTCTTCCAACTCCAGCTCCAAACTCCTTTCACCTGGCACCCACTGCTCAATATCCAGCCGCCACTCCTCAGTGTCCAGCCAGACCCTGACAATCAGCTAACGAAGCATTAAAATATATAGGAGTATATTTTAATAGGAGTATAGCATCTAGATCAAGGGAAGTAATAGTGCCACTGTATTCTGCTCTGGTCAGACCTCACCTGGAGTACTGTGTCCAGTTCTGGGCACCACAGTTCAAGAAGGACACTGACAAACTGGAACGTGTCCAGAGGAGGGCAACCAAAATGGTCAAAGGCCTGGAAACGATGCCTTATGAGGAACGGCTAAGGGAGCTGGGCATGTTTAGCCTGGAGAAGAGGAGGTTAAGGGGTGATATGATAGCCATGTTCAAATATATAAAAGGATGTCACATAGAGGAGGGAGAAAGGTTGTTTTCTGCTGCTCCAGAGAAGCGGACATGGAGCAATGGATCCAAACTACAAGAAAGAAGATTCCACCTAAACATTAGGAAGAACTTCCTGACAGTAAGAGCTGTTTGACAGTGGAATTTGCTGCCAAGGAGTGTGGTGGAGTCTCCTACTTTGGAGGTCTTTAAGCAGAGGCTTGACAACCATATGTCAGGAGTGCTCTGATGGTGTTTCCTGCTTGGCAGGGGGTTGGACTCGATGGCCCTTGTGGTCTCTTCCAACTCTATGATTCTATGATTCTATGATTCTATGATTTATACCTGAGCTAAACCTTTCCTCCCAATTTACCAGATTTCATTTCATCTCTTATTATCACTGGATTCAGAGATTGCCACAAAGTGCAGGCTCAGCCAGGCAAGGAACACTTTGCCCTAAAGAATGACTCATTTCTCTGTCCACTGTCTCCATGCTAAGCTAATCCTATCCGCCATCCCTATTGTTGGGTGACTTCTACCATTCACAGGAATGGAATACCCAAAGAGGTGTCAATGTAGAAAGGCACAACACCCCCAGTGGTCAGTTTAATATATGCACTCCTCCCCACTGTAATGATTGGCATGTAGAATAATACAGGGGTACCTCGGGTTAAGAACTTAATTCGTTCCAGAGGTCTGTTCTTAACCTGAAACTGTTCTTAACCTGAGGTACCACTTTAGCTAATGGGGGCCTCCTGCTGCCGCCACGCGATTTCTGTTCTCATCCTGAAGCAAAGTTCTTAACCCGATGTACTATTTCTGGGTTAGCAGAGTCTGTAACCTGAAGCGTATGTAACCTGAAGCGTATGTAACCTGAGGTACCACTGTATTGTGCTTTATATTTTTGTAGTCTGCCTTGGGTCCTTACGGTGCAGGGCAGAGAAGAAGAAATAATAATAATAATAATAATAATAATAATAATAATAATAATAATAGAAAAAACCTGTCATCGCAGCAATGTACATCTACAGAACCAAGTGCCCACTTCTGAATTCTAACCTCAGTCGCAGCTGGAGATCTTCCTCTGCTCTTCTCCTTCTGTATTCGCTGCATTTCCACACTGAATTCATTTCATTTCTTTGACATCAACAAGAAAAGCCCGGCTGAAATCCCAAAGTCATTGTTATCCATTTAGAGTACCAGCTGAGACACTAAAGCTTAGGAAAAAAGCATGAATAGCAGATACTCTACAGATACCTTCGACAGACTATTAAAGACGGCTTAGTTCTTTTTAAGCAAAAGCGCATTCGTCCTGCTACAACTGTCGGTGGATATGCAGCCTAGATGGAACGCTGTCCGGGGGGGAAGAATACATTACCTGCGCAAGCTGTGCCCCCTCTTTGCTTTGAAATAAGGATGGGTGAGATCTCCCCTCCAGCTGAACTCAGAAAGCCTTCAGTTCTTTCTAATCTACGGGGGGCGGGGAGGAGATCAGGTTTTATCCGAGCCTTTTTCTGAGAAAGCCCAGTAAAATCAAATAAAGGGGATCCCCTTGAGTCCTGTCCTCCCACCAAACGCAATTGAAATCCACAGGCATCCATAAAAAGGTAAAGGAACCCCTGACCATTAGGTCCAGTCGCGGACGACTCTGGGGTTGTGGCGCTCATCTCGCTTTATTGGCCGAGGGAGCCGGCGTACAGATTCCGGGTCATGTGGCGAGCCAGAGCAGCGCAAGGAAACGTCGTTTACCTTCCCACCAGAGCAGTACCTATTTATCTACTTGCGCTGGTGTGCTTTTGAACTGCTAGGTTGGCAGGAACAGGGACCGAGCAACGGGAGCTCACCCCGCCGTGGGGATTCAAACCGCTGACCTTCTGATCGACAAGAAAGTTAAATTTCCCAGGTCTCCCTACTCTTCCCATGCTGTGCAGTGGTGGGGATGGTGGAGAGAGTGAGAGCTCTTCCTCCTTTCTTCTTCCCTGCCCAAACCAGAGCCACCAAAAGGTGAAAGGACCTGCTGGGAGGGGAGGTGAAGGCCTGCACTGGGTGGACCAGAGAGGACCATGGGACTGCTTGAACAAGAGTATGGAAGGGGCTGGGATGAGAAAATGCAGAAATCTTGCCCCCGCCTGGTGCACACCCGGTGGCATCACGTGACGTGTCACCTGACCGCGGCCCCTCAATGTGGGGGCAAGTCGGCCCCCCTGCATCTAAATTACATCAGGTTACACAGGAAGAACATCAGGCAGTTCCTTCTGCCCACTTCTGATTGAAAGTTCCTGCCGCTAAACTTTAAGGGTGGGGGAGCAGCAGCAGAAGCGGCCCATTTGGCAAATGGCACAGGGCAAGATCAATGTTTTGTAATTAAGGTCTCATTTGTTTTGAGCAGCTTACAAAGCCTTGTGTATCTTGAGAGGCTATCAGATCTTGCACACAGCTCCAAAGCCCTCCGTGTCACGCTGCAAACATGGGGTTTCGTTCCTTTCTTTCGTGTTGGGAGGTTGGGGAGGGGAACACGGCATGAAAACAGCCCGGCAATATCAGCATCCCATTGTTTGCAGAGGATGGCGTCAGTTGCAGCGACAGAGCCCTCCTCCGTTTTTTTAATTTCCCCACAAAGGAGATGAAATTAGCCGGCGCACCCTCTAAATTGTGTTTTCAGAATCTTATCAACTCAATGTTAGGGAAGGCCAGAAGACCACGTTTCAGGATTATTAAAATCTCAATAGAAAAGATGTTTGCTGTGGAAAAGATTAAGCACCGGGAGTTGTCGTTCTGCCCCCACCCTCAAAACCCCCGTAACTCCCTTTGGCTGTTTTGTGATGTTATTTTTTTCATGAGAGCAAATATGCTGATGACAGCCTGATGTTGTTATAATGTGCTTCTCAAAGCACATTATAAGGGATTAAAACCCAAGGTGGGGGGATGCAGCGGAAGGAGCGATGATGGTAGTGCTAGTGTGAGAATGCTTTGCAACTCTCTGCTGGTGTATTGATTATTTATTTATTTATTTATTTATTTATTTATTTATTTGTACCCCACCCATCTGGCTGAGTTTCCCCAGTCACTCTGGGCAGCTGCCAACAAAGATTAAAAATACATTAAAATGTCACACATTAAAAAGATGTCTTCTAAAAGTCTGGTAGTTGTTTTTTCTCTCGTTGACATCTGGTGGGAGGGCGTTCCACAGGGCGGGTGCCACCACCAAGAAGGCCCTCTGCCTGGTTCCCTGTATCTTGGCTTCTCGCAGGGAGGGAACCGCCAGAAGGCCCTCGGAGCTGGACCTCAGTGTCTGGGCAGAATGATGGAGGTGGAGACGCTGCTTCAGGTCGTCTCCACCTCCTTGGTCGTCTTGGTTGCCCTCCTCTGCACACATCCCAGCTGGTCAATATCCTTCATAAACAACAGGGCCCAGAGGTGTTGGACTCCAAATCCCGTCAGCCCCAGCCAGCATGGCCAATGGTCAGGGGTGGGATGGGAGTTAAAGTCCAGTAGCATCAGAGTTGGGCCACAGGTCCTCCCCCCTCCCTGAATAATAATGATAATATAATAATAATTTATTATTTATACCCAGCCCATCTGGCTGGGTTTCCCCACTAAAATACAATAACCTATTAAACATTAAAAGCTTCCCTAAACAGGGCTGCCTTCAGATGTTTTCTAAAAGTCTGGTAGTTGTTCTTTTCTTTGACATCTGGTGGGAGGGCGTTCCACAGAGTGGGTGCCACTACCGAGAAGGCCCTCTGCCTGGTTCCCTGTAACCTCACTTCTCGCAGTGAGGGAAACGCCAGAAGGCCCTCGGAGCTGGACCTGGACTTGGAGTTGCTCCATACCCTTGATGACTTGGCTTGCCCTTTCCTGAACCTCTTCCAAATGTACAGTAGCCTGTTGGAGGCAAGGCAACCAGAACTGGACACGGCATTTCAAATGTGGTTGCCTGATAGATTTGCAGGCAGGCAAGAAGGCAGCAAGAAGCTGTGTCAAAGGTCAGCCCTGCAGCTGAGAAAGTGTTGGACCATTTCTCCTCCCCTTGCAGAAATTCACTGAAATCCTGCCCCCAATTTCTCTGCCGATAACTGGGATGGAGAATTCCATTTGAACACAACTCCGGTCACAACTCTTTTACCCCACAGTAGGCCTATTGATGTTGGTGGGACTACGTTGACTTTGGTTGTGAAGCCTAATCCGCCTTAATTCGCTCCATGACTAATCTACCCCTGTTTTCATTTTCAGAGCCCTCTGGGGTCCACTGATGATTCAACTATTGCGTCCCCACCTTCCCTTTCTACCCACCATGAAATTTGTGTTTTCATTGCAGCTCTAAATATGAAGCTCTCCATCTTGTCACCCCTTTGAGATGCTTGGGGATATTTTGCCCTTAAGTATATCTCCCAGGCAGACTGCGCATCCTCCCATATCTCTGTAGAAAGAAGTTCTTACTGACAAAGCCCCTGAAATAAATCTGTTGAAGGTCACACTGATTCTATAAGCTCTCGTGCTCCAGAAAGGTTCTCTGGGGGCCACTGGGCTTTGCAACAAGTCTTGCAGGAGGAGAATCAGATACTAGCTTGATGCTCCGTTACTGAAGACATCTTTGTATCACAGAATCCCGAAATGTAAAGATCTGGATGTGGAGTGAAAGCAGCTGAACCAGGAAAATACATCTAGCAATTTTTCATGGTTGCTTTGGGCTGTGTCGAAAGGCATCTCATTTTTCTAACCTGCCAGTTTGGAACACTCCTTCCAAAGGAGAAAGCCACTGCAGTGTAGTGGTTAAAGCGTCAGACCAGGACCTGGGAGACTGGGGTTTGAATTCCCACCCAGCCATGAAGCCCACGGGGTGACCTTTGTGTCAGGAGCTCATCCTACACTCGAGTAGGACCCTGGCAGAGACACATGCCCGACTGGCATGTTCCTTCCCTCCTTCCTGGTCAATTGTTCAGGAGCTTCAAAAGCTTTCTTCTGCCCAAACATCACAGTGACAAATGCCAACAGACATCGGCACACTTAGGGATCCACAAAGTGTTTGCAGTTTGTGTAACAGAACCCCAGCAACTCAGCATTTTGGCTAATCTACTTTATTTACATATAAACACACACGGAGCACTGCAACATGGCTCCCTCTCTCTCTCGCATCAGACAGCAAAGAGAAAAAGAACAAAAGGCAAAACTTCACGGAACACAGTAACACAAACATCCTGTCTCCGTCACTTCCCACTTTGTGGAGTCAAAACATATACCATCATGTGATAGACAACAATCCCATGACTGCAATCATGGAGCAGGAATTCTAACACTTGGGCCAGTCACAGTCTCTCTCAGGCTTAATCTATCTCACAGGGCCGTTGTGGGGAATTAAATGAGGATGGGGAGAACCTTGAACTCCCTGGAGAAAAAAGTGGGATATGAATGCAATAAGCACAATAAATAAACAAAAACAGAAACCATGTCGTTCACATTGCCATTGCTTGCTCTCTCAGCTGAACTCACTCTCTGCTGGGTTAAAATTATATATAGCCAAATCTGATTGGTTATACAATATTGCAAAGTCGCTTCCTTTTTCTCATCATCCCTGTCTGTGTGGGGACACTCACATGACTAATTCAGTCACATTCAGCGGCCCTGATCTGTCTGCAGTGTTATTGTCATATTGCAAAAATGGATTTGCAAGCCATTGATTTGTTAGTGCCTGTGTGATTCCTGATTGGTTGGGCTCGCCCTTGCGAGAAGCCTAAGAAGGAAAAAAGAGAAGGAGCCCTGAGGGTAAATAGCAGCAAAAGCAGCAACACCTAGTGATGTGCAAACTCTCAGAATGAGCCTGGAAACCACCAGCTCCTCATTGCTGGAACCACAATCACCCCATTTAAACCTTCAGACATTGTTGTCTGAAGCAGAGAGGAAGGGATCTGCCCTACCCTTCCATCCTGGTTCCTCGGATGCAGGGAAGCATACTGGGTGGTGACCCAGAAGGTCTGATGGGAGGAGAAGGAACTGTATGGAAGTAACAGCTCAGATCAGATCCTGGGTGAATTGAGAAAGCAGGGAAGCCTCCATCTCTATGCAATATCCCAGTCTGAGCTGCTTCATCAACCTGGGAAGGAGGTCTCTCTAGGAGAAGGAAAACCCTGGTCCTAAACCTACGCTGCCTTGCAGGATATCTTCAGGAGAAGAAAAGCCTACTGTGTAAATTCTACACAAATCCAGAGTGGAGTCCCTAAGATGGCTTTTATGGTATTTAATTACAAGCTTCTGGGCCATTAGCTCCTAAACATTGCCATAATTCTTCCGTCTGTACCTACCAAATTCTTTACAACTTTTCTCTTCCTCTACAAAACATCATCAGATGTTTAAACGTCCTTGTACGCCTCCTTCCAGCAACTCTTGCATTCAAGCTGGTGCCAAACGTCTTGCTCTGCTTTCCTTTGGACCACTTCAGCAAGGCCGAGAGGGGGGTCTTGTTGTCTGGGCAGCCCAGGACCTCCAGACACGCTGCCCAGGCTTGTGCCCCAGAAAGGTCACATTGGTGATGCTAACACAGCAATAACAACGCAGAAAGCAACAGCTATGAGTTACTGCAGCGGGCTGTGTGATTCTCCAGTGGTCTGAATTCACCCCTAGAAGCACGCTCCATTGTGTCTTGAGAGAGACGTATGTCAACAATCTGAGCTGCTTCATTGTTGGAGCAAGAGCTTAAAGCTCCAGCTTTTCGGAAGTGAGGAAATGGATAGAGTAAGGGTCTTCATGAACTGTCTCTTTTCTTTGTGTGGTTATACCTGTATGTGGTTGTGCAGTGCTGTGGTCCCACCCATAGCAGGGTCTGACCCTGGCTCACTACAGTGGTACCTCAGGTTACAGGTGCTTCAGGTTACAGACACTTCAGGTTACAGACTCCGCTAACCCAGAAATAGTACCTTGGGTTAAGAACTTTGCTTCAGGATGAGAACAGAAATCGTGCTCTGGAGGCGCGGCAACAGCAATGGCCCCATTAGTTAAAGTGGTGCTCCAGGTTAAGAACAGTTTCAGGTTAAGAACGGACCTCTGGAATGAATTAAGTAATATAATAATAATAATAATAATAATAATAATAATAATAATAATAATAATAATTTAGTATTATTTATACCCCACCCATCTGGCTGGGTTTCCTCAGTCACTCTGGGCAGTTTTCAACAGCATATTAAAATACAATAGTCTATTAAACATTAAAAGCTTCCCTAAACAGGGCTGCCTTCAGATGTCTTCTAAAAGTTTGGTACTTGTTTTTCTCTTTGACATCTGGTGGGAGGGTGTTCCACAGGGCAGGTGCCACTACCGAGAAGGCCCTCTGCCTGGTTCCCTGTCACTTGGCTTCTCGCAGTGAGGGAACTGCCAGAAGGCCCTCAGAGCTGGACCTCAGGTAGAACGATGGAGGTGGAGACGCTCCTTCAGGTTTACAGGACCAAGGCCGCTTAGGGCTTTAAAGGTCAGCACCAACACTTTGAATTGTGCTCGGAAACGTACTTAACATACTTAACCCGAGGTACCACTGTACAGCCCCTGACTGCTTTCCACTGGGGTAATGCAGCCCTCAGCCCATTAGTGGGTGGCGTGTTGGGACAGACGTTCTCACCTGACCTCCCAGCAGCTGAGTCCCTGTTCCTTACTGGGAAGGTGAGACAAAGGTGAAGGGAGATCAGTGTGGTACAAACCCCTTTTGATGAGCAGCAGTGACTCAGCTGCGTTTGCACTGCTCTGACCTCCACACTGCCTCGCCAGCGTGTTTGTACCATGCCAACCTCTCTGCCTTACCCCTTCCCCTCTCCTTCCAGGTAAGCAACAGGGAGGGCAGGTGGGTGCAGCCACCCCCACCATCTACTGCTATTGCAGCTCACAAAAGACTCCCCACCTCCGGGTTAAATAATCCTCTTTAGACAACAAAGAGTCTAAATAAACATTTGATTTTTCTTCCTTGTCAGATGTTAATCTGCCATGCGGATTAACCGGGGGGGGGGGGAGAGAGAGCGAAAGTAAGACAGAGCGGGGGAATCACATCAGCAAAAGGGGAAAGTGGTTGGGGGCGGCCTGGTCGGAGAGGAAAGGAGGCGTTTGAGTGAAATTAAAACCTGGGGTGGGAAGTGGAGGTGAACTGTTTTCTGAAAGAGGCGCAGGGGAAGGCGATCTGGAGAGATGAAAAGACGGCTGATCACTTTAAACATGAAAGGAAATAACCCAGCGGAATAGTAAGAACCACATGTAGAGCCGAAATCAGATTATATTGCTTCCCCCCAGCGAATTAACTCCTGCGTAATGCAGTCCTGGGGACTTTATAAAAGAGAAGCTCTCGGGGGTAGGGGGTGTCGGTGTTAATCCATGTGTATCTGACATTAAATAAACCCATTGTTTAAGGTGGGGGTATATGATGCCAGAAAAGGACAGGCTTGCTGGTTTCTCCCCCTCCCCACCCCAGCAAGTGCAAGTAAGTACAAATCAAGAAGCGTAACATCTGAATGTTACAAATGTGTCTGCAAAGCACATCTGTCAGATAGATAGACTCATCAGGGAGCCAGCGTTGGCAGGCGTGTGGTGAATCTTGCCATTGTTGTTTTGCGACGTAAAGTGTGAACCAGCCCTCTATTATTCAAGGTGCTTTTGAGGCCTAGATCCGACTGTGACGTCAGCAGCTGAGAGTCACTTGCCGTTTTAATTACCCAGAATACCAAGAAAGAGTTCTTTCGTAGCCCAAGAGAGAGACATAAAACTTTATTCGCATTATCCAATGGCCATAGCAACAGTAATACATTACAGTATAGGCAGAAAAGGAAATTTGATATAAAAGCACAATTTAAAGTCCTGAATCAGCAGTCAGTTAGTGGCCCTTATTCTGACTGCCCCTGCTATGAACCTAGCAAACTTTGTTGATATCTGCTCATTTTGATCTGATAGAGGAGAGGACATTGTGGCAGTGGTTGAGTGCCCTGGGATGGTTAGTACGAGTGGGGTGATGATCTCGTTCCTCATGTCTTTGTAGAGAGTACAGTGGTTGTTGTTGTTGATGTTGTTTAGTCGTTTAGTCGTGTCCGACTTGTGACCCCATGGACCAGAGCACACCAGGCACTCCTGTCTTCCACTGCCTCCCACAGTTTGGTCAAACTCATGCTGGTAGCTTCGAGAACACTGTCCAACCATCTTGTCCTCTGTCATCCCCTTCTCCTTGTGCCCTCCATCTTTCCCAGCATCAAGGTCTTTTCCAGGGAGTCTTCTCTTTTCATGAGGTGGCCAAAGTACTGGAGCCTCAGCTTCAGGACCTGTCCTTCCAGTGAGCACTCAGGGATGATTTCCTTCAGAATGGAGAGGTTTGATCTTCTTGCAGTCCATGGGACTCTCAAGAGTCTCCTCCAGCACCATAATTCAAAAGCATCAATTCTTCGGCGATCAGAGTACAGTGGTGCCTCGGGTTAAGAACTTAATTCGTTCTGGAGGTCCGATCGTAACCTCAAACTGTTCTTAACCTGAAGCACCACTTTAGCTAATGGGGCCTCCTGCTGCCACCATGCTGCCAGAGCATGATTTCTGTTCTCATCCTGAAGCAAAGTTCTTAACCCAAGGTACTATTTCTGGGTTAGTGGAGTCTGTAACCTGAAGCGTCTGTAACCCGAGGTACCACTGTACAGGACAGGAGAACGTGTGCCGCTGTTTCGGTGCTACCATCTCCACAGGGGCAAAGACATTTCTCAGGCGGGATCCTTTGGAATCGACCCTCAAGTACCGCAGATGGCAAAACATCCAGTCTTGTTGCATTCGCTTCTGGGGTCCAGGGGCCTGTGGGCGGGGCCAGAAAGAAAAATGGGTGGAGCAACCCATGCAAGTTTCAATCCAGGACTGCCCCAGAAAATAGGGACACTTAGAGGGCTTAACAATGGCTACTAGCCATGATGGCTCTTGTCTCCACTGCACTAATACTTCCGAATACCAGTTACTGGAAACCTCATGAGGGGAAAGTGATCTACTCCTGCTTGGGTCCTGTTCGCAGGCTTCCCAGTATGTTTCCGAGCACAATTCAAAGTGTTGGTGCTGACCTTTAAAGCCCTGAATGGCCTTGGCCCTGTATACCTGAAGGAGCATCTCCACCCCCATCGTTCAGCCCAGACAAGGAGGTCAAGCTCCGAGGGCCTTCTGACACTTCCCTCACTGCGAGAAGTGAGGTTACAGGGAACCAGGCAGAGGGCCTTCTCGGTAGCGGCACCCGCCCTGTGGAATGCCCTCCCATCAGATGTCAAGGAAATAAACAACTACCTGACTTTTAGAAGACATCTGAAGGCAGCCCTGTTTAGGGAAGTTTCTAATGTTTGATGTTTTATCGTGTGTTTTATATTTTGTTGGGAGCCACTCAGAGTGGCTGGGGAATACCAGATGGGCAGGGTATAAATTATTATTATTATTATTATTATTATTATTATTATTATTATTATTATTATTATTGGATATGGGAGCCAGGTGTTTGTCATCTACCCTGGTGAGAGGAACTGTATTTAAGCCAAGATCTTTGGAGTGGGCTATATTTTTGGGGGGGAAATGAATGAATTCCTATGCCCCACAAATAACCCAGAGATGCATTTTAAATAAAAGGACAGATTCTACTCATGTAAAAACACGCTGATTCCCGGACTGTCCAGTGGAGTGGAGTGATCTAGACCAGTGGTTCTCAAGGGGTGATGGGAGTTGTAGCTCAACAACATCTGGGGACCCACAGGGTGAGAAAGGCTGCTCTATTTTATTATTATTATTATTATTATTATTATTATTATTATTATTATTATTATTATTATTATTATTATTATTATTATATTATTATTATTATTCCCATTGGGGCACTGAGTTGGCCACTGTGAGATCAGGATACTGGACTAGGTGGGCTAATGGCCTGATCCAGCAGTCTCTTCTCATGTTCATATGAGGAACCATAAATGATGGTTGAAGGCTCCTAATATCTGCAACCCATACGAAGCGCTGAACAGATAACAGCCACGTCAGGTGTTTCTTGTCAGGCAGCAAATGTTTCTTGCTCTTGTATTTTAATTTTTAAGGTGCAGAAGACTGCTGACGTGAGATGAAAATTTAAAACACAGAGACACACACAGACACACACACACATGCACACAATCTCTGGAATAAAACGCAGGCAGAATTGCTCCTACTGGGCTTGGCATTTTAATATCAAAAAGGTTGTGAAATCTAATAAGCGCTCCAGAGAGAGCCGCCTCCCTCCCTTCCCCTCCTCCCAGGACCCTTTGTGTACGTGTACACGCACTCCGGTGAAATTGGGATGCAATAAGTAAAAGTGACAGAATATGTAATTTCCCTCAAATCTTGTGCTGCCGGGAACTTCCGGATTAATAACCTTAAACCATTTTGCTCCCCATTCCGAGCCCAATGAAGATCTCTTGCCTTTTCCCCGCCTTATCTGAATAAATACTCCATTCGAACAAAGTGTGAGAGCTGTCTTATCGCCACCTGACAGCACAAAGGAAAACAGCTTAAGCCTTTTCACTCTTTCTTTCAAAAAACATAAAATAAATCATATCGTCTCCTTGCACATATTGGCAAGAAATTGGATGGGCATGCCGCTTAGTCCTGAAAGAAATCTGAAAGGGTTAAACGGGCCAAATATGGTGGCCTTTGCCAAGGGGCGGGGTTTAAAACCTGGGTCTGGACTGTACCACTTCAAAATACGGGTGGGGACTCACAATCATGAATGTTTCTCCATTAAAAAAAAAAAAGGCAAGTCCCCTCATGTAGAAAACTAGCAGATTAGTGAGAAGGACAGGACCATTTTCCCTCGCTTGCAAGTTTTCTATGGATTTTGGAGAGGTGAGGGGGAAATTATGGTGCTGGAGGAGACTCTTGAGAGTCCCATGGACTGCAAGAAGATCAAACCTCTCCATTCTGAAGGAAATCAGCCCTGAGTGCTCACTGGAAGGACAGATCCTGAAGCTGAGGCTCCAATACTTTGGCCACCTCATGAGAAGAGAAGACTCCCTGGAAAAGACCCTGATGTTGGGAAAGATGGAGGGCACAAGGAGAAGGGGACGACAGAGGACAAGATGGTGGGACAGTGTTCTCGAAGCTACGAAGCTTCCACTGCGGGAGGCAGTGGAAGACAGGAGTGCCTGGTGTGCTCTGGTCCCTGGGGTCACAAAAAGTCGGACACGACTAAACGACTAAACAACAACAAGGGGAAAACATTCAGCCATGTGACCCTTCCACTTCTTGTTTATGGGGGTATGTTCCATGATGGCTAGGCTCCACTTCTACGGTCAGAAGATGTCACTGTACACCAGTTCCTGGAAATAGCTTGGGTCCTCCTAAACTAAAGAGTTTCCTGCAGGAATCTGATTGGCCACCGCGAGAACAGGATGCTGGACTGGCCATTGGCCCAATCCAGTAGGCTCCGCTACTGCTCTTAATTTGATGTTCCTTGCAGCCAGGCATTTGAAAGTGAATAATCCAGGGACTGACTGTCCAGGTCATCGCCATCTTGTTCTCGCCAGACTCTTTTGCCTCTCTCCATCCATTGGCTAAACAACACTCTGAAGATGTGTTTTTATTGGTATCCTGAATAGGGACCACAGTGCGTAACAGCTTTTAAGAAAAGTTTAGAATATGATCCTTCCTGGACTGAACTTGAATATGTCTCCATGCCCACTTCCTAGTGATGAAAAGCGAGTATACAAGGAAGAAATCTTCTCTTAGTCTAGAGCAGCCTTTCTCAACCTGTGGGTCCCCCGATGTTGTTGAACTACAGCTCCCATCACCGCTAGCTAGCAAGGCCAGAACTCAGGGATGATGGGAGTTGTAGTCCAACAACATCTGAGGGCCCACAAGGTGGGAAGCACTGGTCTAGATCAGGGGTAGGCAAACTAAGTCCCAGGGGCTGGATCCAGGCCAATCGCCTTCTCAATCCAGCCCGCGGACAGTCCAGGAATCAGCGTGCTTTTACATGAGTAGAATGTGTCCTTTTATTTAAAATGCATCTCTGGGTTATTTGTGGGGCCTGCCTGGTGTTTTTACATGAGTAGAATGTGTGCTTTTATTTAAAAGGCATCTCTGGGTTATTTGTGTGGCATAGGAATTCATTCATTTCCCCCCAAAAAATATAGTCCAGCCCCCCACCCTGCTGAAAAAGTTTGCTGGTCTAGAGCTCTCCTTGGGAAGCATTTCAAGTATGCCATTTTTGACATGGAGGAGCACTGAGCCACACAATTGCCCACTGGCAAAGTATATTGTGAACCATTTCTGAGCTTTGAATCAACTCTCCAGCCGGAGTTTCTGCCTCTGTAGCAAAACTTCTGTCCTGTGTCTCCCCATCCTACATTTCTGTTGCACAACGGTACGTTTTTCCCACAGAGCTATCTGCAAAAAAAGCTCGAAACTAAGGAACAACGGCTGCATACGAATCAGCGTCGGTGCAAAGACATCAAGTTTATCAAGGACACAAGGCACAGCAATAAATCATAGCCTTTCTCAGCGTGGCTCAGATTTTGCCACCATAACTTGGTTATCTTTCGCATATAAAAATTCCTCCTGGTTCGGGGAACACTTAGCTGCACGTCAAAGTTGAGGATGCAAATGCGATCATGAGCAGGTGGAAATGGCAAGATGACGAGAAGAAGAGGTATGTGAAAGGATATTAGTCTTTAATCTCGAGGGCTTGGCTTCATGATGGGGTGTAGCTCAGCTTTAGTTGAGATTCCTGCATTGCAGGGGTTGGACTAGATGGCCGCCAGGGTCCCTTACAATTCCAAATTCTATGATTCCATTGTTGTTGTTGTTGGATAATATTTCCTCTTGAGTCATAGCTGTAATTTACCCTCTAAATGCCATGGTCTCTTCTGTGATTCCAAGGAATACATTCCTTTTTCTCATTGCTGCCCCTGAAAAGTCTGCTATACCTAAATTACATTTCAGAGCACAATTCAAAGTGTTGGTGCTGAACATTAAAGCCCTAAACGGCCTTGGTCCAGTATACCTGAAGGAGCGTCTCCACCCCCATCATTAAGCCCGGACACTGAGGTCCAGTTCTGAGGGCCTTCTGGTGGTTCCCTCACTGCGAGAAGTGAAGTTACGGGGAAACAGGCAGAGGGCCTTCTCGGTAGTGGCACCCACCCTGTGGAACGCCCTCCCATCAGATGTCAAGGAAATAAACAACTATCTGACTTTTAGAAGACATCTGAAGGCAGCCCTCAGCCCTGTTTAGGGAAGTTTTTAATGTTTGGTGTTTTATATTTTGTTGGAAGCCGCCCAGAGTGGCTGGGGAGGCCCGGCCAGAGGGGCGGGTTATAAGTAATAAATTATTATTATTATTATTATTATTATTATTATTATTATTATTATTGTTATTGTTATTGTTATTGTTATTGTTATTGTTATTGTTATTGTTATTGTTATTGTTATCATCTCTTCCCCACATGTCTTCATGCTGCTACGCACCAGTATCAACCTGACTTTGTGTACCCATGCCTAGAAGCTCACACCTAACTTAAGGTACCGTATTTTTCGTCCTATAGGGCGCACCGGCCCATAGGACACACCTCGTTTTTTGGGGGGAAAATGAATAAAAAAAATTATTCCCCCCCTCCGCCCTGGCTGCCGCCCCAAGCCTTGCGCTCACCTGCCCGAAGCACGGGGCACCCTCCGGAGGGCTCCCCGTGCTTCGGGCGACAGGCTGCTGCCCCAAGCCTCGCGCGCTCGGCGGGAGCTCCTGCCGGGCGCGCAAGGCTTGTGGACACTCGCGGGGGCTGCAGGCTGCTGCCCGCAAGCCTTGTGAGCCCGCGGGTACTCCCACTGGGCTTGCAAGGCTTGCGGATAGCTTCCTGAAGCCTGGAGAGCGAGAGGGGTCGGTGCGCACCGATGCCTCTCGCTCTCCAGGCTTCAGCGAAAGCCTGCATTCGCCCCATAGGACGCACCCAGATTTCCCCTTCATTTTTGGAGGGGAAAAAGTGCGTCCTATGGGGCGAAAAATACGGTACTCACGAACATGATGGAAGGAACAGGGCAGACACAGGAACATGAGAACTGGCATGACTGTGACCACATAGTCTTCTTAAATTATTATAATAAATTGTTGTTGTTGTTGTTGTTGTTGTTGTTGATGATGATGATGATGATGATGATGATGTTGTTAGCAAATCTTAAAGGTGGCTAACAAGATATCCCCTGGAGCTTAATCTTAGATTTGTCACAGTTACTCGCCTCTGTAGGTGCTATCATCTCTCCAAATATCACCGCACATTTTGAAAAAAGAAAATGGTTACTTCCACTTTAATTACAAAACATTTTAAATGTTAAGAGCAGCCTGCATTTAAAAACAAACAAACAAACCCTGTGGTTTGGCAGGGGCTATCAGCTCTGTAGGAGCCTCAGTATCTCCAAATGTCGCCTCCCTGTGCGACAAAACGCAAAAGTTCTGGCCACAACAGCTTCACGATGTAGGTCAATGTGTTTTCCTAAGATCTGTATTTTCCAGAGCATGATCAGATCTGGGGTGGGTCAGACTGGGTCTGGGTAAACCTTGACCGAATCAGATCTGACCTGGATTTACAACCAGGGCCAAAAATCAGATTGGGGGGTCTGCACACAGAAGAGCGATGCAGATAGTATGATACTCTATGTATATTATTTCATTCAGATACACAAAAGCTAAGAAATTTGGGCTAGATGGGGTGTTAGCTTGTTGATAAAATCCAACTTGTCAGCTGGGTGCTTTTTTACACGTCTCCAATTCTAGTCATTCTTTCATATTTATATATATAAATAAGCAATGCACGCGGACACACACACACACACACACACACACACACACACACATATCGCAGACAACTGCACTTGATGGATGAGATGATTTGAAGCTTTTGACAGCTGCATTTTGTTGTGGGGGGGGAATGACTTTTAGCGAGTTTCAGATAAATGAGCAGAGTTTACTGAAGTGAGAGGAATGCAGGAGGCGTCAGCGAAGTGATGATTTCTGAGGCGAGGAGGAGAGGGAGAGAGAGAGAGAAAGGGCCATTTTTAAATTAAGACAGAGAGAAGCATAAAGCAAGGCTGTTCTTTAATATCAGATTACAATTTGTTGGTGGGGTGGTGGTGGTCAGAATACCCGAGAGGCGGACTTTGGAAGCGGAAAGGGAGACTGCCTGACAGAAAGGAAAAAGAATGTAAGACGTGGAGACTGCTGGGACACTGGCCCATATAGTCTAGCGCCTCCTGTCCCCACAGTGGCCAGATGCAGAAAACCCACTGCTACAACAGCAGCAAGAATACTTATTGCAAAGTACTGGAAGACACAAGATTTACCCACTCTGGAAGAATGGCAGATGAAGGTGATGGACTTTATGGAATTGGCAGAAATGACTGGCAGAATCCGAGACCAGGGAGAAGAGTCGGTGGAAGAAGATTGGAAGAAACTTAAAGACTATCTACAGAAATACTGTAAAATTAATGAATGTTAAAATGATGTTGGACTGAAAATAAGTGGTTTTGGTAGTAAGGCTAATAAGAATATGTAAATATAGATAGTTATTTGGATGAAAATATATAGTTATAATAGGTTAAGATTATAGTGTAAAGATAAATGAAAGAGGGTAAGGATTTGCTGAAAGGACTTTGTAAACGGGAATACAAAAGGGGAGGTGTGAGGAGGTCAAGGAAATAAGCAAATGAACTTAAAGATATTGAAAAATGGATTATTTCTTTTTAAGATATTGTTCTTTCTTTTTTCTCTTTTTCCTTTTATTTTTTCAATTATCAGCTTTTTAGGTTTCTTTTTTCGTGTTAGTTGTCGCTCTTTTTTCTTTTTTTTCTTTTTTGTATGTGTACTGGTTGGTTTAACTATTTTTAACTCTTTAAAAAAAATATGTTTTGTATGTTTTGTGTAAAATCTCAATAAATATTTTTTAAAAAACAGATGCAGCGATTGGGTCTGCGTTGCTCCCGGACAGGAGGAAGGAAGTCAAATGACACCGAGGGTTGGTTCAGAGAAAGAGTTCTTTATTTCTGCTCTCTGGAACAGCAGAAAGGCACCTGCGTGGTCAGTCCACAGCAAGTCCAAAGAAATTTCATGCAGTATATATATCCTCCAGGCACCCTCTCCCCCTTCCCCAGGAATCCAGCCACGTCAGCTTGTACATGCAGGTTGACATCACAGATGTTCCTGCTCCGGCACTCTTAACCATAAAAGGGTATTCCTTCCTATACTTCTGACCATAAAAGGATCTTCCTGTTCCTACTCTTATCTTGGAGCAAGAGGTCACCATCTCCAAGAACACCCTCTGGTGCTGTTCCCAGACTAGGTCTGTGCTTCTTTGTGGTCAGGATATAAGATAAGGCACAGACGTGTCTTCCCTGTTCTACTGGTACAGTCAAGACCATCCTTGCCATCACAAACTGATAAAGGAGAGGGCTCTGAGCACTTGTCTATACAGCCGGGTCAATGTTTATACATTGACTCAGAACTCAAGTTAATGGATTTTAGCTAAGGAAAAATGGGGATTTTGGTGCCTATTTCAAACTGCCTGCACAGTCAGTTTTGGGTTTGGGAAACCCATTCCTTCATTGCCTCCATGGCTGGTAGACATGGTGTGCTGGTCCGATGGGTTACCCGAGAGGCAGGGTCCAAGTCCAGTCCGTGGTCAAAGGTGCAACATGGAGGCAGTCCGTAGTAGCTGAAGATGGGTGCAGGGCAGGGAGTTGGGTGAAGTCAGGAACAGGCTTGCAAGCAGGGAGCCAGAGTGGGTCAGATGCTCTGGCAGAAAAGCAGGACAGAATTCAGGCAGCAATTAGCAACCAACAATGTTGCTCCCAGGACTGGGGCTGGGCAGCTTTTATCTGCCCCAAGGCATAGGGCGGCCCTGATCCTCTGGTGACTCACCTCTCCTGGCCTAGAGGCAAGCACTCCTTCTGCGGGAACTTAGTTCCCTCCGCCTCTCTGCCCTGAGCCTCTGCAGCTCAGGAGAGGCTGGAGGGTTACCGGACCCAGAGGCAACCTCCTCTTCTCCTGACGGGGCTGAGAGTGGAGCACCTGCAGGCAATGGGTCCTCCATCACTTCAGGGGCCAGAGCAGACTCAGCTGGTGCCTGCACCTGAGGATCCAGCACAGGTGAGGACCCTTCAGGCTCATGCCCCAGCCCTGACTCAGCTGGTTCTGGAGGCGGGGAATCCTGTGCAGGCTGGGATTCCTCAGGTTCAGCCTCCAAGTCCGAATCCTAGGCCATCATACTTGGGTAGCCTTATCCTTCACAAATGTGGAAATGTTGAGGGTGGCAGGAGAGGATATATTGATTAATATCCTTCCTAACTCGCCCTAGTGTTGTAAACAAAATCTGCCCTTGTTCCCTTATGGGGTACACAAGAGCCCTTATAGAGTCCTTTGTAGGTTCTCCATTGGTAGGAGAAAATAACAGAGGACAACCAGAGAATATTGAGAAGCAAAGCTGCTAGTAAGCCTGATCTTTATTAAAGCTGTTGCAACAGGGTACTCCCCTCACACACAGGAGAGCGGAGGAGGACCCTGAATAAAGGTGTGCCTCCCCTTATATAGACATTTTGAAATTCCCTGCCCTGGAGCTCAAGACCACCCCCAGTAACATCATACATACATCACAGAAGGGGTGTAGCCCAAGACTACCTCCCAGATACATCATACCTACATCATAAAAAGGCGGTCTACAACAGAAATCCGAGTGCTTTGTTTATCACCTGTCTGCCAGGTTATCTGATAATGCCTTATCTGATTGCCTTTCCTGGTAGCCTGGCCGTTCCTTTGAGATGGTAATCACTTAATTCCTGAGACAATGGGAAGGTTCCCTCACCCTCTCCCTCCTTGCAGAGAAACATTTGGTCAGTTTGGGAGTCAAAATGTTTTCAGGACTGTATTCCTGTGCTGCTCCAGACATGTGGTTTATATATTTATGTACGTGTTTGCTTGGTACATTTATTATATATCTAAGACCTTAAAATTCTTATAACACTAGCAAGTTTCTTTATATAGCAAAGTGCATTCCCCTTCTTACGCAGCAGAAACTGGTTGCAGACTCGTGTGAGCCTCTTAAGACAATAAACAATTCAGTCTGGCTTGCCCAAATGGAGATATGTTCTATTATTCCTGGTAAGACCCCTTTGATCCCTCCTAAAAGAATAAGCACACAACAGTCTTATTCACAAGTAACAAAAAGTAGTTTTACTCACGATTAGGGAGAGCACAGTGTGATCCCTGAAGGCATGCTTTAGGCTTAAAGTTACAAACTTGTACAAACAGATTTACCCCATATGGGAGATAACCTGGGGGGCTGCTGGTTGGCAGCCAGCAGTCCAGTCCAGGTGAATCAGGAAGTTCACAGGGTGAAAAATATCAAAGAGAAGGAGGTGGCTGTGTGATTTGGCCTTTTACCAGGTCTGGAAAGGTCACACTCACCTACTAATCACATGCAAGGAAGGATGCTCTAGGCCAGGAGGAACAGGAAGTTCGACTGGTTGGACCAACATCCCCTGCATGACCACTCTAGCAAAACAAGGAATGTTGTACTTGACTGCTCCCAGTGGATTACATCCCACAACAAATTTGTCTATTCCTCTTTTAAAGCTAACCAAGTTTGTGGCCATCACTGCCGGGAGGGAGGGAGGATAAGTAGCTGTAGAGGATCCAGTGAGTTTGTCCAGGCTACCTTCAACAGGAAGCTAGACTAGATGGACCTTGGACCTGACCCAGAAGGGCACTTCTTAGACCAGGGTTTCCCAAACTTGAGTCTCCAGCTGTTTTCGGACTACAACTCCCATCATCCCTAGCTAGCAGGACCAGTGGTCAAGGATGATGGGAATTGTGGTTCAGAATCAGTTGGAGACCCCAGTTTGGGAAACCCTGTCAAAGCCCAATAATCTGTCACCAGCTGGCTGATTTCCATCAGCTCAGTTCCATCATGTATATAGGTCATGTAGGGTTTCATAAGCTTCTATGTCTGAAGATGAACAGAGAATGGAGTGATGACTATCAATGCCCACCATATATATTTAATATGCAGTGCAAACCTCTTCAGGTTTTCTCCAGAGTAAGTACCTCTAAGTTCAATTACTGTTTCACTTAAATAAGTGTCCATCAGGAATGGGCAAATCTGTCAGTTTTGATTTCTCTCAGTTTCTCATTTTGCCTCAGGCAGCAACACAATTTGGGCTGGTCCTGCAAGTTTCAAACTGTGGGGTACTCCCTGTTTCTCAGATTCTTTCCCCCCAGAATTCCATACATGCTGTCAAATGCTCTGCCACTGAGCTATACTTTCCTGAAGAAACCAGAGGCCTTTCTCCTGGGCATAGTCGGCCAATTGGTGCCAAAGAAGGATAGAACTTTTTCCATGTATGCTACAGCAGCAGCAAGAATACTTATTGCAAAGCATTGGAAGACGCAAGACTTGCCCACCTTGGAAGAATGGCAGATGCAAGTGATAGACTATATGGAACTGGCAGGGATGACCGGCAGAATCCGAGATCAAGGAGAGGAGCAGAGGGAAGAGGACTGGAAGAAGTTTAAAGTCTATCTACAAAAATATTGTAAAATTTATGAATGTTGAAGGCTCTGAAAATGAAATGAAGGGGTTCTAGCGATTAAGATAAATAAGATTATAATGGGAGGGATAAAGGTCTAAAATGACTATTAAAAGATCTTGCTGAACTAACTTTTAAAGTAGAATACAAGAAGGGAAGGCGGGTGGAAGCAAAGATAATAAAGTTTTGAAAGTTATTAATATAAAAAAATGTTCTTTTTTATGCTAAATTTTTCTTTTGTATTTTTCTTCTTTGTTTTTTGTTTTCTTTGTTGGAATTCTTGATGTTTGTTGTTTGTTTTTTCTGATTTTTGTTGTTTTTTTGTGGATGTTATCACTTGGAAAATTTTAATAAAATATTATTATTAAAAAAAAACCAGAATTCCATACATGCTGAAGTTTTCTCCCATCATCTGGAAGAGTGGCTGTGACAACCCAGCCAGATGGGTGGGATATTATTATTATTATTATTATTATTATTATTATTATTATTATTATTATTAGATGAGCAGACACGTCCGTTTTGGTTTTCCTCCATTTTCCCTTTTCTCAGTTTTAAGTACAGCTCTCCATATTTCCACTTCAGTTTGAGATTTTTAAAGTCCTCATGAAAATTAATCAGCATTTTAGTGCACTTTTCTCATAATAGCCTCGTGTTTGTATGCAGTTTTGTCTAAAGCACCTCTTTCTGCAAAGAGCCTCCCTGAATCCAGTGGCGTAGCGTGGGGGGTGTAGGGGGGGCCGGCCGCACCGGGTGCAACATCTGGGGGTTAGGGTTAGGGGGCGCAAATCCACGGGTTAGGGGGCGCAAATTACTTGCCTTGCCCCGGGTGCTGACAACCCACGCTACGCCACTGCCTGAATCTAATGCATTTTTGTTGGTTATTTTCAAATCAGTCGAGAATACATAATGAGTGAGTCGGGACGGATCCCTTCACGTGTGGATTCTGTCTGCACAGAGGGCTCAAGCCCATTCCACACACCCTGGCAATAACATTGTGTAGACCAGTGTTTCCCAACCTTTTTTGGGCAAAGGCACACTTGTTTGATGAAAAAAATCTCGCGGCACACCACCATTACAGCCCCGTGACGTCAGCGCGCAGCGTCACGCCGGGAGGGACGCACGAAAGTGAAAGTTTTCAATTTTTCCCCCTCCCCCTTGCCGGGGAACCTCTAAGCTTTGGGGGTGGGGGGGGGAGGCAGCAGAGCGAGGGACTGAGGGACGGCGGCAGCTGAGGTGGCGGCGGCTGTTGTGGTGGTGGCGATAGCGGGCGGAGGAGGGGGCGGCGGCGGGGCCGAGGTGGCCGGCGGCGGCGGGGGAGGCGGCGGCGGGTGGAGCAGGAGGGCGGCCGAGGCCGGTGAGGGAGTAGGGTTGCCCGGGGCTTGAGGAGCCGTCGCCGGGAGTTGCTGCTGCTGTTGTTGCTGCTGCTGCCCGGACATGCCGGCCTCCTCCTCGTCCGCTGTCTCGCGCTCCTCCCTTTTGCACGCGCTGCCCCGCCGCCGCCCCATTGGCTGGGTCCTGTCAGCTGATCCTGTGTTATTTCCTGTGTGTGTGTGTGAGGGGAGAATGGAGAGAGAAACCTCGGCACCACCACCGCGGAGCCGCCCCCGGCTCGACGCGGATCCTCGCCGCCGCCGCCTCTCACCGCCCGACTCGCCCGCCTCCCTCCCACGGCACACCAGCCAACGTCTCATGGCACACTAGTGTGCCGCGGAACACCGGTTGGGAAACACTGGTGTAGACCACAGGAAACAAAACAAAAACAAGCCAGGATTTATGTGAATGTGGCTTAAGACTTCCTTCTTTTGCTCAGTTTCTTTCCCTTTCCTTTTAAGCCTTTTTTTGTTTTTTGTTTCCCCTGTCCAATCAATCGTAGTAGGTAAAATCAATGAATATATGTATGAATACCCACGCTGTTCCCCCCTCCAGCCCCCAGCTAAATGGGGACGCAAGTCCTATTAGTTTATTGCAAGAGGTCAAGAGATCATTTAGAGCTACGTTTCGCCAACACCTGTGCCATCATGGAAATTAATAACTCAGATCAATCAAAATTATATTTGATGTCTGGCTTCACAGCTGGACCGGAGGCAGTTGAAGGCAAGAGTGGGAAGGGGAGAGAAAAATGCCAGCTCCCCACGCCCGAAAAACAAAACAGTCACACCTCACACAAAACATTGTCCTTCTGGCATAAACTGCCCAACATGTTTCCAATCAAAATAGGGGTGTCCTGTTCAAGAACAATGGGGTGCGGGTGGCACTGTGGGTTAATCCACAGAGCCTAGGACTTGCCGATCAGAAGGTCAGCGGTTCAAATCCCCACGACGGGGTGAGCGCCCGTTGATCAGTCCCTGCTCCTGCCAACCTAGCAGTTCGAAAGCACATCAAAGTGCAAGTAGATAAATAGGTACCACTCTGGCGGGAAGGTAAACGACGTTTCCATACACTGCTCTTGTTCGCCAGAAGTGGCTTAGTCATGCTGGCCACATGACCCGGAAGCTGCACACTGGCTCCCTCGGCCTATAGAGCAAGATGAGCACTGCAACCCCAGAGTCGGTCACGACTGGACCTAATGGTCCGGGGTCCTTTTAGCTTTACCTTTATTCAACAACAGCAGCAACAATTTTATTATTTGTACCCCACCCATCTGGCTGGGTTGACCCAACCACTCTGGACAGCTTCCAACATATTTAAAAATAACAAAACATTAAACATGATAAAACTTCCCTATACAGGTCTGCCTTCAGATGGCTTCTACAGTGGTACCTCAGGATGCAAACGGGATCCGTTCCAGAGTCCCATGTGTGAGTGCACGGGTCGCATTTCGCTGCTTCCGCGCATGTGCATGACATCATTTTGAGCGTCTGCACATGCACAAGCGATGAAACCTGGAAGTAACGCGCTCTGTTACTTCCGGGTTGCCACAGAGCGCAATTCGAACGAGCTCAACCAGAAGCACATTCAACTTGAGGTACGACTTTATAGGTTGTATAATTACTTATCTCCTTGGCTCGGGGGTCGCAGAACTCCATCCCCTCCAACATTTCTCTGATGAAAGTAGGGAGGTCCTAGGGGAAAGCAGGATGTTCTGGGATCAAACCAGAAACCAGGATGGCTTCTGTAAATCCAGGACTGTCCCTGGAAAATAGGGACATTTGGAGAGTCTGCTGCATGGACAATGGCCAAAATCAATTGAGCCATTGACGAAAACCACACAGTAGTGTCTAAAGAGGATGGGCTAAATGGGATGTTGCTCCCCTTGAGGAAACCTAGCATCCGTTTCATACCATGAGGAGAATGTCGCTGTAAGTTATCACAATTACAGTAGCAACCTATGGAACGTCTTCTACTAAACCAAGGGTGGGGAACTGCAGGTCTTGGCCCCAAGTGCAGCCCTTCAGGGCTCCCTCTCTTTCCAAACGCCACTTCCCTGAACCCTGATAATTCCAATTGCTTGCCCGGATGGAGTAAAAATAGGGAGTGAGTGTTTGTGTAGAGACTAGCCTATCTGTACAGCGATAACATTTACATTCATTGCCCCCAATGTCATGGACGCAGAGGAATGGTGGGAGGAACCAGCTGGGGGACCCCCAAGGGAAGAAGGCTCAGAGCCTGGGCAGCGGTGGTGGAACAACACTGAGTGGTGAATGGGAGAAGACTGGGAGGAGGAGGTGTCAGAAGCTGAAGATGCAACAGGGCTTAGTGAGCAGGGAGAGGCTGTGGCAGAGAGCAGTCCAGAATCAGAGGCAGGAGAGGAGGCTGGAGAGGCCAAGAGGCAGAGATGGTCCCAGCTGGTGGAAACAGTATCCACGCCTGTCTTCAAGAGCATTGGCTATTCTTCAACAGTTCTCCACGACATACTGTTGTGAACAGGGATTTTCAACTCTGGCAAATATGAAAAATCAGAAAAGAGAGAGGCTTTTTTGTGTTGATGAGGAGGTGAGAGTTTGCTTGTCTCAAGTTACACTTAATATAAGTGAGATTTCCCGGCAAAAGCAAGCTCACACCTCTCATTGAGTTTGTATACATACTCAAGGTACATATGCAAGAGACTTGTTTATAATTATATTTTGGGAATGATTTGTGTTCTTATGTAGCTGCTTTGCTTTATACTTCCTTGATGTTCCATGATCATGTTATAAAGCAGTTGTGTTCTATGTCATAAATCAAGCACTGCTAGGAGTTCTTTTCTTTTTTCCCAATGTATTTCTTATCAATAAAAAAATCTGTGTGGCGCGAGCAAATTTTTAATTCTGAAAGTGTGGCCCAGAGGGGAAAAAATGGAGAAGTACTGTTCTAGAGGCGAGACAGCCCCATTCAATATTGCTCAGTATTTACTCAAAGGCACCATAAACATTAATGAGTTTCAGTTACTTTGGGAAGCCTAGATCTTTGGAAAGTGTTGCTGCTTGCTACAAGCAATGCTGGGCACTTAAATCTGCAAAATATAATCCTCACAGCTGCCTGAATGATATGCAGTGGGCATGTCTCAGGCCATTAGTAAGCAACACTCTGAATAATTAGACTGGAAAGGAGTCGTGGAAGGAAATATCGTAATGATGATTGATTAGCAGCTTCCACTCAGCTATAGTGATTCTAACACAATGGAGATCTGTTTTCTCTGTGAGCGATAATAACCAGTACAGAACCATTTTCAGGCAAAATGGGTTTTACCGTGTGATTTAACAGACCATAAAATGACTTAAGTAGATGTTATTTTTTTATGGTCAGTCTTCAAATATGAGTGTTGCATCGCCTTCCTTCCGCACAGGCTTCAATAGTGTCTCTCTTTCAGGGCTGGCCCACCTGCAAGGCAAGGCGAGGTGACTGCTTCAGGTGGCAGGATTCATGGGGGCAGCAGATCCCAATCTCAATCTTCCTCCCTCCCTTGTTCCTGGTGGTGATGTTCCCTCACCCCTTCTTCCCTGGAAGGAAGGGAGTGCCATTTTGGGGTCCTCCTCGTGTGTTCTCTCTTTCCATGATGAAGTGCAGCCTTCCCAAACCTTGAGTCCTTCAAATACGAGGAGTCAGTCTGACAGGGCCAAGGCAGGACACGAGGCAGGAAACCAGGTAAGGTCAGGCACAGGGTCTCAGGCAGGTTCTGGCAAACAGCAACGTTGCTCCCACAACCTAGGGCGGGGTCCAGCAGCCTTTTATCTCTGTCAGGGTAACGGCTGGTCCTGATCCCCTGATGACTCACCTCCCTGTCTCGCCCAAAGGTGAGCACTCCTCCTGCAAGTATTCAGGTCTCTCCTTCTCTCAGATCTTAGTCTCTGCAGCTCGAGAGATGTTGGTGGGTTACTAGACCCAGAGGCCGCCTCAGCCTCTCCTGACCCAACCGGTAGTGGAGCAGCTGTAAGTGATGGCCCAGCTGAAGGCAACAAGGTAATCCCCGCATCTGGAGCCAGGGCAGGCTCAGGCCCCTGACTCGGCCCAGGTGGTGCTTGTTGCAGGGGAACCTGCACAGACTGGGGCTCTTCAGAATCAGGCCCCAGACTAGGTTCAGCTGCCGCCTGAGGCAAAGGATCCGGTGCAGACTGAGACTCCTCTGGCTCCGAGTCCGACCCCAAGCCCCAGGCCATAACACTGCGTATCTCAAGCACGAAGGAAGCTTTGCCGGCGTCTGTGAAGCTGTGGGTTCTCTCTTCCCTGATCTGTCCATGGTGCTGAATGCTAATTAGCCAATGCCTGTCCCAACCCTCTGCAGTCATTTCCAACCCAATACGGTGCAATTTCTTACTACTGCATCCTTCAGCCCAAGCAGCAGAGAACAGTCCTCCCACCGCAGACCTCCTAGTTATGTGATCTGCACAGCAATGGCCAGAACCGGGAAGCAGTGTAACTGGAGAGATCCCCAAAACACAGGCTGTAGCTGTATGGTGGAGCATCTGCATTGTATAATAATAATAATAAATAATAATAATAATAATAATAATAATAATAATAATAATAATAATAATTAATAATAAATAATAATAATAATAATTTTTTTATACCCCACCCTCCCCAGCCAAGGCCGGGCTCAGGGCAGCTAACAAGCAATAATAAAAACAAGTTGAATGAATACAACTTAAAAACAAAATTAAAATACAACATTAAAATATTGGAACATTAAAATATTAAAATGTAGCCTCGTCGCAGGAGGAGAAAGGAAAAGAAAAAAGAAAAAGGGGGAGGGAATCAAATTGGCTCCAAGCCAAAGGCCAGGCGGAACAACTCTGTCTTACAGGCCCTGCGGAAAGACATCAGATCCTGCAGGGCCCTGGTCTCATGAGACAGAGTGTTCCACCAGGCCGGAGCCAGAGTTGAAAAGGCCCTGGCTCTGGTTGAAGCTAATCTAACTTCCTTAGGGCCCGGGACCACTAGGGTGTTGCTATTTATGGACCTTGAGGCTCTCCGTGGGGCATACCGGGAGAGGCGGTCCCGTAGGTACGAGGGTCCCAGGCCGTGAAGGGCTTTAAAGGTCAAAACCAGCGTCTTAAATCTGACCCTGTACTCCACCAGGAGCCAGTGCAGCTGGAAAAGCACTGGAAAAGTATGCAGAAGGTCTCCAGTATCTCTGAGTAGGGCTGGGGATGTCCCCTGCTTAAAATTCTGGAGAACCGCTCCCAGTATGTGCAAGCAACACTGAGCTAGGTGGACCAGTGGTGAGACTCAGTAGATGGCAGCTTCCTATGTCGAGAGCAAGTGTGGCTTAGAGGTTAGTGTGGCAGACTAGGGCCTCAGGGACCAGGATGCAAATCCCTACTTGGCCATGAAGCTCAGTGGGTGATCCTGGGCCAGGTACTGCCTCTCAGCCTAACCTAGCTCACAGGGATGTTGTGGAGAGGGGCAAGAGAAACATGTGTGCTGCTTTGAGATCCTGGGAGAAAAAGGTTGGGTATAGATGGAATAAATAAATAAACAGTGCAACTACCTAGCATGAGGCAAGACTCTCAATCAACCAGGTGCCCACCTTTGCAATTCACCTGGAGGCAAGCAAAGGGCTGGAAAACTCAGTTGGAAAGCAGATTGCTGTTCACAGTCTGTATGTGCTGGTCCCATGGGTTACCCAAGAGGCGAGGTCCAAGTCTGGTCCGTGGTCAAAGGTGCAACATGGAGGCAGTCTGTAGTAGCTGAAGCTGGGTGCAGGGCAGGGAGTCATGTGAAGTCAGGAACAGACATGCATGCAGGGAGCCAGGGCAGGGCAGGAGCTCTGGCAGGAAAACAGGACAGGGTTCAGGCAGAAACAATGTTGCTCCCACAACTTGGGACTGGGGCTGGCCAGTTTTTATCTGCCCCAAGGCATAGGGCGGCCCCGATCCTCTGGTGTCTCGCCCCTCCTGGCCTGGAGGTGAGCACTCCTCCTACCAGAACTTAGTTTCCTCCACCTCTCTGCCCTGAGCCTCTGTAGTTCAGGAGAGGCTGGAGGGTTACCGGACCCAGAGGCAACATCAGCTTCCTCTGATGGGGCTGAGAGTGAGCACCTGCAGGCAATGGGTCCTCCATCATCTCAGGGGCCAGAGCAGACTCAGCTGGTGCCTGCACCTGAGGACCCTTCAGGCTTATGCCCCAGCCCCGGCTCAGCTGGTTCTGGAGGCAAGGAATCCTGTGCAGGCTGGGATCCCTCAGGTTCAGCATCCGAGTCCAAATCCCAGGCCATCACACTGTACATCGTAGAGAAGGGCCTTAGTATAGGGATGTGAATAGATGCTAGGAGAGGATATATTTATTAGATATTATCCTTCCTTCCTCACGTTTGTGAGTTCAGCAGAGTGCCATCCCTTTGCAGCTTAAAAGGAAAGCTTAGATATGCTAGTTTTAGCCTTTTAGTTTAAGTAATTCAGGGTGCTTTAAGCCAGACTGGATTCTCCTGGTATTTCCCTCCCTCCTTAAATCAATCGCACACAAAAGGGTAAGAAATAACATTTACTCAGAATACTTGTTGAAGAGTAACAGAAACAGAAGCTGGGTTCAGGCAGGCTTAAAATGGTAATCCATTTACAAAGACATACTTTGGTCTAAATATATTTTTAAAAATTAAAAATTTCCAGTAGCACCTTGGAGACCAACTAAGTTTGTTCTTGGTATAATAGCTTTCGTGTGCATGCACACTTCTTCAGATACACTGAAATAGAAGTCACCAGACCCTTATATATAATGGGAGGGTGGGGTGGGGGTTTTCTCAGGAGGGTAGTAGGAGATGGGTGATTGACTCAATGGGTATGGAAAACCTGTTGACGACTGTTAACAACTGCAATTAGTCCTACAGGAAAAAGCAAGGGATAGTATGCAGATGATTAGCATATGTAATCAGGGGCGCCGACTTATAAAAAATATTGGGGGAGCCCGCGAAAGCTCATGAATAATAAATAAGCTCATGAATATGCAGATAAAGTGGCGCCGCCTCCTCGTGAGCGAATAGGGGAGAGCGTGCTGCGCCTATTAATCAGCTCCGAAGGAAATTGGGTGGAGCTTTTGCTCGGGAGGGAGGGCAGGAGGCATGCAGCCCGACCCTGTGCATTTTGGGCTGGGGGAGGGGCGGCGGTGGCGCTCTGCTGGAGGGGCGCCCGAGATTATTGGGGGGCAGAGCCCCCCCAAACGAATTTTTGAGGGGGCTTGGGCCCCCTCAGGCCCCATGGAGTCGGCGCCTATGTTAATGAGACAGAAATCCAATATCTCAACTGGACAAAGGTGACAATCGCACCAATTCACCTGTCCACTTTTGCCTCTGGAACATGACTCTCAGAAGATTCCTCCACAAGGGAATGTGGCTCTTGGGCTGAAAAAGGTTCCCCACATCACAGTGGGTGTGCATATTTGTGAATTTATCAGGACTGCTTCCAATCTGAACTCGGTGGCACTGTTTTAAGCACAGATCACAGAATGCCCGGTTACAGTATCGATTATCCCACATTTAAAATGTACAGTGGAACCTCGGGTTAAGTACTTACCGTATTTTTCGCTCTATAAGACGCACCAGACCACAAGATGCACCTAGTTTTTGGAGGAGGAAAACAAGAAAAAAAATATTCTGAATCTCAGAAGCCAGAACAACAAGAGGGATCGCGGCACAGCGAAAGCAGCCATCCCTCTTGCTGTTCTGGCTTCTGGGATAGCTGTGCAGCCTGCATTCACTCCATAAGGCGCAGACACACTTCCCCTTACTTTTTAGGAGGGAAAAGGTGAGTCTTATAGAGCAAAAAATATGGTAATTCGTTCCGGAGGTCTGTTCTTAACCTGAAACTGTTCTTAACCTGAAGCACCACTTTAGCTAATGGGGCCTCCTGCTGCTGCCACGCTGCCAGAGCCCGATTTCTGTTCTCATCCTGAAGCAAAGTTCTTAACCTGAAATACTATTTCTGGGTTAGCGGAGTCTGTAACCTGAAGCGTATGTAACCCGAGGTACCACTGTAAATGCATAACGGGTCGATGCAGCTGTCTCTGCTACATGAGAACTAGAAACTCGCCTTTGTATCTCAGAAGAAAGAAAGCGGGCGATTCCTCGCCAGCTCCCGAGAGTTTCCTCTCCTGCTTTTGGAGGGGCACGAGATTCGAGGGAGGGTGGCAATTGGAAGAGGCGAGAGGCGAGATTGCCTGCAAGGTGATAATCAGCAATGGAATGGAGGCAGCCGAAACACAGGCAGGGAGACGGAAAGCAGAGGGAAAACTCTTGAAATATATATGTGCAGTAATGCATTGTGTGAGCACCTGTTTGCACTTACATATGCTCAGCCGGAGAAAAAAATGTTACCTGCCACACCGGGATTCATTTACAGGAGAAGATGAGACACATCTATGCTGGAAATGATGGGCAGCATCATATAATAATACTGTGCTGAATTATTGATGAACAGTGCAGAGGATGGGGAGAAAGGCTTGGAAATGTTTCCTTCTCTCTCTCTCTCTCTCTCTCTCTCTCTCTCTCTCTCTCTCATTCTGTCTTCTGAAGGCTGGCAGTGGGAAGAAAAGCCCTTGTCCCCCCCCCCCAGCCTTCAGAAGAGGTTGGGGGACAGACTGTCCCCGGACCTGGTCTGAAGGCGGTTTCCATAGGAACGCATTGATTGATTTTCAATGCATTCCTATGGGAAACCGTGCTTCGCAAGACGAAAAACTCGCAAGAAGAAAAAACTTGCGGAACGAATTAATTTCGTCTTGCGAGGCACCACTGTATACTGCAGCGGTTCTCAACCTGTGGGTCCCCAGATGTTGTTGGACTACAACTCCCATCTTCCCTGAGCTCTGGCCTTGCTAGCTAGGGATGATGGGAGGTGTAGTTCAACAACATCTAGGGACCCACAGGTTGAGAAAAACTGATTTAATATAGGGATCCGTCCCACACATGCACCCATTCTTAGGGGGTGAGGGGTGTCCTGCCTTCTGCATAACCTGTTCCTGTTGAGCTGTCACATTGGGTGGTATACAACTGGATTCAACCTACGCAACATATATTCCCCCCAACGCTTTTATACTACATCCCCGAGGGTTGAACGGGGGAAGTAAAACCCAAGGAATTATGAAAGCCCAAAGGATCAAGGGAAGTCCTGCAGGTGAGAATGAATGTTCATTTTTAGAGATGAAGAGTTTAGCGCCCGTGCATTATGGGATTTCTGCAATATAAATATGACAATACACCAGTGAGTGGTAGACTTAAAATCATTCTTTAATGTCCTTTGTTGTCTCAAGCAAAGAGCTATAAATGTCCACGGCATTCCTTCCACCCCGTCCTAATGGGATTTCTGCCGGAGCATGCCTGTCACCGAGGCTGAAAAAATGGATCTCTCACCTTTTTAAAAATAATTTGATAACCTTATTATCCCATCAGAAAGGGAATGTCTTGAGCTGAGACAGGTACTAATGGCCGCGCTGAATGCACTTTGATTTTCTTTTAATAGCCGTCGGAACCAGCCAAGAGTTGTGTATTATCTTGTTATAATGGTCTCAGGAGGGGCAGGCGGAGATAATTTTATCACGGAGGGGAACGAAAATGTGGCGTTTTGTGTGGTGGATTTCTCCCTTTTTATATAGAAAAAAGTTGGTAATGCAAAAATGAATGCTCCCCAGGTGTGAACCTGCTACATCCTTTGCAAAGGAACAATGCCCTTTCCTCCGGCGAACTCTCACACGGAGGTGCAATGTGTTGTAAATGGAAAGGAAGACGGCTGCTTCCGTCTGGGTTCATGCGGGGCTTTTGTTGTCGTTCTGTTTCAATCACCAGCCAAAAATGCTCGGTTCTAATGTCCGCCTGTGCAAATTTTGGGCAGTGGTGGTGGTGAAAATCATCATGCAGGCGCTCCACAGTTGGACTCCAGTTCCCATCAGCCCCAGCTGACATGGACTAATTGTTGGTGCTGATGGGAGCTGGAGTCTAACCGCATCTGGAGGGCCAAAGGTTCCCCACCTGTTGGTTGGAGGCAGGAGGAGGAGGAGGAGGAAGAGGAAGAAGAAGAAGAAGAGGAGGAGGAGGAGGAGGAGGAGGAGATTGGATTTGATATCCCGCTTTATCACTACCCGAAGGAGTCTCAAAGCGGCTAACATTCTCCTTTCCCTTCCTCCCCCACAACAAACACTCTGTGAGGTGAGTGAGGCTGGGAGACTTCAGAGAAGTGTGACTGGCCCAAGGTCACCCAGCGGCTGCATGTAGAGGAGTGGGGAAGTGGACCCGGTTCCCCAGATTACGAGACTACCGCTCTTAACCACTACGCCACACTGGCTTTCTGGGAAATGGTGGAAGGAACCTGCTGGGGAACCACCAAGGGAAGAAGGCTCAGAGCCAGGGGAATGGTGGTGGGATAATGATGAACAGGCAGAGGGAGAAGACTTTGAAATTCACACTTTTCCGAAGTTTTCAAACCAGTTCTCCAGCCAAATAATGTGTGGCGAAACATTAGGGTAAAATGTGCATATGAATGCATATATTAGTGAAAAGAATATACAAAAATGCATTAGATATGGCAAAAATATAAATTTCTCCAAACCGCGTACAAAAAAATGTGCTTATTGGGAGAAATTTGCACTAAAATGCTGAAGAATTTCTATAAGGATTTTTTTAGAAAGAAAGAAAGAAAGAAAGAAAGAAAGAAAGAAAGAAAGAAAGAAAGAAAGAAAGATGCATGCTGCAGGAATACGGAGAACTGAATTTCAGAATGGAAAAAAAAATGAGAAACCAAGAGATCCAAAAATTGTGGTGTGGTGTAGTGGTTAAGAGCAGTAGACTCGTAATCTGGGGAACTGGGTTCGCGTCTCCGCTCCTCCACATGCAGCTGCTGGGTGACCTTGGGCCAGTCACACTTCTCTGAAGTCTCTCAGCCCCACTCACCTCACAGAGTGTTTGTTGTGGGGGAGGAAGGGAAAGGAGAATGTTAGCCGCTTTGAGACTGCTTAAAGGGAGTGAAAGGCGGGATATCAAATCCAAACCTTCTTCTTCTTCTTGACATTTTGTCCATACCTAGTCATGGATGATGGGAGTTGTAGTCCAGCAGCTTCTGGAAAAGCTGCTGGACTACAACTCCCATCTGGGGAAGATCTGGGGAAACAACTACAGTGGTGCCTCGCAAGACGAAATTAATTCGTTCCGCAAGTTTTTTCTTCTTGCGAGTTTTTCGTCTTGCGATGCACGGTTTCCCATAGGAATGCATTGAAAATCAATTAATGCGTTCCTATGGAAACCGCCTTCAGACCAGGTCCGGGGACAGTCTGTCCCCCGACCTCTTCTGAAGGCTGGGGGGGGGGACAAGGGCTTTTCTTCCCACCCCAGCATTTTAAAAAACCCCGGGACAGCGTAGGACTTCTCCGCTGTCCGGGGCGATGTAAAAGCCCCTGGGAAGGCAGGCAGGGGGGACAAAGACTTTTGCCCCCCGCCCGCCTTCAGAAGAGGTCCTGGACCTCTTCTGAAGGCGGGCGGGGGCCGAAAGTCTTTGCTCCCCCTCCCCCCCGCCTGCCTTCAAAAGCCGTCCGCGATAGCGGGAAGCGCTTCCCTGCTATCCCGGACTGCTTTTAAAATGCTGGCGGTGGGGAGCAAAGCCTTTCGGCCCCTGCCGGCCTTCCTGGACCTCTTCTGAAGGCCGGAGGGGGGGAAAGGCTTTGCTCCCCACCACCAGCATTTAAAAGAGGTCCCCGGAGATTACCCTATGGGCTTTCTGCTTGCGAAGCATGCCCATAGGGAAATTCGTCTTGCGAAACGCCTCCAAAACAGAAAACCCTTTCGTCTTGCGGGTTTTCCATCTTGCGAGGCATTCGTCTTGCGGGGTACCACTGTACCTGGTCTAGTTGTTTCCCCAGATCTTTGGTTCATGGGAGAAACTCTAGCATTACATCACTTCATGATAACTCTGAAGAGCAAAACTAGGAATGAATTATGAGCTGCTTGGAGTCATGAACTTCAGGGTTTGGACAGTCCCAACCAACAATCGAATTCTCCTCCCGCTCTTTAGCTGATGGATGCCTTCAGACAGATAACTTACTGGTGATATTACTGAAGTTTGGGGTTCTGATTAAGCAGCTTTATTTCCCAAAGCTACTGACAGATATATTTCAGGTTTATCTACACTTGGATATATTTATTTTTGCACTCCCAGCTGTAATGACCTCCCTCTTATTCTAGTGAGGAAAGGGCATCAATAAATATTTCTGTCAACAGATAACTTTCAGCTTGAAGAAGGCTTGTGCCAGAAAGCTAATCTTGTTTTAAGTCCTCTGGATAATGAAAGGCACTTCCCTTGACTTGCAGAGGCATTGATTTTGTTTTCTATTTTTATTCATTAGCTGGTCTGGTGCTGCTGCTGTTGCGCTCCTTAAGCGAAGGAATTCTTTTGGGATTCCTTTTAGAAAAATCAATAAGAACTGGGTGCTCAAGAGAATTGCTTAGGGGACTGGCAAGGCCTTTCCACTTCAGTCCACTGGTTTCAGCGCATCTCACTCACTGTGAAATAACCCTCCAGCCCAAGGGAAGAAAACATGTCTTCAATACTGGCCTTTGCCCCTCAAGCCCTTCTAAGTCTGGGCTTGGGCCAAGCAAAAGAAACGGTTAGGCAAAGAATTATAGACACCGAGAGACAACAGGACTGCTCAAGGTGCCCCGGCTACAAAATTGTAGAAATCGAGAGATATATAGCTGCACCAGCAGCATATCTCTTCTTTCTCATATCCAAAAATGCAAGAAGGGCTTTTACACTTGCCAGAAGCTCGGCTCTGCCCTCGCCGGTCTTGGAAGGATCCTTTTAAAAAGTCCCATATGACCAGAGAATTTGCACCTGTCCCTTGGGGGATATAGGAAGCCCTGAACACATACCGTATTTTTCGCTCTATAAGATGCACCAGACCACAAGACACACCTAGTTTTTGGAGGAGGAAAACAAGAAAAAAAATATTCTGAATCTCAGAAGCCAAAACAGCAAGAGGGATCGCTGCGCAGTGAAAGCAGCAATCCCTCTTGCTGTTCTGGCTTCTGGGATAGCTGCGCAGCCTGCATTCACTCCATAAGACGCACACACATTTCCCCTTACTTTTTAGGAGGGAAAAAGTGAGTCTTATAGAGCAAAAAATACGGTATTTTTTATATGTCCCTTTTATATGCCTATTGCACTTTTAAACTTAAAATCCATTGTTGTACAGTGGTACCTCGGGTTACATACGCTTCAGGTTACATGCGCTTCAGGTTACAGACTACAGCTAACCCAGAAATAGTGCTTCAGGTTAAGAACTTTGCTTCAGGGTGAGAACAGAAATTGTGCAGCGGCGGCACGGCAGCAGCGGGAGGTCCCATTAGCTAAAGTGGTGCTTCAGGTTAAGAACAGTTTCAGGTTAAGAACGGACCTCTGGAATGAATTAAGTACTTAACCCGAGGTACCACTGTATATTATTTTAAATGTTTTGCTATTGGGATTGTAGTTCCATTTGTGTTTCTCAAGCTGGTCTCTGACTGTAATAAATTTCATGTTTCATGTTTCATGTCTTCAGTGTTGTCACTGAGTCCAGACATACTTGGGCACTGGTAGTTTGCTTGGAAGCTGGAATTCTAGGCTTCAACCCTTGTGGCCTTTCCAGATACCTAGAAAACCCGTCCTGTGTGGCGGGTGTGTCAGAGAAACTGCCTCCAACAAGTGTCTTCCACTCCTTCATGAAAAGTGGAGTGGCAGTGGCTGAAGAACTCCAATAAATCTGCTCCAGAAACTGGTCCACCAGGATGGGTCAATGATGTCAGCATGTGAGGCCCGAGGGTAGCAGCAGCCTGAGTCTTGGCCATCCAAGATTGTGTTGGGATGGAAATAAGATAAAGTTCCCACAAGAGAGGAATGGCAAACCAAACTGATGGACTATGCAGAGATGGCGAAAATGCCTGGGAAAATCAGAAACCAGGAAGACCAGAATTTCAACAAAGAATGGGGGGAATTCATAATTTACCTTGAAGACCACTGTAAACTGTTTAGCAGGATCTGAATAACACTTGTAGTGTAACAAGAACTAGGGATACTTTAAAAATTAGACCGACTTAAAATATGAAGCAGTAAAGAACTGCAGATGGTGACAGCAGCCACGAAATTAAAAGACGCCTGCTTATTGGGAGAAAAGCAATGACAAACCTAGACAGCATCTTAAAAAGCAGAGACATCACCTTGCCGACAAAGGTCCATATAGTTAAAGCTATGGGTTTCCCAGTAGTGATGTATGGAAGTGAGAGCTGGACCATAAAGAAGGCTGATCGCCGAATAATTGATGCTTTTAAATTATGGTGCTGGAGGAGACTCTTGAGAGTCCCATGGACTGCAAGAAGATCAGACCGATCCATTCTGAAGGAAATCAGCCCTGGGTGCTCACTGGAAGGACAGATCGTGAAGCTGAGGCTCCAATACTTTGGCCACCTCATGAGAAGAGAAGACTCCCTGGAAAAGACCCTGATGTTGGGAAAGATGGAGGGCACAAGGAGAAGGGGATGACAGAGGATGGTGGGACAGTGTTCTGGAAGCTACCAGCATGAGTTTGTCCAAACTGCGGGAGGCAGTGGAAGACAGAAGTGCCTGGCATGCTCTGGTCCAGGGGGTCACAAAGAGTCGGACATGACTAAACGACTAAACAACAACAACAAAGAACTTGCGATGGAACCCACGGAAGGGTGGGGATTCGGGTGAAATCTTTGTTCATTTACCTTTTTATTACCTATGACTTTGAATGTAAATTGTAACTTGTAAAACCAAATAAAAATTATTTTAAAAAAGATTGTGTTGGGATTGTGATGCAACTGGGTTCACCTACCACTAGTTTTGGAAACAAAACAAAAGCCACCTGTCAGGGAACTGACATCAGAGCTAGAGGCGGAGGGAAGGCTCTCAAATGATGCTGGAGAAGGGCCCAGCAGGGAGAGAGGCAGCTCCGCAGATGGGGAAGCAAATCAGTGCAACACCAGGGATATAGAGGGGCTGATGGGGGAATGGGCGAGAGGGCTCCAGGACTCTTCACCGGACACCAGCAGGGAGAGCACGGGTCCTCCGCTACCCACGCCCACCCTGCGCAGAAGACTTCCACGCAGAGGGAGTAGGAGGAGACTGGGTGTCAAACAACTTTTATGTTGGAAAAGATTTAAGAAATGCCCACTGACGGATTCTGCTAGCGACTGAGGCAGCCACAAATTGAAGGGCTGTCCAGACAGCAAGGTTTAACAAGGCAACATAACCAGGAGAGGCGGCAACTTACGCACGAGCAACCCCATACCCATTACACCACCATATTGAGCTTTTTGCTCTTAGTGAATTCAGAGATTATGTGAAATCTGTCTTCAGTAACTCAGGTTTAAAATCAGACTTACCTTGAGGGAATGTTGCTACTATCCTCCCAGCTGAGCCATGTAGTGCCAATGCGCCCAGGGTGCACATCCAGAAGTCCTCTCTTGTTTGCTAAACCAAATGTCACAAGCTGTTACTCAAAGCTGGCCAGATATTCCACAAAGTGGAGAGGACGGGAGTCAAGGACAAATTCTAAAAGTACCGACATTAGGCGGCATGTAGCCATGAGGTCAGCTGTTATCAGTCCTGTGTTGTTTATCATTTTAATTGTTGTAACCCGCGACAACAGCAACAATAACAACATTGTTCGATCGGTTGTCATCTCTTTAGCAATTGTCTGGCAGGCTGTGGTTCTCAGAACTGAGATTTTCAGAAACTGGTTTCTCATCACAAACTCCTCTAAGTAACAAACTGTGGTACCTGGTTCTCAAATGCCTTGGTATTCAAACAACTTGGAACCCAAACACTGCAGACCCGGAAGTAAGTGTTCTGGTTTGCGAACTTTTTCGGAAGCCAACCGTGCTCCATTTTAAGTGTTACACTTCTGTTTTGAGTGCCACACTTCTGTTTTGAGTGTTACTGTCTGTTTTTGCTAATTATTTTGCGGTTTTGTTTTTGCGGCTCTTTTTTGTTTATTTTTGTGACTACGTTCAGCTACTGATTGATTGTGTGACTGAAGTACATTGTTTATTGCTTTCATTTTATGGCTCAGTGGTCTCAATAGATAGTAAAATTCATGTTAAATTGCTGTTTTAGGGGTTGTTCTTAAAAGTCTGGAATGGATTAATCCATTTTGCATTACTTTCTATGGTAAAACGAGCCTTGGTTTTGGAACACATTGGTTTTGGAACGGACTTCCAGAACGGATTAAGTTTGAGAACCAAGGTACCACTGTATATCTTATTTTAGGGATTAAGCAGAGCAAGCAGATGTGCTGCTTGTTGCTTTTACATATGAGCATTCAGAAGTGTGTCCCGGCCCCCCCGCCTTGGCATCCAAAGTGGGACAGTCCAGTCCTTCTTACCAGTACTGAATGGAGACACATCATTCTAATCTTCCATGCCTAGAAGAGGTTAAGTTCCCCGGGGGTGGGTTGAGGAGTTTCAAACAAGCACCCCTGTTATGTACTGAGTTGAATAGGATCCAAAATGCAGCAGTCTGATTAGTCCTAGAAAAATAAGATTCAGAATGCAGCAGTCTGATTGGTCCACAGGAGCCACCCAATCCAGTTCCAGGTGGAAGGGAATCCGCAACCTGATTGGCCTACAGGAGAATCCTGGAATTAGCCAATCACGTGGGGCCCATTGTGTAAATAATGTATATAAAGCAGACATATCGGGGGAACTTGCATTCCTCACTACAGTGGTACCTCAGGTTACATACGCTTCAGGTTACATATGCTTCAGGTTACACATGCTTCAGGTTACAGACTCTGCTAACCCAGAAATAGTGCTTCAGGTTAAGAACTTTGCTTCAGGATGAAAACAGAAATCGTGCTCCGGCTCCTGAAGCACCCTAAAGTGGTGCTTCAGGTTAAGAACAGTTTCAGGTTAAGTACGGACCTTCGGAACGAATTAAGTACTTAACATGAGGTACCAATGTACTATGAGCTGAATAAAGAGCATGAAAACCACACTCAACTCCGAGTATATTTCAACCCCTTACATTGGAACTGAGATTTCATGGGGAGACTCTGCCACCTCCCTGAGCAAGAATCTGAATATTGGCCTGGAGGATTTTGAGTCGCAATCTCCCTCCCTGCATTTGGCTTTTAGGACCCCCTCTAGAACTGCACGGCACATGGCATCTCGCTCTGGAAGGCGGCTACCTCCCTATAAATTCGGGGCGGCGGCATTTTGCGCAGTTCCAAAAGTGGCACCAGTGCAATTCATTTGCCTGCGATTGTGATTGATTGAGCTTTTCTCGGCAGTCTGTGCTGTTGGCTTCTTGTGAATACAAATCCACCCCTGCCAAAGATGGCGAAAACAAAGCCAGAAACCTTGAAGAGAAGTCTGGTGTCAGAAGAGCGCTAGGAAACGGAAACTATAACTCAGTTTGTGACAGCAAATTATAAACAGATGGGAAGACAGAAAGTGTGCTGGGCCCAGGGGCAACCTGAGTAATGTGGTCCAGGTCCGGTCCCGAATCCAGGGGTTCCACGAGGAGTCAGTCCGACAGGGCCAAGGCAGGACACGAGGCAGGGAACCAGACAAGGTCAGGCACAGGATCACAGGCAGGTTCTGGCAAACAGCAACGTTGCTCCCACAACCTGGGGCAGGGTCTGACAGCCGTTTACCTCTCTCAGGGTAACAGCCAGTCCTGATCCCCTGGTGACTCACCTCCCTGTCTCGCCCAAAGGCTAGCACTCCTCCTGTGAGTACAGAGGTACCCCGGGTTAAGAACTTAATTCGTTCTGGGCGTCTGTTCTTAACCTGAAACTGTTCTTAACCTGAAGCACCACTTTAGCTAGTGGGGCCTCCTGCTGCCGCTGCGCCGCCGCTGCACGATTTCTGTTCTTATCCTAAAACAAAGTTCTTAACCCAAGGTAATATTTCTGGGTTAGCGGAGTCTGTAACCTGAAGCGTATGTCACCTGAAGCGTATGTAACCCGAGGTACCACTGTACTTAGGTCTCTCCTTCTCTCAGACCTCAGTCTCTGCAGCTTGGGAGATGTCGGTGGGTTACTAGACCCAGAGGCCGCCTCAGCCTCTCCTGAACCCAACCGGTAGTGGAGCAGCTGTAAGTGATGGCCCAGCTGAAGGCAACGAGGTAATCCCCGCATCTGGAGCCAGGGCAGGCTCAGGCCCCTGACTCAGCCCAGCTGGTGTTTGTTGCAGGGGAACCTGTGCAGACTGGGACTCTTCAGGATCAGGCCCCAAACTAGGTTCAGCTGCCGCCTGAGGCAAAGGATCCGGTGCAGACTGAGATTCCTCTGGATCCGAGTCTGAGCCTGAGTCCCAGGCCATCACAGAAAGGTACCTTGCATCAAGTCAGATCACTGGCCCACCTTGCTCAGTGTCCGGGACTGGCCAGACAAAGAGGAGTGGTGGAAGGCACCAGCTGGGGAACCCCAGAGGAGGAAGGCTCAGAGCCAGGGGATTAGTGGTGGGACACCGAGGAGAGGTCAGAGGGAGAAGACTGGGAAGAGGGGCAGGATGCTGAAAGGGCAACAGGGTTTAGTAAGCAGGAAGAGGCTGGGGTAGAGGGAAGTCCAGTGTATAAAGAGGAAATGGAAATCTCCAAACCTAGACAACATCTTAAAAAGCAGAGACCTCACCTTGCCGACAAAGGTCCGTATAGTTAAAGCTATGGTTTTCCCAGTAGTGGTGTATGGAAGTGAGAGCTGGACCATAAAGAAGGCTGATCGCCGAAGAATTGATGCTTTTGAATTATGGTGCTGGAGGAGACTCTTGAGAGTCCCATGGACTGCAAGAAGATCAAACCTATCCATTCTTAAGGAAATCAGCCCTGAGTGCTCACTGGAAGGACAGATCCTGAAGCTGAGGCTCCAGTACTTTGGCCACCTAATGAGAAGAAAAGATCCCTGGAAAAGACCCTGATGTTGGGAAAGATGGAGGGCACAAGGAGAAGGGGACAACAGAGGACGAGATGGTTGGACAGTGTTCTCAAAGCTACCAGCATGAGTTTGACCAAACTGCAGGAGGCAGCGGAAGACAGGAGTGCCTGGCATGCTCTGGTCCATGGCGTCACAAAGAGTCGGATACGACTAAACGACTAAACAACAAACAAATCTTCCAATCCATGAACATTGAACATGTTCTTTGCTGAAGTGCCGGCTCCTCTTGGAAGGGTACAAGTGGGACCTGCAACAAAATGTTGCGGTCAGAATTATCATGCAGTGTACATAGGGTGATGACCCCAAAATGGGCATCTTCTGCTGTTGCCCTTGTACTCTGGAATGAATGGCCTTCCTTCTGTTGTACCTGAAGCAGTTGCTCCAGAAATGTTGTGAAGACTCATCTTTTTGCCTACTTTCCCAGGCCTATAATATTGGAGCTTTTGAACATAGGCAAGTCTTCTGAAGTCCCATTTTATTTGCCCTTATGTGTTTCTATACTGCTGCTTTACTCATTTTTGTTTCAACGTTTAATAATAATAATAATAATAATAATAATAATAATAATAATAATTTATTATTTATACCCCGCCCATGTGGCTGGGCTTCCCCAGCCACTCTGGGCAGCTTCCAACAAAATATTAAAATACCATAATGCATCAAACATTAAAAACTTCCTTAAACAGGGCTGCCTTCAGATGTCTTCTAAAAGTCTGGTAGTTGTTTTTCTCTTTGACATCTGGTGGGAGAGTGTTCCACAGGGCGGGTGCCACTAACGAGAAGGCCTGGTTCCCTGTAGCTTTGCTTCTTGCAGGGAGGGAATCACCAGAAGGCCCTCGCTGCTGGACCTCAGTGTCCGGGCTGAACGATGGGGGTGGAGACACTCCTTCAGGTCTACTGGGCCGAGGCCGTTTAGGGCTTTCAAGGTCAGCACCAACACTTTGAATTGTGCTCAGAAACGTACAGTGTAGGTCTTGAAGAAATATGAAGAGAGATGAAGAGAGATGAGCAAGAACAGGGAGCAGTTCAAACTCCGAGGCTGAAGCAGAGAAAGTGATGGGGGGGGGGTTAAGGGACTGCTGGTGAATCCAAGGAGTCTCCCTCTCCTCCTGCGACAAGCTGCCTTCCCCCCGGTCTCCAAGAATGCGCAGAGTAATGAGGTGAGCAGAACAGAGGTTATTATTATTATTATTATTATTATTATTATTATTATTATTATTTAGTTATTGCCCGCCTTTCACCCCAAAACTCCAGGGAAAATGCAACATTCAAAAGAGTTTACAAGAAATTGCAATCACAAGAATGGGATGGGTCCTAAATATAGACATCTTTGCAGAGGATTGCACCACGGTCCGCACTGAATCCAATTTCAAAATATCCACCCATTCTGCCCATTGTTCTTTTCTCCCCTCGCCAGACTAAGTGGGGTTTGTTGGACAGGCTCCTTCCTATTATTCTGCTGCCCTTGTTTCTCCATTTCTCTTCCAGCCATTGAGTCTCAGACAACAGCAGTGTGTTCCTTTCAAAGTGCAGCTTTATTTAAGGAAGCACAAATCAATGAGCATCATAATAAATCACAGCCCCCTTCCAGCGCTTACTTATTATTAGAACAAAGAGCAATCCCTTCAGCTCCTTGCACATAGCCAAGGACATCGTCCTTGCTCCCAGTGCAGTGAGAAACGTCTGGTGTGGCGAAATCAGTTAAGCAGACACGGCTTGAATGAAAAGCCCGCATTGGTTTTGTCGGTAGGCAGTGCTGAAAAGGGGATCTTAGAGCAGAGGGAGGGAGCCAGTGGGATGCCTTTGGGCTCCAGCTCCCACCAGCCCCAGCCAACGTGGGCAGTGATCAGACATGGTAATCAGCTTCAGGATCTGTCCTTCCAGTGAGCACTCAGGGCTGATTTCCTTCAGAATGGATAGGTTTGATCTTCTTGCAGCCCATGGGATTCTCAAGAGTCTCCTCCAGCACTATAATTCAAAAGCATCCATTCTTCGGCGATCAGCCTTCTTTATGGTCCAGCTCTCACTTCCATACATCACTATAGGGAAAACCAGAGCTTTAACTATACGGACCTTTGTCGGCAAGGTGATGTCTCTGCTTTTTAAGATGCTGTCTAGGTTTGTCATGTGGCAAAGGGGCTTGAATAACTCAGAGAAGCTATGGGCTATGCCATGCAGGGCCACCAAAGACGGACAGGTCATAGTGGAGAGTTTTGACCAAAGGTGATTGTTATGTACTGAGTTGAATAGGATGCAAACTGCAGCAGTCTGATTGGTCCTAGAACAATAGGATCCAAATTGCAGCAGTCTGATTGGTCCTAGAACAATAGGATTCAGAATGCAGCAGTCTGATTGGTCCAAGAACCACCCAATCATGCTCCAGATATAAGTGAATCCACAACCTGATTGGCTTAAAGTAGAATTCCAGAATTAACCAATCATGTGCAGCCCATTGTGTAAATCATGTATATAAAGCAGATACTTTGAGGGGACTTTCATTCATTCCTCCTCACCACTATGAGCTGAATAAAGAGCATGAAATCACTTTGCGACTCTGAGTATATTTCACTGGCGACGAAAGTGGGATCCCGCTGAGCTGACTGCCACACACAGCACCGCAACCTGCCGCACCGCTGCCTTGCACCATGTATCCAGGCTTCAGCTCCGGGACACAAGGAACTCAGAATGGCAACCGACAGCAGCTTCTCGCTGTTCAACCCAGCATCTGGAGACTGGGAAAGCGTACGCCTCCCGTTTCACCTTCCTCCTAGAAGCCAAAGGGGTCACCGATGAAGAAGACGCCAAGAAGAGGGCGATATTCTTCAGCATCTGCGGAGAGGAGACATTTGAAATTGCGACTCTGAGTATATTTCAGTGATCCACCTGGAGCAGGAACCGGCAAGCCACTCCAGTATCCCTGCCAAAAAAACTCCATGGACAAAGACAACTGGCACCCATTACACTTTATCAAAAAGCCAGATGTGCCTACTGGCCCCAGAAGGTTGGTGACCCTGGCACCATGAATATGCCAGCAATTCCTCTGAAATGTATTAAGGGTTCCTTGTTGTGTATATAAGAGCCCAGATATAGACTTGTCTTTCTTTTCACACTCTTCCCCCGCCCCAGGCAGATTCCCTTCAAGATAAAAACCAGCCCAACACCTCCTACAACTCAGGAGAGCTCCCACTGCTAATTTGCCGCCTCTCAAAGTTAATTTCCTTGCATAATCCAACCTGGCTCACTCCTCCTGCCCTTTTCAGATTACCATCAGGAATGAGATATCTGGTGATTTTTCATTTTCTCTTCTGAGGCTATGATTCTGTTATCGGTTCAGATTTAACTGGCTGGGAATCAGCCCTGTGAGATCAAAGGAGACGTGGGGTTAGCAGAGAGAGATGAGGATCATGCACGCTGTTATCAATCGCTTATCGTGTTCGTGCATGACAATATGCCAGCTGTTTGGCCCTTTTGAACATGGCAGCTGATCTTTAGATTTGCGCTAATGTTGCAGTTCCGTGCCTTTTCCACGTATGGAAATAATGGCCCCCGTGGCCGATATGTACAATGTTGAAAACGTATCATCTACGCTGCCCATAGATATTCTTCCAGGCTCCATACATGCCATATTCAATACACACGGGTGGCGCTGAGGGTTAAACCACAGAGCCTAGGACTTGCCGATCAGAAGGTCGGTGGTTCGAATCCCCGCGACGGAGTGAGCTCCCGTTTCTCGGTCCCTGCTCCTGCCCACCTAGCAGTTTGAAAGCACGTCAAAGTGCAAGTAGATAAATAGGTACCGCTCCAGTGGGAAGGTAAACGGTGTTTCCATGCGCTGCTCTGGTTCACCAGAAGCGGCTTAGTCATGCTGGCCACATGACCCGGAGGCTGTACGCCGGCTCCCTCGGCCAGTAAAGCGAGATAAGCGCCACAACCCCAGAGTCATCGGCAACTGGACCTAATGGTCTAGGGTCCCTTTACCTTTAATGATAATTTTAGGTTATATTTTAATGACTAAGTTTTAATTTATCTATGTTTTAACTGTTGCTATATCTGTATTGTCCCTGTTAAACCTAATTGCAAATTCAAATGTACCCCTATCATGTTTTATGACTTCCTTGAGATTGTATGTGGGCTGGAACTGGTCTGTGACGGAAATAATAAATTCTAAATCTTGGTTCGGTGGACTCTTCTTCCCTGAAGGTTTCTATGGATTTGTCATGGGTGCTTGAGTTGAGATTCCTACATTGCAGGGGGTTGGACTAGATGACCCCTGAGCTCCCTACCAACTCTGCAGTTTTATGATGCAATGATTCCATGAAAGCCTGGGAAGCTGATGCCAGTCAGTGAGTAGACAATATTCAGAGCTAGGTGGACCCGTGCGTCTGACTCAACACAAGGCCATGTTTAATGCCAGAGAGAAGCTGCTTTGCTTTGCTCCTTTGTTCAGAATCAACAGGAGGGTAGGCACCAAATCCTGACAGCCAATGAAATGTGGGCATGTTTAAGGGGGGCGTGCTCAATATCAGAGAGGCGGAGCCAGTGCAAAAAACAGAAACTGAGCCCAAATATCAGTCTCTTGTGTAGTGTGGATTTTTTTTAGGGTCTCCTTTCTGAGCAGACATGCAAAGCGTTGCACTGTTGATACATTTCTGACCTGTGTCAAATTTGTATATGTTCAGTCGCATGCCCACCCCACCCCATTCCCTTACTAATATGCATTTTAAAAATATAAAATCACACTACACTTGGATTTCCACCTGTAAGAGGTATTGTATGTATGTTTGTTCTTCTTTTTTATATGTTTTGTTATTTGTTTGTTACTTTGTGTTTTATTTGTTTTAAATTTGGAAAACCAATTAAAAAAAGAATATATATATATAAAATCACCACGAGCGTTTGCATTTAAGTATATATTTTTCAACATATTTACTCTTCAAAACCTACCTTGATATTTTAACCTCAAAATCCACGTTGATAAATGCATTTTATCTCAAAAGGGGCATTTGAAAATGCCTCTTGATACCTTTTTTTTTTTTTTTGAGAACAGCATCACATTTCAAAAAGTGTGAGCTCCTAAGATAGCTGCAATCAGATCCACACATTAGTGAAGGTGCAGATAAGGTCGGTTTGTATCAGGAACCTTTGAACACCCCTACTCAAAGTGCTACCTGGTAATGTCACAGCATTAACACATGCTAGGAAAATGCATATTTTTGGCCAATGATATCTTCTGTAGAAATGGGCCTTGGCTGTTCTTCATTAGACCCCCCCTGAAAGAACTCCCCTTGTCATTAGGTAAGCACTTCACATCTTCTCTCTCTCTCTCTCTGCCCAGGGCTTTCCAAAATGCTTGTTGAAAGGGGCCATGATACTCTTCATTTTAGCACTTTCTTGGCTGAGCGAGTGGCCTGATGCAGTTCACTGCCACTGTCAAGAGATATTACCAGAGACAGAGCGCTACCTCGATTCACCCTGCACCGGCGCTCAACCTGTGACCCCTTTCTGCCCTGTGATTGGAACCACAATTGCTTCACTCCTGTCAGCAGGAACTTCCCTTGCTCAGAGATGCTTGATTGAAAATTCTGCATCGCCCTGCCAACTACCCATCTTCTGCTTAAGGTCGCTGGATGAGGGAGGACATCCCGGTCGCCTGCTTGCCTGGCTTGTTTGACAAGTGCCGGGTGACCTTAACATCACAGGGCCCACTCTGTGTTCAGCAGGAAGGTACAAGGGGTTGGGGAGGGGTGCGTCGCTCTCAAAGATAACATGCAAAGCTTGAAACAGCATCAGGCAAAAAGCCCAAATAGCTCAGCATCTCTTGAGTTTTTTAAAACTGGTTTAGCAGAGTTAAAAACTTGGGATCTGGAGCTACGCACTGCCCATTCTGCCTCATTCACACATCACTAGACAGCATCTTTAAAAGCAGAGCCATCACCTTGCCAACAAAGGCCCGTATAGTTAAAGCCATGGTTTTCTCAGTAGTGATGTACGGAAGTGAGAGCTGGACCATAAAGAAGGCTGAGTGCCAAAGAATGGATGCTTTTGAATTCTGGTGCTGGAGGAGACTCTTGAGAGTCCCATGGACTGCAAGAAGATCAAACCTCTCCATTCTGCAGGAAATCAGCCCTGAATGCTCACTGGAAGGACAGATTGTGAAGCTGAGGCTCCAATACTTTGGCCACCTCATGAGAAGAGAAGACTCCCTGGAAAAGACTCTGATGTTGGGAAAGATGGAGGGCACAAGGAGAAGGGGACAACAGAGGACGAGATGGTTGGAGAGTGTTCTCGAAGCTACCAGCATGAGTTTGACCAAACTGCGGGAGGCAGTGGAAGACAGGAGTGCCTGGCGTGCTCTGGTCCATGGGGTCACAAAGAGTCAGACACGACTAAACGACTAAACAACAACAAAAGACCTTAAAATTCTTGTCACAGGAAACTCCAGCCGATATGCCTAATTAGACCACTCCCAGTCCCCCCACCACCACACAATAGCCCCTCAAGGCCACTGGGCTAAGTCACCGCCACCTGTTGAACTGATAAAGGCATGGTTGAACTGAATGGGTTTTGCAGGAAAGTCCTGTTCCAAGGGCTTTTTAATACCTGATAATCAGCAGCCGATTGTGGAGTTCTCCGATGGGCATTTTGCAGACTATGCATTTGCCTGCACAATTTGCGCAGCCGAAAAGTGCACACCTGGCATCCTTATGGCACCAAGTGATTGACAGGCGGGTGCCCCTGCCCACCTGTCGATTTTGGCTCAGTGGGAATGGGAGAGATATCCATCTGTTGCAGTGGCCCAATTCAGTTCTCCTCCTCAAGGCTAGCTGCAGCTTCTGGGCCGAATTCAGGGGCAGGCTGGAAAGCACTGCTGGGAAGTTCTCAGAGCCCAGTGTTTGCCATCAGCATGAACAGAAGCACAGAGGGTATTTTTTTAGGGTTCATCAAGAGGTCTCTAATAAGAAAACCCAGAACAAAATGAGCTGCTTAGAAAGGGAACCAGGTCTTCATCGCTTGATCTCCTTTTCTTTATGGAATGATCATTCTTCTGAGTGAACAAAAATTACTAGTGGGAGTGGGAAGGATGAAGTAAAAGGTGAGAACATTGTGATTAAATACAGGCTATTGTGTTCCGAGTTTCACAAGGCCACTTGTCAAGATAAGGTGCTCTGTTGTTGAAAGAGATCTGCTCCCTGGGCTGTTTACAAAGAAGCTCATTGTTATGAGAGAAGCTAATTGCCTTGAATAGATTTGCAGGCAGCCAGCTCTGAAAGCATCGGAGGTGGGCACAGGCTGAGATGAAATGATCAAACATTCCTCTTTCCTAGATGGTGGAGGAAGTTGCAACATCATAGATCTTGGATTTGGGTCAGTCTCTGGGCGTCCCGTGATGTCGCAGGAGTACAAGAAAAGAGCAGAATGTGGCGTCGAGTCCAAAATAGCACCAAATATAAGAAGAGAAGTAAGGGACGTGGGTGGCACTGTGGGTTAAACCACAGAGCCTAGGACTTGCCGCTCAGAAGGTCGGCGGTTCGAAACTCTGCGATGGGGTGAGCTCCCGTTGCTTGGTCCCTGCTCCTGCCAACCTAGCAGTTTGAAAGCACGCCAGCACAAGTAGATAAATAGGTACCACTCCGGCGGGAAGATAAACGGCGTTTCCGTGCGCTGCTCTGGTTTGCCAGAAGCACCGTAGTCATGCTGGCCACATGACCCGGAAACTGTACGCTGGCTCCCTCGACCAATAAAGCGAGATGAGCGCCACAACCCCAGAGTTGTCCGTGACTGGACCTAATGGTCAGGGATCCCTTTACCTTTACCTTTACTTGAGAGGTGTTAAGAGACGTGTCTGGACATGTTTGCCAAGGCTGAACTAGTGTAACCCCTGTTTACCCCTCCCCTTTGGTGACATGTCAGTGATGTAAGGATGATGCACCAATGATGCTGTACGAACTGTATTCTGGGTGATTGCAGGAAGTTTTAAAAGCCAATGTCACCCCATGCACGGGGTTCTTACTCCTATGGGGACCTGTTTCGCAACAATAAAGATCATGGTCTACTGACCACTGTTTTGCTCCTATACTTGGCTAGAACTTCCTTCCTTTCTGACCATATAGACCCATGGGCTCTGCCCAACGATCTGGACTGTTGAGTAGCCTCCCACTCCAGAATTTTCCTTATCACTGGCCACATGATCCGAAAAGCTGTCTGTGGACAAACACCGGCTCCCTTGGCCTGAAAGCGAGATGAGCGCTGCAACCCCACAGTCACCTTTGACTTGACTTAACTGTCCAGGGGTCCTCGCCCAGCTTGTTCGGAGTTTGGGGCTGGGTTGTCATCAGTATGCTGATGACACCCAACTCTATCTGTTGATGGATGGCCATCCTGACTCGGCCCCAGACACACTGGCCAGATGTTTGGAAGCTGTGGCTGGATGGTTACGTGGGAGCCGGTTGAAGCTAAATCCTTCGAAGACAGAGGTCCTGTGGCTGGGGCGGGGCGATATGGGATTGGGGGGGCAACTCCCATCTCTTGTGGGGGCGCAATTAGTGCCAGCACCGTCCGTTAAGAGTTTGGGTGTAATCTTCGACACCTCCCTTTCCATGGAGGCGCAGATTGCAGCTATAACAAAGGCGGCATTTTTCCATCTCCGCCAAGCTAAGCAGTTGGCTCCTTACCTCTCTCGCCCTGACCTAGCCACTGTGATCCATGCGACAGTCACCTCCAGACTGGATTATTGTAACTTGCTCTACGTGGGGCTGCCCTTGAGACTGACCCAGAAACTCCAGCGGGTGCAGAATGCTGCAGCGAGACTCCTTACGAGGTCTTCGCTGCGAGATCACATTCACCCGGTGCTATACCAGCTGCACTGGCTCCCGGTGGAGTACAGGATCAGGTTTAAGGTGCTGGTTTTAACCTTTAAAGCCCTATATGGCCTAGGACCCTCGTACCTACGGGACCGCCTCTCCTGGTATGCCCCACAGAGAAACCTACGGTCTTCAAATAAAAACATCTTGAAGGTCCCAGGCCACAGAGAAGTTAGGCTGGCCTCAACTAGAGCCAGGGCTTTTTCGGCTGTGGCTCCGATCTGGTGGAACACTCTGTCACAAGAGACCAGGGCCCTGCGGGACTTGACATCCTTCCGCAGGGCCTGCAAGACAGAGCTGTTCCACCAGGCCTTTGGCCAGGGCACAGCCTGACTCCCTCCCTCGGCAATCTTCGCAGAGCTCTGGCCCAATGGTTGCTAGTGGCTTGAATTAATTCATTTTTATAATGAATGATTTTAGAATGTTGTTTATGTTGTACTTTTGTACTGTTTTATTGCTGTTAGCCGCCCTGAGACCGGCTTCGGCTGGGGAGGGCGGGATATAAATAAAATTTATTACTACTACTACTACTACTTTACCTTTTATAATTGAAATAAAATTTAAGGTCTTATATATATAATAAATGTTCATAAATGTACTAACCAAGCATGTACATAGATATGTGGACCACATGTCTGGAGCAGCACAGGAAGACCGCCCTGAAACCATTTTGACTCCCAAACTGACCAAATGTTTTCTCTGCAAGGAGGGAGGGGGTGAGGGAGCCTTCCCATTGTCTCAGGAATTGGGAAATCACCACCTCAAAGGAATGGCCAGACTACCAGGAAAGGCAATCAGATAAGGCATTATCAGATAACCTGGCAGACAGGAAAAACGACATTCAAATTTCTGTTGTAGACCACCTTTTCTGTGATGTAGGTATGATGTCTGTGGGGATTGGTCTTGGGTTACACCCCTTCTGTGATGTATTTATGATGTTTATGGGGGTGGTCTTGAGCTCCAGGGAAGGCAGTTTCAAATCTCTATATAAGGGTGGGCACACCTTGGTTCTGGGTCCTCCTCCTTTCCTGTGTGCGAAGGGAGCACCCTGTTGCAACAGATCAATAAAGATCAGGCTTACTAGCTGCTTTGCTTCTCAATATTCTCTGGTTGGCCTCTGTTATTTTCTCCTACCGATAGGGAACCTACAAAGGACTCTATAAGGGCTCTTGTGTCCTCCATAAGGGAATGAGGGCAGATTTTGTTTACTACATAATGGAGCCGCCTTTGATGGGAACCTGATGGGGCATGATCTTGTCTCTTCTCCTGGTGCTTCTGGACTCAGCAACCATTTTGTGTAATGCCACACCAAGCCATGGCAGCACATTTCCTTATACACACACCCCAAAAAATAATCCCGAGAGCTACAGCCTAGCCTACAGAGCTACAATTCCAAGTACCTTAAGAATTCCAGTGATTATACCGTGTGTGTGTGTGTGTGTGTGTGTGTGTGTTAAAGGTATGGTGTGTACACAGCCCGTGTCCCAGTGCATTAAATGGAGCTTACTCTTGGGAAACTGGATATAGAGTGGCAGCCTCAAATACATTGTTTTTCAGGGAGTAATAGCATTATTTCCCTCTGGTGAGGGTTTATAAACCACAGTGATAATCTGACGACTTAACCATATTGAAAGGGGGTTAAATTAAGGTCTCAGACAAAGTGTCTGCTGCACATTGACAGCAGCACTAATCTCTTAATGGTGGAAAGAAAGTGAATCCCATTATTCAAAATTCACAATCCCATTAAAGGCACAGAGAATTTTCAGCAGCCCTTCCTGTTTTTCAGTCTGGCAGATGAAACTGTTTGAGCCCATCCGCCCAAGGGTCCGTTACTTTTACCTTTTACCAGTCTGACATAGGAATTTCCCCATTTATTCAATCCCATACCCATGAGCTCCCCTTCGTTTGTTTGTTTTTGCATTAATTAACCAAAGCTCCTTGGGAAGGAAGGGCAGAATAGAAATTTAATGGATCAATCAAGGGAATTTTCATGCTAGGGACCATTAGGAAAAGAACTGAAAACAAAACTGCTGATATCATGAAGCTGTTATAGAAATCGATGGCACAACTGCATTAGGAACGCTGTTCTGGGCAGCTCAGAGATTATGGAGTTGGACAAGGTTCAGAGAAGAGCAACCCAAAGGGAAGGAGTGACTTCCTCCCCTGTGGGGAAAGGTTCCAGAGTTTGGGGACATTATCTTTTGCATGGCACAGAGAAAGTGAGTAGATAAAGTAGACGTCGGCAACCTAAGGCCCATGGGCCAGAAGTGGCCCATGAGGATCGCTTAACCAGCCCATGAGCTGCCTCCAAACCTAGCCGCCCGCTCGGCGAGTCCCCGTGCGCTGCGCTAAACCGGCGCAGCACGGCGCGGGGACTCTCTTCTGCAGCTCCGGAAATCACTTCTGAGCATGCTCAGACACCGGGAATCGCGTCTACGCATGTCTGCGGCGCCAGAAATCACTTCTGCGCAGGCACAATTTCCGGCGTCTGGGCATGCGCAGAAGCAATTTCTGGTGCCACAGACATGCTCAGACGCGATTTCTGGCATCACGCTGCGCCAGCCCGGCCCACGGAGGATCTCCGCAGGAGTGATCCGGCCCATGCCCGGTAAGCCTTGCCGACCCCTGAGATAAAGGCTTCTCTCCTTCTTTCATAACAGCAGAACTCATGCACATTCAATAAAGCTGAATGTGGGGAAATTCAGGACAGGCAAAAGAAAGCGCTTCTTCATGCAGCACAGAGTTATATAATAATATAATAATGATTTATTATTTATACCCCACCCATCTTACTGGGTCTCCCAGTGTTGTTTTAAATGTTTGTTTTGCTGTTGGGATTGTAGTTCCATTTGTGTTTCACAAGCTGGTCTCTGACCGTAATAAATTTCATGACTGCTCCGCCTTACTAAAGAAAACCCTCCACACAGAAAACTAGTATCTCAGGGAGAAGAGTCACAGCTTTTTCTTCTCCCTAACATCTAATTTTTGAAATGCAGGGGATCTTTACCGTATTTTTCGCTCCATAGGGCGCACCGGACCATAGGGCGCACCTAGTTTTGGGAGGCGGAAAACAAGAAAAACTTATTCTGAACCCCAGAAGCCAGAACAGCAAGAGGGATCTGGCTTCTGGGATACCGTGTGGCTGTTCTGGCTTCTAGGATAACCGCACCTAGCCTCTTCAGGGCAGCGGGATGAAGGCTCTCCCTGCCCGAAGAGGCTGCAAAGGGCTAAAGCAGAAGCCAGGACAGGCGCGTCGCTGACGGGGCGCTGCGCCTTCTCTCTCTGCGCAGAGAGGGAGAAGGCACAGCGCCCTTCAGCGAAGCTGGAGAAGGAACAGAAGGAGACCCTTCTGTTCCTCCTCCAGCTTCGCTGGACAGGCAAGCCGCTCAAGGGGCACTGTGCCTTCTCTCTCTCTGCGCAGCGCCTCTCCTTCACAGGAGAGGTGCCGCGCAGAGAGAGAGAAGGCGCAGCACCCTTCAGCGAAGCTGGAGAAGGAACAGAAGGAGACCCTTCTGTTCCTCCTCCGGCTTCGCTGGAAAGGCGCGTTGCTGCGAAGCAGGAGAAGGAACAGGAGACCCTTCTCTGCCCCCTCTGGCTTCGCATGACAGGCGCGCCACTCAAGGGTCGCTGCGCCTTATCTCTCTTTGCGCAGCGCCTCTCCTTCACAGGAGAGGTGCCGCACAGAGAGGGAGAAGGCGCAGCGCCCTTCAGCAAAGCTGGAGAAGGAACAGAAGGAGACCCTTCTGTTCCTCCTCGGGCTTCGCTGGACAGGCGCGCCGCTCAAGGGGCGCTGCGCCTTTTCCCTCTCTGCGCAGCGCCTCTCCTTCACAGGAGAGGTGCTGCGCAGAGAGGGAGAAGGCACAGCGCCCTTCAGCAAAGCTGGAGAAGGAACAGAAGGAGACCCTTCTGTTCCTCCTCCGACTTCGCTGGAAAGGCGCGTCGCTGCGAAGCGGGAGAAGGAACAGAAGGAGTCCCTTCTGTTCCTCCTCCGGCTTCCAGGTCAGGCGCCTCGCCGCGAAGCCGAGGAGCCTGCATTCGCTCCATAGGACGCACACACATTTCCCCTTCATTTTTGGAGGGGAAAAAGTGCGTCCTATAGAGCGAAAAATACGGTATTTCATGGATATGCATTTGATCCTTTGGGCCTCTGCTCACCTTGTGAAGTGGTCCACTGCAGCCCCAACACAGCCTCATATGATCAACATGTGAGGTCCTTCATTGTGTGCCTCCTTCACAAGAGGCCTGGAGGGTGGCAACACAAGAACAGGGCCTTTTCTGTGGTGACTCCCCGTTTGCAGAATGCTCTCCCCAGGGAGACTCGCCTGGTGCCTTCATTACATATCTTTAAGCACCAGAATGTGAAAACGTTTCTCTGTAACCAGGCCTTTGGCTGACTGACATTCTATAGCCTTTTTAAAGTTTTTGTGGTTATTTGTTTGCTTTGTTTTATTATGTATTTTTTTTGTTCTCATTTTGCATTATTATGTTGCGAACCGCCTTGTGACCTTCGGATGAAGGGTGGTACACAAATTTATTAAATAATAATAGTAATAATTTACCATCTCAAGTGCGGACAAGGCCTCAGATCTCTCCCAAACCCCAGGGATCATTTCTTCTTTGGAGTGCTTTGAGGGATTTCGTATATTGTGTGTGTGTTTTCCTTGAGAACGTTTGTATATCAATGTTATTTCAGCTGTGAGCTGCAAGTGGTGTTGGAGTAGAACGCGCTCCTTTTTTTATTGAATTTTTGGGTTTTGATCTCCTCTTCCTTTGTGATGGAGAGGAGCTTTGATGGAGATCAGAACCACGGCAACACTTTGTATATTGATTAATCTGGGGAACCGTCCTACTTTAGCTGTGCAGTCATTGTTGAGTCAGAAACTGTTTGTATGCAGGGACTCGCACGGAGGCTGGCAGAGGCGATTTCGCCGCATTTGATCACACCGAGAGATAGGGTTGGGGACCTCCGCAGCCTGCGTCAAGGAAGATAAAAGGAAGAATAGATCTTAGCCCCTGCGTGACTTTCACTGCATTCCTCACGGCCCAGAGGGGACAGACGGCTCTGTGGCCTTAGGTAAACTGGGGCACTCCCAGTGCTGCTGAAATACAGTTCCCATGCCTTTGGCCATGTTGGCTGGTGCTGCTGGGAGTTCTAGTACAAAACACCTGGAGGGTACCCGGTTGTGAAAGGCTGTATGACACCACTGCGGCTAATGTCTTTGTGACAGACAACCCCACTTAAGACGGGTGCTGGGTAACATGGCAGCTATTATAGGTGTATTATTAGATAACCTATCCATTCTTAAGGAAATCAGCCCTGAGTGCTCACTGGAAGGACAGATCCTGAAGCTGAGGCTCCAGTACTTTGGCCACCTCATGAGAAGAGAAGACTCCCTGGAAAAGACCCTGATGTTGGGAAAGATGGAGGGCACAAGGAGAAGGGGATGACAGAGAATGAGGTGGTTGGACAGTGTTCTCAAAGCTACCAACATGAGTTTGACCAAACTGCGGGAGGCAGTGGAAGACAGGAGTGCCTGGCGTGCTCTGGTCTGTGGGGTCACAAAGAGTCGGACATGACTAAACGACTAAACAACAACAACATGACAGCTATTATAGGTGCATTATTAGATAATATTATTCTCTGTGCACCCAGAGAAGAGACTTTCAATAAACTATTTGTGGAGCATTTCCGTTTACCAACAGGAAGATATTCAAGTCTGGAGAAGGGAAACCTGTAAGGACTTAACCGCATACAAAGGATCTATGTAAGAAAGAGGCAGTTTTATAACTTTATCTCATTATAGCTTGGTGGTCACTTTTGAAAAGCACGACACTTTGTTTCCAACCAACACACATTATTCAAGTTCTTCCTTCATTTCATGCTTTAAACCTGTCACCGCACAAATAAATTATTTCTAGGGCGGCTATTGTGGAAATACTCATACATGAAAAAGATTTAATTTCTGCAAGCTGCTGTAAAAGACACAAGAGCAGGCCAAGCAATGTCTTTGCAGTCAGTTGGCAATCCTAAGCACAGGAAACAATTCAGTTTGAATAGGATCTAGGTAAAGGTTAAGGGACCCCTGACCATTAGGTCCAGTCGTGACCGACTCTGGGGTTGCGGTGCTCATCTCACTTTATTTGCTGAGGGAGCTTCCGGGTCATGTGGCCAGCATAACTAAGCCGCTTCTGGAGCAGGGACTGAGCAACGGGAGCTCACCCCGTCATGGGGATTCGAACCACCGACCTTCTGATCGGCAAGTCCTAGGCTCTGTGGTTTAACCCACAGTGCCACCCGCGTCCCTTTAAGATCTACAAGGTGGCAATTTGTGAACCATTCTCTTCAGCTCTTCTGGGAGCAGAAAGCTGATTCCCCCCCCCCAAAAAAAAAGTACTTTCTGCAAGGATTTAACATACTCAGACATCCCGGTTATGAGCTGATGAAAAACACAAAGACAATCTTCCACCTTTCATCAGAGCAATGAGTTCCGGAGTCTTAATTAATAATTACCCTTTATTTTATTAAATTAATTTTCCCCTTTTAGTGGTTTGTTTTTTTTAAGGCAGAAATTGCCCCCCGGGATGATCCTTGTGAAAGTCAATTAAAAATTTCATTTTATGTTGAAGTTCAAGAGCTTCTTGAGCAGAATTTTTTCTTCCTCTCACAATTTATTAGTCACTGAATGTTGAGTTTTCTGCTGTTTAGAAGATGTGGTGGAAATCTGAACTTGTAGCATACATGCATGATTTCATTTGTATGCTGCCTTTCCACAGTTCAAACTATGCTCAAGGTGGCTCACAAAACGGAAAAAATGCATAACTGCAACCCAGCAAGAAGTAGTCGTAAACAATAAACGAAACATGAAAAAATACACAACCCAACTGACCGATTTCTGCAACCACAACAAGTTCTAAAATAAAGATACCCCAAACATCACCCTAGCCCAAGAATCTGTTCAGCAGCCTCAGCTTTTGTAGCTGGACTCAGTCCAGAGTGCCTTCTTACAGGCCTAGTGGAAAAGGGAGGGAGCAGGTCTTCCAGGACTCACAGCCAAGATGGTTTTGTAAGATGGTCTCTGTTATGTACTGAAGTTCTCACCCTGGGCCAGCAGGGGGATACTGTAGATAGTTATGCAAATAGGGGATCGAAAGTGACGTTCAGTGATTGGATAGTTTTAGAAAATTGTTACAGTTATGTTGTGCTGGAGCTCTATATAAGCAGGCTGACTGAACCCTTCAGTTCAGTTCTGCTCTGGCCTGTGAATAAACAAGAGCTGTTTGAAGAATCGCTGTGTTGCCTGATATGTTCACCCACAACTTAAGAGTCTCATCAGATTAGTTGCTTACACTGAAACAAAAGGGATTTCATTGCATAGCTCATGGATGTTGAGATTTCCATTCCACCTGAAGGAGCAGACTTGTGGAACTGTTGCATGTCACATGTCTGTTTACATTCCAGCACAGCTTACTGGGAACTTCCATTGTGTGTAGCTTTTGCTTTTCCCGTTTCTCTCTGAGAAGATGGAGAGAGATGACATGTTTCTTTGTCCTGATTTATGATTAATAAATCTGTAGTTGTAGTATGCTTCTACAAGCCTCACGCCTATACTGCATGCGCAGTTCTATCTGCTGATAGTGTGCCCTGGCTTTGAAGCCCGGGTTGCTGATTTACGTCAAAGCAGAGGCGATGGTCTACACAGCAGGACAGCTGGAAGGAGACGGCCCAGCCGGGGCTAGCCAGCTGGCCTCCCAGCCCTCTGCATGTCGACAGTGGACAGAGCACATTTTGGACATTTGGGTGCAACTCAGCTTGCAGAAGAGGATTCTGCAGATGAATGAGGTAGACAGAACTGTGATCTCCAGTCTTCCATATTATACTCTGAGCTGACCTCCCTAGCTGTTTGATGTTAGACTTAAGTTGCATCCTGTTCACACCCTCCTGCTGCTTCTCACACTTCTCTCTCTCCCTTTCCCTCTCTCCGACCTCAAGATAGGAGGTCACCTTGGAGCTATCCTCTGGGAATGAAGAAACTGCCTCTGTATTTTACGGAACCAGAAACTTTTCCATCCAGGTTATATACTTCCCATAATAAACCGTTATTTTCTAACTCTACAAGCATCTCTCTCTGTGTGTGCGATTGCAACAAATAAAGTCTGCTCTAGCCTGGTTCACAAGCCATGCACGCCACACAATGCATAGCAAAGAGTTTCAATAGGTACATGACTTGCATGCCCAGACAACGTCCCAGATTCACTCGCTGGAGCCCAGAGAGTCTCGGGGCTCTTAGAGAAACATTCCTACAGAGATTGTCAGGAGATTAGAGGTCTCTTAGAGCTAGGAGTCAGCAGCTACGCACAGCTCTTCTATGTGGGTGTTGTAAACAAAAATCTGCCCTTTTCCCTTGTGGGGTATCCAAGAGCCCATATAGAGTCCTTATTTAGGTTCCCTATTGGTAGGAGAAAATAACAGAGGCCAACCAGAGAATATTGAGAAGCAAAGCAGCCAGTAGGCAAGATCTTTATTGATCTGTTGCAGCAGGGTCCTCACTCAACACACGCAGGAGGGAGGAGGAACCCAGAACAATGGCGTGCAAGGCCTTATATAGACATTTTAAATTCCCTGCCCTGGAGCTCAAGACCACCCCTCCATACACCATACATACATCTCAGAAGGGGTGTAACCCAAGACCATCCCCCCAGATACATCATACCTATATTACAGAAAGGGCGGTCTACAGCAGAAATCTGAGTGCTTTGTTTTCCTCCTGTCTGCCAGGTTACCTGTTTAATGGTCACTTGATTGGATTGCCTCGGGAGCCTGGCCAGACTTTGGAATGATAAATACTAAGTTCCTGAGCCAGGTCACAGCCTCACACCCTATTCTTATCTTAAATGTGCCCTTAAGACAGGATTTGTGAAGGAAAAAACAATGGGGAGGCGTTTCCATTTTCCTTTGACCTTGCAGAGAAAACATTTGCTCAGTTTGGGAATCAAAGTGGTTTCAGGTCGGTGTTCCTGTGCTGATCTATGTACGTGCTTGGTTGGTAAACTTATGAACATTTAACATATATCTAAGACCTCAAAAGTCCTATCACATGGGGAACCACAAGGCTACGGATTGGAGCATCTCCCAAGCCTGTAAGTGACTCCGCCCACCTAGGCAGTCCATTGGCTGCCCCCAACAGGAAGTGGTACAAAGGCTGGGACTCTGTTAGACCAATGACCACCATTATTGATGCCCTCATTTCCTGCCTCCAGTTGCTGGTTCAAATCTTTCTCCCTCTCATAATTTTACAAGCCCATCCGGCGAAGCTGAATACTGGAAGATGCAGGACAGATAAAAATATATATATACTTCTGCACACAGCGTATAGTTAAGCTGTTGCAGGTAAAAACCTGCTCTTCCTGGATCTTGCCGATGGAATTTGCTGCTAAGAGATTTGTTAGCAATTGCGCTACCTGGAGCTGCTGGTTATTAAAGTCCAAAAACACCCAGAGGGCACCAGGTTGAAGAAGGCAGATCTGACCTTCATTTATCTAGCCCCTTTGCAGGCTCTTTCTCTCTCAAATTGTTTGAAAAGCAGCCGTCCTATCCCATGGCAGTAATCCATGGTGGGGGACCTTTCTTTTTCTGATGACCCTAATGGTCTCATTAGTTTTAATTAGCTTGGCCACCCGATTTAGAGGTGATGTGCTCTGGAGATAGCGGGAGGCCTGGAAGGAGTAAACAGAGACTAATTGATGCCATTAAAGTTATTGCCCGGGGCTGCTGTTTGAGAGAGATGCTGAGAGGGCCCTGGATTCAAACACCATGCCATTCCCAGGGAGCGCTATCAATTCACATTCAGGTTGGGAACTTCAGGCTGGCAGTTGACTCAGGCGAACTTGACGTGAATGTGCAACCAGGTCATATGGTCTGCCTAGTAGAAGAAGAAGAGAAGAAGAAGAGTTTGGATTTGATATCCCGCTTTATCACTACCCAAAGGAGTCTCAAAGCAGCTAACATTCTCCTTTCCCTTCCTCCCTCACAACAAACACTCTGTGAGGTGAGTGAGGCTGAGAGACTTCAAAGAAGTGTGACTGGCCCAAGGTCACCCAGCAGCTGCATGTGGAGGAGCGGGGAAGCGAACCCGGTTCCGCAGATTACAAGTCCATCGCTCTTGACCACTACACCACACTGGGAAATGGATTCTGGTAAGGCAAAGGAATCACAGAATTGCAGAGTTGGAAGGGACCCCAATACAGGAATCTCAGCTAAAGCATCCATGATGGCCGTCCAACCTCTGCTTAAAAAAACTCCAAGGAAGGAGAGTACACATCCCATTCTACTGTCGAACAGCTCTTACCGTCAGACAGTTTTTCTGTATGTTTAGTCAGAATCTCCTTTCTTGTAAGACATTGGTTCAAGTCCCACTCTCCAGAGAAGGAGAAAACAAGCTTGCTCCATCCTCCATGTGACAGCCCTTGAGATATTTGAAGAGGGCTATCCTATCTCCTCTCAGTCTCCTCTTTTCCAGTGTCAGAGCCAGGTCCTGTGACCAGTAGGGCTTCGCAGGACTGGGGCCTTCCTAGGTTCTGGAGAGGCAAGGCGCGGTCGCACAAGTGAGGCCGCTTGGTAACTCACAGCACCTGGTGGCAAGAGCCGGGAAGGGATATAAGGTCAGCATTTCCCTTCGGCTCTTTGCCACAGCTACTCATTTCCTGCCTTGCTGCATTTGGCTTCTTGCTTCCTGATCCTCGGATCTCGGCTCCTTGGCTTCTTGCTTCTTGACCCTCGGACCCTTGACTTCATGACTCCCTGCTTCCTGACCCTCGGACCCCTGGCTTCTGGACTCTCATTCCTGCTCCCACCCCGCCATCTTGCCCCCAGTCCCAACGTTCTCAGCTGGGACGTCGATCGCCCGTAGACCGGACCATGACATCCAGGCTAAACATACCCAGCTCCTTCAACCATTCCTCATAAGGCTTGGTTTCTGTACTCTTAATCATCATGGTCACCCTCCTCTGTACACATTCCAGCTTGTCAACATCCTTCCTAAACTGTGGTGTCCAGAACTGGACACAGTATTCTAGTTGTGGTTTGACCAAGGCAGAATAGAGCAGTACTACAGCTTTCCTTAATCTGAACACTATACTTCTGTTGATGCAGCCTGAAATAGTATTCCTTATTATTGTTTTTGGACAACAAATCCTGACCATGTAGAAATGAACAATGAAGCGTAAAATAGCACACACACAAAATAAGAGAGACTCCTGGCCAACCACAGTACTTCTTCCAAAAGTGGTTCATTATATTGGGGAGTATTTCAAAACACAATTGCCACCAAATGCACTTAGTCTGATGTGACGCAGCCTATTCTACTACTCTCTGTCATTTGCTCTAGCGCCACCTGCTGCTCATCTCCCCATGTTCCGCCCTACCAGTGCCAATAGCCACCAACCCATGTCAGATCTAGCCTGGTGAGTCTCCGCAACTGCTTGAACAACTTTGTCATGATCCCGTTTCCAACGTGGAGGGGAAATGGAAGGCACCAGCCTCCCTGGCTCCACCTGTGGAATCAAAACCTGAGATGACTAGGTTGATTTGAATGTGAAGAAGAAGGCGGAGGAGGTGGAGGAAAAATTATTCCTTACAATGTCATGTTGCTTTTCTGGACAGGGCAATTATGGGGAGGAAAGACCTCTGAGCAGCCACAGAGGGGAAAACCTGATCTCCCCAGCTTGACGGAAAGGCATACATTAGTTGGGAAGACAGGTTGAAAATCCTCCACGGGGTGTATTCATCTCCCTTGTTAAGCGCAGGATTAGCTGGAGTGCATCTCCCCCAAATTGCTACCAGTAAAAGTTGACCTGAGCCACCACATTTCAGAGAGAGGGAGATAAAGAAGCTTAGCGGGGAATGAAATGAAATTAAAGGTGGCGGTGTCAGGGTTTTATGGATAGCTGTTTCTTCGGGAAATAGGTGCCGAATAGTCACCGGAGGAAAGAGAGCAGCCAGCCAGCCTCTGAGCTCCCAGACATCTTGAGAGTCAGGAGTGCGTGCAGAAGCCAGGCCCTGTGACCAGTAGGGCTTCGCAGGACTGGGGCCTTCCTAAGTTTGTTCTGAAGAGGCAAGGCGCGGCTGCACAGGTGAGGCCGCTTGGTAACTCACAGCACCTGGTGGCAAGAAGCTGGGAAGGGATATAAGGTCAGCATTTTCCCTTTGGCTCTTTGCCACAGCAACATGTTCCCTGCCTTGCTGTGTTTGACTCGTTGACCCCTTGCTTCCTGACCCTCAGACCCTTGGCTTCTTGAATGCCAGCTCTCTGACCCTCGGACTCTCGGCCCCTGGTCCTGACGTCCCCTGCCGGGACTTCGATCACCCATAAACCGGACTGTGTCGTTGACTCCCTTCGGTTTTCTGCCTGAAGGTCCCAGGAACAGGCTGGGTCTCAGGGCAACTGGGCCCAGAGCAAGACCTAGAGCAGTGGAGATTAAGTATAACTAAGATCTATGTTTGTTGGATTAAGTATAACTAAGATCTATGTTTGTTCGTTTGTTTCAAAATTTTGGAAAATCAATTTTAAAAAATGGGGGGGGGGGGCAGAGACCTAGAGCAGTGGTTCTTAATTCCAGCACCTCTCATTGCCATTCTAAGAGAAACAGGGAGGTCTTCATGGTGAGTTCCGGCACCCATTTTTCTAGAAAAATAGCACTGGCGATACGTAAATAAAATATTACCCCTGCTTGATTATTAACGATAACTAACACCACTTCAAATACCACCCCCAGCACTCTTGCAATATTCGATATGTGCCCACTGGTCCCAAAAAGGTTATAACTTTAAAGCAACATTTCCCCCTCCAAGAATTCTGGGTCACTATAGTTTGTTAAGTGTTACAGGGAATCATACATACAGTGGAAGCTGTTTTCGAACGTAATCCATTCTGGAAGACTGTTTGGCTTCTGAAACGTTAGAAAACTGAGGATCAATGGGCTGGCTGCAAATTCAATGGGAAAAAACAAAAAACACACCTTGGAAGCTGTCCGGAGCACTGACTTCCAGGTTTTTGGCATTCGGGAGCCGAAAAGTTCAAGAATGGAGCCGTTCAAGTTCCAAGGTTTGACTGTAACTCTGTGCAGGGTAACCTACAGTACCCAGAATTCTCTGAGGGGGAAATGTGCTTTGAATGTGTCTTAGTGTGTACGTAGCCCAAGTTTGCTACGCACAATGCATTTGTTTCTCTTTTCAGGTTAGGGACATTTCAGAAGGAAGCCTTCTACTCCCCACCCAAAAATTAAATTATCCTGCCACCACTTTTTTACACCTTCATCTCACTTGCATTGTAGAAGGGCTCTCTCAGATCTGCAGATCCTATCAATCTGCCGCGAGAAGGTATGGATGGCGACTCCCTCATGTCAATTTGCAGCAGCTGCTCCCTCAAAGAAATACAAAGAAATAACTTTATGACCACTACTCCATAGCAATTGTTGTTGTAGTGGTTAAGAGCGGTGGACTTGTAATCTGGTGAACCGGGTTCGCGTCTCCGCTCCTCCACATTCAGCTGCTGGGTGACCTTGGGCTGGTCACACTTCTCTGAAGTCTCTCAGCCCCACTCACCTCACAGAGTGTTTGTTGTGGGGGAGGAAGGGAAAGGAGAATGTTAGCCGCTTTGAGACTCCTTAAAGGGAGTGAAAGGCGGGATATCAAATCCAAACTTCTTCTTCTTCTTCATTCACCGTTTAGATGGGTTTATGAAGCATTTCTGTATCCATCTGCTGTGCTGAAGAAGAATTCCACGAAACAGTGGGTATATCCAGAATCACTGTTTACTACGCCTGTTTGGGGACCACTTCGCCAGCGTTGGACATCATAACACAAAGCTTTACTTGTTTTCACTAGATAAGAATCTGACCCAGAGACTTGCATAGTCTACAAAGACTTTCAAAGACTTATAAGACTCTCATTTGGTTCTATGTTCTCAAGAGTGCATATTTTGTGACTTTCAGAGATTTACAGTGGTACCTCGGGTTAAATACTTAATTCGTTCCGGAGGTCCGTTCTTAACCTGAAAGTGTTCCTAACCTGAAGACCACTTTAGCTAATGGGGCCTCCTGCTGCTGCTGCACGATTTCTGTTCTTATCCTGAAGCAAAGTCCTTAACCCAAGGTACTATTTCTGGGTTAGCGGAGTCTGTAACCTGAAGCGTATGTAACACGAGGTACCACTGTATAAGATTTCTATTTATTTGGTTTTGCAGAGAGTGCATTTCATATATTTCATACTGTTCAGTGTTCTGTATAGATTATATAAAGAGTTTATATTGACATCATATCATTGTACTTCGTCATCGTGTTTCCTTGGATATTACTGATATATTGTTTGCAACACAGGGGTTTAATTGTTTGGTTACCTTCAAAGAAAGCAGCAAGATCTGCCATTTCCGCTCTCCCTGTCGACTGCCCATGGATGATGAGCGAAGACTCTGCTCTTGCACTCGGCCAGGAAGAGGGACCGGGGATCGCAGCTCATTTATATTCCAGAAACACAACTCACTTAGCAGTATCTTCTAGCACCAATAATCCAACGCAAACAGAAAGGAGCCTGATAAAACAAAAGTAGGTCATTGCTGCTGAACAATGACATCCGAACAACCTTAAGAGAAGATCCAGCTTCCAGGGGCGGCATTTCCTAAAGAGGGGGTGGGGGGCAAGGCTGGGCGGTGCAATTCATAAGGATCAAATATGTGTGTGTGTGTGTCCCCCACCATGCCCCTCTCTGACCTGCTGACCAACAGTCACGATTATTTATTGTTGCTTTACTGAGTAAATTTATATACCGCCTTCTAGAACGAAAGACCCCTAAGCACTTCGCAAAACCATCCAGAGTGTTCGCTTAAAATACCAATGAAACAAACAAACGTTAAAAACAAGCTCCATTTAAAAAAAATAAATCAGTGATTTATAAAGGTTTGTGCCGGCTAAAATCACATTCCTAGGTAGTCTTTATTCATTGAACAAAATTTAAGGCTGCTTCTATTCTGCAGTAAATTCAGATTCCATGAGCAGATAATTGAAATTCTGCAACAGGGGGAAAGCCAGTGCTGTGTGTGTGTGTGTGTGTGTGTGTGTGTGTGTGTGTGTGACAGAGAGAGAGAGAGAGATTGCCATGAGGAATCCAGTGTGGTCTGAGAATCTTGACCACCAGAGCCTGAACTGAAACCACTTGGTGTTTAGACTGGCTGTTTGGGCATCATGAGCACAGACTTGCACATTATTTGTGGATGCTAAAATATACATACAGATGCAGCTTCAGAAATCATAGAATTGTGGAGTTGGAAGGGAACCCTTGAAGCCATCTAGTCCAACCCCCTACAATGTAGGAATCTTTTGCCCAACGTGGGGCTTGAACCCACAACCCTGTGATTAAGACTCTCATGCTCTACCAACTGAGCTATCCCAGATGGATACAGCTGCTACCGTTACAGTGAAAATGCAATATGGGGACAACTGTGGCCAGATGGTAACTGTTGATTGTTCTTTATCTTTAAGCCAGAGTTGGACCAGACAGCCAGGTAGAGGAGTGTCCTCTGTAAAACAGGACACTGGGGCACCCTGCATGGGCTGGGCTCCTTCTGGGTTTGTTGTTGTTGTTTAGTTGTTTAGTCATGTCCAACTCTTCATGACCCCATGGACCAGAGCATGCCAGGCACTCCTGTCTTCCACTGCCGCCCACAGTTTGGTCAAACTCATGCTGGTAGCTTCGAGAACACTGTCCAACCATCTCCTCCTCTGCCATTCCCTTCTCCTTGTGCCCTCAATATTTCCCAATGTCAGAGTCTTTTCCAGGGAGTCTTCTCTTCTCATGAGGTGGCCAAAGTCTTGGAGCCTCAGCTTCAGGACCTGTCCTTCCAGTGTGCACTCAGGGCTGATTTCCTTCAGAATGGATTGGTTTGATCGTCTTGCAGTCCATGAGACTCTCAATAAACCCTTCTGGGTTTACATATTTGTAAATAAACAGATTTTTCCGTAGCAGCCTTGCAAAGGTCTTTGGAACTGCTCAGGGAAAAGGAACAAACAAAAAAAGTCTATGAAGCATCTCAAATATTTGTCTCAACCTTTGATTCTGGAGTGTTTGTTCTCGTGGCATATTGCATCGAAGGCCCCTCGAGGAACTTAATAGCGCAGAACTTGCCTCACGCAAGAAGCAGTGCTTACGACTGGATGAAAGGGTCCCCCCCCCCCATCCTGGGAAGGCAGTATTGCAGTGGGAGAAGCGAAAGAGAAGAGGAAAGTTCAGCACAGAAGAAACTCAATCATTCCATGGTCAGAACATGGAAGATGGGGATCAAAGAGAGCATTGAATGGATTCAGTACGTCTCCTTTCTAAATTGCTGATCTATATTTTGAGAATTGTATTATTTTCTCCCATGTTTGGTGTCTGCTTTTAATCGCTACCATTAACGACTGTTTGTATGCCAGCAGTTCCCAGACTTTCCGCCCCTCTTGTGGACCACTTGAAAATTGTCGAGGGTCTCAGCAAAACGCTTAATGACTTTCCTGCCTGTCCTAACACAGCTCATTGTGGAAAGGGGGCATATAAGTAAATCAATCCATCAACAGCAATCACAATGCGCCGTGTTAGATGCTGTCTGGTTTTAAATTGTATTTCAATTAGTTCTTTTTATCTCTCATCTAGATATTTTATTGTGTAACTATTTGTGTTCCATAGAATGTGGAATGTGAGCTACAAGGGCGCTGATAAGCCACAGACCACAGGTGCTCCATGGACCACACTTTATTATTGTTGTTATTGTTATTATTATTATTATTAAGATTTCTCACCTGTCCTTCATCATGCGGTCCTAAGGCAGGTTAAAAAGTTAAAGGCACCCCTGACCATAAGGTCCAGTCGTGGCCAACTCTGGAGTTGCGGTGCTCATCTCGCTTTATTGGCTGAGGGAGCCGGCGTACAGCTTCCGGGTCATGTGGCAAGCATGACTAAGCCGCTGCTGGCGAACCAGAGCAGTGCACGGAAACGCCGTTTACCTTCCTGACGGAGCGGTACCTATTTATCTACTTGCGCTTTGATGTGCTTTCAAACTGCTAGGTTCGCAGGAGCAGGGACTGAGCAACGGGAGCTCACCCCATCGCGGGGATTCGAACCGCCAACCTTCTGATCGGCAAGTCCTAGGCTCTGTGGTTTTAACCCACAGTGCCACCTGTGTCCCCCAAGGCAGTTTATGACAGTTTAAAAATAAAATATTAGCAACAGTTAAAACAATTACAATCAAAATAACAGTATGGGTTTATATAAGTTAAAGAGAAATTTAACACTGACTATTAAACAACAAATGTCCGTATAGTTAAAGCCATGGTTTTCCCACTAGTGGTGTTTGGAAGTGAGAGCTGGACCATAAAGAAGGCTGATTGCCGAAGAATTGATGCTTTTGAATTATGGTGCTGGAGGAGACTCTTGAGAGTCCCATGGACTGCAAGAAAATCAAGCCTATCCATTCTGAAGGAAATCAGCCCTGAGTGCTCACTGGAAGGACAGATCCTGAAACTGAGGCTCCAATACTTTGGCCACCTCATGAGAAGAGAAGACTCCCTGATGTTGGGGAAGATGGAGGGCACAAGGAGAAGGGGACGACAGAGGACGAGATGGTTGGACAGTGTTCTCGAAGCTACCAGCATGAGTTTGACCAAACTGTGGGAGGCAGTGGAAGGCAGGAGTGCCTGGCGTGCTCTGGTCCAGGGGGTCACAAAGAGTCAGGCATGACTAAACGACTAAACAACAACAATTAAACAACAACTTCAGATAAGGTACAAGGAGGGTTCTGCATGTACAGTAAAAAAAATATGGGTTGGGTAAGTGTTTCCAATGAATGTGGTTTGATGAGAGATGGTGGGGTGATGGGTTGGCAGAAGGTGGTTGAGGAGAAGATGAAACCGCCAAGATGATGTATTCTTTTCCTGTATAGCTTTGTCTACATGGAAAGTTCTCGCAGACTCTCTGAACTCTGTCCTGCAACACATTACTGAATGAAGCCTGACTAACTGGGAACTTTGTGTGAACCTCTACATTGAACCCCCCGAGGGAATTTTCTCCCACCCTACAAAGGAGGTGCCCTTACGGAAGCCAACTTTTTGCACCCCTGTGGCGGCCTTGTGCACCTGCCCTTCTCCAGGCACCTTGCCCCCCTCCACACCCATATCTGTTAATCAATTCACAGAAAGCTGGCATAATTGCCCAGAAGAAAACATGGTGCCGACGTTGAAGGCATGCCGGGCAAGTGCGCTAAATGAGATTCTTGTTTTCCAAACACAACCTGAGATTTAATTACAGCTCTGCCGAGTGCTTATTAAAAGCCCATCTTTCCCATTGTTTTCCAATGCGGTGCATATTGAATCGGCGGCTTTTGTTGCCTCTTTGCTTGGTGCTAATAACACAAAGGAGAAAGAACTGGTGTGGAAAATTACAAAAAACGATTGTGATAATTGTATTCTTTCTTTCTTTCTAGGGCAACCTTACTGTGGAGCAGACGAATCCAGGGAGAATCCAAAGAGGCCGCCATTTTCCTCCCTTGGAGACAACTTACACAAGCACATGGAACAGTGGTCCAGAGGGGCATTGCTGGCGTTCGCAATGCTTCTGAGAATCAATCGCTGGATACCACAGGAGGGGAGAGTTCTCTCGCGGTCAAATCCTGCTTGTGGGTTTGCCAAGGGCATCTTCTTGGCCAATGTGAGAGCAGGATGCTGGGCTGAATGGGTCATTGGCTTCATCCAGCTGGCTCTTCTTATGCCCTGATCAGTGGCAGACCTACATTTTGGGGGCCCTGAATCTTGAAATGATATGGGGGAGGCTCTCTGCAACCAGCAACAAGGTCTGGGTAACTACTGTCATCTTATTCAATGGGGCTGTTGTTGTTGTTGTTGTTTAGTCGTTTAATCGTGTCCGACTCTTTGTGACCCCCTGGACCAGAGCATGCCAGGCACTCCTGTCTTCCACTGCCTCCCGCAGTTTGGTCCAACTCATGCTGGTAGCTTCGAGAACACTGTCCAACCATCTCGTCCTCTGTCGTCCCCAGGGACGCGGACTTATAAAAAATATTGGGGGGGCCCGGGAAAGCTCATGAATAATAAATAAGCTCATGAATATGCAAATAAAGTGGCGCCGCCTCCTCGTGAGCGAATAGGGGAGAGCGTGCTGCACCTATTAATCAGCTCCGAAGGAAATTGGGTGGAGCTTTTGCTCGGGAGGGAGGGCAGGAGGCATGCAGCCCGACCCTGTGCATTTTGGGCTGGGGGAGGGGCGGCGATGGCGCTCTGCTGGAGGGGCGCCAGAGATTATTGGGGGGCGGAGCCCCCCCAAACGAATTTTTGAGGGGGCTCGGGCCCCTTCAAGCCCCATGGAGTCGGCGCCTATGGTCGTCCCCTTCTCCTTGCGCCCTCCATCTTTCCCAACATCAGCCACTCTGGGCGGCTCCCAATCGAGTGTTTAAAAACAATACAGCATTAAATATTAAAAACTTCCCTAAACAGGGCTGCCTTCAGATGCCTTCTAAAAATAAGATAGCTGCTTATTTCCTTGACATCTGAGGGGAGGGCGTTCCACAGGGCGGGCGCCACAACCGAGAAGGCCCTCTGCCTGGTTCCCTGGATCCGGCCCCCGGGCCTTAGTTTGCCTACCCATGGCCCAGGTGCTTCAGGCAGGTCCAAATTATGCAGCTGTGTACAGAACGGTAATTCATTTATTTAATAGGATTTATATACCCCTTAATAATCCAAACCTTGAAAGCAGGGTTTCTCAGACTTGTGTCTCCAGCTGTTTTTGGACTGCCCTTCCCATCATCCCTGACCACTGGTCCTGCTAGCTAGGGATGATGGGAGTTGTAGTCCAAAAACAGCTAGATACCTGAGTCTGGGAAACCATGTTTTAAGGGGTTTGATTCCATCACTAGTTGGACTTTCACAGGACCATTCATCTCCTCCCCATCCCAAAGGGAAGGGATGTCCAGAGACTTTCAGGGGCTGATGAATTCTTACAGTACCATCAAGAGAAGAAGGGCATCTCAAAATATTAGAGTACATAGAACTAGCCTGTACGACAGATAGATTGAGAAATAAAGATGATAAGAGACTGAAAGAGGATTGGATATTATATACGGATTATATGGCAAAATATTATAACAAGGAAATAATCGTAACAGGCTGGGGGAAAATGCTCAGCAGAAGGTATTATAACGGGAGATTATGTAAGGTAATGAAAATAATTTAGTAGAGTAAGAAAACGCAGTTAAAAGGATACTAAATAGGAAACCATGGAAAGAGTGGACAGGAAGTATAATTCAAGATATAGAGGATTTAAATAATCTTGGAATAATTTAGATACGTTCTTATTACTACCATATGTTTATGTTTTATACCTATGCTATCTTTTTCTATTATTTTATGTATGACTATAACATGGTATGTGTTGACGACGAGATATAACAGAAAAGCATATATATATATATATATATATATATATATATATATATATATATATATGCAGGTTTTGGTGTCTTCGGGTGTCTTCCCGTGTAAGAGTTGGGGTGTCTAGGCGACGTTTCGACGAGGTCTCACTCGTCATCTTCAGGCTGGTGCTTTCGGCTTCTTGTTACTGGAACAGAGCAGGATCTCAGTGTTTGAGTTCCTATAAATACTGTTGAGGGGGTGTGGTGTATAGCCTCCAACGTTCTGGGCAGAGAGGAAGTTCCCAGGTTAGTGTGCCTTTTCTTCTTTTGTTCCTTAATTACTTGAGGGATATCTTGAGTGATTTCTTGAGTGATATTCTGAGTACCACTTAGGTGGGTCATTAGGTGTGGATTAGTTGCTAAAGCTTTCGTGTCTTGACCTCTTGAGCTTGTGAAGAGTTTTTCTGAGAAGATGGCTGTACTGCACTTAGTTGTGCTCTGGCTTGGCTTCGTGTATAGGGGCGAGCTGTGGTTTTGTGCCCTGTGCCAGCCAGATCTGTGTAGGGATTGCAGGGGGGTGCAGCATCCGGAGGTGCCACTATGGTTTGGCTACTGGATGGTGTCTGTAATTTATCTGTGGAGAGGGTCTGGGTTTGGGTCTGGTGTGGTTGATTGGTGATGGCGTTCTGTGTGCCTCTGGTTCTGGTGTCGGTTTTTGTGGGGAGGGCTAATTTCCAGATGTCTGGCAGGCGGGACGTGTCGTCACGCTTGTTCATGTTGTGAGGGTGTTTCTCTATCTCGATGGCTTCCATGATTATTCTCTTGTGGTGATGTTCCATGTTAAAGAGCAATTTGGAATCTGCAAAATTAATTTCGTGTCCTGTTTTGAGTTCCTATAAATACTGTTGAGGGGGTGTGGTGTATAGCCTCCAACGTTCTGGGCAGAGAGGAAGTTCCCAGGTTAGTGCAAAATTAATTTTGCAGATTCCAAATTGCAAAATTTTGCAGAAATTTTGCAAAATTGCAAAATTTTGCAGATTCCAAATTGCAAAATTCCAAATTTCCAAAATTAATTTTGCAGATTCCAAATTGCTCTTTAACATGGAACATCACCACAAGAGAATAATCATGGAGGCTATACACCACACCCCCTCAACACGTTGGAGGCTATACACCACACCCCCTCAACAGTATTTATAGGAACTCAAACACTGAGATCCTGCTCTGTTCCAGTAACAAGAAGCCGAAAGCACCAGCCTGAAGATGACGAGTGAGACCTCGTCGAAACGTCGCCTAGACACCCCAACTCTTACACGGGAAGACACCCGAAGACACCAAAACCTGCATTCCTGTACCCGTGAAAATCTACGAAAGCATATATATATATATATATATATATATATATGAGAATTCTTACAGTTTCCGAGTGCGGATGGCCTTATAAATAAAAAGTGGCAGTAGTTTTTTCCCCTCCTTTCTGTTACAATAAGAAAAGGCTGTGCTTCCAGTCCTGCCTCGCTGTTTCATATAATCAGGGAATTACAAAAACATTTATGCAATGTAACAGTGCAACGCAAACAATGGAAATAGAGTATTTAAGAACAAAGCGCTCTTTGAATATTAAGAGGCAAGTTCTTAATCTCAGGGACTCAGATGAGAGGATTTAATTTATAGCATGGAGAAAATGACATATGGTAGAATATTAACTTGGATATTTTTGTTCCAATAGTTGACAAGAGACTCCTGCCCCCCTGCCCCCCCCCAAGAAAACCCATACCAGATTTATGTCTACGGGGTTCTGCTTAGACCTTGAACAGCGAGTCGGCTGTGAGCAAAGCGGTTCAGCAGCTTTTTATATTTTTTTACCATTCTGTAGTATTTGAGAACCTAAGAAGTATTGTTGATCGGCTCAAATATTATCAATTATTTGAGAGATGTAAAGATGTAAAGGCTGCTGAGAAACTTCCCAAAATAAATAACCGGAGTGAATGACTATTTTGGCGCAGAATCAATTCGCACAGGTCGCAGAATCCGGCATTTCTCCAGGTGGAATATTTTCACGGGACATATGGAAAGGCTTTCCTGGGATCATTATGGCAAGGATGGGGGAACTTTGTGAGCGCAGTGCTTGGAGGTTGGCATTTGGAGTCTACCATCGCTGGACATGTGGATAGCTCAGTTGGTTGGAGTGTGGGGCTGATAACACCAAGGTTGCGGGTTTGAGGCACATAAGGGACAGCTGCGTATTCCTGCATTGCAGAGGGTTGGACTAGAGTCCACTGGTTCTCAACCTTGGGTCCCCAGATGTTTTTGGCCTACAACTCCCATGATTCCTAGCTCACAGGACCAGTGGTCAGGGATGATGGGAGTTGTAGGCCAAAAACAACTGGGGGCTCAAGGTTGAGATAGGCTGAACTAGATGATCCTCAGGGTCCCTTCCAATTCTATGATACTCTGAATCTGTTGTTGTTTAATCGTTTAGTCGTGTCCGACTCTTCGTGACCCCATGGACCAGCACGCCAGGCCCTCCTGTCTTCCACTGCTTCCCGCAGTTTGGTCAAACTCATGCTGGTAGCTTCGAGAACACTGTCCAACCATCTCGTCCTCTGTCTTCCCCTTCTCCTTGTGCCCTCCATCTTTCCCAACATCAGGGTCTTTTCCAGGGGAGTCTTCTCTTCTCATGAGGTGGCCAAAGTATTGGAGCCTCAGCTTCAGGATCTGTCCTTCCAGTGAGCACTCAGGGCTGATTTCCTTCAGAATGGATCGGTTTGATCTTCTTGCAGTCCATGGGACTCTCAAGAGTCTCCTCCAGCACCATAATTCAAAAGCATCCATTCTTCGGCGATCAGCCTTCTTTATGGTCCAGCTCTCACTTCCATACATCACTACTGGGAAAACCATAGCTTTAACTATACAGACCTTTGTTGGCAATCTATCTCCCACCAAATGCTTTGCAACTTGGTTCCTTGTTAGTTTGTCCTACGGTCTCGCCCTTTGATTTTGCTCTTCCTCTGCTTAACTCTCAGTTCCTTGCTTGTCCTCTCTATCATTTCCCAGGTTCTCTCAGTGCATCTACCTGCTTAGTAGCCCAACGATGAGTTTGTATTGCTCAGAGGGCACCCTGTAACAAAGGTGCTAAGGGAGCGATTCTGCAATTGCATGTTAAGTATTTAATTCATCAAATGCATAATCATCCTAATGACGTAAAATTTAATCTCCCGCTCTACACTATTAGCAAAAGTCTTTAAACAAAAACCACACACACACGGGGACACACACATTCCGCAGCACACCAGTATAGTTTTATCCAGCAGCTGTATTGTTTTGTCAGCTTACAGGCTCTGATCCAATTCCACATATGGGCAGCCGCAAGGGCTACTTCTGCATAGCCCCACCAATCAGAGACTTGCAATAGGTGGGGAGGGGAGAGGCTCCCCATTCCAAACAGCTGATTGGCTGTACTGCAAGAATCCAAAAAGAACTTCACACAGAGACCTTGGGTAGTGCCTTAGGCTGCAAAGTATCCATGCAGCGTCAATTTGCGTGCGTGATTTTTCATCAGCTGGTCTTGCGCACATGGAAGCCAAAGGAATAAAAATTTCCAGAACTTTATATCTGGAAGACCAGACATCCCACCTCCCATTTCCTTAGGAGAAGGGAACTGATGCAAGTAATCTCTAAAGAAAACAAGGTACTTCACTAGTCAGTCAAAGCTATTACCTAGGCAAAGGAATTGGTTTGGCAAGCTTGCTCTTATACATTCTCCCCCATCCCACTGTTGGATAAAAGCAGCAATGCAAAAGCCAGCTGCAAGTGGCTGGAATGCAAAACAGGATGTTGATGTCTCGAACTGTACTGTTGGGGAAAAGGGGGAGTCTATTCTCTGTACTGAGCACCGGATGTTAGCTCAGAGTGTCATCTGACCTGTACTGGAAGTACAGGGGCGGAGCTGTGACTCTTCTGCTGGAGTCTAGAGAGTGCAGTCACGTTTCTATGTACTGCTGAATGACAGGAATAAAACATAAAAATAGACTCCTGTCTGTCTCATTTCCCCTCCCTGGGGGGAATGCAAGGGGAGAGTAGCAGAGGGTGTGTTCTTCTCGCGTCTGAAGAGGAGAATCACCGATTTATGACCTTGCCTGCCGGGAGACGCAGCGGAAAGGTCAACAAGTATCTCACTCAGTTTGCCCGGGGGAGGCCAGTTACCTCTGACTGTGAGCTGAGATACTGACACCCACAACCATCCTACGCACACAATATGGCAGGTTTGGAAGGTGCACAGCGCATCATTTAGACTGACCCCCACCAACTCATTGCGGGAAATAAGCAGCAAACCTAACAAATGCATATTCTTGCTAGTTAGCATAATAAGGGGTTAAGTCCACAGAGCTTTATTGCTGATAGACAGATACTCAAATCATAGATATACAATGGGTAGGCAAGGCTCTGTGTGATGTCATTTCCCCTTCCTCTCCTGGAGAGGAAAGAGCTTACAGTATTTCCTGTTCCCCTCGCTCTCTCTTCCTTTGACCAGCATTGGATGCAAACATACCTTTGCTCCAGCTTCAGGGAGATGCATGAAGCTGGTTAGACTGCAAATAGAAGTGATTTTCCGGCATAGTTTTTCCTGCTGCTACTGCTGTGAGCCAATGCATGAGTATAACAGTAAGTAAATCTTGTTTTTAAACTTACTTTAAAAGCGGTTGCCCAATTCTTTGTTAACCAGGGTTTGAAAGAGCGAGCCAGCTTACTTCATAGCTGGTCTTGCTCAAAACAAGGTTATACAGCGTGAGCATGATGTGTTTGATTTTACAGTGGTACCTCAGGTTACAGACGCTTCAGGTTACAGACTCCGCTAACCAAGAAATAATACCTTGGGTTAAGAACTTTGCTTCAGGGTGAGAACAGAAATCGCACGGTGGTGGCGCAGCAGCAGCAGGAGGCCCCATTAGCTAAAGTGGTACCTCAGGTTAAGAACAGTTTCAGACCAGTTTAAGAACGGACCTCCAGAACAAGTTAAGTTCTTAACCTGAGGTACTACTTGTACTGCCAAGGATGGGATTCTGAAGCTCTGTTCAGCCTACAGACCTGGGTGCCTGGAGGGATAAATTGCAATTAATGCATCCTCTCCTACCTATTAAATCCCATCCCACACTCATATACGGTAGATACTATTCAACACACATTGGATTAACATCTAGTTCTGATCACCCCAATGCCCTGGAGAGCAGACTATTGAAGCGAGTAGTTTCTCATCCCCAGGTGATTTAGAAACCCATTTTTTTCCACCTTGGAAGTTTTACCCTGAGGTAATTCACTCTCTCAGGAGGAAGTGATGGCAACCAGCTTGCATGCCTTTAAAAGAAGATTGAACAAATTCATGGAGGAGAAGGCCATGGATGGCTACCACAGAAAAGCTCAAGATACACGTTGATCTACCCACACGTAGTTGTTATCTCTGAGAAATGTAGAAAATAACAGGATATATTTATCCGAAAGTCTTCAAACTTACACGACTCTTTAAAAATTAAGCTGATGAAGGTGAATACATCGAAACAGGGCCCTGTCCTGGTTTCTGATCCATAATTGTCTGACTTCTGCTCAATGATTGAAACTAAGACCTTCACGTCAAATCTGACTATGGACTAACATGAACTTATCTCTACTCATAAACTCTTATCTCTAATTCTGTAACGAATTATTGTGTTATACATATCCTTATGAGTTTTGGTTTGTAATCTCTGTTTGAGTTTGTAATCTCTGTTAGAGTTTGTAATCTCTATTTGAGTTTGTAAAGCAATGACAAACCTAGACAGCATCTTAAAAAGCAGAGACATCACCTTGCCAACAAAGGTCTGTATAGTTAAAGCGATGGTTTTCCCAGTAGTGATGTATGGAAGTGAGAGCTGGACCATAAGAAAGGCTGATCGCCGAAGAATTGATGCTTTTGAATTCTGGTGCTGGAGGAGACTCTTGAGAGTCCCATGGACTGCAAGAAGATCAAACCAATCCATTCTGAAGGAAATCAGCCCTGAGTGCTCACTGGAAGGACAGATCCTGAAGCTGAGGCTCCAATACTTTGGCCACCTCATGAGAAGACTCCCTGGAAAAGACCCTGATGTTGGGAAAGATGGAGGGCACAAGGAGAAGGGGATGACAGAGGACGAGATGGTTGGACAGTGTTCTCGAAACTACCAGCATGAGTTTGTCCAAACTGTGGGAGGCAGTGGAAGACAGGAGTGCCTGGCGTGCTCTGGTCCATCGGGTCACGAAGAGTCGGACACGACTAAATGACTAAACAACAACATTTGAGTTTGTAATACATACTTTTGAATGGATTAGTTTTTTTCACAATTGACTATTGATTTGTGGCAGGGACCACTCCCACTACTTACATTGGCCTGAGTTCTTGGGGTGCTTTTTTATTGATGGCTACCAGCCATAATGTCTATGCTTGGCTTCCTAGATGCAGCAATGCTTCTGAATAAACCACAGGAGGGGAGAGTGTTGCTCTTGTGTTCGAATCCTGCTTGCTGGTTTTCCACAGGCAACTTGCTGGCCAATGTGAGAACAGAATGCTGGACTCGATGGGCCATTGGCCTGATCCAGACCTCTTTCAATTCAATAAATAAGACATTTGCCTGTGGTGTTTTTGTCAAAGCCTGCATGGCCTTCAGTAGTTTACTTCACACCCACACACCCACCATGGAATTGGATTTTCATCTCTGCGTGCTGCAAGGTTCAAGGATAAGAGACTAACGGCATTTAATCTGCATTCCAGGAGAGGAGGGAGAGGGCATTTAAAAGAAGAAAGAGGGAAGAAGTAGAAAATTGGACATAAAGGCAGCGCAGAAATTCATTTCCAAAAGCTCCAGATCAAAACATCTCTCTCTGAATTGCCACCCGCCCTGTGTTGCTGTCCCTTTAAGGTATTAAAATCTCTTCTGCCCACAGCGTAGCGGAAGTCAACATCTGCAGAAATGATCTTTGACACATGTTATTGAAGGGGATACAAAGAGGGTGGTGAGCCTTTGCCAAAGCATCCAAATTAGAATATGATTTCTTTTTTTCCCCCGAGGAAAGAGCATTGTTCGACTGTGTCGCCGCCTCCTTTGTGTATGCCAAAAGTTTCTCTTTAGGGAAGTGGGCGTGAAGAGGTAAACCTTGGCACGGATATCAAACGTCCCTCTGAAGCGATGGGATTACACAGCGGCATGGAATGAAAGGGTGCAACGAAGCCCTTGAGCTCTGGGTGTCCTCGGTTACTGAGGTAGGAAACTGCCTTACCCTGGCCGTGGCTCCCCAGGGTTTCATAGGGTTGTAGAGGTGGCACTGTGGGTTAAACCACAGAGCCTAGGACTTGCCAATCAGAAGGTCGGCAGTTCGAATCCCCATGACGGGGTGAGCTCCCATTGCTCAGTCCCTGCTCCTGCCAACCTAGCAGTTGGAAAGCACATCAAAGTGCAAGTAGATAAATAGGTACCGCTCTGGCGGGAAGGTAAACGGCGTTTCCGTGCACTGCTCTGGTTCACCGGAAGTGGCTTAGTCCTGCTGGCCACATGACCCGGAAGCTGTACGCCAGCTCCCTTAGCCAATAAAGCGAGATGAGCACCGCAACCCCAGAGTCGGCCATGACTGGACCTGATGGTCAGGGGTCCCTTTACCTTTACTTAGAGTTGTGATGGACCCCAAAGGTCATCCAATCCAACCCCTTGCTATTTATTTATTTATTTATTTACTTACTTATTTATTTATACATACATACATACATACATACATACATACATACCCTGCCCATCTGTCTGGGTTTCCCCAGCCACTCTGGGCAGCTTCCAACTGAATATTAAAAACAATACAGCATCAGACATTAAAAACTTCCCTGAACAGGGCCGCCTTCAGTTGTCTTTTAAAAGTCACATAGTTGTTTATTTCCTTGACATTTGACGGGAGGGCGTTCCACAGGGCAGGTGCCACTACTGAGAAGGCCCTCTGCCTGGTTCCCTGTAACCTCACTTCTCACAGCGAGGGAACCTCCAGAAGGCCCTCGGAGCTGGACCTCAGTGTCTGGCTGAATGATGGGGGTGGAGACGCTCCTTCAGGTATACAGGACCGAGGCCGTTTAGGGCTTTAAAGGTCAGCACCAACACTTTGAATTGTGCTCGGAAACGTACTGGGACCCAATGAATATCTTTCAGAACCAGTGTTATATTGTCTCGGCAGCCGCTCCCAGTCACCAGTCTAGCTGCCGCATTCTGGATTAATTGCAGTTTCCGAGTCACCTTCAAGGGTAGCCCCACGTAGAGCGCATTGCAGTAGTCCAGGGGGGAGATAACTAGAGCATGTACCACTCTGGCGAGACAGTCCACGGGCAGGTAGGGTCTCAGCCTGCGTACCAGATGGAGCTGGTACACAGCTGCCCTGGACACAGAATCGACCCGCGCCTCCATGGACAGCTGTGAGTCCAAAAATGGCTCCCCGGCTGCACACCTGGTCCTTCAGGTGCACAGTTACCCCATTCAGGACCAGGGAGTCTCCCACGCTAGCCCACCCCCTGTCCTCCAAGAACGGTACTTCTGTCTTGTCAGGATTCAACCTCAATCCGTTAGCTGCCATCCATTCCATGTAGGAATCGCAGCTAAAGCATCCATGGCAGATGGCCATCCAACTTCTACTTGAAAGTCTCCAATGAAGGACAGTCTGTCACTGTCAGGCGTGGAGTATCCTCTCCTCCCCCTGTAGCCTTAGAGGCAAGAAGAACAATCAGCTCACATTTTATGGCTTTTCATTCAATCATCTGGTTGCAAGACAAAAGATCCATGTCTCCATGCATAGGGGACGTTGGCTACTCTGAGTCCCTCCTCTTCCGTCTCCTACAACATCCTGGAAACCTACGGGACGTCAGAGGAGCCACATCCATCCACATTCTCTGTTCTTGAATGTGGAGGGACCTTCTAGCCCTTGGACTAGGTGGGTCTCCCATACTCTGTTGAGGTTTGTGAGAAACTGCAGCTTTGGAGTGGACAATTAGTGAGTTGGCAAGAAGCCAAGCGAAGCAAGAGTACATGAGAAAGTCGGCTTGGAGATAGGGAAGCCTAGCACAGGTGGTGATTGGCTAAAAGTTTCCCCTTATAAGCAGTATGACACAGTAGTTTGGTGTTGGAGTTCAGAGGTTGGTGTGTTGTGTTTGAATCAAGTCTGTGTATATAGTAACTTGTACAAAGCTGTGCTATACGCTGTATATAATGAAAGCAAATATAAATCACGTTACTGTTCAGCACGTTATGTTCCTGAGTCATCATCCTGGACTACACAGACTAAGCAGCCGGTGGCAGAGAGTTTTGGTTGAGATCCATCAACATACTCTCCAGGGAGGTCTCTGCTGTCTGCCTTCTAACTTCGCCCTCCTCCTTCTCCACTATCTCGTAGCTAGGCAATTCCCCATTCAGCTGTACATCATCCCTGTCTCCCTCTCTTCCTGAAACTGCTGGAGACGGGGAGAGTGAAACTTCCTACTCCTCCTCTTCTTCTGAGAGGAGCCAATCAGACCAAGTGTCACAGTCCGGTTCACGGGTGATCCAAGTCCCGGGGACGTCAGGACCGGTGGCAAAATGGCAGGGTGGGAGCAGGAACGGGGTCCAGAAGCCAGGATTCAGGAAGCCAAGGGTACGAGGGTCAGGAAGCAAGGAGTCACAAAGTCAGGGGTCCGAGGATCAAGAAGCAGGGAGTCAAGAAGAAGAAGAAGAAGAAGAAGAAGAAGAAGAAGAAGAAGAAGAAGAAGAGGAGGAGGAGGAGTTTGGATTTGATATCCCGCTTTATCACTACCCTAGGGAGTCTCAAAGCGGCTAACAATCTCCTTTCCCTTCCTCCCCCACAACAAACACTCTGTGAGGTGAGTGAGGCTGAGAGACTTCAGAGAAGTGTGTCTGGCCCAAGGTCACCCAGCAGCTGCATGTGGAGGAGCAGAGACGCGAACCCGGTTCCCCAGATTATGAGACTACCGCTCTTAACCACTACACCACACTGGCTCTTGAAGCCGAGGTTCAAGGATCAGGAAGCAAGAAACCAAACACAGCAAGGCAGGGGACGTGTTGCTGTGGCAAAGAGCCCAAGGGAAATGCTGACCTTATATCCCTTCCCATCTCTTGCCACAAGGTGCTGTGAGTTACCAAACGGCCTCACCTGTGAGGCTGTGCCTTGCCTCTTCAGAACAAACTTAGGAAGGCCCCAGTCCTGCAAAGTCCTACTGGTCACAGGCTCCTGCACGCACGCCTGACACCGAGGGCTCATTTCCCATTCCTCCTGTTCAGTCCAGTCCCTGAAAACCACCTTCCAAGGTGAACAGCTGTTCCACTGCTGAACAGCTCTTGCTGTCACAAAGTTCTTCCTGATGTCTACTTGGACCAATCATCAGTCCATGCAGATACCTGGGATTGAACCTGCAACATCCTGTCCACAAAGCAGACACTCTGCTCACTGAGCTACAGCCCTTACCAGTTTGCTACTGGTGTCCTCTGTGGATGACATCCAGGTCTCCAGCTACAAGGGGCCACCATCATTCATTGATTCAAAGGTTGAACCGACAGGACCAATACTTGGGTGAATATTCTCATAATGTCACAAAAATTCAACTGGTGCAAAATGCATAGGTTGCAACTTCCTGTTGCCCTCCCCCCCAACAAAAATTGTTTAGCACAATTTATATACCACTTAATCAAATTATAGCTCTGTGGCTTACTATTTTTTTATTTAAAAGCATTTCGAAACTGCATCATATTTAAAAGTATCTCTCATCAAAGCACACTATGTACAATATTTAACAGTATAATGCAGTCATTTGTTTAAATGATTATTAAAAACAGATATAATCAAATTCATGAAGCGCAGGTGAAATCAACCATTTTAAAAGCAAATAAACTATTAATGGATGGATATGCCTAAACACATGTTTTGTTTTGTTTTAAGTAGACAATTTAAAAGTAGTAATTAAATTTATTAGTTGCTTTTTTGCTGTGGGAACCCAAAGTGGTTTGCAATATTTTAAGCAAAGCACAAAAATATACATACATTGAAACCAGCATTTTAAAAAATCTATAAGACTATAAGACAATTCTACTTCATTTTTTTAAAAAACAACAACACACAAGTATACTAAGACATGCAAAAAGGCCATAGATACGGTAGTTCAAAGCAAAACACCGGATTTAAAATTATTGTTTTTACCAGGCACCTTTGGAGGCAACTTAACTATAAACCTATTTAATTTGTACTTTCTGAAACAATATGCAAACTGAAACACTTTCAACCTTCTGAATTGCTGGTTTTATTTATATAAGAAAAATAAAGCAATTCTATGTATATTTTAAAATATGATTTGCTGCAACAGTGGTATTAAAAGTTTTGCACTGTAAAGGTTAGCAGGTGAACCTACCTAATCTGTGCTTTCTGAAAGGATACACATCCCATCCCACGAAATCCATGCTCTGTGTTTTGAAATGTGGTTCTCCAACCAACTGGTGTGTGCAAAAATGCATATACTTGAAATTTTCATAGAAGTGCACATGTTAGTGAAAATAGCATACGCTATGCATTTTATTAGGGGAAATTGCCTTGCAAAAATAGGTCTACATCTGGCAAAAATGTATCCAGAAATGTGCATATGCAACGAAACTCACACTAAAATACTGACTTATTTGGCAAAGTTGTTGAGCTCTCTCTCCCCCCCCCCCCCCAAAAAAAACCGAGCTATTTTTTAGGAAATTTGCCAAAAAATCGACACTTCTTTCATGGGTAGTCATATGCCCAATTTTCAGAAATTCCGCCCGGATGCTATTTTCAGCAGACGAAATCCCAGACGTATGGCAGCCCTATCAGGGTCATTAAAAAGAAAATAGAAAAGAAAATCTCTAACTGATGGGCAAGTGTTGAGAACTGAACAAAAAAATGGGGAAATGGAAAACTGAAATTGGCAGGTTTCCCCATCCCTTCCAGTGTGACCAGGTGCTAAGGTGTGCAGGAGAGGCCCTGCACCATATTCTGCCACCTAAGGTGGTTCATAGTACAAGGGAGCCTTCTCAGTGGTGGCTCCTCATTTGAGATGCATCATTCAAGTGGCAACCAAAGATTGTAGGCCTTTTGCAGGCCTTTCAGAAGGGTGGAAGGGCACTGCAGACTGAGGGTCCTTTGAGACAACTTGTTTACTGAGCAATCACCTTGATTTGACATTGACTTTTTTTCTTTAGCATTTGTTCTGATTCATTTGTAGGGAACTTAGATGACGTTTGGGACGTGGGTGGCGCTGTGGGTTAAACCACAGAGCCTAGGACTTGCCGATCAGAAGGTCGGCTGTTCAAATCCTTGTGACGGGGTGAGCTCCCATTGCTCGGTCCCTGCTCCTGCCCACCTAGCAGTTTGAAAGCACGTCAAAGTGCAAGTAGCTAAATAGGTACCGCTCCGGCGGGAAGGTCAACGGCGTTTCTGTGCACTGCTCTGGTTCGCCAGAAGTGGCTTAGTCATGCTGGCCACATGACCCGAAAGCTGTATGCTGGCTCCCTCAGCCAGTAAAGCGAGATGAGCGCCGCAACCCCAGAGTCGGCCACGACTGGACCTAATGGTCAGGGGTCCCCTTTACCCCTTTAGATGATGTTTGCCTTTTTAAAAAGTGTTATTTCCTGTTTGTTTGCAGACAGATTAGATCAGGGGTCGGCAACATGCAGCCCATGGGCTGGATGCGGCCCACGAAGACCATTTTGCCGCCCCCGAACCGAGCCTCCCTCTTGGCGAGTCCCCTGCACGCTGGAGCACAGTGCGGTACAGGGACTCGCAAAGCAGCGCCAGAAACTGCGTCTGCGCACATGCAGATACCGGAAATTGTGGCTGCGCATGTCCAGATGCCGAAAATTGCTTCTGCGCAGGTGTAATTTTCAGTATCTGGGCACACACAGAAGCGATTTCCGGCACTGCTGACATGCATAGACGCGATTTCCGGTGTTGCGCTGCGCCAGTCCAGCCCATGGACGATCTCCATGGGTGAGATCCAGCCCATGGCCAGTAAACCTTGCTGACCCCTGGATTAGATGATAGCGACCGTTGGTTGCTGTTACAACAAATCCTCTTTTTATATTAAAAAAAAAACCACAACTGGAGTTTTTGCTGTTAGGAAAGTGATCGGAAAATGCATCAATAAGCGCGAGAGGAGTGAATGATTGACTTTCTTGTGATTTTGGCATTTAAGCCAGAAGACAATTATTAGACGCCTTACCACTTAACAGTCTCAATTCTATGCCACCAACGGTTCAGGACTTGCTCTCAGACAGGAATGATCAAATTACTTTAATAGTGGCTAAATTTTTGAGTGCTGTCCATGTAGAAAGACTGGGCCGTTATAAAGAGATTTAGTGGTTCTTAACTGATCGGTTATGTGATAGTGTTATATTGTATTATTTATGCAAATTGGTTTTCTCTGGAGTTAAAGATCTGACCGGGACAAACCTCGTATTTTGCACAATTTGTATACGGTGTTGGTTTGATAATGTGTGGTTTGCTATGCCTAATAAAGGACTGACTTTTAAAAAGATTAACTGGAAGATGTATTAACAAACCATGAGCAAATCAAGTCGAATGCACAACCACCCCACACATTAAAAAAAAACCCAGAGTGAATACTCAATAAAGACAGGACAAAATCTAACCTCTGCATAAGTTTTCTGCAACCAAATTGGGATGGATGTTCAATGAACAAGTTGCCAGAGAGAGCCCAGAGAGCAACATGCTTTTATCTCTAGCAGTAGTGTTCTGAGCTTCAAGAAGTCAAACCATCCTAATTTCACTCCAGCCTTCCTTGAGGAGGCTGCATAGCGAGACTATTAAGACCACTGAAGTATTAATATCCTCTTTGTTGCCCGGCTATCGAGCTCAGGAGCGGGAGAACGCAACCGACTCCCGACTTCCCCGATTTCACCCTGCAAGCCTAAGCCGCATATTGTTTCAATAACTCCAGATGAGTCTCCTAATCCTTCCTGATCATATTTATTTCCCTTTTGAGCCTCTTGGGGTTTAGAAGATTCCCTGCCTCCCTGCTTAATTAACGGGCTTCCTCCATGAAGCAGTTCGCGGGAAACTGACGCTCCCCTTAAATGGCGGAGGTCCTCTGCAATGGTCATCGTATTCATTGATAACTTGTGTATTTATTGTGTTGTAGCGCAGGCCCCATCCATTGAGCAAAGGGAGGGTTGCGGCAACCTTAAGTTGATGAATCAGCAGGATCCTTCCCCTGAGAGATGCTCAGTTCAACTTGAATGGGAGGGAGGGGGAAACAAAGAAGGCAAGGAGAAAAAGAAATGAAAGATTTCAGTATTTCACAGAGGAGCATAGAAAGCCGACATCTACTAATTCCTGTGCTTTTCAGCTTGTTCATAAGCAATCTAGAGCTGGAGATGAACACTGAAGTGGCCAATTTGGTGATGATACTAAATTGTCCGGAGTCGTTAAAACAAAAAGGGATTGCAAAGAGGTCCAAAAGGACCTCTCCAAACTAAGAGTATGGGAGGTAAAATGGCAAGTGCAATTCATTGATGCATGTCAAGGCAAAAAAAAAATCACATATACATAAACACAAGGTGACTGACCAGGAACAAGATCTTGGGGTGATAGTGGAGAGCACATTGAAGGCAAATTCCATGCTAGGGAATATTTGTGAAGGAACTGAAAGCAAAACTGCCAATATTATAATGCAGTTGTACAAGTCTATATAGCGTGGCCGCATTAGGAGTACATTGTACAGTCCTGGTTGACTCCTCTCCAAAAGCGTATTGTAGAGTTGGAAAAGGTTCAGAGCAACCGTAATAATAATAATAATAATAATAATAATAATAATAATAATAATAATAATAAATTTTATTTATATCCTGCCCTCCCCAGCCGAAGCCGGGCTCAGGGCGGCTAACAACAATCAAATAATCAAACAGTCAAATATTCACACAATCTTAAAATATTTCATTATAAAAATTAATTAAATCAAATTGATGGCAAAATTAATTAATTTAAAAAAATTAATTAAATCAAATTGATGAAATAGTTAAGGGGATGGAGCAATTTCCGTATGGATCTAAACACAGGGGTGGAAATGCCATAAATAGGTCAGAAATTAGATTGTTACAACACAAGAAAAAATCTCTGTAGAAAATTGCGTTTTTAAGTTTCCTGCTCTCAGGCGCCATGTGGTGTTGCATGTTTATACATTCAAATCAGAACCAGTGAAGGCGGTGAAGGTCCTGTGTGAGTGTCTGGGGGCGGTTGGAGGATGAATGGCGGCTAACAGATTGAGGTTGAATCCTGACAAGACAGAAGTACTGTTTTGGGGGGACAGGAGGCAGGCAGGTGTAGAGGACTCCCTGGTCTTGAATGGGGTAACTGTGCCCCTGAAGGACCAGGTGCACAGCCTGGGAGTCATTCTGGACTCACAGCTGTCCGTGGAGGCGCAGGTCAATTCTGTGTCCAGGGCAGCTGTCTACCAGCTCCATCTGGTGCACAGGATGAGACCCTCCCTGCCCACAGACTGTCTTGCCAGAGTGGTGCATGCTCTAGTTATCTCCCGCTTGCACTACTGCAATGCGCTCTACGTGGGGCTACCTTTGAAGTTGACCCAGAAACTACAACTAATCCAGAATGCAGCAGCTAGACTGGTGACTGGGGGCGGCCGCCGAGACCACATAACACCGGTCTTGAAACACCTACATTGGCTCCCAGTACATTTCCGAGCACAATTCAAAGTGTTGGTGTTGACCTTTAAAGCCCTAAATGGTCTTGGTCCTGTATACCTGAAGGAGCGTCTCCAACTCCATCGTTCTGCCCGGACGCTGAAGTCCAGCTCCGAGGGTCTTCTGCCGGTTCCCTCACTGCGAGAAGCCACGTTACAGAGAACCAGGGAGAGGGCCTTCTCGGTAGTGGCACCCGCCCTGTGGAACGCCCTCCCACCAGATGTCAAAGACAACAACAACTACCAGACTTTTAGAAGACATCTGAAGTCAGCCCTGTTCAGGGAAGCTTTTAATGCTTGATGCATTACGGTATTTTAATATTTTGTACGAAGCCACCTAGAGAGGACATATATATATATGTCCAGTAGCACCATAGAGACCAACTAAATTTGTTCTTGGTATAAGCTTTTGTGTTGATACATGTGCATGGTATCTGAAGACGTGTGCATGCACATGAAAGCTTATATCAAGAACAAACTTAGTTGGTCTCTAAGGTGCTACTGGACAATTTTTTTTTGTTTTATATATTTCATTGACTATCACCCCTAACAGCTGCTACCTCTGCAAGGTTTCCATAGCATGTTTGCCCTTGGCCAGCAAGGAGGTGGCATCGTCCTCTTCCACTCACCGGCTCCAATTGTCCCTCGGGCAAAGCAGGAACCATCAGGCTGTTCCTACACGTATTTTTAAAATACATGGTTATTGGCACCAGGAACCATTGTGGGTCCAACTCTGTGGCCCTCCCCTCTGGCTAAGATCTGACAATCCCCCTTCCTGTTGAACTTCCAGCTGTGGTTGAGGCTTCCCCCCCATCATTTTAGGATTACGTTTAGCTGATTATATGCCATCTCCCTATTATATCCTCTTACTAAACCTACTGGGCACTGCTGAGAAACTGTAGCATTAAGTGGCATGTACAGTGGTACCTTGGGACACTGGTGGCGCTGTGGGTTAAACCACAGAGCCTAGGACTTGCCGATCAGAAGATTGGTGGTTTGAATCTCCACAATGGGGTGAGCTCCCTTTGCTCAGTCCCTGCTCCTGTAAACCTAGCAGTTCAAAAGCACGTCAAAGTGCAAGTAGATAAATAGGTATCTTTCCAGCGGGAAGGTAAACGGTGTGTCCGTGCGCTGCTCTGGTTCGCCAGAAGTGGCTTAGTCATGCTGGCCACGTGTCCCGGAAGCTGTACGCCGCCTCCCTCGGCCAATAAAGTGAGATGAGCGCCACAACCCCAGAGTGGGCCACGACTGGACCTAATGGTCAGGGGTCCCTTTACCTTTACAGTGGTACCTTGGGTTGCAGATGCTTCAGGTTACAGACTCTGCTAACCCAGAAATAGTACCTCGGGTTAAGAACTTTGCTTCAGGATGAGAACAGAAATTGCGTGCAGGAGGCCCCATTAGCTAAAGTGGTACCTCAGGTTAAGAACAGTTTCAGGGTAAGAACAGACCTCCAGAATGAATTACGTTCTTAACCCAAGATCATAACATGTACTTTAGCCTTCAAATTCGGAAGCGTTTCTGTACATGGTGTACATCTCTTGCCCAGTTTTCTTGCTTTAAACCCTAACCCCCTCATACAACTTTGTCCGGTAACCTGCTTTGCTCTGGTTACAGCACAATCCAGGGCATGTCCACTCAGAAGAAAGTTCCTACGGAGCTCAATTCTTCTTGCAGCCTCAGTACCTTTCATTTTCCAGCACCAGCGAGACCGGAGTGATCCTTGTAGACCTATATACCGTGTATTTATTTGCAGCCAGGGGTGTTGTGTTCTAAGAACTTATAGGTACGGGGCACTGCTGCCCCCTAGAGCCTAAACTGAGCATGGGCGCCCCACCTGGTTACGATGCTTAAGAAGGATGCCCAAAGCTGTCAGAAATTTCATCTGCCTTCTCCTTCTTAGCATGCAACCTGCACGCTGAGTGCAGGGCTACAGCCGCGCAGCCAGGGTGGCGTGGGCGAATGGCAGCGACATCACGAACCCCTTGGGGGCACGCCGCCCGAGTTGTTCAAGGGAATGGCAGCAATTCTTCCCCAAAGCCTTGGAGGGAGCAGGGCTGCTTTGCTGCCTAGCTTCCAGTGCATCACTGCCACCTTGAGGTCAGCAGGAGAAAGCAGAGAGAGAAAGAGAGGAAAGAAAGAAAGAAAGAAAGAAAGAAAGAAAGAAAGAAAGAAAGAAAGAAAGAAAGAAAGAAAGAAAGAGCCTTCATTAATGCTGCCAGCTTCACCTGGATTAATGCCATCATCTCCGTTGCCCAGTGTGGTTTTGTGAGAGGGGCTTAAGAATTATACAGTAGAATCATAGAATTCTTTCTAAGGGGCCACAAGGGTCATCTAGTCCAACCCCCTGCAAGGCAGGAATATTTTGCCCAAGTTGGGACTTGAACCCACAACCCTGAGATTAAGAGCCGGCATTCTCTGAGGGAAATGCTCAGCAATCTCAGTTACAAAAGGTGGGAGTCTGTGAGGCAGGTGGCAGGTCAGTAGGCAAGGAGCAGATGGGGGGGGAGGCAGTGAATAGGAATCACTGGGGGTGCTATAATTGATCTATTTATTAATAGGGGTGTATGGGTTGTGAGGGGAGGGTAGTACCTCACCTGTGGCTCTTAGAAGCTGTCAGCATGCGACAGAAGCCGCACTCCGGGAACGGCTTAGACTAGCTGGCTAAACCAGGTGAGGGGAGCCGATGACACTCAAACCCTCAGTGAGTTAGGAACTTCGTCTGCAGGCTCTAGCAGATTGAGCGAATTAGCCAGCCTTCAGCAACCAGGTACATTCGAGGTGTTGTTCTTTAGTCGTTTAGTCGTATCCGACTCTTCGTGACCCCATGGACCAGAGCACGCCAGGCACTTCTGTCTTCCACTGCCTCCCGCAGTTTGGTCAGACTCATGTTTGTAGCTTCGAGAACACCGTCCCACCATCTCGTCCTCTGTCGTCCCCTTCTCCTTGTGCCCTCCATCTTTCCCAACATCAGGGTCTTTTCCAGGGAGTCTTCTCTTCTCAGGAGGTGGCCAAAGTATTGGAGTCTCAGCGTCACGATCTGTCCTTCCAGTGAGCACTCAGGGCTGATTTCCTTCAGAATGGAGAGGTTTGATCTTCTTGCAGTCCACGGGACTCTCAAGAGTCTCCTCCGGCACCAGAATTCAAAAGCATCAATTCTTTGGCGATCAGCCTTCTTTATGGTCCAGCTCTCACTTCCATACATCACTACTGGGAAAGTCATAGCTATACGGGCCTTTGTTGGCAAGGTGTTGTCTCTGCTTTTAAGATGCTGTCTAGGTTTGTAATTGTTTTAGGGACCCCCAACTCCCGTCAACCCCAGCGAAGCTGGGAGTTGTAGTTCCCAACCTCTGGAGGGTGCCAAGTTGATGAAGGCTGTTCTTAGCCGTCTCTGTTAAGGCAGAGACTTAGCTGCACATTTTTAAAAGACTTCCTGAAACTCTGATGTTCCCTTCACACTCCCTTTAACAGCCGCCGAGGTGAAAGCTATCATGTTTGGATTTGTTAAGTCAAATCGAAATCAAATCAAGCGCGTCAAATGGAAAAAGTTATTCATTTGGACATTAGATAGTAACAAAGGGGAAATATGTACAGAAATTTGATATACAGGATGCAGCAGGTGGCAATTTCTGATCCATACTGTTTGATAGCTGCTGTTTTGAAGATTCCCTCTTTCTTACCATGGCTGGGTTTTCCCCCCGTTATACATGTAGAACGTTGAAGGGAAGAACTAGAGTTTGGATTTGATATCCCACTTTATCACTACCCGAAGGAGTTTCAAAGCGGCTAACAATCTCCTTTCCCTTCCTCCTCCACAACAAACACTCTGTGAGGTGAGTGAGGCTGAGAGACTTCAGAGAAGTGTGACTGGCCCAAGGTCACCCAGCAGCTGCATGTGGAGGAGCGGGGAAGCGAACCCGGTTCACCAGATTACGAGTCTACCACTCTTAACCACTACACCACACCGGATCTCCATCTCTCGATGATTCTGGGGCTGGAAACTTTGTGCCCTCAAGTCCCTTTAGGTTACGACTTTAAAAAGCCACTTCTCCGCCCACTATCAGCAATCAGATCTCTAATGACTTTTGTATTTCAGACCACATTGCTGGCAAGGGATGTGAGAGCAATACAGGCGATGGCTGATGGAGTGAGACCCCAGAAAGGGCATAGGAAGAGCAGACTCTATCACAGAACCTAAGAATATCCCTCTTGTTGTTTTTATATATAATTTATATTTATTTTTCATTTTATAATATATGTTCACATCATAACACTCCACTTTACAACCCTGGCCCTTTAGAGCCTGTCCCCTTCCTTCCTTCCTTCCTTCCTTCCTTCCTTCCTTCCTTCCTCATAGCTTTCAAAATATCATTGCATTTTGTATGTTTTCCACTTCTAATTACAGTCATACCTCATGTTACGTTTGCTTCAAGTTGCACATTTTCAGGTTGCATCCCGCGGCAACCAGGAAGTACCGGAAAGGGTTACTTCCGGGTTTCGCCGCTCACGCATGCACAGAAACACAAAATGACGTCATGCGCAGAAGCGGTGAATCACGACCCATGCACGTGCAGACACGAGTTGTGTTCTTTTCAGGTTGTGAACGGGCCTCCAAAACGGATCCCGTTCACAACCAAGAGGTACCACTGTACACACATTACAAAATAACTCAGAATTTAAATAAATATAGAAAGGTAAAGAATTTCTCATTACAAGCCTTCAGACAACCCTGCCAGTGATGTTAATTGATTACAATAATCTACCAGATATCGTATAAATTTACTCCAGTCCTTTTGGAATGCTTGATCGTGCTGTTTTTGGATTTTTCCTGTCAGCTTTGCCAGTTCTGCAAAGTCCACCATCTTCACCTGCCACTCTTCTTCCGTTGGTACTTCTTCTTGTTTCCATTTTTCGGCTGAAAGAATTCTTGCCGTAGTTGTTGCATACAGAAACAGTCTTTTATCTTCCCTTGGTATCTCTTCACCCACTATCCCCAATAAAAAGGCTTCTGTTTTTTTAACAAATGTATTTTTAAACATTTTCTTTAACTCATTATATATCATTTCCCAGAAAGCCTTTCCTTCTTTGCAAGTCCACCACATGTGGCAAAAAATACCTTCCTTTTCTTTACATTTCCAGCACTCATTAGTTCTTGTCTTGTAAAATTTGGCAAGTTTAGCTGGTGTTAGGTACCATCTATACATCATTTTCATAACATTTTTTTAAAGTGCGCTGCATGCAGTAAAATTAAAGAATAGACCTCCTGGATCAGCCCAGTGGCCCGTCTAGTCTAGCATCCGGTTCCTGCACCAAGCAAGATCCCATCTTGTGGTTTAGTAACTGGTCTTCAGTAGAGTTGCCATATTTCAGAAAGTTAAAATCCAGACAGAAAAGTTGTTGAGCTCTTTTGGCAAAATCACACAGACAAAAAGAGATTTTAGAGCTATTTCCCCCCACAGAAATGGCAGAGATCTCGACTTCTGATATGGGTTGCTATACATCCGGATATTCCAGGGATTTTTGCCCAGACGCAGTTCCCATAACAAATTAAAATATGTAACTTCCAATAATTCCCATTATACTACTTAGGTTATCTGTATTCCTTGCACAGATTCATATTATTTTATTTTGTATATAGATATATAATCCACTATAACATTTTGAATAATTCTTGGTAATCAGTATCACTCTATTTCTGCAAGTATCTTATTGTTCGTACAGTACGTTTTCAAGTATTCTTTGTATATTTTCCATTACCTTTTGGTTTGACATTCCTCTAAGTTTTCCAGTCAATTTTGCTAGTTGCAGGTATTCTATCATAAGAATTTGCCACTCTGTGATCGTTGGTAAGGTTTCATTTTTCCAATTTCTTGCCGCTATTATTCTGGCTGCCATAACTGTGCACATAAACAATGGTCTTATTTTCAAAAAAAAAATATTCCATTAGTTGTTGTTGTTGTTATTATTATTTAGTCGTGTCCGACTCTTCATGACCCCATGGACCAGAGCACGCCAGGCAGTCCTGTCTTCCACTGCCTCCCCCAGTTTGGTCAAACTCATGCTGGTAGCTTCGAGAACACTATCCAACCATCTTGTCCTCTGTCGCCCCCTTCTCCTTGTGCCCTCCATCTTTCCCAATATCAGGGTCTTTTCCAGGGAGTCTTCTCTTCTCATGAGGTGGCCAAAGTATTGGAGCCTCAGCTTCAGGATCTGTCCTTCCAGTGAGCACTCAGGGCTGATTTCCTTCAGAATGGAGAGGTTTGATCTTCTTGCAGTCCATGGGACTCTCAAGAGTCTCCTCCAGCACCATAATTCAAAAGCATCCATTCTTTGGCGATCAGCCTTCTTTATGGTCCAGCTCTCACTTCCATACATCACTACCGGGAAAACCTTAGCTTTAACTATACGGACTTTCGTTGGCAAGGTGATGTGTTGATCTAGTCCTCTTTTAAAGTCATTTGGTTGCTGGTCAATACCACCTCCAGTGGGAGAGAGTGCCATAGTTTAACTATGGGCTGTGGCAGAAGCGATCACTTTCATATATATATATATGATTTTATTGGTTTTACATATAATCACAATACATAACATCGCATCCTCTTACTTTATCTCTTTGGCTCGACTGAGCCTAACGGCTTCCCTCCCTCCCGTCAGATGGTTTACAGAATTTAAACTTTACATCTTTACATTTCGCTTTGTTTCCCATCCTTGTTACAGTGGAACCTCGGGTTGCAGACCTGATCCGTGCGGGAGGCACATTCGCAACTTGCAGTGCCGCGTCTGCACACGTGCGTGACACGATTTGGCCCTTCTGCGCATGCGCAAAGCGCGATTTAGCGTTTCTGCGCATGCGCAAGCGCCAAAACCCGGAAGTAGCCCGTTCCGGTACTTCCGGGTTTCAGCGCGTCTGTAACCTGAAAACGCGTAACCTGAAGTGTCTGTAACCCAAGGTACCACTGTATATTATTACCTAAAATATTATATTACTCAACCTGAATAGGTAGCAATTTCATCTTATAAATCTTCAGATAACCCTGCTGAAATATACTCAGAGTCCTGTGGTGATTTCATGCTCTTTATTGCAACTTGTAAAACAGTGACTGAATTGCCCCCCAAACCTCAGGCTTTTATATACATTATTTACACCAGTGTTTTTCAACCACTGTTCCGCGGCACACTAGTGTGCCGCGAGATGTTGCCTGGTGTGCCATGGGAAAAATTGAAAAATTCAAAAGAATTTTTTTAAAAAAAAAACATTTAAAAACTCTCGAGAAGTTGTCATTTTATTTCTCTTCAGTCTCCACTGCATGCCTTGACTGGGTTAGGGACCCTTATAGCTCAGCATCAGTTGGTGGAAAGGACATGACTTTACAGGAGCAGGAGGAACTAACTGAACTGAGACAAAATTGTGGTTTCAAGCTAAGATTTGCTGATCTACCTTTGGACGGTTTTTGGTTGGATACTGCCAAGGAGTTCCCCCTTCTGGCAAACAAAGTGTCAGGGAACTGACATCAGAGGAAAGGGAGGTGGAAGGGCTCCGAGAGGCTGGGAGGGAGTCAGCAGCTAAAGCAGGGACCAGCAGGGGGAGTGAGGGTACTCTGGAGGAGGATCTCATGAATGCTGAGAGAGACGCAGCAGCCCAAGCAGGAAATAGCAGGGAAGAGGGAGGGGTGAGGGACACGTCCAGCGAGAACAGCGGGGAGGTGTCAGAAGCCACCATAGGGAGACCCATGCTTCGCCGGAAGCTGCCACGTCGTGAGTCTAGGAGACGCGTTTCCGTTAAGGAGCTTCTTTGCTGGAAGCGCTTCCGCAGACAGCCACTGTCAGACTCTACGAGTGACTAGAGCAGACATGTTTGAGGAGCTCTGTCACACACAGAGGTTTGTGGAGCCGCACAAACTCTGAGGGAGCACGATTTTACGCACAAGCAGCTAATCATCCCATCACAGCAGTCTGACAGTCTCTGTACGCTGCCTGTGCAGGAGAAAGCATCATGAGCGACCCAGCCGGAACTGGAGGAGCAGGGGTTGGAGCTGGTCCAAGCTTGGAAGAAAGATACCGAGCGTTGGAAGTCCAACTTGCGCTGCAGACGGCGAGGCTTGAGGAGAGAAGGGCTCAGGATGCAGACAAGAAGGGGAGAGCCACTCAGTTCCCCAGAAAGGTACCAGGATTGGTGCAGAAGTTTGGGGGGGACCCCAAGGATTACCATGCCTTTAGGACAGAGATGCAATATGCACTTAATGTGCAGTTTGATGAGTTCCCTGATGAGGAATCGCGAGTTGCTTTCGTAATTGGGCATCTTGAGAAGGGGGCGCGGGACTGGGTTCGACCCCTGATGGCAACGCACAATGACGTCCTAAAGGACACTATGAAGTTCTTTCGTGCAATGGATATCATGTTTTCCAGCGATATTGAGGAAGGGTTGGTGCGCAGACAGCTAATGGCTTGCAAGCAGGGAAGCCGATCTGTCCGTGAGTACTGGACTGAGTTTACCATGCTGGTTCACAGATTGGGGTGGGATTTATCGGCGGCACCCATTCAGATGCTATTTGAAGAAGGTCTTTCTTCAGCTGTGAAAGACGAACTGTCCCGGAGCCCCAGGGCGGTGTCTATGGATCAGCTGACCAAATCTGCGCTGACCATAGGAGCGCGCCAGGAGGCAAGAGCCTTGGAGAGGCGGGAAGGGAGAGGGGAACGTTGGAAGGAGTTACGCATTCCAGACATTCCTGAGCCAGCTTTCCCGCCGGCAGAGCCGATGGAAATCGGAACAGCGCGCGCGCGCAGTTTCAAAGCCCAGTGAGGGGCCTAAGAAGGAGGGAAAGGGCGCCCGGAAATGCTATCTCTGCCAACAGCCAGGCCACTTTGCCAGAGTCTGCCCCCAGAGGAAGGAATGGCAAGGGATGGTGGGAGCTGTTGAGGGAGGAGAGCAGGGAGAAACGGAGCAGGTAAAAGCCAACGCCTGGTTGCCACAGTCGGGGCACTGCAGCCAGGCCAAAGAGCAGTGAAAGTGCCCATGCCAGAAGCTCCTCAACCTGCTCTAGTGATTGAAGTGTCGCTAGAGCTGCAAAATGGACACCCCCTAAAAATAAAGGCGCTGTTGGACTCAGGCAGCTCCTGTAATTTTATGAGCAAGGAGTTTGCTGCTGAACACCAGATACAGACGATCCCTTTAAGCAACCCCCTGCAGGTGACCACGATCGATGGCAGGGAGTTGTTGGGAGGAGGAGTCAGCTTGCAGACCGTCCCAATGATAATGGGGGTGGCAAGGCACACAGAACTGATAGCGTTTAATGTGGCCACCTTGGGAGGCGCTCCCATTATTTTGGGAATGAGCTGGCTAGCGTTACATGATCCGCTGGTGGGCTGGCATCAAAGAGTGGTTTCCTTTGGTTCAGCACATTGCTTAGAACACTGCAAAGGGGAAAAGGGTTCAGCAGGGGCCCAAGCCACCCTAGCAGGGACTGAAGTAATGGAGAAGGTGAAGGTACCACCACAGTATGCAGATCTCAGCGACGTGTTCAGCGAGAAGGAAGCTGACCAACTACCCCCGCATAGGCCCTTTGATTGCCAGATCAATTTACTCCCTGGAGCACAGCTTCCTGTAGGCAAGTTGTATGCCATGTCAGACAGAGAAATGCAGGAGTTGCGAGAGTTCATTGACAAGAACCTGAAGAGAGGCTTCATCAGAGAGTCCAAAGCAGCGGGGGGTAGCCCAGTGTTTTTTGTGGATAAAAAGCACACGGACAAGCCGAGACTTGTATGTGATTTCAGGCGGTTAAACGCAGTGACAGAACCAGTGGCTTTCCCTATGCCCAGGATTGATGATATTTTGACCAGGGTGCGGAAGGGAAAGATTTTTACAAAGCTGGATCTAAGGGGGGCGTACAACCTGATACGTATAAGGAAAGGGGATGAATGGAAAACCACCATGTTCACCCCTTTGGGGGCGTTTGAATATCTCGTTATGCCTTTTGGATTACAAGCAGGCTCAGCGTGCTTTCAATCGTTTATGAACCACGTACTGGGTCCTTTGCTCTACAAGAATTGTGTGGCCTTCCTAGATGATGTGTTGGTGTATTCGGAGAATGAGGAGCAACATGTGAGAGACGTCAGAGAAGTGTTGAGCAGGCTGCAAGCCAACAGGCTGTGGGTGAAACTGGAGAAGTGTCAGTTTCATACCAAGGAGGTGGAATTCCTGGGGTACCGCCTGTCAGACAAGGGATTGGCCATGGATCCCGGCAAGGTTCAGGCAGTGCTGGAATGGAAAACACCCAAAACCAAGAAGGATGTGCAGAGGTTTCTAGGGTTTGGAAACTTTTATCGTAAGTTCATCCGAAACTTCGCCCACCTGACGGCGCCCATTACGGACTGTCTCAGCAGTAAAAAGAAGTTTGTTTGGACGGCGGAGGCGGAGTGAGCGTTTGAGGAACTGAAAAGGGCCTTCGCCTCTGAAGGACAACTTCTGCATGTGGATTTACACAAGAAGCTGAGGGTCGAAACAGACGCATCTGACAGAGCCATAGGGGCGGTGCTTCTTCTTCTGCAGCCGGGGAAGGAGGAGTCAGAGTGGCGACCGTGTGCCTTCTTTTCGCGAAAGCTGAACAAATCCGAGAGGAACTACACGGTGTACGACCGGGAACTTCTTGCTATTCATGAGGCTTTCCGGAGATGGAGGCACCTGCTAATTGGTGCACAACATAAGGTGCAAGTGTGCACGGACCATAAGAATCTAGAGTATTGGAGAACTGCGCGAGTGCTCAACCAACGGCAGTTGAGATGGGCCCAGGAGTTCTCCAAATTTAACTTTGAGATTTGTTACATGCCAGGCCCAGAGAACGTTAGGGCGGACGCTCTCTCACGCAAACCTGAATATTTGGAGGGGGAGGGAGCACCCGAAGAGACCCATGTCATTCCAGAGGACCGCTGGGTGTGTGGGGCGGCATTGGTGGGGCAAAGGGAATTGGTAGAGGGAACGGTGCATGATGAATACGCCCAGGACAAACTCAGGGGTCTCAGGAGGGAGGGAGACAAACCCGGGGGTTTTGAGGAGAGAAACGGGGCGTTGTACTACAAGGGAGCGTTATATATACCTGAAGGGGAATTGAGGGAAAAGGTACTCAAGCAACTGCACGATAGCCCCACAGCAGGGCATTTTGGGCAACACAAAACCATGTGGCTGGTTACCAGGGAATTTTGGTGGCCCAAGGTCAGGGAAGATGTGCGGGAGTATGTAAGAGGGTGTGACCAATGCAAACGAGCCAAGGGGGAGAGGCGGGCACCGGCAGGTTTATTAGAACCACTACCCACACCTGAAAGACCATGGGAAACAGTGGCAATAGATTTCATGACTGATCTACCAAGGTCTAGAGGGAAAACAGCCATCATGGTTGTGGTAGACCTGTTAACCAAAATGGCCCACTTTATAGCCTGCTCACATGCGGTCACAGCAGAAGAAACCGCTAAATTGTTTGTAGAAAATGTGTTTAGGTTGCATGGCGCCCCCCTGAGGGTGGTTTCAGACCGCGGGAAACAATTTACTTCCAGGTTCTGGAGGAAGCTCATGAGCTTACTGCATGTAGAGGTTAATTTCTCAACTGCCCGTCATCCAGAAACCAACGGGCAGGCGGAAAGAGCTAATGGTGTCCTCCAGCAATATTTGAGGTGTTATGTGAATGACAGAGAGAATGATTGGGTGGAGAAGCTGGCGTTGGCAGAATTTGCCTACAACAATGCAGAGAACGTGTCCACGGGGATGAGCCCCTTTTTGGCTAATCATGGGTGCCATCCCCGAGCCTTCCCAGGGGGGGAAGGGGAGAACTGGAGCGTTCCAGCTGCAGAACAGTTCGTTGAAGAAATGGAAGCGATCCATCGCCAGCTCCAACTTAACTTAAACAGGGCTAAGGAAGAATATAAGAGGCAGGCAGACAAAAACAGAAGGGAAGGTGAAGGCATTAGGGTGGGGGACCAGGTGTGGCTGTCAACCCAAGGGTTACCATTCAAAGGGGGTTGTAAGAAGTTAAGACCCAAAAGGCTGGGCCCATTTGAAGTCATGCAACAGGTCAACCCAGTGGCTTTCAGACTCCGGTTACCGAACCACATGAAGCTGCACCCAGTTTTCCACAGGTCGTTGCTGTCACCGTATAAAGGGGACAGAGAAGGGAGGGTCAATAGGGGACCAGCAATGGAGGAGAAGGAACACAGCTACCATGTAGCGGAGATTCTCGATTCCAGGTGGAAGGGAGATCAAGTAGAGTATTTGGTAATGTGGGAAGGGGAGCCGGAGTCGGAAAACACCTGGGTCATGGCAGAGGATGTAGATGACGAGGTTTTAATAGAAACTTTTCATCAGAGGTTCCCACGTAAACCTCAGCCAGTGGCGAGGTTCCGGAGGGAATACTTTGCCACCACTGACGAAGAAGAAGAGTGGGAGGGGTTCTCTGATTCCGAGGAGGAGGAGGATTCAGCGGGCCGGAACGAAGACCGATGGAGGGAAATGTTCGAGACGTCTGAAGATGAAGAGGATTCTTTTCGGGGTTTTATCTCCTCACCGCCCAGAGGAGAAAGTATGGGCGGGGGGGAAGGGGGCCCTGGAGGGGAGGTGGATGTCAGGGAACTGACATCAGAGGAAAGGGAGGTGGAAGGGCTCCGAGAGGCTGGGAGGGAGTCAGCAGCTAAAGCAGGGACCAGCAGGGGGAGTGAGGGTACTCTGGAGGAGGATCTCATGAATGCTGAGAGAGACGCAGCAGCCCAAGCAGGAAATAGCAGGGAAGAGGGAGGGGTGAGGGACACGTCCAGCGAGAACAGCGGGGAGGTGTCAGAAGCCACCATAGGGAGACCCATGCTTCGCCGGAAGCTGCCACGTCGTGAGTCTAGGAGACGCGTTTCCGTTAAGGAGCTTCTTTGCTGGAAGCGCTTCCGCAGACAGCCACTGTCAGACTCTACGAGTGACTAGAGCAGACATGTTTGAGGAGCTCTGTCACACACAGAGGTTTGTGGAGCCGCACAAACTCTGAGGGAGCACGATTTTACGCACAAGCAGCTAATCATCCCATCACACAAAGCTATTTTGACATTGCTCCCATTTTCCACTACATATCTGTGTGAGATGAGCTTTTCAAGCATGATTGCTATAAAAACTAAATACAGAGAGGGACTGAGAGCTGTTGACGAAGAGCTACGTGTGTGTCTTTCTTCGATTCCAGCCAGAATATCAGCTTTGTGTTCAGCCAAACAGGCCCAGGTTGCGCACTGAATAAAGTATTTTATAATTTTTCATATTTCTGTTTACTTACTATTTCATAATAAAGTAATTATAAAATACTTTCTTTGTGTTTATTTGATTCCTATTCAAGAGAATTACTTTATATATAGTCAATATAGGCACAGAGTTAATTTTTTTAACATTTTCTAATGGTGGTGTGCCTCGTGATTTTTTTCATGAAACAAGTGTGCCTTTGCCCAAAAAAGGTTGAAAAACACTGATTTACACAATGAGTCCCGTCTGATTGGCTGATTCTGCTTCCCTCCTGGAGCCTGATTGGTCTTTTCCTGCAGGCTCATTTTACTCATTAAGCTAGATTGAGGAGCACAGGTTTGCTGGTGGTGCCCTGTCACTCAGGATATTTAAAGGCAAAAAATGGATTCCGAATTGTTCCGCAGCAATCTCTTCAAGCAGAGTGAACGGGCAGTAATTCGGCAAATTCCATGTGAATGGGTCTTTGGCCTAATCGTGCAGAGCTGTTTTTATGTTCGTATGGAAGTGGGAAATGAAATGAGCTGTTCTCAGATACTGCCACAAGAGGGCAAGCTCATCCCTTCTTTTCGCAGCATTAAAGGTCAAAAGCATAGCCACTTAACATATTCTGCTTCATTTTTTTGGCTGGTTGGTTGGTTGTCCCTTTGCACAGATTATTTGATTTCGCCAACTGAGTGCTGTTTAAGGTTTTAACATTTCTGTCTCATTTGCTTCCAGCTGTAAAGTTCACCGGGGTGTTAAGAAAGTTGTTGGAATTTCGCCTCTGGTGGCCAAGACAACTTTAAACTGCAGGCATCAGGCCTCCAAAGCCATGTCCTTACTTGGAGTTAATGATCCTAGAACTGGATCTGAAAGAACCCAACACTCACAAACCCATAAGCATCAAATCTGAATGCTTCAGAAATCCCTTCTGAAATTTGCCCCATTAAATTCTGAATGCCGCCATTTATTTTTGTAGCCAAGCTCATATTTCTCGTAGCAATATATTGAGTTCAGTCATTTCAGCTTGAAGTGGGCCATTAGTGAAAATCTAGGGCCAGCCCTATCATTGGACAAAGTGAGGCAGTTGCTTCGTGGAAGAGAGAGCTATCAATGGTTCCAAACCAGGGTGGCTATGAAACACCTCCACTGTCAGAATCAACCCATGCTGAGGGTTGAAACAGAGGACCTTCTGTACCCTGGAGAGCAGCTGCCTGCTAAGCTAAATGGACCGCTAGTCTGACTCAGTATATGTCAGCATCCTACGTTACCATGGTAACAGATGACTCATTCTTCCAACTCATCTCTGTTCCTGGCCACCCCGTGCCAATTTAAAGGATGCAGTAAGCTTGTCTTATGGAAGAGTGGCTAGTTCTGTGGGGTGGGGACATGGGGCTGCCCTCCCAGTAAGCTGGGATGGGGCAGGGCTTTGGAAAGGTTGTGGGGTGTGCGGTTACACTGGCAGCAGCAGTGCCAACATAACCCCATCATCGTGGCTGCCCTGCCCCATTACTCTATGATACTATTCTTCTACCAAGCTAAATGTTGTCCAATCACAAAATAGCAGATTTGAATTCCTTGCAGCCTAAAACATATTTTAAGGACCACAGCATTGAAGAAATTTGCAAAAAAATAAAGTTTCGCCGCCTAAAATGACACACACATGATGTCCTACTAAGGAGCCAGTGATGCTGTTTCCAGGAGAGCATCTTAGTGTTCTTGCCTTACTGTGTTTGTCACTCCTGGTCTCACCTGGTTTCCAGAAGACACACATCCTTAGGCATTGCCTAAACTTCAGGTAGTGCCATTGGGCTCTGGGACAACCCTTTCCTATGTGCCACAACCCATCTTGACTCTGAGTCCTGCAAGACCTATTGCCTGCCTTATGGACCTTTCCCCACCTGGCCTGGGATGTCAGGGCCCTGGACTGACTCCAGCTGCAAAAGCTGCTGAAAGCACTCTTGGGCTAGTATTGTTTGGGGTGTTTCATTTTGGTTTTGTGTTGTTGGTAATGATATTAATTATATCATATTATATATATTAATACAACCCAGGTGGTTAAGAAAGCCCAACAGAGACTCCATCTCCTCAGAGTATTGTGGAAGAATGATGTCAATCAACATTTCATGATCTCCTTCTACCGGTCCACAGTAGAAAGTGTCCTTTCATACTGCATCACGGTGTGGTACGCTGGTTTGACATCAACTGATAGGAAGAGCCTACAGAGGGTGGTGAATACAGCACAAGATATTATGGGCTGTCCCGTGAATCCGCTGGATGAAATAGCTGAAGAACGTTGCCTCAGGAGAGTGAGGAAAATTCTCAGGGATGATTCACACCCTGGCCAGCATTTTCTTGATCTCCTGCCCTCGGGCAGAAGATATAGAAGCAGGATTAGTCGCACCAACAGGGTAAAGAACAGCTTCTATCCGTGGGCTGTTAGGCTGCTGAATGAAAAGATAACAACAGGGCAACTGACTTTCGGGTTTGGTGGGTGTGCGTCAGTAAACGAGGGGAATTAAGACTAAGAGAGCTGAGTGGGGGGGTGTTCATGTAATCTCACTGTATACAAGTTATGCAAGTGACAATAAAGTATTTCAATTTCAATATTCAGTTGTGCGTCTTCATTGTGATGTATGCAGAAAGCGTTTCAATTTGCATACTTTTGGGTGTTTGCGATTTCCATTGTGTTTGTAATGATGTAAGCCTTGCCGTGTTGTAAATCACATTGAGCCTGGTTTTAACTACAGAAAGATGGCGTGCAAATAAGAAGATATACCCAGCCCCAGCCCCAGCCCCCTGGAAATCTTCTTTTTATTGATTTTCACTGGTTTTACAGATTTCCTTATACTTCAGTATATGGAATTTTTCTTAAAATTTTGACTTCTGCCCTAACTTCCATGATGTTTTTATTCCCGCCTTACACCTACTGCTTTATATGATGTACTTTAATATTTCACTTATCATTGTTTCACTATTTCACTTATCATTACCTTCTTACCTCTCACGCCACTGTGATCCACACGACGGTCACCTCCAGGGTTGATTATTGTAACTCACTCTACGTGGGGCTGCCCTTGAAGCTGACCCAGAAACTCTAGCGGGTGCAGAATGCTGCAGCGAGACTCCTTACAGGATCCTTGGCACAGGATCGCATTCATCCAGTGCTTTACCAACTGCACTAGCTCCCGGTGGAGTACAGGATCAGGCTTAAGGTGCTGGTTTTGACCTTTAAAGCCCTATACGGCCTAGGACCCTCGTACCTACGGGACCGCCTCTCCTGGTATGTCCCACGGAGGACCTTACAGTATTCAAATAAAAACTTCTTGGAGATCCAGGGCCACAGGGAGGTTAGACTGGCCTCAACCAGAACCAGGGCTTTTTCGGCCGTGGCCCCAATCTGGTGGAACGCTCTGTCACAAGAGACTAGGGCCCTGTGGGATTGACATCTTCCCGCAGGGCCTGCAAGACGGAGTTGTTCCACCAGGCCTTTGGCCAAGGCACAGTCTGACCCCCTCTCTCCTTCTGTAATCCTTCTAAAACTCTAACCCAATGGTTACCATTAATTTGAGTCTGAATTGATTTTAGAATGTATTTTAATTAATTGACTGTGTGATGTTATGTACACTATGCTATTTTTACTTGTTGTTAGCCACTCTGAGCCCGGCTTTGGTCGGGGAGGGCGGGATACAAAAAAATATTTTTATTATTATTATTTTCATTCCACTGCTCATAATTCGAACCCTACCCATGTTTTCATTTGACTTCAACAGTTCTTCAAATACAGTGGTACCTCGGGTTACATACGCTTCAGGTAACATGCTTCAGGTTACAGACTCTGCTAACCCAGAAATATTACCTTGGGTTAAGAACTTTGCTTCAGGATGAGAACAGAAATCGGGAGGCACAGCAGCAGCGGGAGGCCCCATTAGCTAAAATGGTGCTTCAGGTTAAGAACAGTTTCAGGTTGAGAACGGACCTCCGGAACGAATTAAGTACTTAACCCGAGGTACCACTGTAGTCCAAAAAGGGTATCCGCTCTTCTGTAAAAAAAGTTCATCTGTTTTCTCTTATTTTTGCTGCCAATTTCACCATTTCTGCATAATCCATTAACTTTTGAAGCCATTCCTCTTTAGCGAGTATTTGTCCTTCTTTCCATTTCTGCATGCGTACAGGGTTCTGGCTGCCGTTGTTGCATACATAAATAGTTTAGCTATCTTTTTGGGGAACCTCCATCGCTGTTACCCCTAGAAGAAAAGTTTCAGCTTCATCTTATGTTCTTATGCAGAGAGATGATTTGAGAGAAGCGGGTGGAGCGTGAGAAGAACGATGGGCTGGTCTTTTACAGATGCCCACCTGTGTTCTGCTGCGAATCCCTGTCGGCAAAAGATGAAGGAGGCACTTATGTAGATCAAGAAGAACCTGGTCTTAATGGAACAGCCCCAGGCATCTGGCTATCTCCTCCTGCCTGCCTCCCTTCTCCTTTCCTCCTGAAGCTTGGGACCAGACATTGCAGCAACACCACTGTCCTCCTCCTCTTTCTGCTGCCCCCCTGCAAGCAGCAGAGCCTCTATGGGCTCATTAATCAGAGCCACTCATGAGCCCAAATGGCTTTTTGGTTTTCCAGATAAGCACTGTGCTTTGACAGGAAAGAGATTAGAGTTTTCCAGTCCACCTCCTGACTGATAATCCCAGCAATAACAGGTCACTTAGTTATAAACAGCGGCGATGCATTCCGTTCTCACAGAAATCGAAAGACAAACAACACGATTTGGGATATTTTTTTCGGGTCTGCGTTGTTTCTGGTTTCTCGTTGATAGCTGGTCTCAGCTTAAAGCGCTGTTTTTCTCTCCCACGGTAAGAGATCCCATGAGACTTGCGCTCAGAGGATGCAATATACCCAGCACCTGCTTATGGGCTTCCCATGGGGAGCATCTGATTGGCTGCTGAGCGAACAGTATGCCAGACTGAATGGGCCATTATCCTGACCCAAACAGCTCTCACCTGTGGCTCCTAGAAGCTGTCAGCATGCGATGGCGGCCACACCCAGGTGAGGGGAAAGACTCCATCAGGTAAGGCCTCCTTCCACCTGCCTTGTCCCACCCTCCAGCCCTGGGAGTCCTCATAAGGGGGCTGGTCCTGGAGGAAGAACTGTGAGGGGAGAGACTCCAATACAATATGGGGGACACCTGGCTTGAGAGCAGTACATGTGAAAAGGATCTAGGAGTCTTGGTTGACCACAAACTTGACATGAGCCAACAGTGTGACGCGGCAGCTAAAAAAGCCAATGCAATTCTGGGCTGCATCAATAGGAGTATAGCATCTAGATCAAGGGAAGTAATAGTGCCACTGTATTCTGCTCTGGTCAGACCTCACCTGGAGTACTGTGTCCAGTTCTGGGCACCACAGTTCAAGAAGGACACTGACAAACTGGAACGTGTCCAGAGGAGGGCAACCGAAATGGTCAAAGGCCTGGAAACGATGCCTTATGAGGAACGGCTAAGGGAGCTGGGCATGTTTAGCCTGGAGAAGAGGAGGTTAAGGGGTGATATGATAGCCATGTTCAAATATATAAAAGGATGTCACATAGAGGAGGGAGAAAGGTTGTTTTCTGCTGCTCCAGAGAAGCGGACACGGAGCAATGGATCCAAACTACAAGAAAGAAGATTCCACCTAAACATTAGGAAGAACTTCCTGACAGTAAGAGCTGTTTGACAGTGGAATTTGCTGCCAAGGAGTGTGGTGGAGTCTCCTACTTTGGAGGTCTTTAAGCAGAGGCTTGACAACCATATGTCAGGAGTGCTCTGATGATGTTTCCTGCTTGGCAGGGGGTTGGACTCGATGGCCCTTGTGGTCTCTTCCAACTCTATGATTCTATGATTTTATGATTCCTCCTTCCACCTGCCTTGCTCTACCCTCTGCTTCTCAATGTGTATTGTTTTATGTACTGTGGCTTGCATTGTTTTATTGATTATAGTTTATATATATAGTTTATAGTTTATATATTATTGTAACTGATGAATGGATTTCTGTTTAATTTTTATATGTTGAGATTATTTTATACTATTCTAATGATTGTTGATTGATGCTTTGTTGATTATTCGATTGATTGTTGATTATTTTGAATTGATGCTTTTGAATTCTGGTGCTGGAGGAGACTTTTGAGAGTCCCATGGACTGCAAGAAGATCAAACATATCCATTCTGAAGGAAATCAGCCCCGAGTGCTCACTGGAAGGACAGATCCTGAAGCTGAGGCTCCAATACTTTGGCCACCTCATGAGAAGAGAAGACTCTCTGGAAAAGACCCTGATGTTGGGAAAGATGGAGGGCACAAGGAGAAGGGGACGACAGAGGACAAGATGGTGGGACAGTGTTCTCGAAGCTACCAGCATGAGTTTGACCAAACTGCGGGAGGCAGTGGAAGACAGGAGTGCCTGGCGTGCTCTGGTCCAGGGGGTCACGAAGAGTCAGACACGACTAGACAACTAAACAACAACAAATGGCCAAAAGACTGGTATTGATGAACTGGAAAAATAAGTATGTTTTTCCCTTTAATGATTGGATTGAAGATACATAGAAACTCGCTACACATGATCAAGTCGCGTAGAAACGTGGATTTGCCATGGCCAAAATTAATAATATTTGAAATTCATTTTTATAAATACCGTATTTGATTAAGGTGTGGTTAACTACAATAACAACCCCCCCCCTTTTTGTCATGTACACAATATCTTTTTCTCTGTTTTGTTTTCCACAGGGGTACTATTTCTTGTTTCTTCTTCTTTGTGTCTTATCTTACTCTGTGCACTTGTAATTTGTTTCAGTAAAGAATATAAAATAATAATAAGAAAGATCCTTCTCATGGGCTTACCAGAGTTGTCTGGTTGGCCAGTTTGTGTGGAGAGCAGAAAGCTAGAGCGGAAGAATCTTTGGTCTGATCCAAACAGGGCTCTCCGGATGTTTTATATATGTAGCAGCTATTGTCAAACAAACAAACAAACAAACAAACAAAAACCCCATTATTTCTCCAGTGCTGTCTCCTCCAAAAAGTCCCAACACTGGGTCACCTTGCCCCAGGAACATCTCACCACCACTAATAATAATAATAAGAAGAAGAAGAAGAAGAAGAAGAAGAAGAATTTATTTATACCCCGGCCATCTGGCTAGGTTTCCCAGCCACTCTGGGCGGCTTCCAACTGAATATTAAAAACAATACAGCATCAGACATTAAAAACTTCCCTAAACAGGGCCACCTTCAATTGTCTTTTAAAAGTAAAATAGTTGTTTATTGCCTTGACATCTGCTCGGTAGGCGCTGCCACCGAGAAGGCCCTCTGCCTGGTTCCCTGTAACTTGGCTTCTCGCAGTGAGGGAACAGCCAGAAGGCCCTCGGAGCTGGACTTCAGTGTCTGGGCAGAACGATGGAGGTGGAGATGCTCCTTCAGGTATACAGGACCGAGGCCGTTTAGGGCTTTAAAGGTCAGCACCAACACTTTGAATCGTGCTCGGAAACGTACTGGTGAATTGGAGAGTACGAAACAAGATGATAGACCCTGTTAATAACAGCACTGCCTTACAAGGAGAAAGGTCGAGGCTGCAGGTGGATTTTCATCTCAGGAAAACTATGTGTGGGGAAAGGGAGATCAGGAAAGATGAATCGGAGCTCCTTCTTACGGCGACCCAGATGATTGTGTCTAATCTGACCTGAGCTAGTGCTTTGACTGTAAAGACCCAATGTGGCCTTGGCTTAGGGAGCTGTCGTGGTGGGGCCTTATCCTATCAGGTCTTGTTTGGGGGGTGTTCTCCCCTCCCCCTCCAAGGAAAAGATTACCCGGGAAGGAAATCTAATCAGCTGCAGATAAACAGGCTAGCGGTGTGGGAGACTGGAGATTTTGCTCTTGCCTCTGGGAGGAAACGCTTCCCAAAGAGACGTTGGGCTGATGGGAATTCTCAACAATGCAATCTCTCTTGGGCGGGGTGTGGGAATGAAACGCCGCCTGCTTAGAGCTGGAGAATGTCTCTCAAATTCAGCCTCCCCCCCCCCTTGCAGCAGGGTACAGAAAGTTTGTCTAGGGCCGCATTCCTTACTGGACAGTGTTCTGGGGGCCACTTGGCACTGGTGGCAAGAGTTGCCACTGTTTTCCTGGCAAAATACAGGATAGGGGTGGTGTGGGGTGGTTGTGGGACAATTTTATTTTATATTTCATCTGGTGTTGCAGCGATTTCAAAGCAATCCATTGGAATCTATTGTAGCCAAACAGGACGGCCCCTCTGGAATTTGTCTCACACAGAGACACTTGAATTTGGAACTCGGTCTGTGCTTGGGCTAAAGGTAAAGGGACCCCTGACCATTAGGTCCAGTCGTGGTGGACAAAGTATTGGAGCCTCAGCTTCACGATCTATCCTTCCAGTGAGCACTCAGGGCTGATTTCTTTATGAATGGAGAGGTTTGATCTTCTTGTAGTCCATGGGACTCTCAAGAGTCTCCTCCAGCACCAGAATTCAAAAGCATCAATTCTTTGGTGATCAGCCTTCTTTATGGTCCAGCTCTCACTTCCATACATCACTACTGGGAAAACCATAGCTTTAACTATGCGGACCTTTGTTGGCAAGGTGTTGTCTCTACTTTTTACTATAACTCCCTCTGCTGCTCCTGGCCATTGCTAGGAATGATGGAGGTTGTAGTTCAGCAACAACTGGAGGACCAACACACCTGCTATAAAGGGATTTTCTCGAAGCCAAATTTCTGAGCGCTCTCCCTTGCAAGCTTCACTTCCCATGATCCTTTGCAGGGAGCTATGATGAACAAGGGAGCAGAACCAGGCAATAGAAGAACTTAAAGGTTGTAGTAGTGTTGTTAAGAGATCAGAGATAGAAGTCAGGCTGCAACAGAGGGAAGAGAAATAAAAACACCATGCAACAACAAATGAAAAAGCTTTATGTATTGAAAGGTATGTGTTAATTTTTTTGAAAACTTAATAAAAGAAATACGATTTGAAGAAAGATGATGTAAGCATGCCCGGATGCATCAGGTGGCAATGTATTTACAGAAATGTCGGCATCAAGAACTATGTGGAGCGAGGTTAACGGAGACAAAGTTAGAACTAAAAATAACAGGGATGCCAAAAGCATATCCTTACATATGGAATGCTTAAAAAGCGCATAGCCGGGACATCTGTTGGAAGATCAAATATTTATACTAAACAATTGGTGTTAAGAAGCAAATGAGAAACAATGGGTATTTTTGTTTAGCAGAACTCTGACATGAGTCTCGTTCAAACACTGGTCAGCTTCAGCCCAGACCTGGGGCCAGGGAAATAGGGGGCTTTGTGGGGTCACCTGAAGGTATCTCATACAACTTTGCTGAAACCTGAATCTCCTTAGGGAATGGATGGGAATCTGCCCAGGAAACCTGGACAGGCTCTCTTGAAAACAAATCAGATATAGAGAACAACATGGGGCCAGGATATCTCAAGGACTACCCGGTCCTTTATATTCCAACCCAGTCACCGAGAAACGGATTACTGAATATTGCTTTATTTGCTATAAGTTGTTTATTTTTAAGATATTATGACTTTTCTGTGTTGGATCAGATTTTCATTACGTGTGTGGTCTTTGCTGTTGACCTTGTTGTTTCTTCAGCTTGTAAAATGCCTCACGTATGTAGAAAGACAGGGATGCAGGTGGTGCTGTGGTCTAAACCACAGAGCCTAGGGCTTGCCGATCAGAAGGTCAGCAGTTCGAATCCCTGCAACGGGGTGAGCTCCCGTTGCTCGGTCCCAGCTCCTGCTCACCTAGCAGTTCGAAGAGCACATCAAAGTGCAAGTAGATAAATAGGTATCACTACAGTGGGAAGGTAAACGGCGTTGCCGTGCGCTGCTCTGGTTCGCCAGAAGCGGCTTAGTCATGCTGGCCACATGACTCGGAAGCTGTCTGCGGACAAACGCCGGCTCCCTCGGCCAGTAAAGGGAGATGAGCGCCGCAACCCCAGAGTCGTCCGCAACTGGACTTAGCAGTCAGGGGTCCCTTTACCTTTACCTTTACCTTTATGTAGAAAGACAGCATACAAATTAAAAATGAAGTGAAACAAAATGAAAACTCTAGGGGAATCCTGTTGGTAAAGTAAAGGGACCCCTGACCATTAGGTCCAGTCGTAGCCGACTCTGGGGTTGTGGTGCTCATCTCGCTTTAGTGGCCAAGGAAGCCAGTGTACAGCTTCCGGGTCATGTGGCCAGCATGGCTAAGCCGCTTCTGGCAAACCAGAGCAGCTCACAGAAACACCGTTTACCTTCCTACCGGAGCGGTACCTATTTATCTACTTGCACTTTGACGTGCTTTCAAACTGCTAGGTTGGCAGGAGCAGGGACCAAGCAACAGGAGCTCACCCTGTCACGGGGATTCGAACCGCTGACCTTCTGATCGGCAAGCCCTAGGCTCTGTGGTTTAACCCACAGCACCACCCCATAAACTCAGGTGCCCAGTTTGTAACTACGAGAAGCCTGCATTCAGTGCAGTGGGCCCAATCCTGTGGAACTTCCTCCCAAGTGAGATGCGACAGCCCCCCTCCTTGTCGAACTTCATGTGCATGACTAGAACTTCCTTGCTCCAGAAGCCAGTTTAAGGTAGGTGTTTCATGATAGGTTTTGATTGCTTGTTTGCCCCCACTTTCTGTGGGTATTCTGAAGATGAACGTTGGAGAATTCAGGACAGTGCTTCTTCACGGAGCACATCGTTAAACTGTGGAACTCCCTCCCATAGGAGAGAATGATGGTGCCAATTCAGACAGCTTTAAAAGAGAATTGGAAAAATTCAGTGATAATAAAAATTTAGTAGTGATAAAGCGGGATATCAAATCCAAACTCTTCTTCTTCTTCTTCTTCAACATCAATTTTATTATTTATACCCCACCCATCTGACTGGCTTGCCCCAGCCACTCTGGGCACCCTCCAACATATATAAAAACACAATAAAACATTAAACTTTTTTTAAAAAAAAACTTCCCTATACAGTGGTACCTCAGGTTACAGACGCTTCAGGTTATGCGTTTTCAGGTTGCAGACCGTGGGAAACCCGGAAGTACTGGAAAGGCTTGCTTCTGGTTTCTGCTGCTTGCGCAGAAGCGCCAAATCGCATCACGCGCGTGCGCAGATGCAACACTGCAGGTTACGAACGCTGCAGGTTGCGGACGTGCCTCCGTCACGGATTATGTCCACAACCCGAGGTTCCACTCTACAGGGCTGCTTTCAGATGTCTTCTAAAGGTTGCATAGTTACTTATCTCCTTGGCTGGGGGGGGGGGGTCACATAACTCCATACCCTCCAGCATTTCTCCGATGAAAATAGGGACGTCCTAAGGAAAAATGGGACATTCCAGGATCAAATCAGAAACCGGGGCGGCTTCTGTAAATCCAGGACTGTCCCAGGAAAATAGGAACACTTGGAGGGTGTGGAACCCATTGAAATCACCAAACTGAACTTAGTCATATTCCTGAAATGCTGTTGCACCCAGGTTCTGCTTGCTGGACTTGATGAATGTGCTGGATTCGATGGGGCTTTGGCCTGACCCAGGAAATCTCTTCTTGTCTCCGACAGCTGCGTCATGAAAGAATTCCTTTCCTTTAAAATTCCCCCTCTCCCTTCTGAGAACGGGCAAGCCAGTTCTCAGCACATCCCAAAGCAGCGTTTCACAGGGCACCGTGATATCCCAGCAATGCGAGGAATTTCACCTTAAGATTTCGTTCCTGGTACCTGCTCTGCACTGGCTCTCCAGGCCTGGTCTGCCTCCCCCAGCTGAGATGAGCACTTCAGAGCCGGCCCTCCCAGGTCGGCAAAGCTCTCCTGACACTCCTGTCTGCAAGGTTACGCTGAGCAGGCCCACCAGAAAAATCAAAGCGGTTACGCATCTCTTGCAGAGAGGACGTTCCCATCAGAGATGATTGCTTTCATCAAACCCTTGATCCCTAACAGTAGATTTATAGCCACGAAGGTACAGGGGTTTGGCTAGCGCTAATCCACATTCTCTGGCTTTTGTGTGGCATGTTCTCTCGCTTCGGTCAGATCAAACTCAGTTCCCCTTATACTTTGTAGTACAACAGCATCTTGTGCTGAAATGATTTTAATTTTTTTTGGAGCGGGGTGAGTCATAGCCAGTTGTTTCAGTTGTACGTGCAAAAGATAATAATGCTTAGATGCCAACAACAACAAAAATAAAATTGCATTTATTTGCTTAGGACATTTTTTATTAAAAAAAAGTCATCACCTTTAGGGTGCGTGGTAGCTAACAATTTGCAAATAAACTTTTCCTCCGCCTGTGATCACGTCGAGCCACAAATCTTAATGAATGTCGATTGAGCATTCAGAATTCTCTGCAATATTCTCAACAGCTTTATTTTTTGGCGCGTTTTAATTTTTTTTAATAGCTTAATTGTGATTCTGGCAGCTGCATGCGTTTGCAAGAGGGTGAGGAAACTGCTGAGGGTGATCTGCAAAAGGAGTTTTTTATTATTTTAAAAATGGGTTTCTGTTGCCACTTTACTTTCAGTGTGATGTAATGAAGCTAATGCATGCAGCATGATTAAACATTTTAAATTCCCCTGGATTTCAGGAAAGATTTCAGCACAACCTCAACTCTCTTAGTGGTCAGCTAAGAGAAGACTCCCTGGAAAAGACCCTGATGTTGGGAAAGATGGAGGGCCCAAGGAGAAGGGGACGACAGAGGACAAGATGGCTGGACAGTGTTCTCAAAGCTACCAGCATGAGTTTGACCAAACTGCGGGAGGCAGTGGAAGACAGACGTGCCTGGCGTGCTCTGGTCCAGGGGGTCACGAAGAGTCGGACATGACTAAACGACTAAACAAAAAATGACTGGATCATGTCCTTTGTATCTGACATCTTCCCCTGTCCCATATGTGCTTTCAAATACTTTCCACAACTTATCTCAGTAATACAGTGGTACCTCTGGTTGTGAACAGGATCTGTTCCGGAGGCCCGTTCGCAACTTGAAAAGCCCGCAACCTGAAGCGCCATATCTGCACAGGTGCACAGCGTGATTTGGTGTTTGTGCGCATGCGCCAAACACGATTTAGCACTACTGCACATGTGCAAGCAGCAAAACCCGGAAGTAACCCCTTCCGGTACTTCCACAGGACGCAACCTGAAAAAACATATCATGAAGCAAACGTATCATGAGGTATGACTGTACAGTGGTACCTCGGGTTAAAGACTCTTCAGGTTACAGATGCTTCAGGTTACAGACTCTGCTAACCCAGAAATAGCACCTCGGGTAAAGAACTTTGCTTCAGGATGAGAACAGAAATCGTGCTCTGGCGGCGTGGCAGCAGCAGGAGGCCCCATTAGCTAAAGTGGTGCTTCAGGTTAAGAACAGTTTCAGGTTAAGAATGGACCTCCGGAACGAATTAAGTTCTTAACCCGAGGTACCACTGTATCCACAACAACCCTGAAAAGTAGAGTCACTAACCTGTCAGAATTCAACTGGCCCAGCCACCTTGTCTTCCAAAGAATACAGTGGTGCCTCGCAAGACGAAAAGAATCCGTTCTGTGATTCTCTTCGTCTAGCGGTTTTTTCGTCTTGCGAAGCAAGCCCATTGAAGGATTAGCGGATTAGCGCTATTAGCGCTATTAGCGGCTTTTAGCGGCTTATCTGCTGATCGGATCAGCTGATAAGCGGCTTAGTGGCTTAGAAAAAGGGGGGGGAGGGGAAAAAACCAGCAGGAACTCGCAAGACATTGCCGTCTTGCGAAGCAAGCCCATAGGAAATTCGTTTTGTGAAGCACCTCCATAACGGAAAACTCTTTCGTCTAGCGAGTTTTCCGTCTTGCGAGGCATTCGTCTTGCGGGGCACCACTGTATAGAAAGCCCAGCTCACTGGTGCATCTAGCTAATAGTGTCTACAAGGGCTGGCAGTGGCTCTCCAGGGTTTCAGACAATGACCGCTCCCCACTTCAAATGGGGGGGGTGCTTTTTGTGTGGTTGTGCGCAACCCCTTGGCCCTACACAATCCCCGGCCCAGTTAGACTGGCTTCGCTTCCCCAAGCTGGATACCTGGAGGTTCCCACCTAACCTCAGACAGTTGACCAATCCCAGCTGGGGAGGTGTTGCCAGGTAGGGTTAGGACCACCCTGTACACACAATAATAATAATAATGAATTTTATTTATACCCCGTCCTCCCTGGCCAGAGCCGGGCTCAAGGTGGCTAGCACCAGTAAAATTACAGTAAAAACATTATGGGGGGGCAATTTAAAATACATGTTAAAATGCAATTTAAAATGCAGCCTTTTAAAAGCAGCCCATAGATCAAAACCATAAGGGGAGGGAAACTTAAAGGGTCAGACTGAGTCCATACCAAAGGCCAGGTGGAATAGCTCTGTCTTGCAAGCCCTGCGGAAAGATGTCAAGTCCCGCAGGGCCCTGGTCTCTTGTGACAGAGCACTCCACCAAGTCGGGGCCAGTACTGAAAAGGCCCTGGTCCTAGTTGAGACCAATCTAACCACCTTGTGACTTGGGACCTCCAAAATGTTGTCATTTGTGGACCTTAAGGTCCTTTGCGGGGCATACCAGGAGAGGCGGTCCCGTAGGTACGTGGGTCCTAGGCCGCATAGGGCTTTAAAGGTTAAAACCAGCACCTTAAACCTGACCCTGTACTCCACCGGGAGCCAGTGCAGCTGGTAAAGCACTGGATGAATGTGACCTCGCGGCAAGGACCTCGTAAGGAGTCTCGCTGCAGCATTCTGCACCCGCTGGAGTTTCTGGGTCAGCTTCAAAGGCAGCCCCGTGTAGAGCGAGTTACAATAATGAAGCCTGGATGTGACCGTCGCATGGATCACTGTGGCCAGATCAGGGCAAGAAAGGTAAGGGACCAACTGCTTAATACGGCGGGTGGAACTTACCTGGGAGTACTTAGTCGGCTCCAGAGCTTCTCCCATCCTGCCCTTCCTCAGTTTATGCCTTCCTTTTGCAGGTTAACCTCTTCTTTACAGGTATGTGGGCTTTGCTACGGTCATTGATGGTTGCTGTTGAAGGACTGGGAAGGAATTTCCCTGCATTGGCAGGTTTTGCCTTCCCTATAGCAAAACGTCACAACTTTGGCGGTTTCAGGCCTTGGGCGGAATCCTTTAGTATATCTTCCCCAGGGTTCCCCATTAATGGGGTTGTGTTGAGGGGAGTCACTGGCTATACCCCTTTAGGTTGTTAGTGCTCTCCCCTGCGTTGCGGCGAAATGGGGGGCGGGCTCTCTGCTTAAACAGACGTTTTCCAGAGCCAATCCCCACACAGTTTGGATAACCCTGATGTTCCCCAGGTCCTCAGCCAAGGACTGGGAGGGATAAACGCCCAGTGCCTAAGCCAAGGTCTCCCTACATCTGAAAGTTTAATAAAGTTGTGGCCAATTTTAATCCCATAACACGTTGTCATCAGTCATTATTCCTCCCAAGGGTCGCCTGGGGTTGGGGGGTCTCTGCCTGAGACTGAACCTGAGATTTCCCCATGGAAAACATCTTCTCTAATGCTGAATTATGGTCTCATCTTTCCAGAAGATAAATATGTGAAGCCTTTCTTTGAATGGTTTTTCTATAAACCTTCTGCTCCATTCATCTGCCAAATCCTCTTTTAAAGCCATCCTAACTGGCAGCCATTACTGCCTCCTGAGGGAGGAAATTTTGCCAGTGAACTCTGTGCTGTGTGAGGAAAAAGTCCCTTCTTTTACCTCTCCTGAATCTTCCAACATTCAGCTTTGTCAGATGGTCACGAGTTCCAGAATTACGAGAGAGGGAGGAAAACATTTCTCTATCCACTTTCTCCAGACCATAATGTATTGTTGTTGTTCAGTCGTTTAGTCGTGTCCGACTCTTCATGACACCATGGACCAGAGCATGCCAGGCCCTCCTGTCTCCCAGTGCCTCCCGCAGTTTGATCAAACTCATGCTGGTAGCTTCCAGAACACTGTCCAACCATCTCGTCCTCTGTCGTCCCCTTCTCCTTGTGCCCTCCATCTTTCCCAACATCAGGGTCTTTTCCAGGGAGTCTTTTCTTCTCATGAGGTGGCCAAAGTATTGGAGCCTCAGCTTCAGGATCTGTCCGTCCAGTGAGTACTCAGGGCTGATTTCTTTCAGAATGGATAGGTTTGATCTTCTTGCATTCCATGGGACTCTCAAGAGTCTCCTCCAGCACCAGAATTCAAAAGCATCAATTCTTCGGTGATCAGCCTTCTTTATGGTGCAGCTCTCACTTCTATACATCACTACTGGTAAAACCATAGCTTAAACTACACGGACCTTTGTTGGCAAGGTGATCTCTCTGCTTTTATACCATTATACAGTATGTATACCAGTTACAGATAGGTAGCCGTGTTGGTCTGCCATAGTCAAAATAAAAAAATTCCTTCCAGTATCTGAAGAAGTGTGCATGCACACGAAAGCTCATACCAAGAACTAACTTAGTTGGTCTTTAAGGTGCTACAGGAAGGATTTTTTTTTATTTTGAGTATGTATACCAGTCCACAATAGAAAGTGCCCTTTCATACTGCATCACGGTGTGGTACACTGGTTTGACATCAACTGATAGGAAAAGCCTACAGAGGGTGGTGAATACAGCACAAGATATTATGGGCTGTCCTGTGAATCCGCTGGCTGAAATAGCGGAAGAACGTTGCCTCAGGAGAGTGAGGAAAATTCTCAGGGATAATTCACACCCTGGCCGGCACTTTCTTGATCTCCTGCCCTTGGGCAGAAGATATAGAAGCATGATTAGTCGCACCAACAGGGTAAAGAACAGCTTCTATCTGTGGACTGTTAGGCTGCTGAATAAAAAGATAACAACAGGGCGATTGACTTTCGGGTTTGGTGGGTGTGCGTCAGTAAACAAGGGGAATTAAGACTAAGAGAGCTGAGTGGGGGGTGCTCATGTAATCTCACTGTATACAAATTGTACAAGTATTTCAATTTCAATTTTTGTGAAAAACAGAATGCCTCGTCCGCTTTGAGGGAAAGGCACTCCATCTAACACCTCGTGGTTTTCAGACGCAAAACCCCCTTCCTGCAATGTAGGCCTGTTTCATTATCCTCATGTTGGAAAAACTTCCATGGATCAGGACTGGGGCTAACTCAGCAACAATTGTATTGTTGTTTTTCCCTTAAGCCCAGAGGAGACACAGCCCTGGAAAGAAGGGGGGTAATCCCCATTGTTCAGCTTGAAGCGTCCTCCTCCCCTTGGCACAGAGTTGTGGCAACAATTTCTCCACTTCCAGTAAACCAGGAATAAATTACAGGGCAAAACATCTTCTCAGTACAGCACCTGCCCGAGAGCAGGGGACCCAGCAGGACTCTCATCCCAGAGATGCCAGCTTTTGGGGAGGGGAAAGTCTCTCTCTTCCCCCCCCCCTTGACCTCCTCCATCATTTCCTCTGTCTCTTCAGCCTGAAGGAGTTAAAAAGCCTTCCTCTGACAATGAGAGGGATGAATGTTCTGACTGGGTTGATTTATAAAAGGCGTTCAAGTGGGAGCCAGCTGCAGAAAATGAAAAAAAAACCGCTCCTCTTTGCCCTTTCCACATATCCTCCCAAGCCAGAAGATATTGGCAAGTGCCCCAAGTGCCCTCTTCTCTCCATACATATGGTGGCCAAACAGTGTTGTGCCATCTAACAAGTCTCTTCCTTACCTCCACTCATCCAACAGCTACTTCAGGAGCAATATCATTCAAATGCCGCCCCAGTTACATGCCCCGTGCTGGCTGCTGGGTTAGATTGCTGCAATGAGCTCTGTCTGGAAATAGCTTTGGGGGGAAAACATGGCCACAGGCAAGTGGCTGTTGCGGTTTGCGAACTATTTTTGGAAGCCAAACGTCCAGTGGAGCTTTTGCAGCTTCCAATTGGCTGCAGGGAGCTTCCTGCAGCCAATCAGAAGCTGTGCTTTGGTTTCCGAACATTTTGGAAGTCGAACGGACCTCCGGAACGAGTTCTGTTCAACTTCCAAGGTATGACTTTATTCGAGCTACATGCATTACTTGTGTCCAAAACAGAGCCAAGAAGTTACCACTAGCCCATGCTGACTCACACTGCTGCTAACTTGAGCTAACTTGGTGTCACGGAGCATAAAAGGTAAAGGTAAAGGGACCCCTGACCAGTAGGTCCAGTCGTGGCCGACTCTGGGGTTGTGGCGCTCATCTTGCTTTATTGGCCGAGGGAGCCGGCGTACAGCTTCCAGGTCATGTGGCCAGCATGACCAAGCCACTTCTAGCGAACCAGAGCAGTGCACGGAAACGCCGTTTACCTTCCCGCCGGAGTGGTACCTATTTATCTACTTGCACTTTGACGTGCTTTCAAACTGCTAGGTTGGCAGGAGCAGGGACCGAGCAATGGGAGCTCACCCCGTCGCGGGGCTTCGAACCGCCAACCTTATGATCGGCAAGTCCTAGGCTCTGTGGTTTAACCCACAGCACCACCTGCATCCCGTCACGGAGCATGCCGACCATTAAATCACACAGTTCAATGCTGAAGTTAACTCTTTATTAGCTCTTGGCTGAGTGTCAGGCCTATTGAGCACAGCAGGTGATTTCCAGGAAATCAGTTGCAGAGACTAAAGATCCCCTGCTTCCCCACAGCTGTCCATCTCTCCTCCTCTCCAAGGCTTTTTCCAAGCAATCAGAGACTGTGTCTGCATGCAGCCAGTCTCTCCTCCTCCCTCTTCATGCCTTTCCTGATTCTGGGAGACAGGGGGAGTTTGTCGCAGCAGGAGAGAGAGACACACACATGACTCTTCACCAGCCTTACCCATCTCTGCCTCTGCCTGCTTCAGCTTCTGCCTCCGAGTCTGGACGTCTCTCTGTCACAGACTCTCCCTACTCACTAAGCCCTCTTACATCTACCGCTTCCAATACCTCTTCTTCCCAGCCTTTTCCATCAGACTTCTCAGTGTTGTTGTTCCACCACCACTCCCTGGGCTCTGAGGCATCTTTCCTTGGGGGGGGGGGGGTCACCACCTGGTTCCTCCCAACCAGTGCATGATACTTGGAGAATAAGCAGGAAGGAAGTAAAGCCTTAAAAGAAATTATTTACTGTACCAACAAGTAGGTGTTATGTACTGAGTTGAAGAGGATCCAAAAGGCAGCAGTCTGATTGGTCCTAGAACAATAGGGTCCAGAATGCAGCAGTATGATTGGTCCACAGGAGCCACCCAATCCAGCTCCAGGTGGAAGTGAGTCCGCAACCTGACTGGCCTACAGGAGAATCCCAGAATTAGCCAATCACGTGTGGCCCATTGTGTAAATATAAAGCAGATATTTTGGGGAAACTTTGATTCCTCACTACTATGAGCTGAATAAAGAGCATGAAATCCACACTCAACTCTGAGTATATTTCACAGTTACTAAAAGAGAGAGAAATCTGTTGCCTTTCTGTCCGTCTGTCTGTCTTTCTCACACACAGAGAGAGAGTCCAGGTAGCTTATTGCAAGCTCCGTTGCTTGACTCCCAACAAGCTTACCTCTCTAACCAATTATTTTGCCTCGTCCTACAGTTAGATTCCCTGACCTGACCCTTCCAGGAGGATACAGGACCCATCTTGCGCATCGCAAGCATCTAAATTTGCTGACAGCACCGTTCCCAGAGCCTCAAGATGCTGGAGCTGCTGAAGTAGGCATAAATGTTCTCTTTTCTGATGGAGACAAAAATCTCGATGCAAAACTCCGGCGTTACTCCTGATGTGTTGGAGGACTAATTAAACGAACAAATGAGATGAAACAGCTGGCCTGCAATGAGAATGCTAATGAGCCTAACATTTAGAAGAGGTGAGCAAAAGCCCAACGACAGCTGTGCGGTCTTCTTCTTCTTCATAATTAAAAGAAAATATCTCGGTTTCCGAGCAGAGAGTTCTGGTCATCCTGAAGCAGCAAAAGGACCATTCCTAAGCTGCCAGCCACTCCTGTGAGAGCAAAGGTTAAAGATTGTAACGCAAGGCAGGCATAGCTTGGGGAATAGTTTTGCTTGCCTTTTTTGCAACTTAGAAGGTTAAAGAAGCAATGGCTTTTTAGAAACTGGCTTTTGCCCAATAAGCACTTTTTCTACTGCACGGGAACACATCAATTTAAGAACAAATAAGCCCATCCTAAGGGACGCTGGTGGCACTGTGGGTTAAACCACAGAGCCTAGGGCTTGCCGATCAGAAGGTCGGCGGTTCGAATATTCACGACGGGGTGAGCTCCCGTTGCTCGGTCCCTGCTCCTGCCAACCTAGTGCAAGTAGATAAATAGGTACCACTCCGGTGGGAAGGTAAACCGTGTTTCCGTGCGCTGCTCTGGTTCACCAGAAGCGGCTTAGTCATGCTGCCCACATGACCCAGAAGCTGTACGTCGGCTCCCTCGGCCAATAAAGCAAGATGAGCGCCGCAATCCCAGAGTCGCCTGCGGCTGGACCTAATGGCCAGGGGTCCCTTTACCTTTAAGCCCATCTTGTGAGTTTTTTCCCTTCTTCCCCATTTATTTATGTACACAGAATCATAGAATCACGGTTTAAGTTTGGAAGGGACCATGTGGTTTATCTGTCAGTCATACATGACAGATGGTCAACCAACCTCTGCTTCAAAATCTCCAAGGAAGGACTGTTCACCACCTCCCATGGAAGTCTGTTTCAAAGTCAAACAGGTATTGCTGTCAGAAAGGTGTCCTGAAGTTCAGTCGGAATCTCTTGTAAGTTGAAGCCTTTAATTCAAGTCCTACACTCTGCAGCAGGAGAAAACATGCTCACTCCCATCTTCCATGTGACAATCAGATATTTGAAGATGGCTATCCTATCTCTTCTCAGTCTCTTCTTTTCCGGGCTAAACATACCCAGCTCCCTCAACTGTTCCTCATAAGGCTTGGTCTCATCTTGGTTGATCAAGGGTCTCTTCTGCACACGTTCCAGCTTGTCAATATCCGTCTTAAATTGCGGCACCCGAACTGGACCCAGTACTCCAGGTGTGGTCTGACTAAGGCAGATATGGTACTATTACTTCCATTGACCTGGACACTAAAAAGGTAAAGGTAAAGGTACCCCTGCCCATTCGGTCCAGTCGTGGACGACTCTGGGGTTGCGGTGCTCATCTCACTTTACTGGCCAAGGGAGCCGGCGTTTGGCCGCAGACAGCTTCCAGGTCATGTGGCCAGCATGACTAAGCCGCTTCTGGCGAACCAGAGCAGCGCACGGAAACGCCGTTTACCTTCCCGCTGGAGTGGTACCTATTTATCTACTTGCACTTTGACGTGCTTTCAAACTGCTAGGTGGGCAGGAGCTGGGACCGAACAATGTGAGCTCACCCCATCGCGGGGATTCAAACCACCGACCTTCTGATCAGCAAGCCCTAGGCTGTGTGGTTTAGACCACAGCGCTACTGCTAATGCAGGCATAGAATAGCATTAGTTTTTATTTTGCTGCTGCATCACACTGTTGACTCACGTCAGCTTGCGGTCCACCTAGAACCTTTTCACACGTACTACTGGTAAGCCAGGAGTTCCCCATCTTGTATTTGTAAAGCTGGTTCTTCTGGTCTTGGTGAAGAACCTTACATTTATCCTTACTGAAATTCATTTTGTTACTTTGGGCCCAGTTCTCCAATCTGTCCAATCTCTGCGACATTGGCTATTCCTCCCAGTTTGGTGTTATCAGCAAATTTGATGAGCAATCCTTCAATAGCTTCATCCAAGTCATTTATAAAGATGTTGAGCAGCCACAAGCCCAGGACACCTCACTTGTCACTGTTTTCCAGGATGACGAGGAACCAGCTCCCATCCTGTCTAGTCAGCATAGCCAGTGGTTAGGGATTATCTGAGTTGTAGTTCAAGAACATCTGGGGGCCCATGGTAGAGAAAGATTGCTCAAATAGTAGGACAGACCCCTGTATTCCCCAAGAGAAAATTCCCCCAGGGATTCACTCGCCCCACCAGCCTCTGTGAGCGGTTTCTTAATAATGTTCTTTGTCTTGCTTATTATTCGTCGCAAGCGGTTGTTCAGAACACTTTGCATTCTCCAGGGGAAACCGCTACCAGCTTCAAAAGAGAAGGGGCAGAAAGCTCTTATCAAACAACTTCGACATAGCAGAAGAAAAGGCGGCGGCAGAACACCAGCCAACTAGTGCTGTTTTTAATAAACTTTCCTACCAAGGCGGGAAAAACGCTCTTGAAAAACAATTGCGCTGGATATTTAAAGACTCTTGTTTCATAGGCAATCCTAGACTTTGTCGTTGTTGTTGTTTCTGCACCAGTTGGTTGTGAAGACCACATGAGTGCTTTCTCCAAATGGATCAGATTATTTATTGACCTTGAGCCTAATCTGCTCCTGCAGTTACTCCACATCTCCAGGTTCTTTGTTTTGGCTTAAAACAGCAAGGCCAACACACACACAGAGCTCACAACCGCACCATAGATTTCAAGCACGCTTTGGCCATGTTAACAGCCGTGGCTTAGAATCATAGAATCATAGAGTTGGAAGAGACCACAAGGGCCATCGAGTCCAACCCCCTGCCAAGCAGGAAACACCATCAGAGCACTCCTGACATATGGTTGTCAAGCCTCTGCTTAAAGACCTCCAAAGGATCTTGCAAAGGATCCTGGGAGCTACAGTTAGGACCATAGGAAACTGCCATAGGAGCCGACTCCAGGGGGCCATGGGTGTTTGGGCACCCACAATAATATAATGGGGGGGGCTGGGCACCCACAAAGTCAATGAGAAAAGGTGTCAGGCGGTAGCGATAATGGAAGCAGTTCAGCTCCACCCTCCGCAGCCAGCGAGTGAGTGAGGCACCTTTTCCAGCGGGGTGGGGCTCGGATGCGGAGGCAGAGGTGGAATCTAGACACATATAAAAACCGCTTTGAAAATGCTTCTTTAAAGCGTTTTTTTAAAAAAATACATTGAATTTTCCATCAGGTTCACCATCGCCACCTAGTGTCCCATTGTATATTGCACTTAAAACACACTCGAAATGTTTTGTTTGCAGCTGTATGTTGTTGTTTAGTCATTTAGTCATGTCCGACTCTTCGTGACCCCATGGACCAGAGCACGCCAGGCACTCCTGTCTTCTACTGCCTCCCACAGTTTGGTCAAACTCATGCTGGTAGCTTTGAGAACGCTGTCCAACCATCTCGTCCTCTGTTGTCCCCTTCTCCTTGTGCCCTCAATTTTTCCCAACATCAGGGTCTTTTCCAGGGAGTCTTCTCTTCTCATGAGGTGGCCAAAGTACTGGAACCTCAGCTTCAGGATCTGTCCTTCCAGTGAGCACTCAGGGCTGGTTTCCTTCAGAACGGAGAGGTTGGATCTTCTTGCAGTCCATGGGACCCTCAAGAGTCTCCTCCAGCACCAGAATTCAAAAGCATCCATTCTTTGGCGTATAGAATTGAGTCCAGCTGCATAGCTGAGTCCAGAGTCTCTCTGCCTCTGAGTCCGAGCCCCTCCCCATGGAAAAGGGTGCCTCGCTGGCTGCAGAGAGGAAGAAGAAGAGCAGCCACTGCCGCCACAACATGGATGTGCGACGTCACACTCACACGCCTGCGTGTCGTGTGTGATGTCACACGCACACACTATGTGCAAGTGCCTGCATCTGACGTCCAGGGCCTTGCAGAGCTAGGCAGAGGCCCGGGCCAGGTAGATAATGTGCCCCCCCTTATTTTTTTACCCTGGGAATAACTGAAGTCTTATAAATAAGTAAGTATATAAATAATTTTCACAAAAGTTATGCTGACAAATAATTTTATTTCAAGGCTTGAACCGTATCTGCATATAAAGACAAAATGGAAAATAGTGATTGTGAATATGCTGACCGAGGCCCCCTTTGGAATCTGAGGCTCCGGCCAAGAGGCCCATATGCCCCCCCCGGTCTGGGCCTGCTGACGTCACACATCTGCACTGCAGCGGCGGGCACCCACAACCCTGAGGGCGAGTTGGCACCCCTGGAAACTGCTGTATATCCTGGGTCAGACTATCTGGCTCCATACAGTCTACACTGATTGGCAGCAGCTCTGCAGCGGCTCAGGCAGGAAGATGTTTCCAGCCACCCCTGGAGATGCCACTGGTACAGTATTACTACTACTATTATTATTATTATTATTATTATTATTATTATTATTATTATTTGTATAGCACCCCATCTCTTTGAGAGCCAGTGTGGTGTAGTGGTTAAGAGCGGTAGTCTCCTAATCTGGGGAACTGGGTTCGCATCTCCGCTCCTCCACATGCTGCTGGGTGACCTTGGGCCAGTCACACTTCTCTGAAGTCTCTCAGCCGCACTCACCTCACAGAGTGTTTGTTCTGGGGGAGGAAGGGAAAGGAGAATGTTAGCCGCTTTGAGACTCCTTAAAGGGAGTGAAAGGCGGGATATCAAATCCAAACTCCTCTTCTTCTTCACAACATAAAACCACAATATAAAAACACATTGTGGTTTTTAATCTGCTCACATTATTCGTTTGTTTGTTTGTTTGAGTTTGCTTTTAACTTTCACATTTTAAGGGACCATACCATATATTTTATTTATTCATTTCGATGTTATTTAGTGTGTTATGCTATCATCACATATCCTTGGTGAGTCAAAGCTCCATTTGCTCCTAGGGCACTTGCTACACACATCAGAATGAAAAGGCCTCCCTTCTCTTTCCGGGGAGGAGATGTTTTACAGAGCTAATAACTGCAGGGGAATAATCAGTAAAGGCGGGGGTGGATACGTAGCAAAGATCTGGAAGGAAAATATTCCAAATATGCTAGGGAGTGAATGGAGGCTTCGTCTGCAGCAGGTAATTCAAAACCATTTGTCTCCATCCAAAGCTCAGGTGTCCTTATTAGATGAACAATCATCAGCCGAGGAGCTAGGATGTTGTTCTTCCCAGAAGTGGGATGCAGGAGTTACCAGCAGAACCTTGGCAGAAGAGGCTGTAAAAACAAAAAGAACAAGTCCAGTGTTTCAGTTGTGGTACAGTAAGATGAACTGCCCCAAGGGCACACGATGCAACAACTTTGCTCAACCTAAATCTTATTCTTCTTCGGCGAACATTCATAGCTGAATAAGATTGTCTTCCATAAACACGGTTTTAACAATGAGTCCGTAAGTGACTGTGGAGGCCAATTCTGGATCCACAAGTCCTTCCACAGTGGGGACATAGGCCTCCGCGCGGGAGTTGATCACGGTGTGGATTTGCCAAGTGTGCCTTCTTCTTAGCACGTTTCTCCCTTGTGGCCTGAGATGGAGTGTCTTCAAAGCCCATCTCAAGAAGTGTGTATTCACATGAAAGCTTATACCTAAAACTACTCAGTTGATCTCTAAGGTGCTACATTATAATTTTTAAATTCTTTTGGAAGGATTCTTTTAAAGACTTTCTTAGATCATATAACTTTTTTGAAGACTTGATTCTTTTAAGGGAGTTTTTAAGAGTCTTTTTAACTATCTTTTTAAAGAATTGTTTTAATTTATTTTCAAAGCCCATGCCCCCTTTGGAAAAGGCTCTTCTCCAACTGGGGCGCTCGCAGGCCAGTGTTTCCCAGTTGTCAGTGTTCAGCGAGAACCTTTTTTGGGGAATGATAGAATTGTAGAGTTGGAAGGGACCCTAGAAGTCATCTATTCCAACCCCCTGCCATTCAGGAGTGCAGGGAAAAGGTGGGATATGAGATTACTTGTTTTGTGAAAACTGATGGTTGTAATGGTGGTTTGGTGTGAGGACTGGATTTTGTATGCAAGCTTTTAGGGGTAATATCAGGAATGTTGGAAGATGCCTTGTACTGAGTGAAACCATTGGTCCATTTAGTTCAGCATCATCCCTGCTGAGGGGCACTGGCTCTCTAGGGACTTGGGTAGTGGAGCTTTTGAAAAAAGGTAAAAGGTAAAGGACCCCTGGCAGTTAAGTCCAGTCGCAGACAACTCTGGGGTTGCGGTGCTCATCTCGCTTTACAGGCCAAGGGAGCTGGCGTTTGTCCGCAGACAGTTTTTCTGGGTCATGTGGCCAGCATGACTAAGCCACTTCTGGCGAAACAGAGCAGCACACAGAAATACCGTTTACCTTCCCGCCGGAGTGGTGCCTGTTTATCTACTTGCACTGGTGTGCTTTTGAACTGCTAGGTTGGCAGGAGCAGGGACCGAGCAACGGGAGCTCACCCCGTCATGGGGATTCGAACCACTGACCTTCTGATCGGCAAGCCCAAGAGGCTCAGTGGTTTAGACCACAGCACCACCCGCATCTTTAGTGGATCTTAAGCCCTACATAAAGATGCCAGAGATTGAGCCTAGAACCTTCTGCATGCAATGCAGATGTACTCCAAGATTATTCTTAGGAAACTGCCTTACTCCAAGTCATGCTACTGTCCTGTATAGCTCAGTACAGTCTACCTTACTCTCCACGATTTCAGGTGGGTTTCCTCCAGCTAGGGATTAATGCAGAGGCATCTATGTGCACCCCCTTCTCCCTTGTTTCTGTTTCGCTACAGCTCAGCTTCTGCTAAAAGCTATGTTATTTGTCTCATTAGCCACCACGGCCCAAAGGTAATTAATTTTGCAATTAACTTCAAAGCATTTCAGTGGAAGGGCAACTTCCGTCAATGCAGAAAATAATGCAAATATTTATGTAACGTTTGCAGATTTAAAAAATTAGTGAATGTCCACACGTATTCACTTATGGGATTTACATTCATGACCACAGGTAAACAAGCAAAATGGGGCAATTTCCGCTTCCATTTCCATTTCTGATGGGATTATCAGTCGTTTCAACTCCCAGCCCCACCTGGAGACGCTAGGGTTTGACCCTTGAGCCTTCTTCATGAAAAGATAATACTCTACCGCTGAGCCACAGTTTTGGCCACTAGTAGTTGTTGTTGTTGTTATTATTATTATTATTATTATTATTATTATTATTATTATTATTATTAAAAACTCAAGCCAATACTGTGATGCAGCTACAAAGATGTCAAATGCAATTCTTGGATGCATCAGGCATGACATTGGTGCAGCAATAAAACTGCTAGAACATTTGCACAACAAAGTCTGGTTTGGTTTCAGATTGGATGGGGGAAAACATGTTGAGTTTCCTGCACTGAAGGGGTTGGACTACATGGCCCTTGAGGTCCTTTCCAACTCTATAATGCTATGATTCTAGTACAGTGGGAAATATGAGAAATCACTAAGCCATAGAGGGACCAGATATGGGACATCTATCTAATTTTGCTCACTAGGCGAATTTTATTTTTTTATCATTCATTCTTTTAATTTAAAATACGGTATGTACATACCCCCTCCAGCCAGCCTGCAACCCCAACACAAAATATAATATGGAATTTTACAATACAGTGGTACCTCAGGTTACAGACACTTCAGGTTACAGACTCCGCTAACCCAAAAATAGTACCTCAACGCTCCTATCTTAGTGCTCAGCTATGACTGGATCGTGTCCTTTGTATCTGACATCTTCCCATGTCCCATACGTGCTTTCAAATACTTTCCACAGCTTATCTCAGTAATACAGTGGTACCTCTGGTTGTGAACAGGATCTGTTCCGGAGGCCTGTTCGCAACTTGAAAAGCCCGCAACCTGAAGAGCCATATCTGCACAGGTGCGCAGCATGATTTGGTGCTTGTGCGCATGCGCGAAGCGCGATTTAGCACTACTGCACATGTGCAAGCAGCAAAACCCGGAAGTAACCCTTTCCGGTACTTCCAGGTCGCCGCAGGACGCAACCTGCAAAACGTATCATGAAGCAAACGTATCAAGAGGTATGACTGTACAGTGGTACCTCGGGTTACAGACGCTTCAGGTTACAGACACTTCAGGTTACAGACGCTTCAGGTTACAGACTCTTCTAACCCAGAAATAGTACCTTGGGTTAAGAGCTTTGCTTCAGGATGAGAACAGAAATCATGCTCCGGCAGTGCGGCAGCAGGTGTTTCAGGTTAAGAACAGTTTCAGGTTAAGAACGGACTTCTAGAATGAATTAAGTTCTTAACCCAAGGTACCACTGTACAAATTACAACATAATTAAAATTTGGCACTGTGTGTGAATCAAGCCCATGTCTGCTTGATAGTGTCAGGACGGACTACAGCTGAACTCTGAATGGTCCAGGTCAGGCATTGCAGCAAACCAAGATTAAAGGTAAAGGTAAAGGGACCCCTGACTATTAGGTCCAGTTGTGGCCGACTCTGGGGTTGTGGCGCTCATCGTGCTTTATTGGCTGAGGGAGCCAGCGTACAGCTTCCGGGTCATGTGGCCAGCATGACTAAGGCGCTTCTGGCGAACCAGAGCAGTGCACAGAAACGCTGTTTACCTTCCCGCCGGAGCAGCAACTATTTGTCTACTTGCACTTTGATGAAGCTTAATTAAATTAAACTGCAGATTAATGAGGAAACGGCACAGAACAAATTTATGGGGCGAACACAGAGCGACCTGGGCCGCAAATAGACTGATTCATTCATCTCTAGGTAGAGTCGTGTCTCAAATCTCGTTGGTGAGACGTTGGGAGGATATGTCATTGTCTAGGATGCTCTGACATTTGACTTCAGAGAATGCTCAAAGTGAGATGTGGGAATTGTATTCTCTGCTAAGCCAGAGCCTGGCGAGGTGTGTCTTCTGCCAGAATCTTGCTCCTTCCAAGGCAAGAATCCCTCCAAAGAAATCCTTCAAACTCCTCCACGCCGTTGCTCTTGAAATGTTCCGAAATAAACACATACATCTTCTGGTTCAGAGGCTGGGAGTGCCTGTTACAGGATGACAGGCGGGGCAGGTGCCTTACCCTTTAAGGTCAACATCATCTGAAGCCCAGGCAAGAAGAACCTTTTCAAATAACAGAGGTATGGGGCCATCGGGCGAAGAGCCAAGAAGCACCACTTGGAGATAACTTGCAAGAATTCAGAAGTGTGCTCTTCAGATTCCCCCGTTTCACATTCCCACCCAACATTCTGAATTACAGACACAGCCGGCCATTGAGGTATGAGGGTTTTCTCTGTCTAGGAGAGCCCACAAGTTTGGTCATAAATTCAGACCATACATTTAAAGTGCTATGACACCACTATATTTCTTATTTTTAAATTTTATATATACTTTTCAGATTTATAGGTAAAGGGACCCCTGACCGCTAGATCCAGTCGCAGACGACTCTGAGGTTGCGGCGCTCATCTCGCTTTATTGGCTGAAGGAGCCGGCGTACAGCTTCCAGGTCATGTGGCCAGCATGACTAAGGCGCTTCTGGCGAACCAGAGCAGCGCACGGAAACGCCGTTTACCTTCCTGCCGGAACAGTACCTATTTTTCTATTTGCACTTTGACGTGCTTCCGAACTGCTAGGTTGGCAGGAGCAGGGACCGAGCAATGGGAGCTCACCCCTTTGCGGGGATTCGAACCGCGACCTTCTGATCGGCAAGTCCTAGGCTCTGTGGCTTAAACCACAGTGCCACCCGCATCCCTTATGACCCCTGGCCTATTTCATTATAATTATAATAATAATTTTGTCATTTATATGCCACCCATTAAACATTAAAACAACATCCCTATACAGGGCTGCCATCAGAATTCTTCTAAAGGTTGTATAGGCTCTGTGGTTTAACCCACAGCGCCACCCGCGTCAGATTTATATATTTCCCCAATTTTAAATTCATCTTAACATTTCAAAACCTGACTTCCCCCGCTTTCCTCGGTTCCTTACATTTATTTTTAATATCTTCTACATATCCAGATCAACTTAATTGGCTCATTATTCATCCACTTTATTTTATTTTATTTTTATAAATTTCTGTACTGTTTGGGTAGTTCTATCCCTATAATTCCCAAAAGAAAAGCTTCTGATTTTTATTTTTTTTACAAGCATTATTTTAAACATCTTTTTTGATTCATTATATATTATCTTCCTTACTATAAAACAAGTCTTTAAACAGTCATAGCTTCCCCCAAGAATTCTGGGAGCTGAAGTTGGTTAAGGGCATTGAGAGTTGTGCGCATACCCTCCAACATTTCTCCAATGAAAATAGGGATGTCCTATTCCATAGGTAGGCAAACTAAGTCCCAGGGGCCAGATCCGGCCCAATCGCCTTCTAAATCCGGCCCATGGACGGTCCAGGAATCAGCGTGTTTTTACATGAGTAGAATGTGTCCTTTTGTTTAAAATGCATCTCTGGGTTATTTGTGGAGGAAAGGAATTCGTTCATTTTTCCCCAAAAAATATAGTCTGCCCCCCCCCCCACACACACACAAGGTCTGAGGGACAGTGGACCGGCCCCCTGCTGAAAAAGTTTGCTGACCCCCTGGCCTATTCCATTATAATAATTATTATAATAATCTTGTCATTTATATGCCACCCATTAAAAAGCAGAGACATCACCTTGCCAACAAAGGTCCGTATAGTTAAAGCTATGGTTTTCCCAGTAGTGATGTATGCAAGCGAGAGCTGGACCATAAAGAAGGCTGATCGCCAAAGAATGGATGCTTTTGAATTTTGGTGCTGGAGGAGACTCTTGAGAGTCCCATGGACTGCAAGAAGATCAAACCTATCCATTCTGAAGGAAATCAGCCCTCAGTGCTCACTGGAAGGACAGATCCTGAAGCTGAGGCTCCAATACTTTGGCCACCTCCTGAGAAGAGAAGACTCCCTGGAAAAGACCCTGATGTTGGGAAAGATGGAGGGCACAAGGAGAAGGGGACAGCAGAGGACGAGATGGTGGGACAGTGTTCTTGAAGCTACCAGCATGAGTTTGACCAAACTGCGGGAGGCAGTGGAAGACAGGAGTGCCTGGCGTGCTCTGGTCCATGGGGTCACGAAGAGTCAGACATGACTAAATGACTAAACAACAACAGCATGCCACCCATTAAACATTAAAACAACATCCCTATACAGGGCTGCTATCAGAAGTCTTCTAAAGGTTGCATAGTTACTTATTTCTTTGGCTCAGAGGGTGGGGGTGTTGCATAATTCCAAATAGAAACGTCCTATTCCATACCCTCCAACATTTCTCCAAAGTCAGACAGAGAGCTGAAAAAGAAACAGTGTAATTAATTTTTCATTCCTCGCTCTGCAGTGTGCCGTCTCTCCAATCACTATAATTTATGCTCGTCCTTTTCACAGGCACTGGTTGGATTTTGTGTCTAAACAGCGTTCCACCTTGTACCACGTCCCCCCGTGATAAAAGGCAGGTTCAGCCAGAGTTTGCCTCTTCTCGCTGGCAGGCAGGTATCTCCTGCGCCCTGTCCGCATTCTTTCCAAGTGCTTCAACTTGTAAAAAAATAAAATAAAAAACCGCAGTCTCAAGAAACACACTGCCCCAGCCCATCATCCTGTACCAAGCACATGTAATCTCAAAGACAAATGTTTAGATGTTCATAAAGTCTCTCGGCATTGCATGATTAAATGCGACTGGGGTTATGAAAGCTATTTCATCATTTCCCCCCTGAAATCTCCTTCCTTCTCTCTCTCCTGTTCTCTGTATTCCTTCCTTCTTCCCTATTCTCTTCCTTCCTTCCTTGGATTTTTGACTAAAAGTCTCCAAACTGAGGTATAATCGTAAAAAAGGGGGGGCAGAATAAATGATTATAAGGTTTTATTTACAAACCACCTTGAGTGAGCATTTTGTTTTTTGTTTTTATAATAAATTTTATTAGTATTTTCCACACAACAACACGAAAAATATCGAAAAATAACAATACACAAAACACAAAAACCAGCATACCAAAAAAAAAAATCCATATCTTACATGTTAATAATATCAGCATTAAAAAGAAAAACAAACATTGACTTCCACCAATCCAACAGCACCTCCTTTACCTCTCGTTATGTCTTCCTGTTTTCCTTATCATCTCAATCCTAGCATCTAGATATAAATCCCTCTTTCTTATCCTTTCACTACACAAGGTTATTCCAGACTCAGCCAGATTTCTGTCCTCGAACCTGGGCTTTTAAGGTATTCATTTAGGCACTCCCATTCCTTTTTCACTTCATTGAGTGAGCATTTGACCTGAAAGGTAGTGTGAAAATACCTAGATAAACATGTATACCAATAACAATCAAACATTGTATCAATAACTCCCGCCCCAAAAAATAGTTATCAGAAATGATTGGTATCCTCCAGAGATACGTAGTTTATATTATTTTTTTTCCATAATAGCCAAAGTCAATACTTCTTCTACCACAAAGACAAATGGTTGGCGTGAAATAACACATGGGACTAATTAATACAGGTGAGAGGGCCCTTTCGGCCTGCCAGGTGTTGCTGGACTACAACTCCCATCAGCCCCGGCAAGCATGGCCAATGGTCAGGGGTGATGGGAGTTGTAGTCCAGCAACACCTGGAGGGCCAAATGGGCCCTCTCACTTGTATTAGTTAGCCCAGTGTCTTATTTCATTGACTGAAGGAGGATCTGAAGTAAAGCCAGAGGAAAGTGTGGCCTGCTGAGGTCGTGTAACTTGGGGAAGAGTCCCGGGGTCCGGATTCAGAGGCACTGAGGGCCGCATTTGTTTGATTTCCAGTTTCGGCCCACCAGTCTAGTTTTCACCCAGCAGAAACTTCGTTGCTTTCTCTCTCTCTCTCTCTCTCTCTCTCTCTCTCTCTCCTCCAAGAATCCCCTCCTTGTATCACAGCCATTGAATTTAATTAGCTGCCTGCAAGCCTTGGCTCAGGGTTGGGCCATTGGTGCCAAGGCAGTATGAAAGCTTCGTTAGCCAATAAGCCAGATTTATAGCCTCACCCTGCAACGCTCTGGCTTTCTCCCACTCCGGTGAAATATCCTCAGCTTCTAACCAGCATATTCAGCAAGTCAGCCATTAATTCAACCCAAAGCAGGAAGGATGTGATAGATCAGTGTTGGCCAAACTTGGGTCTCCAGCTGTTTGGGGACCACAGTTCCCATCATCCCTGACCACTGGTCCTGCTAGCAAGGGATGATGGGAGTTGTAGTCCAAAAACAGCTGGAGACCCAAGTTTGGGAAACACTGTGATAGATGGTGGACCAACAGGAGAAGGTGGTCTATTAGCGTGAAAGGGGCATTGCCCTAACAACCTCAGTCTGCCTCAGCCAGACCCCTCTGCCTGCCTTCTGACTCACCACCAAACAGGTGGTGGCTGTACCTGTCACTAGCTCCCAGTCCCCTTAATGTTGGTTTCTCTGTCTTCCACCCTACCAGTTCCAATGGTCTCCAGCTCCCATGGTGGGTCAACATCTATTGCACAACTGTTCCAGGCTTTTTAGACTCATCTACCCATCACCTTGCCAACAAAGGTCCGTATAGTTAAAGCTATGGTTTCCCCAGTAGTGATGTATGGAAGTGAGAGCTGGACCATAAAGAAGGCTGATGCTTTTGAATTATGGTGCTGGAGGAGACACTTGAGAGTCCCATGGACTGCAAGGAGATCAAACCTATCCATTCTGAAGGAAATCAGCCCTGAGTGCTCACTGGAAGGTCCTGAAGCTGAGGATCCAAGACTTTGGCCACCTTATGAGAAGAGAAGACTCCCTGGAAAAGACCCTGATGTTGGGAAAGATGGAGGGCACAAGGAGAATAGGACAGCAGAGGACAAGATGGTTGGACAGTGTTCTTGAAGCTACCAGCATGAGTCTGACCAAACTGCAGACTCATGGAAGACAGGAGTGTCTGACATGCTCTGGTCCATGGTGTCATGAAGAGTCGGACACGACTAAACAACCTCAGATCCTGTATCCCTGAAGGAGCGACTCCACCCCCATCATTCAGCCCAGACACTGAGATCCAGTGCCGAGAGCCTTCTGGCGGTTCCCTCACTGCGAGAAGTAAAGTTACAGGGAACCAGACAGAGGGCCTTCTCGGTAGTGGCGCCCACCCTGTAGAACACCCTCCCATCAGATGTCAAGGAAATAAGCAGCTATCTTATTTTTAAAAGACATCTGAAGGCAGCCCTGTTTAGGGAAGTTTTTAATATTTAATGCTGTATTGTTTTTAACACTCGATTGGGAGTCGCCCAGAGTGGCTGGGGAAACTCAGCCAGATGGGCGGGGTATAAATAATAAATTATTATTATTATTAAACAACACATGTACTATCTGAAACCCAAGGGGTGCATTGGTTGCCAGATGTGATTCCCCCCCCCCCAGCTCTCCTACCCCACTAGTAAGGATATGATTGTTTTAAAAGACAAAACAGATGGGTCCATTTGAACCTAATTCAATCACCTCCCCATCCTTCAAGATATTTAACGTTCCTAAGGATGAAGACAAAGGCAATAGTTTCTCAGGATGAAGACAGTGATGAAAAAGTGTGGCTCTGATGCAAGTTTTGCTGCATCCATTCCAAGGCATTTGTTTTCAGGGCAATGGGCATCCGTTCAAAATTCAAGTCACGTCCATTGCTATTCAAAGGCACGCTGGTCCTCCACCTTTGCTGCTCTCAGTTATCCAGATGACCCCTCCACACACACAACGATACGTCTGTCTTCACCCCGAGATGACTGTAAACATGTTGAGTTGTGATTCAGATCAAGTTGTGTTTTTTCCCCCCAGCACTGCATCAGGCTGAGCCAACAAACATGGGTCCTAAAATAGCATTCAGTTCCATTATCGTCCGCAGGAGAGGAAACACCTTGTGGGAGCATTCAGGGAAAGGGTGATGTGCGCTGAGCTCTAGGGTGGGGTGGAAGGGAATGGCTGTGGTTTCACAGCAGAACAGAGGCAGTTTTCCATGAGAGGGAGACCAGCACATCATCCGGCATTCTACAGCACTGGGTTAAAGTCTGGTGGGCGGCTATAGTATAGACAGCTGGCCAGAGGAGGGGATGGAGCAGGAAGAGTCTAGCTGCCTCCTACTTTGGGAAATAGATTAGCAAGATGAAAGGATAGGTTTTCTCCCACACAGCACTGGGTTCTTGTTTGATTATTATTATTATTATTATTATTATTATTATTATTATTATTATTATTATTATTAGTTGTGCCCCTTTTTGTACTGAGCTCCATCAAAGATCAACCTCTAAGCACTCAGTTCTGCCTCTTAGCTCCAGTCCTGAGACAAAAGGAACAATGGGACAATGTGCCTGTTTAGATTTGCCTTAATTTCTCATTTTTTTCCCAACCTTGGGTTTGGTTCTCAGCATTAATATTTTAATTAATATCTCTTCCTTTAAATTCCTAGGAGTGTATCTCAGTGAAGACCTTACTTGGAAAATAAATACAACCCAGGTGGTTAAGAAAGCCCAACAGAGACTCAATCTCCTCAGATTATTGAGAAAGAACGATGTCAATCAACATTTGATGATCTCCTTCTACCGTCAACGATAGAAAGTGTCCTTTCATACTGCAACACGGTGTGGTACACTGGTTTGACATCAACTGATAGGAAGTGCCTGCAGAGGGTGGTGAATGCAGCACAATATATTATGGGCTGTCCCGTGAATCCGCTGGCTGAAATAGCGGAAGAACGTTGCCTCAGGAGAGTGAGGAAAATTCTCAGGGATGATTCACATCCTGGCCGGCACTTTCTTGATCTCCTGCCCTTAGGGAGAAGATATAGAAGCAGGATTAGTTGCACCAACAGGGTTAAGAACAGCCTCTATCCATGGGCTGTTAGGCTGCTGAATGAAAAGATAACAACAGGGCAACAGACTTTTGGGTTTGGTGGGTGTGCGTCAGTAAACGAGGAGAATTAAGACTAAGAGAGCTGAGTGGGAGGTGCTTGTGTAATCTCACTGTATACAAGTTGTACAAGTGACAATGAAGTATTTCAATTTCAATATTCAACAGAAACTGCCCTTCTCACACCTTCTTAGGTCTCATCTCTGCAGGTGATGTTTGGGTTTCGTCAGAGAGGTATGCTTAGCCTGGGGGACCGACGATTGAAGAGGAGATGTGATAGCAGCCTTCAAATATCTGGAAGCCTGTCATGCAGAAGATGAAGCAGACCTGCCTCCTGTTTCTCCAGAGGGCAGGATTAGAGCCCCTGAATGGAATTCGCAGGGAAGAGGATTCCAGGAGGAATTTCCTAATGGCCAGAGCTGTTTGATCCTGGAACAGACTGCCCTGGGAGGTGGTGGGACCTCCTTCTCTGGACACTATCAAGTGGAGACTCAACAACTGTCAGTCAGGGTTGCTCCTTCTCCATCTCACATTCCAGATCTAGACTAGGGGGCCTCCAAGGATCTGCCCAACTCTGTGGGTTGTAACCAATGTTAGTCCTACTTGCATGGATCAGACTAATGATCCATCTATTCCAGTCTCCTGGTCCCCTTAAGGACCATCCAGCTGCCTCTAAGAAGCCCATAATCAGGGGATGGGAGCAATAATTCTCACCCACTGTTGCTTATCAGCACTGGTCATTCTGATGTGAAATATACTCAGAGCCGAGAGTGGATTTCGTGCTCTTTATTCAGCTCGTAGCGGTGAAGAGGAATAAATGTCCCCTCAAAGTATCTGCTTTATATACATTATTTACACAATGGGTTGCACGTGATTGGCTAATTCCGGAATTCTCCTGTAGGCCAATCAGGTTGTGGATTCACTTCCATCTGGAGCTGGATTGGGTGGCTTCTGCAGACCAATCAGACTGCTGCATTGTTCTAGGACCAATCAGAATGCTGCATTCTGAATCCTATTGTTCTAGGACCAATCAGACTTCTGCATTTTGGATCCTATTCAACTCAGGACATAACATGATGTGTATTGAAGAAAGATGTTTGGGAAATAGAATCTTACTCTCTCATTGCAGAGTTTAAGTACAATGATGACTGCTCCAAGCGCATTAAAACTCATTTGGTTTTACATCTGCCCTCATCCACCTTTAAACAAACGTTCCCAGTGAAAATGCTTAGGATGTTAGGTTTAGGAATAAATCACAGACACTTGATTTCAATGGGTCTATTCAGAGTAGAACTTAACTGGGTACAACCCTGTATCTCTACTGCACGTTTTGCAAAAAAATCCCCCAGGTGATTAAGCAATCAAAACATATTAACGTAAAATTAGACATTCAATAACCCCGTCAGCAATAAAATAGCAGGTGAAACTTGCATGTCCGTGTTTATTTTACTTAAAAGATTGACAAACCACCTACTCATAAAAAATTCCATAGTGGTTTACAAATTAAAACAACATCCAATAAATCAAACCGAGAAGACAGCTGCAAAATCGATACAGCAAGGTAGAATAGGAGCAAAGCAGTATTAAAAAGCTCATTTTGGAGCTTGGCAAGTTGAAAAAAAGACAGTCACTAGCAGCAAAAAAAAGTCCTTGGAGCAGATGTGGAGAATATTTTCCCAGATTAGGGGCCACATTCTTTTATAGACAATCTCCTGAGGGCCACATTGTAAGGGTGGGCTGGAGGAAGGAAAGTGGATATGAGCAGGGTGGGTGAGGGGAGTGGCCTGAGAAGAGGAGGCGTGGCCTAGGCAGCTTTGGACAGAGAGGCCTGGCGGTCTGCATTCAACTCCCACCCTTGCCTTGGCGTGTGACTACTTTTGCTGGACTATAAAGCAAGCGCCATCAGGCACTCTCGCTTTTCAGTGGAGAAAATTCCCACAAGAACACCAGGCTTGACTGCGCCTGTATTCTTTCACACAGCAGCCCACAGTTAAACTACGGAATTTACTCCCTCAAGAGGTAATGAGGGCCACCCACTTGGATGGCATTTTAAAAAAACAACAACGGGATTTGGCAAATTCATGGCTCCTTGCCATGATGTGAGAACAGCATGCTGGACACGATGGTCTGTTGGTGTGATCCAGAAGGGCTCCTGCGAGTGCTGGATGTCAGTATGCTCAGGACAGACAGATTGAAATACTTTATTGTCACTTGTACAACTTGTATACAGTGAGATTACACAAGCACCCCCCACTCAGCTCCCTTAGTCTTAATTGCCCTTGTTTACTGATGCACACCCACCAAACCCGAAAGTCAGTTGCCCTGTTGTTATCTTTTCATTCAGCAGCCTAACAGCCCATGGATAGAGGCTGTTCTTTACCCTGTTGGTGCAACTAATCATGCTTCTATATCTTCTCCCTAAGGGCAGGAGATCAAGAAAGTGCCGGCCAGGGTGTGAATCATCCCTGAGAATTTTCCTCACTCTCCCGAGGCAACCTACTTCCGCTATTTCATCCAGCGGATTCACGGGACAGCCCATATCTTGTGCTGTATTCACCACCCTCTGTAGGCTCTTCCTATCAGTTGATGTCAAACTAGCGTACCACACCGTGATGCAGTATGAAAGGACACTTTCTATTGTGGACCGGTAGAAGGAGATCATCAGATGTTGATTGACATCGTTCAAAATAGTGTTTCTCCTCACAGTGCATAGTTAAACCATGGAAGTCACTCCCACAGCGGGTAGCAATGGTCACCAACTTGCATGACTTTGAAAAAGGGGATTCGGCAGTTTTAGGGTGAATAATACTATCAATCACCTTGCCAACAAAGGTCTGTATAGTGAAAGCTATGGTTTTCCCAATAGTGATATATGGAAGTAAGAGCTGGACCAAAAAGAAGGCTGATCATCAAAGAATGGATGCTTTTGAATTCTGGTGCCATTGAGTGCTCACTGGAAATCAGCCCTGAGTGCTCACTGGAAGGACAGATCCTGAAGCTGAGGCTCCAATACTCTGGCCACCTCATGAGAAGACAAGACTCCCTGGAAAAGACCCTGATGTTGGGAAAGATGGAGGGCACAAGGAGAAGGGGACAACAGAGGACGAGATGTTTGGACAGTGTTCTTGAAGCTACCAGCATGAGTTTGACCAAACTGCGGGAGGTAGTGGAAGACAGGAGTGCCTGGCGTGCTCTGGTCCAGGGGGTCACGAAGAGTCGGACACGATTAAATGACTAAACAACAACAACAATACTAGCAATGATGGCTAGGAGCAACCCAGTCAAAAGGGCAGGTGTGTGTGTGTGTATGTGCGTGCGCACGCGCGTATCTCCTTGACGGCTATGTTCTACCTCCACTGTTGAAAGCACCCTCTGAATACTACAGACTCTCTAAGTGTCCCTATTTTCCAGAGACAGTCCCGGATTTACAGAAGCCGTCTCGGTTCCTGATTTGATCCCAGAATGTCCCACTTTTCCTTAGGCCGTCCCTGTTTTCATCGGAGAAATGTTGGAAGCTATGGAGTTATGCAAGCCAAAGAGATAAGTAACTACAGCCATACCTCGGGTTGCAGACGCTTTAGGTCGCGTTTTTCCGGGTTACGGACCACCGAAACCCGGAAGTACCGGAACGGGTTACTTCCGGGTTTCGGCAGTCGCGCATGCGCAGAAGCGCCGAATTGCAACCCGTGACGCGCAGCTGCAGGTTGCGAACGCTTCAGGTTGCGAATATGCATCCCGCACAGATCACATTCGCAACCTGAGCGTCCACTGTACACAACCTTTAGAAGACATCTGAAGGCATCCCTGTGGAGGGAAGTTGTTGAATGTTTTATTATGTTTTTATATATGAGGGAGGCTGGGGCAACCCAGTCAGAGGAGCAGGGTCTAAATATTATTATTATTACTACAGTACTATTATTATTATGGAATATGCTGTCGCTATTTTCATCAGAGAAATATTGGAGGGTATGACACCGGTTAGTGGGAATCACATACAGGAAGAGGGGCTGTTGTGCTCAGGTCCTACTTGTGTGCTCGCCATGGGTGTCTGTTGGTCACTGTGAGAACTGAATGGGCCTTTGACTTGATCCAGCAGTCAGGCTCTCTTTATGTTCTCCTGACACCATCTTGGCGATCTTGACAGCGAAAACGCAACTCTCCAAAGGCCACCCCCACCCACAGAAGCCCACTGTCATGGATTCCTTTTCCTCCTCAGCAATTCTTTTGTCAACTGGCAGCCACTGTGGGCTCAGAGACATGAGCGGATGAAGGGACTTTCAGGGCGGGGGCTGGATGAGAGGCAGAGCTGGCTGGGAGCAGGCTCTTGGAAATTCTTGGGATTCTTCTGCCTTTTTCTCTGTCCGGGTCAATGCGCGGAAACAAAGAGAGACAAACGCTCCCGAAAGTTCACATTGCAAAAGTCCCCACCTCTCCCTCTTTCGCTTTCGCCACCAGTCCAACCCACCCTAATGCTTTCAATTAAGCTTCCGCCTTTTTGGGGTCTGTGCTGGATCCAAAGCTGTGACTAATGGAGAAGCAAGATCTGTTGAGGTGTTAATGCTGTGAGATCTCCCATATTATACATATATATATATAGGCATAATATGGGATGAGGGTGGCGCTGTTGTCTAAACCACTGAGACTCTTGGGCTTTCTGATCAGAAGGTTGGCGGTTTGAATCGGCACAATCGGGTGAGCTCCCGTTGCTGTGTCCCAGCTCCTGCCAACCTAGCAGTTCGAAAGCATACCAGTGCAAGTAGATAAATAGGTACAGCTGCGGTGGGAAGGTAAACAGCGTTTCCGTGTGCTCTGGTTTCCGTTCTGTTGCGCCAGAAGCGGTTTAATCATGCTGGCCACATGACCCGGAAAGCTGTCTGTGGACAAATGCCAGCTCCCTCGGCCTGAAAGCGAGATGAGCGCTACAACCCTATAGTCGCCTTTGACTGGACTTAACAGTACAGGGGTCCTTTACCTATATATATATATGTAAATAAAACCACATATTCTAAAGACATCACAGTCTCTGTTGACCTTTCTTCCAAGGAAACAGAACCCTGAGTAAGAGCTGGAACTCTTGGCACCTCTCACTGCTTGAAGATTGGGGTGGTGTGTAACAGCTACCGATGGCGACTAACTCCAAGAGCAAGGTTCTCCCTCCACGGTCAGAGGCAGTATGCCTCTTGAGATTGGTTGCACAGAATCACATGTGGGGACAGTGCTGTTGCACCCAGGTCCTGCTTGCGAGCTGCTCATGTGGTTGGCCACTGGGAGAACAGGATGGTGGACTCGGATGGTGGCTCCTTGCTGGGTCTAGCAGGGTTCTTCTGAAGTTCTTGTGGGAATGTTCAGGGATGAAGGAGAAGATACATTGTTCGATTATAGCCTTTCCAACTTGCGTAAACAAGTTCACAATTTAGCAGAGTAACATTCCCCTTTTTAAACTCACAGCGGATGCATTTGCTCAGGCTCGCTAAACCCTCTATAATAATCGTCCTGGTAGTTCCCCCTTATTCCCTCATAAAAGATAAGACACGACACAGTCTTCTATAAAAGTATAAAAAGAGTTTAGTCACATTATGTTCACAATCGGATCCCAGAAGGCAGACTTAGCTTAGAAAAGTAACATACACCTGGAAACTATCTCATAAGGAGACAGTCCCTTTGTCCTCTCTTGGCTGGAAGAAAAGAGAGCATCTTTGGCTAAGCAGATGTTGCTTCTTCGATGCATGTAGTCAAAGAGAGAAGGGTGGAAGCCCTGCCCTGTGCTTTTGTCGTTACCTGCGCAGGTGAAGCCACGCCCACTTCTAGTCACATGCAGAGCAAGTCTGGCCCAGCCCAGAAGGAAACAGAAAGTTTACCTCCTGGCTGGACAAACATTCCTCCCCATGTGTAAACATGTTCACTCTAGGAGTGTTTTACTTGACTGCTCTTGTGTTTCACATCCCACAGTTCTCACCGATGGCCGCTGTGCACTCCTGAGATGCACAGACGGGAGCCCCTAAGAGTAGGAATGGCCCAGGAGGCTCAAGAAGCTGCCGCCATTAATCTGCCGACTCGCTAGAGAGTCAGGTTCGAAGTGGGCTTCATGCAGAGATACAGAGCCGTTTCTGCTGATACTGCAATAATCAGAGCATCTGGGATCTGCCTAGATGTGCATCAATGCCTGTTGGGTCAGGGAGCAGGAACAGAAAAGGATTTTGGCAGAGGAAATACCTGAGAAAGGCAGGCTCCGTTGGGTGGATTCGGGCGTGTGGTGCATTCTCCCAATGCTACTTTTCAAAGGTAACAATCGGGGGAAACTGCAGGAAATCAGGGATGACATTGGAACCATTCCAGCATTTGTCTACTGGGCACAGAGGTGGAGAAAGCACCTCCTTACTATACACTGTGCTCAAGCCCCTGTGGCTGCAAGGAAATTCGTATTATGTTCCTGCATCCTGTGCATCAGCGGTTGAAGGGCTGCTTCAGATAGGCAGCTGGAAAAGGACCCTGCAAAAAATACCTTTGGCACAGTCCCTTAATCTCCATCCACTAAGCTAGTCGGATTTCCAAGAACAGTCCTCTGTTTGAAGGACTCCTTGGTTTGTAAGAGTGTCCAAATCCACATCTGGTTCAAGGATGAGACAGCAAAGTAGGAGGGGCTCACCTGCGACAGTCTACCCCACTACTTGAGATGTATGGCAGGTAGTGTTGGAAATAACTTGTTGTTTAGTCATTTAGTCCAGTAGCTAAACAAGTTGGAGTCCAGCAGCATCTACAGAACATTGCATTGACTACATCTCCTCAAAACATTTTCTGCCTTTAATAATAATAATAATAATAATAATTTATTATTTATACCCCACCCATCTGGCTGAGTTTCCCCAGATACTCTGGGCGGCTCCCAATCAAATGTTAAAAACAGTACAGCATTAAATATTAAAAACTTCCCTGAACAAGGCTGCCTTCATATGTCTTTTAAAGATAGGATAGCTGCTTATTTCCTTCACATCTGAAGGGAGAGCGTTCCACAGGGCGGGCGCCATTACCGAGAAGGCCCTCTCTCTGGTTCCCTGTAACCTCACTTCTTGCAATGAGGGAACCACCAGAAGGCCCTCGGCGCTGGACCTCAGTGTCTGGGCTGAACGATGGGGGTGGAGACGCTCCTTCAGGTATACAGGACCAAGGCCATTTAGGGCTTTAAAGGTCAGCACCAACACTTTGAATTGTGCTCGGAAACATACTGGGAGCCAATGCAGATCTCTCAGGACCGGTGTTATGTGGTCCCGGCAGCCAGTCCCAGTCACCAGTCTAGCTGCCACATTCTGGATTAATTGCAGATTCCAGGTCACCTTCAAAGGTAGTCCCACACAGAGCGCATTGCAGTAGTCCAAGTGGGAGATAACTAGAGCATGCACCACTTTGGTGAGATATAGAATCATAGAATCATAGAGTTGGAATAGACCACAAGGGCCATCGAGTCCAACCCCCTGCTAAGCAGGAAACACCATCAGAGCACTCCTGACATATGGTTGTCAAGCCTCTGCTTAAAGACCTCCAAAGTAAGAGACTCCACCACACTCCTTGGCAGCAAATTCCACTGTCAAACAACTCTTACTGTCAGGAAGTTCTTCCTAATGTTTAGGTGGAATCTTCTTTCTTGTAGTTTGGATCCATTGCTCCGTGTCCGCTTCTCTGGAGCAGCAGAAAACAACCTTTCTCCCTCCTCTATATGACATCCTTTTATATATTTGAACATGGCTATCATATCACCTCTTCTCCAGGCTAAACACGCCCAGCTCCCTTAGCCGTTCCTCATAAGGCATCGTTTCCAGGCCTTTGACCATTTTGGTTGCCCTCCTCTGGACACGTTCCAGTTTGTCAGTTTCTTGAACTGTGGTGCCCAGAACTGGACACAGTACTCCAGGTGAGGTCTGACCAGAGCAGAATACAGTGGCACTATTACTTCCCTTGATCTAGATGCTATACTCCTATTGATGCAGCCCAGAATTGCATTGGCTTTTTTAGCTGCCACGTCACACTGTTGGCTCATGTCAAGTTTGTGGTCAACCAAGACTCCTAGATCCTTTTCACATGTGCTGCTCTCAAGCCAGGTGTCACCCATCTTGTATTTGTGCCTCTCATTTTTTTTGCCCAAGTGCAATACTTTACATTTATCCCTGTTAAAGTTCATCTTGTTTGTTTTGGCCCAGTGCGCAGTGCGCAGGCAGGTAGGGTCTCAGCCTGCTTACCAGGTGGAGCTGGTAAACAGCCGCCCTGGACACAGAATTGACCTGAGCCTCCATGGACAGCTGTGAGTCCGAAATGACTCCCAGGCTGCGCACCTGGTCCTTCAGGGGCACAGTTACCCCATTCAGAATCAGGGAGTCCTCCACACCCGCCCACCCCCTGTCCTCCAAAAACAGTACTTCTGTCTTGTCAGGATTCAACCTCAATCTGTTAGCCGCCATCCATCCTCCAACCGCCTCCAACTCACACAGGACCTTCACACCCTCCCCACTTCAATGGCTGCCCATTCAGACGTGCGTTTTGAGCCCCTCTGTGCCCGGCTCTCAGCTTAACATTCTTCCCTGCTCCCTCTCACAACCCTCACATGCTTTTGTTATGACAGAAGGACACAGCTAATGGGGGGCGAAATTGGGGAAGAATGTCGGGGAGCTTGCAGCTTTTATCTTTAAAACAAATAGCCAAATTCCTCTGGCTGGCTGTCAGGATTAAAGAGTGATCTAACCAGGCCGAGGGTTTGAGGTGTCGCCGTGGCAACCCCCTGGCATTTTGCAGCTAAACTGCAGGAAATGAGGAAAACCATTGAATTAATTGTGCTGAGGAGGTGGGGGGGCTTCCTAAAATTGGGTGGGTAGCTTTGGGAGATGCCCATTGGCTTGGAGAAAGAGAAAAACCACTGATTGTTCGATGGCCAGGTCAATTTTTCTTCCCCACATTCACACTGTAAGAGTCTTCGTTCATTGGCAGATCTGCTGTGTCTTTCCTTGCCCAAAAGATGAAATTAAAAGAAAAACACGCTTTTGCTTTGGTTTTCCCAAACGTCCTTGGCAGCTTTTCAATCTCTGAAACGTTTGGTTGTTGAAACGGGCCCTTTGTGATGGGGAATAATGCAATTTTTCAGCGTGGCGAGGAAATTTTCCATTGGGACTGACCTTGAACGAGACATGAAAAAGGAACTGTACATACAATGATACAGCTCTTCAAAGATGGATTATTCTAGAACTATTCTAGAGCAAGCCATGCTCATCTCTCTACCTGCGTTTGAAACCGGGGTCTGTTTATTTAGCTTGCTGTTAGTATTATCAGAAAACCTCAGTGCTGAAGACTGCACTGGAAAAATTCTAGAAAATTTTAACTGGGTTTCCTTTTCTTTCATCGTGGTTGTGTTTAATTCTTTTCTCAATCTTCATTTCACGTTAGTTTTCAATTTACAAGCCACCTTTCTGCATTACTGTACGCAAGGTGATTTGTGAAGAAGAAGAGAAGACCAAAAAAATAAATAAATGGAGAAGACCAAAAAAATAAATAAATGCCTCCCTTTGGCAATTCAGAATATAACGAAAAGCGAACCAAATTCATAAGAGCACAAGAACACCCCTGCTGGATCAGGCCCAAGATAAGGTTACCAGATGTCCCCATTTCCCAGGGACAGACCTGGACTTACAAATCAGTCCCCATACAAAATACATTGAAGTTGAAAAGTGTCCCCGGATTCACTGAAAAAAATCTGCTAACCTTAACCCAAGCCCCATCTAGTCTTGCATCCTGTTCTCACAGTGGCCAACTAGATGCCTGCAGGAAACCTGGAAATGCACCTGTTATGTACTGAGTTGAATTGGATCCAGAATGCAGCAGTCTGATTGGTCCTAGAACAATAGGGCCCAGAATGCAGCAGTCTGATTGGTCCTAGAACTATAGGGCCCAGAATGCAGCAGTCTGATTGGTCCTAGAACAATAGGGCCCAGAATGCAGCAGTCTGATTGGTCCACAGGAGCCACCCAATCCAGCTCCAGGTGGAAGTGAATCCGCAACCTGATTGGCCTACAGGAGAATCCCAGAATTAGCCAATCACGTGGGGCCCATTGTGTAAATAATGTATATAAAGCAGATATTCTGGGGGAACTTCCATTCCTCCTCACCACTATGAGCTGAATAAAGAGCATGAAATCCACTCTAGACTCCGAGTAGATTTCAGCACCCTAAGAATTCAGCAGCCAAAGGCCAAGGAGACTAGGTGTCTTCTTCAATGAAGCTGTGTATACAGTGCCTTCAGAGGAAAGCCAAGAAGTAAGTGGGGTAAATTCTTTGCAGAACGTAAATGCAGCCTAGCCGCATTCGCACCTATAAGAAAGATGCAATGCCTGTATAAGGCGAACCAAAATATCACAAAATAGCACGGGCAAGTCTTGGGGGATTCTTTCATCAAGCTAAATAGTAAAGTGAGCAATTGCAGAAGGAGGGGAAACGTCAGCCGGTGTTAAACATTCTCCCCATACATTTAAAGCACAATGTAAAGGGACCCCTGACCATTAGGTCCAGTTGTGGCCGACTCCGGGGTTGCGGCACTCATCTCGCTTTACTGGCCGAGGGAGCCAGCGTACAGCTTCCAGGTCATGTGGCCAGCATGACTAAGCCGCTTCTGGCGAACCAGAGCAGCGCACGGAAACGCCGTTTACCTTCCTGCCAGAGTGATACCTATTTATCTACTTGCACTTGACATGCTTTCGAACTGCTAGGTTGGCAGGAGCAGGGACCGAGCAATGGAAGCTCACCCCGTCGTGGGGATTCGAACCGCCGACCTTCTGATCGGCAAGTCCTAGGCTCTGTGGTTTAACCTATAGCGCCACCCGCGTCCCTAAAGCATAATGATACCACTTTAAATAGTCATGGCTTCCCCCGTAGAATTCTGAGAGTGCTGGGAGTTTGCTAAGGATGCTGAGAGTAATTAGAAGACAAATGAGCTTTCCCTTGGCTTGAGCCTTTTTCATTGCATCGGACGAATTATCCAAAGGGTTTGGGAATCTACTCAGGGTGCTTGGAGGGGCGTTTTCACACACACACACACACACACACACACACACACACAAAAACATTGATTCCCCGCACTGTTGTTAGCAATGAGGTTCTATTTGTTTACACTGCAGATCGCACACAAATACTATATGCTCACTAGCCATGAAACAGAAAGTCTCAGGCACACTGCACAAATCCCAGCTTCCTGGAATGTGTTAGCAATAACCCCTCCAGATTGCCACTTGCTCAAGCAGATTGGATTAGTTCAATAAGAGAGGTCAGGTGTACATTTTAAACACAGCTGTATTGTTGCTCCTTGTCGAGTGTGCTCAGTTTTCCACCTGATTTCAGCCATCAACACCTAACTGGGGGGGGGTGGGGGAGATGTCTGGGCTTGTGCCCCAGGTAGGGATAGGACAGAAATTAGATTCCGTTCATGTTTAAAGATGAATCTACTGCATTCTCACTTTCCAAAGCAATATACGAACCACAGCAAAGCCATCTTTTGAAACTTGCACTTCTTTGAATTTTACAGTGAAGTTCTACAGCAAAGCAATGCATACAAAATTGTATATACTGTACTAAGATACCAAATGCATCACAACAGGGAAAATATACTTGGCAAATATGTGGCAAGGTAAAGGTAAAGGGACCCCTGACCATTAGGTCCAGTTGTGGCCGACTCTGGGGTTGCGGCACTCATCTCGCTTTATTGGCCGAGGGAGCTGGCGTACAGCTTCTGGGTCATATGGCCAGCATGTCTAAGCTGCTTCTGGCGAACCAGAGCAGCGCACGGAAACGCCGTTTACCTTCCCGCTGGAGCGGTACCTATTTATCTACTTGCACTGTGCTTTCGAACTGCTAGGTTGGCAGGAGCAGGGACCAAGAAACGGGAGCTCACTCCGTAACGGGGATTTGAACTGCCGACCTTCTGATCAGCAAGTTCTAGGCTCTGTGGTTTAACCCACAGCATCACCCGCGTCCCTTTTAATATGAGGCAAACTTGCATACAAAAACAAAGGTAATAAAAGAAAACATCCTGAACCAAGCATTTACCATTGATCTTGTCTGCAGAGAACTTGCTTTCCACTTCAGTATTCAGATTCAGTTGTTTGTTTCTACTTTCTCGTTCTGCACAATTCCATTTCTGAAGGTATAGAAACAGAAATAAAGCAAATCTGGTCAAAAGTTTTCCAAGCGAATCAAGTCGAGCACAGGGAAGGGTGAATCCATTTGTTTCAGTTTCTCATTTTCCTGATCTTAAGTTCACTTGGCCACATTTTTGCACCACTTTGTGATTTTCTTTAAGCCATCACAAAAAAAAAAAAAATTGTCAGCACTAAGGCATGCACTTCTCATAACATTTTGCATTGCCATGTAAATTGCCCTGATATAGGCGGTTTTTGTGAACGTGCTTCGCCAGTTACACATTTGCATGTTGCTCAGTGCACAGTTGCTTTTTTGCAAGCAACTTTCTCTAACAATGCATTGTGGTGCCATTTTCACTGACAAATGGAGTTCTTGCGCACATATTTCCTTAATATATGCATTTTTGTACATTTTTTTCTTTATTCCATCACTGCCTCCTTTGGAAGCAACTTCCATAGTTCACCTAAGCCCTGTTTGGAGAAATACTTTCGTTCCTCAGTCCTGAATCTTCCAACATTCAACATTACAGTGGTACCTCGGTTTACGAACTTAATCCGTTCCAGAAGTCCATTCTTAACCTGAAACCGTTCTTAAATGGAGGCGTGTTTTCCCTAATGAGGCCTCCCGCTGTCGGTGCCCTTCCACCATTTGGATTCTGTTCTTGGACTGAGTTAAAGTTCGCAAACTGGGACACTACTTCTGGTTTTGCGGCGTTCGTAAACCGAATACAGTGGTACCTCGGGTTAACAACTTAATTTGTTCCGGAGGTCCGTTCTTAACCTGAAACTGTTCTTAACCTGAAGCACCACTTTAGCTAATGGGGCCTCCCCCCGCCGCTGCGCGATTTCTGTTCTCATCCTGCAGCAAAGGTCTTAACCCGAGGTACTATTTCTGGCTTAGCAGAGTCTGTAACCTGAAGCGTCTGTAACCTGAAGCTTCTGTAACCCGAGGTACCACTGTAGTTCATAAACAGGGCTGTTCTTAAACCAAGGTACCACTGTATTGGATCTCCACAAGTTTTGGTGTGCTCTTTCTCCTCTCCCCTCCCCCCTCCCACGCTGTTTTTAAAAACTTAATTCCACATTTGGCCTCTTCCTTCACCTTTCAAAGATGGAGGAATCTGCCAGGTAGACGTCAGCCTGAAAGTATTTTTTTCTTCGTCTTCTTCCTTCTTCTTCCACCCATCTCTCCTTCCCATATATTTTGACCCTGCAGGCAGCCCTTTTTCATCCCCCTGTTTGTTTTGCTGCATAGGTGAGTAGCTGATGCCCTTGTGATCATCTTCCTGCCTTAATCCCACGTTTGAATTCCAAACATTATTACTTTGGGCCCCGCTGCTCTAACTGGGGAGGTGATGACATTCAATAACATAGGATTACTGGGGAACTCAGACAGGCGGTTAAGTGAGCCATGCCTGGATCGCAGCCCAACCTCAAGTCCCAGGACTTGAAGAACGTACAGGGTTTGTTTGTTATTTTCTCCTGATGGCTCCGGCGATCGTTCTGGGCAAGTATGCAGAGCAGCAAATGCTACCACCAGCAGAAAGCAAAAGGTAAAATTTATGTGATGTGACTCATGTACGTACCTTCCAGCAAACCTTCTAACCTGGACAGAGATTTCTATCAGTGCAATCCTATGCATTTTAACCTATTGTTTCCAGTGGAGCTTCCTGGCTAATAGGGATGGAGAACTTTGATACACATTTAAAGGTCAGCCCACCCCAAAATTGAAGAAGTGTCTCCACCCTCATCATTCAGCCCAGACACTGAGGTCCAGCTCTGAGGGTCTTCTGGCAGTTCCTTCACTGTGAGAAAGCCACTTCCGAGCTAGAGAGGAGGTGGGGTTGCGGGATTCACGCCCCTCCCCACCACGCGGGGCTGACGGCCAGCCCCTGCGATACTGGGGGAATCCTCGGTCACGTCATTTCCCCCGGCCAGCCAATCGGCTGGTCCGGTGTGTGTGGCCTGCCCTATTTAGGGCCGGCGCAGCCCAGGACCCCCCTCTTTCCCACTACAGCCAAGCAGGTTTTCCCACCCACCCTTTAGGTTAGGCCCTGACATTGCTATGGACTTCAGTTGATCGCCGTTGAAGGGCCTGGTAGGAATTTTCCCAGTTGGCAAATTGGCACCAGCCTTTTGGTTTTCGCCTACCTCGTAGCAAATCATCACAACTTCCTTGGCATTGGCTGTTAGGCATTGGTAGGGGTATTGTTATGTAGATGAAAGCGGGGGGAAGGAAGCGCCATCACCTTCCCCCAGGTCAAAGGGTAGTCTGGTAAAGGATTCTGGGGGGCATGGCCTTGTCCTAAGCCTATGGAGGTATGGGCCTATGGCACGCCCCCAAGCGGTGACCCTGGGGAAGCTCCTAGTTGATGTGCATCAGCAGGACTCCCCCTACTGGTGGTTAACCCTTGCTGGTCTTCAAGCAAGCGAGCTGAAGCCGGTTAGCTGAGAAGACCAATGCCTAAGCCAATACCGCTCAATTCCTGTAATCAATAAAGTTGTGGCCTAATTTGACCCATTCACCTAAAATCCTGTGCCTCGTGTCTTTATTTCCGAGAGGGGAGGCAGGAACTCGCCACGCAAGTGAAGTCACAGGGAACCAAGCAGAGGGCCTTCTCGGTGGTGGCGCCCACCCTGTGGAATGCCCTCCCTTCAGATGTGAAGGAAATAATGAACTACACAACTTTCCGAAGACATCTGAAGGCAGCCCTGTACTGGGAAGTTTTTTATGTTTGCTGTTTTATTGTGTTTTTATATTTTGCTGGAAGCAGCCCAGAGCGGCTGGGGCAACTGAGTCAGATTGGCAGCATATAAATAATAAAATTATAAATTCTGACTTTCTGAAAAAGTGTGTGAACCGAAACAATCCTGTTCTTCAGGGAAAAATCTCACTTCTCTGAATTTTGCAATGCAGTTCTTCACCCAAGTAATCATAGAATGGTAGAGTTGAAAGGGACCAAAAGGGTCATCTAGTCCAACCCCCTACAATGCAGGAATCTTTTGCCCAGCATGGGGTTCAAACCCACGACCCTGAGATTAATAGTACTTTGCTCTACTGACTGAGCTATCCCAGAGCTTTATGTCCCTGAGTTCTAAAGTTATGAGAGAGGGAGAAATAATGTAATTTTAAAAAATGTAATTTAAAAAATTTGGGAAATGATATACAATGAATTGAAGAAAATGTTCCACTTAACATTTGTTAAAAAACCTGAAGCATTTTTGTTAGGGATTGTAGGGAAAGACCTGCCAAAAAAAACTGAAAAACATCTTCATGTATGCAACAACGGCCGCGAGAGTCCTAATAGCACAAGGATGGAAGACTGAAGAAATTCCAAATAAAGAATCATGGCAAGAAAAATTGATGGACTATGCAGAACTGGCAAAACTGACAAATAAGCTACGGGACAAGGATAACTGTGACTTTAAAGATGAATGGGAACCCTTTACAAAGTATTTGAAGACGCCACAAAGTGAATTGGACTCCTTGGCAGGTTTTGAATAAACATTCACAATTTTTTTATTGACAACAATCAGCTAAACAATTTAAGGATCTATACAACTTTGTAACATGCAGAGAACAGCAGTCTCAGAGAAACCAAAGACTGGAACTGAGGGAAGTCGGGGGCCGGGGGTTGTGTGGGAGGGTGGGGGAAGGGAGGAAAATGGGGAAAAAAATAAGGATGACATGTTTTTGGATAATATGTTTTGTTTAAATCTTTAATAAAATTATTTAAAAAAAAAAAAGAGAGAGAGAGGTAGAAATACTATTCTCTATCCCTTTTCTCAATGCAATGCATATTTAAAAAAACTTCCTTGTCATTTCTCTAAACTGGGGGAAGCCAATTAGAACTTCGACACTGCCCATTTTAATTGAGCCTAACATTTTGATCCATTCATTACGATCTGCATTAATTGCATGAAACAGCTGGAGGTGGGGTTGAGACATGATAAAATGCCCCGTGGGAAAATGCAGCAGCAGAACATTTTCTGCTCCTCGCGTGTTTGTATGTAACATGTAGTTTGGCTCGTGTCCTCGTGTCCAGAGGAAGGCAACCAAAATGGTCAAAGGCCTGGAAACGATGCCTTATGAGGAACGGCTAAGGGAGCTGGGCATGTTTAGCCTGGAGAAGAGGAGGTTAAGGGGTGATATGATAGCCATGTTCAAATATATAAAAGGATGTCATATAGAGGAGGGGGAAAGGTTGTTTTCTGCTGCTCCAGAGAAGCAGACACGGAGCAATGTATCCAAACTACAAGAAAGACGATTCCACCTAAACATTAGGAAGAACTTCCTGACAGTAAGAGCTGTTTGACAGTGGAATTTGCTGCCAAGGAATGTGGTGGAGTCTCCTCCTTTGGAGGTCTTTAAGCAGAGGCTTGACAACCATATGTCTTGGCAGGGGGTTGGACTCAATGGCCCTTGTGGTCTATTCCAACTCTATGATTCTATGATTCTATGCTACTCAATATCCGGTGTGTCAGAGGCAGCTACCAGGAGCCTTCCAGCCTGGTGACACCAATGCCTTGATACTGAGTGGTACCACTGGCAAAGCTTAAATCAGTAGCTGTTTGACATCTGGCCTAAATGCCCCATCACAATATGGCATAGCTAGGAAGACAATGGGCCCAATTCACAGCCACGGGTCTGCATTGCTTCTGTCTGTACATTTCATCTGAGCTGTGCAACACTGGCCAGACAGCTGGTCATCCGGGAAGGTCTGGACAAAGGTCTGGATTCTTAGTGGGTTGTATCCACAGCTAAGGGAGGTGGGGAAGCCATGTGAACATGGAAATCTGCCTTGTACCAAGTCAGATCATTGAAGAAGAGTTTGGATTTTGAATTTTGATATCCTGCTTTATCACTACCCAAAGGAGTCTCAAAGCGGCTAACATTCTCCTTTCCCTTCCTCCCCCACAACAAACACTCTGTGAGGTGAGTGGGGCTGAGAGACTTCAGAGAAGTGTGACTAGCCCAAGGTCACCCAGCAGCTGCATGTGGAGGAGCGGGGAAGCGAACCCGATTCACCAGATTACAAGACTACCGCTCTTAACCACTACACCACACTGGCTCGGTGAATTGATCCATTGTAGCTCAGCATTGCCTACACCTGGGGTAGCCAATAGGAAACCTTCCAGACCAGGCATCCCCAAACTTGGCCCTCTAGGTGTTTTGGGACTACAACTCCCATCATCCCAAGCTAACAGGACCAGTGGTCAGGGATGATGGGAATTGTAGTCCCAAAACATCTGGAGGGCAGAGTTTGGGGGTGCCTGTTCCAGAGGATGTTGCATTCCAACTCCCATCATTCCTGTCCATTGGCTGGGTTGGCTGGGGTTGACAGGAGCTGTGGTCAACATCTGGAGAGCACAATGTTACCTACCCCATGATCTACACCAGGGTTTCCCAAACTTGGGTCTCCAGCTGTTTTGGGACTACAATTCCCACCATCCCAAACCCCTGGTCCTGCTAGCTAGGGATGATGTGAGTTGTAGTCCAAAAACAGCTGGAGACCCAAGTTTGGGGAACTCTGATCTACACTGACTGGCAATGGTTTCACACAAGGGTCTCTCCCAACCCTACTTACAGATGCCAGGGACTGAACATGTACTTTTGGCATGTCCAGGATGTTACCAGATGTCCCCGTTTCCCAGGGACAGTCCCCGGATTCACAGCTTTCTCAGCATTCACATGTACATAGCAAACAATAAGTGTCCCCGGATTCACTGAAAAAAATCTGGTAACCTTACTCTACCATGGAGCAATGGGCTCTCCCGGTTGGGACAGGACTGGACAAGTCGCCATCTCTTGGCCTCAGTCCTCCTACCTGTGAAATGGGAATAGCAGTGAACATAAGTAGCCACAGGTGGCTGACCAGGCCACATGTTAGCAGCTGGAGAAGCTGGTTATTGGTATTGAGGAGGCCATTACTAGTCCCTTTGCTTCTCTGGGTTTCTATTCAGATAAAGGGATGAGGTAAAATGATCACCATATGAAGCAGGCTTCCTCAAACTCAGCCCTCCAGATGTTTTGAGACTACAATTCCCATCATCCCTGACCACTGGTCCTGCTAGCTAGGGATCATGGGAGTTGTAGGCCAACAACATCTGGAGGGCCGAATTTGAGGAAGCCTTATATGGAGAGTGCTGAGGTTGAACAGATTTCTAATGTGCTTACTTGTACCTTGTGGTGCAAGACATAGCGGTCTGTGTTCACAGTGGGATTGCTAAAGAGCCATGTGGGGACTGAGCGTGGTCAGCAGTCAGAGAATGCTACATATCTGTTGGAGAACGAAAAGCAAAAGAGAGGGGAGTGGAATGGAGTGTCCTGGAACAGGGCATGGCTGGCTGGCTGGCACCCTGAACAGGAGTATTCTGCTCTGAAGGATTCTGCCACAGTGCACCCCAATTTTGCAATAATAATAATAATAATAATAATAATAATAATAATAATAATAATAATAATAATAATAATAATTTTATTATTTGTACCCCGCCCATCTGGCTGGGTTTCCACAGCCACTCTGGGCGGCTTCCAACAAAGATTAAAAACACATTAAAATATCACACATTAAAAACTTCCCTGAACAGGGCTGCCTTAAGATGTCTTATGAATGTCAGGTAGTTGTTTATCTCTTTGACATCTGATGGGAGGGCGTTCCACCACCGAGAAGGCCCTCTGCCTGGTTCCCTGTAGCTTTGCTTCTTGCAATAAGGGAACCGCCAGAAGGCCCTCGGAGCTGGACCTCAGCGTCTGGGCTGGAAAATGGGGGTGGAGACGCTCCTTCAGGTATACAGGACCAAGGCCGTTTAGGGCTTTAAAGGTCAACACTAACACTTTGAATTGTGCTCGGAAACGTACTGGGAGCAATGACTTGTATCCTGTTAGGAGATGGAATGAAAAAAGGGGGGATAATATGACGGAATGCAATATCCCGGGAAAGGGCTTAGAGATGAATGGATGGCCTCCTAAATAGAAGTGCAACCTTTTGCTCCAGCAGGTCCAGTTGCTGCAATCACTTCTAGCTGTTCCTCATGAGGACCAGCCGCCATTAGCAAAACCATTAATTTGTCTAACCTCCCCTTTACACCTAGCTAAGCGAATGGCCATTAATCAACACATCTTGCGGGCAGCAAATGCCACAAATCAATTAGGCACAGTGTGAAGAAATCCTTTCCTCGGGGACCCTGAAAAGTATCCAGTTACCTTGGAGATTTCTCAGGCTGATCTCTGCATTTCCCACAATTTCAGTTATTCATGCCTGTTTGTTCTCACGGAAAATGACTGTCCTCTTCGGCCAGGACACGGACAGCTCAAGGACATTGCTAGCAGCCGGGGGTTGCGCATGTGATATTAGACGGTGTAATGAAACTGTAAGGCAGGCATAGGAGACCTCAGCCCTCCAGATGTTTTGAGACTACAACTCCCATGATCCCTAGCTAACAGGACCAGTAGTCAGGGATGATGGGAATTGTAGTGCCAAAACATCTGGAGGGCCGAAGTTGCCTATGCCTGCTGTAAGGCTTGACTCAGCTGCATCTGAGAAACATGTTTTGATTGTGAAATATACTCAGAGTTGCAAAGTGATTTCATGCTCTTTATTCAGCTCATAGTGGTGAGGAGGAATGAATGAAAGTCCCCTCACAGTATCTGCTTTATATACATTATTTACACAATGGGCTGCACATGATTGGCTAATTCCGGAATTCTACTGTAAGCCAATCAGGTTGTGGATTCACTTCTATCTGGAGCAGGATTGGGTGGTTCCTGCCAACCAATCATACTGCTGCATTGTTCTAGGACTAATCAGACTGCTGCAATTTGGATCCTATTGTTCTAGGACCAATCAGACTGCTTCAGTTTGGATCCTATTCAACTCAGTACATAACAGATTGTGCCATAAAGCTAAAACTATATCGCCTTCCTAGGAGTTCTAGCGGCAACAGAGCCCGGAAAGGGTTGAGTTCAAGTTCAGTATGTCCAAAAGGGAACTGATTCCAGTTCATGTCCGTCCCTTTACAAGACAAACTGGTTTGGTTTCCATTCAACTGACAGCACAATCCACCTCCATCCAAATGATCTCCGGTGGCAATTTCTTCCCAGCATTCAGGATGTTGCAAGCGTAAGAAGAATAAGGAAATGTCAAAATGCACGTGCATTGGAATTGTTTGATGTGTTTTCCCCAGCAATGGTGATCTTCAAGCTTAACAGTTCAAAGATTAGTCTAGGGTAGTTTTTGATGGTTATGTTCCTGCGTTGAGAACCAGGAGAGAGGGGAGGGTGCTAAGTGCTTAACCCAGTCTCTTGGGGTGAGACAGACCCTACAAATGTCCCTATTTTCCAGGGACAGTCCCAGATTTACAGAAGCCATCCTGGTTCCCAGAATGTCCTGCTTTTCCATAAGGTAAAGGTAAAGGGACCCCTGACCATTAGGTCCAGTCGTGGCCGACTCTGGGGTTGCGGCACTCATCTTGCTTTATTGGCCAAGGGAGCCGACGTACAGCTTCCGGGTCATGTGGCCAGCATGACCAAGCCGCTTCTGGCGAACCAGAGCAGCGCATGGAAAGTTTACCTTCCCACCGAAGCGGTACCTATTTATCTAGTTGCACTTTGATGTGCTTTCGAACTGCTAGGTTGGCAGGAGCTGGGACCGAGCAACGGGAGCTCACCCCGTGGCGGGGATTCGAACCGCCGACCTTCTGATCGGCAAGTCCTAGGCTCTGTGGTTTAACCCACAGCGCTACCCGCGTCCCTTAGGATGTCCCTATTCTCATCAGAGAAATCTTGGAGGGTATGGAGTTATGCAAGCCCTGAACTAAGGAGATAAGTAACTATACAGCCTTTAGAAGACATCTGAAGGCAGCCATGAATAGGGAATTTTTTTTAATATCTAATGTCTGATTATATTTTATATATAGGTTGGCAGCTGCCCAGAGTGGCTGGGGCAACCCAAACAGAGTGGCAGGATAGAGTAATAATAATAATAATAATAATAATAATAATAATAGAATAGGACGTTACTATTTTAATTGGACAAATGTTGGAGGGCATGCGATTCTATGATTCAGCTCACCGACATAATAATTGGAAAGGGGTGGGGAATCTGCAGCTTGACCCTCAAGCCTGGCCAAGAGAAACCCACTCCCTTGCAGAGAAAAAAAGAGAGTGGGCGGGATCCAACGGACAGGCAGGCGCTCTGGCCAATCGCCACTCGGGAAAACCTCCAGCCATTCAGGGAGCCGGCTTGGAGAGCTACGGACCAATCAGGGCGCCGTCTCCTTCCTCGGCGTTCGATCGTAGTAGCCGGGTCCCAGCTTGCGGGATCGCAGTCCGGGCAGCAGCAGCAACAGCAGGCAAGGCGTCTGATGCGTCCGCAAACAAAGGCAGCTGTGCGCAATCGGGACTAGCAACGTGCGCAGTCAGCCAAAGGCGGACGCGGAGCAAAGGAAGCCGAGCGCTCTGCGGTAATTGGTGGTGCAACGCCGGGCTCGCTCTGCATCTGGAAGCGCAGGATCGGCTGGTTTGCGGGTCCCGGATCTTGGCCCCCCATTGCCAAGCGGATCTCCGGGAAAAGAGGCGAGGGGGATCCCGAGCAAACGGGACAACAAAGGAGGGGAAAGGAGAAGGCAACGTGCGCTTGGCGTCGCCCCACCAGATCGCCGCTTTCTGCATCCCTCCTCCTCCGCCCCCAGGAAAGGGCTGATCCTGCCGGGGATCGGATCTCCGGCAAAGTTCGCCCGACGAGGCATCCCGGCCGGCGGGTCCGCGCTCTTCCCATGCGCAGAGGGGAACCCGGAGCAGCGCTCGCCATGCGCTCGGCTCTGCTGCCGCTGCTGTTGCTCGGCGTAATCTCCTCCTGCAGGGGTAAGTAAGGGCACTTTGCCAGCTGGGATCCAAGGGGAAGCGGGGCGGCGGGGCCAAGGATCGCGAGGCTCCTGGCCCGCGAGCGTGCGGGGTTGTTGATTTCTAGGGAGGGGGGAGCACGTTGGCATCACCTCCAAACGGGTGCAGTTTTTGGAGAGGAAGGAGCGTGGAACACTTGCTTCGCGTGCAGAAGGTCCCAGGTACAGTTCCCGGCGTCTCCCAGTAAGGCTGGGATAGATTTCTGCCTGAAACCCTGGAGAGCTGCTGCCAGCCAGTGAAGGAAGCACAGAGGTAGATGGTCTGACTCTGTATAAGGCATCTTCCCACTCACCCACCCACCCCGGCTGTGATAGTAACATAGGAAGCTGTTTTCTCATCGGTCAAAGAGTTGGTCTCTTTAGCTTAGTAATTCCTACACTGACTGGCAGCTGCTCTCCATGATTTTGCCCACCCCAACTTGGAGACGCCAGGATTCAAACTTGGGACCTTTTGCACGTCGAATGTGATCTCCACCGCTGAGTCCCAGCCTTTTCCCCAGTGACTTGACCCGCAGGTGTCAAAGGGCTGGGAAGGCAAGGATGGGGTCGCCTGTCCTTAAGAGCTGTATTTGTGAGGAACTCTCCCCCCAATACACAGAGATGGATAAATCTTCAAACACTTGTGAACCTGGGTGTACTCTATGCATTTGATCCAGTTCTGGGACCCACAGCAACACTCTTACCCAGCGCAAAATTCTGATGGTTGAAGTCAGTGGGCCTCATAGGAGCTAGCTGCTGCCACTGTTCCGCTTTAGAATCCCGAAAGTGTTTCTTGAGAAGGGTGTTTCTGAGCATGTGCAGTGAGTTTTCTCCTTGAGTAACCACAGCTGACCCCGAGGTTAGAGATTCCAAGTAGGAGGAATGGGCGTGTGTGTTTTGCTTTAAAGGCATATCAATAATATTCGTTTTACAATTCCGAAGCTTAATTCCTTTTGAGCAGGGATTGGGGTGTCTTCATTGTCTGCCTTGCACGTGCCAGTGGGACGTTTTTGAAACCAACGTGGGCAATAGGGGGTATTGGTTCACTTAAATAAGCTGATACTTTAGAGCAGAGCTCACCATCCCCAGGTGAAACATAAAGGAGGGACAGTATAAGTCTTTTATCCTGTATTTTTATCTTGAGATCTTTGGATGAAGGGTGGTATATAAATGTATTGAATAATAATAATAATAGCAGCAGCAGGGTTTTAGACAATCATGTCTTGGAGAATTAATTTTGTAGAGATATATTTTGCCAAATCCATGTGCAAGATTGCATCCTGCCTCTGGCTGGCCTGTTGCTTTGCAGCAGCCTCCTTTGGCGTTGCAGCACAGCATCCTCTGGCTAAGGAACTGGTCTGAGCTGCATGGATATGGGTACCACGGCGATATGCTCTTCCCGTCTGTTGTTATTGCTCTGCAAACACATGGTGCTGCCGCTGCTGCTGTCTTGCATTTGGCACTCTGCAGCAGTGATACCGCTTTGGCTGGTAGATCTCTCCAGATTCTTTCACCCCCTCCTTTCTCACAACGTGCATATAACTTGGTTAACTGCGTCTTTCCAATAGGGATGTGATTGTGCTCACCTGGACCCTAAAGCAGCTGCGGTAGGTGTTTCTGCAGCTCCCAGCCACAGTGGCGTAGCGTGGGTTGTCAGCACCCGGGGCAAGGCAAGTAATTTGCGCCCCCTAACCCGTGGATGTGCGCCCCCTAACCCGTGAATTTGCACCCCCTAACCCTAACCCCCAGATGTTGCACCCAGTGCGGCGCCCCCCCTGCACCCCCCACGCTACGTCACTGCCCAGCCAGCATGCCCAATGGTCAAGGATACTGGGAGAGTTGTAGTCCACCAACATCCGAAGGCCAAAATAATCCCCAGCCATGCCCTAAAGTCTTCAGGCTTTGTGCATTGGAAGCATAGAAATCAGTAAATAATAATGGGTATCTGGGATAAAGTGGGCCCCAGTGTTGCTGGGCAAAACACCTGTAGTTACGTTGGACAAAATTATATCTGCTTGGATTTATTGATGTCAGTTTGTCTGCACAGGATTTGTGGGTTGCAGAGCTCTATAGCTCTCTCTGGATCCTGTCTTTTGGAATGAAGCTTGACCACCTTGCTGCTACACACCACTTTTCACCTATCTCTAGTTTTAAAAGCCGCTTTCCAACATGCAGAGGCTAGCATGCTCAGCCTGGGGCTTGCTTGACTGCAAAGCCTGCTGTGATTTGGGACAGTCTGCAAGCGCAGAGCAGGAATCAGGGACATCTGTTTCCCCCCACCATCCCTGACCGTTGGCCATGTTGACTAGGGTTGAGGAACACTGGAGACAAACGGCAATATTTAGTGCCACAGGTTCTCCAGGCCTGGTGCAGGGTCCAACCCCAGACATTGTGGTCACCAGCTACACTCTCGCTTCATTAGTGGCCAAAACAGCCTCTTTACTCACACCGAATCACACTCCCGGCTATGTTTGTTCAGCTTTTGAAAACCTTGTTTTCTTTTGCTTCCTCCCATAGCCCATTTCCACAACTCTTGACGCACCGTTTTGCACGCGTGATTTATCCCTGTCGTATAAGACGAGGCATTTGCGTGGGTGGTTCTGGTCACCGTTGCTCACAATTTGCTGACCTGAATGCCCATTGCTATTTTAAATCTCCTGGTCATTTTTAATTTTTTCCCCTTGTTGTAAGAAGTTAATGCTATGCAGGAGCCTGTCAACAGTTTCTCAACCCAAAACAAATTGTTTATCCTGGGGAAGAAGGGTCCTAGCTCAGTGAGAGAGCATCTGTTTTGCATTCCAAAGGTCCCTGGGTCAAATCCTGGCACCTCCTGGTGGAGCTCAGAATGCCCGGTGCCTGAAACCCTGGAGAGCCCTTGCCTGTCGGTGTAGACCAGGCTACCTCAAACTCGGCCCTCCAGATGTTTTGAGACTACAATTCCCATCATCCCTGACCACTGGTCCTGTTGACTAGGAATCATGGAAGTTGTAGGCCAAAAACATCTGGAGGGCCAAGTTTGAGGAAGCTTGGTGTAGACAATAGTAGGTGGACCCAGTGGTCTGATTTGGCAACTTTCTATGCACTGTTGATTTCAGCTCTTGGGTTGGGTTGCTAGTTGAGTAGCTGGGTCACCTGCCTTCAAATTCATTTCTGTATGGGGTTGCCCCAGAGCTACCCTTATCCTGCCTTCCACAAACAGGAATACTGTGGGATAAAGGAAGGCAGTGGATCTCTGTCCGCAAAGAGCACGTTGCATCCCCAGGGTTCCTCCCTGAAGTTTGTGACCCTAAGTTACATCCCATATAAGGGGGAAATTGCTGTTCACTCCTATAGGGAGAACGTAGAAGCACTGTATTGAAGGCAGCACAGGGGGTCAAAGTTTACCCACCAGCAGCCATCATTCTTGCTCCGGATTCTGTAGGGAGAGCCAGTGTGGTGTAGTGGTTAAGAGCGACAGACTCGTAATCTGGTGAACCGGGTTCGCTTCCCCGCTCCTCCACATGCAGCTGCTGGGTGACCTTGGGCTAGTCATACTTCTCTGAAGTCTCTCAGCCCCACTCACCTCACAGAGTGTTTGTTGTGGGGGAGGAAGGGAAAGGGGATTGTGAGCCACTTTGAGACTCTTTAGGGTAGTTGCCAGGGAACAGGAAAGGGAGGTAGTTGCCATCGGAACAGGGAAGGGAGGTAGAAGGGCCGTTGGGATACAGGGATCCTCCGAAAGTCTTGCGAAGCAGTTCCTCTTCCTGCTGTGGGGAAAGCCACACCTCCAGCGGGGAAGAGGGAAAGGGGTAAGGGGATGCAGCTGGGAGCCCCAGCACCGCTCCTGGTCAAGCCAGCCAGGAGGGAAGCATGCCTCTTCCGTTGCCCACCTTGCGCAGAGGGGTAAAGCGCAAAGAAGGAATAAAAAGGCTGGGGGTGACGAAGTTCTCATGCTGGGGACAAAACCGGGAAAAGCCACTCCCGGATTCTGCTAGCGATCGAGGCAGACATGAACTTTGGGGTTCTGCACTGTAAATACCGGTAGTTTTGCACCAAATAAAACCTGTAAAAGTCAGGTCGGAGTCCTGCCCAGTTACTTGCAAGCAACCACCCTAGCTATCTGACAGCAGTCATAAAGTGGGATATCAAATCCACACTCTTCTTCTCTGCACCAAAACCCCACAGAAATATGGTTCACTCTCCCTCCACCCCAGATCTGTTGAATACACAAACTCCAGTTCATTTGCATTCACTAGCACAGCTCCCAGTATAACAGGGCATTTTGCTGATTACGAATAATAGGGTGGGGGTGGAGGATGTGCAGAGTGGGCCTTTCTCCCCTCCCCCCACCATCTACAAAAATAATAATAAGATGAACCGATGCAATAGATGGCAGGATGCAAATGTTGCATAGAGGAAATTTTGGCTGATGCAGCTGTTCTCAGCTCTGCAGCGTTGAGACTTTGCTTGTTTGTTAAATGTATATCCCGTCGTCTTGCCGAAGGAGCCCAGGGCAAACGTGGTCATCTGTTCCTGCTGAAATCCGCCCCTTCTGCAGAGCTTCTGGTGGCGCAGGTGACTGATTCCCCTTTTGCACCTGCTCTCCGTACATCCCCCTGAATTAGGCGCTGACTTGAGCCCTTGTTGTTTTTGGAGGAAATCCTGTTGCTGAGCACAATGCGAAGGAGAGGCTGCTTAATTGCTAGTTTCATTGTTATTGGTTGGAGGGTGATGAGGTGGTGCTTTTGGTTGGAAATTCTTTGCCCAGGACAGCAAGCTAGACTCCCATCCCCCCCTCACCCCGCCCAGAGGAACTTCTATCATTTTGTTGTTGTTTAGTCGTTTAGTCGTGTCCGACTCTTTGTGACCCCTGGACCAGAGCACGCCAGGCACTCCTGTCTTCCACTGCCTCCCGCAGTTTGCTCAAACTCATGCTGGTAGCTTTGAGAACACTGTCCAGCCATCTCGTCCTCTGTCGTCCCCTTCTTCTTGTGCCCTCCATCTTTCCCAACATCAGGGTCTTTTCCAGGGAGTCTTCTCTTCTCATGAGGTGGCCAAAGTACTGGAGCCTCAGCTTCAGGATCTGTCCTTCCAGTGAGCACTCAGGGCTGATTTCCTTCAGAATGGAGAGGTTTGATCTTCTTGCAGTCCATGGGACTCTCAAGAGTCCCCTCCAGCACCATAATTCAAAAGCATCCATTCTTTGGCGATCAGCCTTCTTTATGGTCCAGCTCTCGCTTGCATACATCACTACTGGGAAAACCATAGCTTTAACTATACGGACCTTTGTTGGCAAGGTGATGTCTCTGCTTTTTAAGATGCTGTCTAGGTTTGTCATTGCTTTTCTCCCAAGAAGCAGACGTCTTTTGTGACTGCTGTCATCATCTACAGTGATCATGGAGCCCAAGAAAGTAAAATCTCTCACTGCCTCCATTTCTTCCCCTTTTATTTGCCAGGAGGTGATTGGACCCGTAGCCATGATCTTAGTTTTTTTTACTATCATTCTTCTGGCATATTTACCTCTTCCAGATGTTGGTGCTAGAAAACAGCATCCTTCCTCAATTTGGTGCCCCCAGCCAGACGCTGCAGGACTCCAAGTCCCATCAGTGCCAGTTAAACTCGGTCAAGGGTTGAAGATCATGGGAGTTGTAGTCTAGCACCATCTGGAGGGCCAAAGATGTACTTCCTCTCCTTTCAGGGCCGGTTGCAGCATTCAGCAGAGGGAAATAGCTGCTTCAGGTGGCAGGTGGGGTGTGTACTACGCAACATGACCGGTGCCCCCTAAGCTAGTGTGGCGGCACATCCTGTCCTGCCACCAGCATTGAAATAGAACTCTGGTTCTGGTTGTTGTTGTTTAGTCGTGTCCAACTCTTCATGACCCCATGGACCAGAGCACGCCAGGCACTCCCTTCTTCCACTGCCTCCCGCAGTTTGGTCAAACTCATGTTCGTAGCTTCAAGAACACTGTCCAACCATCTCATCCTCTGTCGTCCCCTTCTCCTTCCCAACATCAGGGTCTTTTCCAGGGAGTCTTCTCTTCTCATGAGGTGGCCAAAGTATTGGAGCCTCAGCTTCAGGGTCTGTCCTTCCAGTGAGCACTCAGTTGGGATTCCATAATCCTCCCCAGCCAACAGACTGGGATGATGGGAGCTGCAATTCAACCACATCTGGAGGGCCACAGATGAACTGCACTAGTGCCAAGGCAGATGTGCCAGTTTCCCTCCCCATCTCTCTGCCTAGGGTAGGCAAAGTGGTGCCCTCCAGAAGTCATGGGTTGCCACTCCTATCATCCATGATTGTTGCCCATACTGGCTGATGCTGAGAGGAGTTGGAGACTAACATTTGCAAGGCCTCACATTAGCATTCTGATTATATTTTTGCTTGTGTCTCTCAATTCCCTACTTTCTGGTGCCCAAAGCTCTCCTGCCCACTTTAACAACTCTTCTTTCCCCCACAATGCTTGTAACATGCCGCCAGTTCTTCACCCTCTCTGGCAGAGAAGTTCTCCTCAGCCCTTCCATCTGAGTTCCCTCAACCTAGAGATGCCAGGGTTTGAACCCAGGGTTATTTGCCTGCCCAGCATTTGCTGTTTCCAGTGAGTATAACCCTTGTTCCATGTTCCGGGTATTCCTAACAATCTGTCAAAACAGGTGGTTATATTTTCAGGCACAACTGTCCCATATACCTTTACTACAACAATATTCATGTTAGCATGTCAAATTGGAAACTTTTGAAATCGCTACCTCTATCAGAACACTGGAAAGGAGACTCCATTGCTCTAGAATTATTTCCTTCATATGAGAAACATAATTTCTAATATGTGCATAACCAAACATAATACAACTTTTCCACGATTTGAGCTCTTTGCAATGCCCAAATGCTATTGAACTGCCCATTTTGAATCTGGCTCACCGTTTTTTAAAAAAATCAACCTACAGACATGTTTAAAAAAATATTCCATAGGAATACTGGGGTCTGCTGCCATTCGTTGCTCCACTCTCCTACCCCCGTTCCCCCACACCTGGCCAACCCCTCCTCCCTTTGCGTTTCACCCACCCCTTCCTCCCAGCTTGCCCCCTTTAAAGGAGCATCTCCCCCCACCCCCGTTAAATAGCTCTCCTGGGCCATCTGCCCCTCACACTACTTGCTTGCTCGTTTTGTCATTGCACTGGAGCTTGTGCAGCCAGTGAACTACAGCGTGACGACAGCCTTACGTTTTTATGTATATAGGAAGATAGGGACCTCAGCTGCCTTATACCAAGCCAGACAAATGGTCCCTCTGGCTCAGTATTATTATTGGTCAACGGGAGTGGCTGCCTGGGATTTCACATGGGGCATCTTTCCCAGCCTACCTGGAGAGGACGAGGATTGAACCTGGGAGTTTGTGCATGCCAAGCAGATGCTCCACCGCTGAGCTACGGTCCTGATTGTACATTATGAATGTACAATATTGTACAGTCACTCCTGAATACCTGAAGGAGATGCCTGGGAACTGAACCACAACAAAGGGCCTTTTCATCCCTTTTTAACAAGCTTGGCTCCCGCCCCCTATGAAAATGTGAAGAAGGATCGCCTAGTGGCTTGCGGCAGGAGTTTTCGGTTGTTTTTCCTCCTTGAGCCTGCGTGACCTTGGAGGAGTCGTTTTGATTCTGCTACAATTTCTCGTTTTCCCCAGCCTTTGCCTGGAACCTGTCCTGCAGACTCTTAATTTTAGGAAATACGATAATCTTTATTGTCATTGTCCCATACAGAACAACGAAATTGGAAAAAATCTACAACAGACATTCAGAAACCAACAAGCCTGCTATCCCAGCCTGGTTAACCCCCTAAAAACTCTGATACCCCATAATTAAATAGAATATTCTCCCACGGAGACTACCTTACACTGCGTTTAAAACCAAAATCGCATTTGGATAAAACCTGTTTCTCAGGCGGCTAGTCCTAGTCTTTATAACCCTGTACCTTCTTCCAGAAAGCAGAAACTGGAAGGAAAGGTAAAGGTAAAGGGACCCCTGACCATTAGGTCCAGTCGTGACCGACTCTGGGGTTGCGGCGCTCATCTTGCTTTATTGGCCAAGGGAGCCGGTGTACAGCCGGGTTATGTGGCCAGCATGACTAAGCTGCTTTTGGCAAACCAGAGCAGCGCACGGAAATGCCATTTACCTTCCCGCCGGAGCGGTACCTATTTATCTACTTGCACTTTGACGTGCTTTCGAACTGCTAGGTTGGCAGGAGCAGGGACTGAGCAACAGGAGCTCACCCCGTCGCGGGGATTCGAACCGCCGACCTTCTGATCAGCAAGCCCTAGGCTCTGTGGTTTAACCCACAGCGCCACCCACGCCACCCATCAAATTTTACTAGACTATAATTTCCATCAGTCTGGCTGGACCTGATGGAAATTGGCATTTGGCAACATCTGGAGAGCTATGAGTTCCTCAGGCTGATAAAGGATGACCCACAACTAGTCCTACTTGGAATAGATCAGTTGATTCCTATGGGCCTGACTACTCTGAGAATGGTTTGGTTAAATGCTGCTCAGAGTTGTGTCCTTATCTTGCTTGTCTCCATTCACAGGTTCACTTCCAGATGTGTGGCTACTGACCACCAACCTCCCATAAAATGATACCCTTGCCTTTAAACATTTCTGCTGCGACCTGCTTTCACAGAGGAAAGGCAGGCCGAAAAAGAATCTCATGAAGGGCTGTATACATTCTTGCCACATCCAAAAAAAGTAGCATTTATTAGTAGCATCAATAACATGTGGAAGAATGAGGAGCCACTGCAATTTGCAGGATAAGACCTTTGAGGGTATTTTGAGAAGCCGACAGCTGCTTGCTAATGTCTCAAGAACCCTGTTGTTTTGATTATTTATTAAATTAAAGTAAGTTACTAGATCTCATGGTTAGGCACAGATTTCAAAGGCATTTATGGATCCTGTGGTTAGGCACAGATTTCAGGGTGATGCAACATGGCATTGGTAGAGCAGTAACAACGAGGCAAGTCAGACAGGGAAGAATTGAGTTCTGGCTGCATTTAGTGATTTGTCACACAAAAACTCCAGAAGTGAGGCAAGACTCCTCCACCTTCCCCATCTCTGTTCAGAGTTGCTACCTTCTTCTTTTCCCTGATTGGCTCATGATGAGAGCAGTTGCATGTCAGGCCGAAATTTATCAGGTGGTGTTATCCATGCTGGGATAAGCTGCTCCTGTTGGATTGTATTTCTTCTTTTCTTTTGCATGGTGTACTGTTCTTAAAGAGGGACGTGGGTGGCGCTGTGGGTTAAACCACAGAGCCTAGGACTTGCTGATCGGAAGGTCGGCGGTTCGAATCCCCGCAGCGGGGTGAGCTCCCTTTCCTCGGTGGCGTAGCGTGGGTTGTCAGCACCCGGGGCAAGGCAAGTAATTTGCGCCCCCTAACCCGTGGATTTGCGCCCCCTAACCCTAACCCCCAGGTGTTGTGCCCGGTACACCCCAGATGTTGCGCCCCCCCCTGCATCCCCCACACTACGCCACTGATAGGTACCACTCCGGCGGGAAGGTAAGCACCATTTCCGTGTGCTGCTCTGGTTTGCCAGAAGCGGCTTAGTCATGCTGGCCACATAACCTGGAAGCTGTACGCTGGCTCCCTCGGCCAATAAAGCGAGATGAGCTCCGCAACCCCAGAGTCATCAGCGACTGGACCTAAGGATCAGGGGTCCCTTTACCTTTACCTTACTGTTCTTAAAGGCACAAGAAACCGTAGCAAGGAAGGCATGCAGACTGAGGGAAATGACTTTATTTTTCCCCCGGAGGGGCAGAGCAAAAGGAAATCTCCACCCTTTCTCCTTCTCTGTTCTTGCTTGTTTTCACAAAGCTCGGGCCATCTGTTGATGCATGCTGAATGCGCTGTTGAGAAGCTGTAAGTGGAAGTGATCCTGCCAGACAGAAAGATTAATTCAGATTGCTTTGTGTGCGTAGTAACTACTAGAGCTGTCTTCAGCCTCAAAGGAGCCCACAGCCCTTTTGCCCTAGAGAAAGTGAGACTTGCACCTCTCAGCATCTTTCGCTCGCCTCCAAATCACCGGTGGCTTTCCTTTCTTCTGCCCCTGATCACGGGCAAATCTCCCTTCAACATGCAAAAATTAAAAGTGGTGAGTAATAGTATTTCTGTGCTGATTTTCATTCAAATGAATCCCTAAGCGGCTTGCAAACAATACAGAACAATAGGACATAAGAGAACATCACATAGATACAGCACAAAGCATATAAAACGATTAGCAAAATTATCAATAAAGCAGTTACAAATCATCGATAAAAAAATTGCAATCTATAAAACGGTATTAACAAAGCAGGAAATAAATAATGAGCTAAATCTCCAGCCCAAGTCATATTGTATCATTAACAAATCAATACTGCATTGATAATCTATAAAACAACATTAACAGAATAGCAACTGGGGGCAGGGAATAAGCTAAGCATTAAGTTTATGGAGGCAGGTGGGGCTTGTCAACCTGGGAAGGTAGCCCATCTAGGAAAAGGAAACCACCTGGTCCTAAACCACTGCTGCCTTGTGGGATGTCTTCTGGAGAGGAAAAGGCTCAGGAGGAAACCCTACAAAAATCCGCAGAGGAGGTCCTAAGATGTTTGGATGGCACCTCCTTCCAGCAAGTCTTGCGGCCAAGCCGCTGCCAACCATATTGTTTTGCTTCCCTTTGGACCACAGCAGCAAGACAGAGATGAGGATCTTGTCTTGATTTTCCAGAATTTTTAAACAAACAAACATCTTAACTGTACTTAGTCCAATCTTAGTAACATTGTTAAGTGGCTTCCTCAAATCCCCCTGGCTGAATTTCAGTGTATATCATTGTAACAGTTTTCCAAAACCAATTTTCTCATAAAATTAACTTAATCACTTAACATCTTTCTTCCTTTTCATTTTAACTTTAAACATATTATTCTCTAACACCACATATTTAAATCCTAGGCCTATCTGGTATTTGCAAGTTTTTCCAATTAAGTTATCTTAGCATATTTAACTAAATAGTCTTTGAATTTCATCCATTCCTCCTGGTACTCCTCCTCCTCCTGGTCGCGGACTCTTCCAGTCAAGTCGGCTAGCTCCGAAAAGTCCATCAGGAGATGGGGATCTTGTCGTCTGGGCAGCCCAGGACTTCCAGACACTGCCCAGGCTTGCGCCCCAGGGAGGTCACTTGGGTGCTGCTAACACAGCTAACTTCACACCCAGAGGCTCACTCCACGGTCTCTTGAGACAGACAGATGCCAACAAGTTTAAGTTCTTACACACACTCTCCATGCCCCCACGACTCATAATCTTTTGCTCTATTCAGTTCATTAAAATACACATACAGTGGTACCTTGGGTTAAGAACGTAATTTGTTCCGGAGGTCCGTTCTTAACCTGAAGCTGTTCTTAACCTGAAGCACCACTTTAGCTAATGGGACCTCCTGCTGCTGCCGTGCCGCCAGAGCACGATTTCTGTTCTCATCCTGAAGCAAAGTTCTTAACCTGAAGCACTATTTCTGGGTTAGCGGAGTCTGTAACCTGAAGCGTCTGTAACCTGAAGTGCCTGTAACCCGAGGTACCACTGTACAGTGGAACCTTGACTCTCAAACTTAATCCATTCCAGATTTTTATGTTTTTTTTATTTTTCAAAAAAAAAGATTTTATAACACAAATAAACAACACATACAGAAAAGGAAACAATACAAACAAATTCTTGTCTTATCCTTATTTTTTCTAAACATTGCTAGGTGGGTTTCCACAAGTCCCCCCCTATCTGATTTTCATTTTACCTCATCTTTAGCAGTTTACACATGTCATAATTTCTTACCATTTTTTTATCACGCTTACTTTAACCATAAAAATCTTCACATTTAATCACTTTCAAATAATACTGTTTTAAAATACACTATCTTCTACTTCTAACCCTACAGCCTATATCCACTTCCAAAGCTATTTTTTAAGATTTAAATATTAACATATTTTTTCAAATATTCCTTAAACGTCTTCCAATCTTCTTCCACCGTCTCTTTTCTCTGGTCTCGGAGTCTCCCAGTCAGTTCGGCAAGTTCCATATACTCCATCATCTTCATCGTTCCAGACTTTTAAAAACAACCCTTCAAGCAGCAATTTAACACGAATTTTACTATCTAATGGGACCATTGCTGAAAGCAATAAACAATGTACTGCAGTCACACAATCAGTCAATCAGTAGCTGAACTGGGTTCCACACAGTCACAAAAAAAGAGGCACAACAACGCAAAATAGCAAAAACAGACAGACCTCGGTGTAACACTCAAAATGGAAGTGTGGCACTCAAATCGAAAGTGTAACACTCAAAAGCATCTTCGGCTTCCAGAAAAAGTTTGCAAACTGAAACACTTACTTCCGGGTTTGTAGTGTTTGGGTTCCAAGTTGTTTGGGCACTAAGGCGTTTGAGAAACAAGGTACCACTGTGATGCACATTTTTAAGTCAGCTCAGCCAGGTGCTGTGTTCAATGGGGTCCTTGGGCCATGGTGGAGACAGTGATGATGAGAAACCAGTCCATGCCTCTCTAGATAATCAGGAGGTCCATTCCCACTTGAGGAAGTCCAAGACGAGTCTGGGGCTTGGCTTGCCTGTGTGTCTTCCCCAGCCATCATTTTAAGCCACGCAGATGCTCACTCAAAGGCATTAATAGTCTTTTTTTAATTTGAAAGGATGTCTGAATCGACAAACTGTGGTTTGCAGTTGACTGTTAACTTGGAAACCATGGCTTGAGGTGGGTTTGCAGACACTTCTTTGTGCGATGTCATGGAGAAGTCATAAGTCAGAGGGCTACTGCTTGGTGGAATGAGAGCGAAGCAGAGTGATGAGTATTTAGAAAGACGAGGGCTGAGATAAATTAAAAGGAAAGCAGCCAGGTCAGCTGTTCTCAGCCGTAGTGCTCCTGTTGTACATTAGGAAACTCATACCGTGATTTGGGTTCTAAAGTATGGTCGTTGCAAAGCTGCACCTCCATGGTTTGGTCTGGTGTCTGAACTGAGCATGAGGATGGTTCAGATGGTTTGCCAAACCATGGTTTGTCCAGATATCTGAACTGATAGCACCTGTGTTTGGCAGGAAGTCTTTTCTAAGTCTTGCTGCCTGGGATCCTTTTCAGCTGGGGAAATGAGTGACAGAGGGCCAAAGTACAGGAGAAGTTAAATGCCTCTTTGCACTTAACGTAGAAGTGTTTCGTTGTAAAATACAAATTACATCATCTCTGGTGAGGCTGATGATTAACCGTATCAGAACAGGCACAGAGCAGAAAACATTCCTACAGAAAAACCCCTTTCTCAAGCGGACATGTTCGGTATGGTATCTGAATTAAGCATGAACATGGTTCAGATGTAGCACCAAACCACGGTTTGCCATGATATCTGAGCTGACAGCATCGGATAAACTATGGTTTGCAAGTGGCCACCAACTCAGGCTTGATGCTGATTTGCAGGTCACGGTTTGGCAAATGAGGGCTAAGTTGCAGGTTAAATTCCTCCTTCCACTTAGCATAGGGCGTTTGTTTGTTTGTTTGTTTGTTTGTTTGTTTGTTTGTTGTAAAATGCAAATTGCATCAGCTCTGGGCATCAGCTTTCTAAAGCAGGTGTTTGTTTGGGGGAGAAATCTCCTAATGGCACCAGTGTGGGAATTCCCTCTCCGTACAAATAGCACCTGGAGGGAGGGGTTTTCCTCAAGGTGACAGCCGTGAAGGAATGCCTAAATTTCTCCCTTCACACCTGCTCTGACCCTGTTAATTATCAGCCTCCCTACAGCTGACTAATTATTAAAACCCGCATGCTAAATGCGCATTTAACATTGCATGATGTTTGGTCCAAAGCCAGGACGTGGGTGGCTCTGCCTCCTTTCCCACCGCGAGGGAATGCAGCCCCTGACCTGGAAAAGCTTCCCTCCTCTGACCTAGACCTTCTTGTCCCCAGGCCCCATGTGTAATTTCTTATCCTCCCTTTAACTTTCTGTAGCGTTCAGCTCTTCCTGCCCCTAGGCTTCCCACGAGGCGTTCTGCACCATCAAACCGACCTTTTGTCATTCCTGAAAGAGCTACACCCTGCGTTGGCTATGCGTCACTTGCTTGTTTCTCAGCCTCAGCAATTGGAATGTTTGTGAACGTTCTTCTACATCGGGGTTCCACAGCCCCCAGCTAGCGAGACCTTGCAAAGGCACGCCAGGCTTTTTCTGCAAATTCAACAGTCGTAGGGAAGATGAGAGCAAACCTTCCGCTTCCTTTGGAAAGGGCTTAACATCGCTTCCCTTCCCATCTCCTCACCGCTGGCTTCGACATCTCGCTTAAGTTTGCGAGCCGTATCACATTTATGCATACAAGATGACATTTAGCTGGGCCATTGCAAGGCTTAATTTATGAACTGTTCTTTTTTTTTTTTTTTGCATTTTATTTATTTGTTAACACTCTTATATTACATCGGTAAACGTTGTCATATTACATTACAGAACTAACTATAATATAATTTCCAACATGTATACAAAAATTATATATATATATACAAATGTATATTACATGTATATATGTTACAAATTTTATATACCTAGAAGGAAAATGAAACAAAAGAACAAAGAGAAAAACAATTCCCCCTCCCCAAAATCATATACATACCAACACACTAGACTACCTGTCTTTCCCATTGTATATTCCTTTTTTTACAAATGAATGTACTCTTATTATTGTGTATTTCTTTACATACAATCTAATATGCTTGGCAGGGGGTTGGACTCGATGGCCCTTGTGGTCTCTTCCAACTGTATGATTCTAATACATTCCTATATCAATTTGTGCTCTTAGTCTTATTTCTCAACTCAGTCTCACTCCAACGTCAAACAAATGCTAGAACTGTTCTTAATGGCCGCTTCTAAGGCAGAAGCATCATGTGGTACCTTGAAAACCTTAGTGATAATTTTGCAGTTAGGACTGTAGGAAGATGCTTGAGCCACAGACCACTGGTCCATTGAGTTCACAGTTGTCTACACTGACTGGCAGCAGCTGCCCTTAATCAGGATTTCAGACTGCATTCTCTCCCAGCCCTGCTTACAGATACTGGGGACCGAACCTGGGACCTTCTGCATGCAGATCAGCTGTCCTACCACTTTCCATAGGAGCAGTGTTCGAAATTAGCCAAGTGACCAAGTAATAATAATAATATTTATACCTTGCCTATCTGGCTGGGTTTCCCCAGCCACTCTGGGCAGCTTACAGCACATATACAAAATAGTATACCCTGACATCTCCATGTTCTGGGGAGCCTTAGATCTTGACTGCTTTCACACACTATTAACCTAGCCTGGAGAATTCTATCCATTATATTTTATTTGCACAACCAGAATGAATTTCAGGAACCAAAACGCTTTTCCTGTACGGTCTGAGCAGGAGCGGTGGACAACGTTATAGCTAATTGTTGTCGTTTGTCTTCACTTACCCCGTCCCGCTGTCCTGCTAACAGTTGTGGAGAATATTCCTACATTATGAGTGCTCTGTGCCGCCATTGAGAAAAGGTGGTTGGAATAGGCCACTTTTATATATACCGTATTTTTCGCTCCATAAGACGCACCTTTTTCCTCCTAAAAAGTAAGGGGAAATGTCTGTGTGTCTTACGGAGCAAATGCGTGGTCCCTGGAGTCAAATTGCCCAGGGGCAAAAAGCAGATCATGCTTTATTTTTAGAAAGAGGGAAGGGGGTGTTGAAACGAAGCCGCTGAGCAGCTGATCGGCAAGCGATCGGGAGGGAGATAAGGGACTCTAGCGATAAAGGAGGCTGCCTGGGAGGGGGGAGGTAAAAGCACATGGATCCTCAGGATTTTTGCACTGGGTCACCCCACATTCACCATCAGATCACATATCATGTCTGTGGCAACAGCATGAACCCCAAAAATCATACGTCCACTGTTTCATTCAGAATGGTGCGTCTTATGGTCAGGTGCGTCTTATGAAGCCAAAAATATGGTGGGTGGGTGTGGACAGTCCCTGGATCAGGTGACTTTACTCCTTTTAAGTTCTATCCCAGAAGCCAGAACAACAAGAGGGATTGCTGCTTTCACTGCACAGCAATCCCTCTTGCTGTTCTGGCTTCTGGGATACAGAATATTTTTTTTCTTGTTTTCCTCCTCCCAAAACTAGGTGCATCTTATGGTCTGGTGCGTCTTACAGAGCAAAAAAAACGGTACATAGCTGAGCTTCTGCCACTTCCCATTGGAAATAGTTCAAACAGTTGCTACCATTTTATGGGTACTTGGTGTCTCCTACGGCTTTGTCTTTTACTTCTTCAGCTCCTGCAGAACTTTTCTGGAGTTTCCCCCTTCGTTTGTAGCAACTGTGCCACCCAGGCTAGCCTTTTTTGGGGGTGCTCACCCCGTACTCTCGACTCTGCTGGTGTTGGGCTCCTGCCGGGCTATTTGCGCAAGGGTGCTGGAGTCTCTGGGAGTCTGCTCACACAGGCCCGCCTGCTGCCCTTTTTTGCACTCCCAACATCTGCAGCCGTCTGTTTATTCTGTCGCTGGGCAGACAGAACTGACAGCTCGGTTCTGTGCCAGCCAGCGAAGGGAAGCCACAGCTGTGCAGGATGCATGTTGATGTCCTTTTGCAGAAAGTGCCCGGGAGGGAGATGCCAGAGGGCACAGGGATATGGAGGAATATCTCACTCAGATATTGCTGCATGGTGGGGTCGCTACCCTGTGCCTGCTTCCTGACGCTGCAAAGGCGATGCTTTTATATATGTATGTATGTATATATATATACACACACACACACACACACACACACACACACTTTTATTAACTTTTAACATTAGTTAACATTCATACAATAGAACTTCTCATCTCATACAATATTTTTTTGGACTTCTGTCAGCACCTCTGATGATTTCCTGTACTTATCACTTATTATTCATTTCTTAATTTCATATTACCTTTAAATATCTTTAACTAATAATTCTCCTCATTATCTTTTTTTTTTTTTGCAATATTTCTAATAATTCACCTTACAAAACTTCTTGCAAACCTACTAGCGTAATCTGTTCATCACAATTGCTTTTCAAATAGCCTGTAAATTTACTCCAGTCTTCTGAGAATCTCTGGTCCCGCAGGTTTCGAATCCTTCCTGTTAGTTTACCTAATTCTGCATAGTCCATCAGTTTCATCCTCCATTCTTCTTTCGGTAATTCTTCTTGCTTCCAGTTTTGTGCCAGTAGTATTCTTGCTGCAGTCATTGCATATAAAAACAACTTACAATCCTTTCTATTTATATGATCTCCTACAAAGCCAAGTAAAAATGCTTCTGGTTTTTTAATGAATGTATATTTCAACATTTTTTTTCCATCTCATTATAAATCATTTCCCAGACGTTTTTCACTTTTTTACGTTCCCACCACATGTGATAAAATATTCCTTCTTTTTCTTTACATTTCCAACATTTATTACTAACTTTATACATTTTAGATAGTTTTCATAGGCATAATATACCATCTATACATCATTTTCAGCAAAGGCGATGCTTTCATTCCTTCCCACAATGCAGTGCTGCAGGGATTGCTCTGTAATGATCCAGAGGTTTGCAGTTAAAAAGGTAAAGGGACCCCTGACCATTAGGTCCAGTCGTGGCCGACTCTGGGGTTGCGGCGCTCATCTCGCTTTATTCCGGGTCATGTGGCCAGCATGACTAAGTCGCTTCTGGCGAGCCAGAGCAGCGCACAGAAGCGCCGTTTACCTTCCCGCCGGAGTGATACCTATTTATCTACTTGCACTTGACATGCTTTTGAACTGCTAGGTAGGCAGGAGCAGGGACCGAGCAACAGGAGCTCACCCCGTTGCGGGGATTCGAACCGCCAACCTTCTGATCGGCAAGTCCTAGGCTCTGTGGTTTAACCCACAGCGCCACACGCGTCCCTTTTGGTAAAGTAGGGTTGCCATATTTCAAATGGTGGAACTTTTCCGGACAGAAAAGCTGTTGAGCTTTTTTTTTGGCATAATAATAATAATAATAATACCACCAAGGCAGAACTTTGGTATATCCAGGATTTCAGACTGGATTCACCCCCCAGCCTTATTTGGAGATTGAATTCGGCGTCTTCTGCATGTCAAACAGATGTTCTGATGCTGAGCTGCAGCCTCTCTAGATCTCCATCTGTGCAAGAATTTTCACCTGCTTAGTTTTCGTGTGTTCAGTTGCTGGGATTGAAAAAGCAGAAGGGCGAGTCCAAAAAGCAGGGAACCCATGCCTGGTAGACCTGTTGTAACAACTCCGCTTGCTCCTCAGGAGTGATGGGCTGTGACAGGCTCTCTCCTGCCTCCTTTGGGATCCCACAGATTGCTCAGCTGTCACCTGCTGGGTGACACATTCATCCTTTCCCTCCCGACGTCTCAGGATGCGGCTGCCTAGGGATTGACAAGAACAGTCTTATCTCTGGGCCACGTCTGCGGTCCGTGCGTTCCGTTCTGCCCCATTTTCTGCAAAAGATGTGAAATAAATACACTGCACAGGAATCATTTCCCACAGGAGGTGGTCATGGTCACAAACCTAGAATGATAGAATTGAAGAGTTGGAAAGGGACCCCAGGGGTCCTTTGCAATGCAGGAATCTCAGATAAAACCTCCCTGGCAGATGGCCGTCCAACCTCTGCTTAAAAACCTCCAAGGAAGGAGAGTCCACAACCTCCATTCCCCTGTCAAACAGCTTTTACTGTCATGAAGTTCTTCCTGATGTTGAGTGAGAATCTCCTTTCTTGTTACGTGAAGCCACTGGTTCAAATCCTACCCTCCGGAGCAGGAGAAAACAAGCTTGCTCCGTCTTTCATTGGGCAGCCCTTGAGATAATTGAAGGTGGCTATCGTATCTCCTCTCAGTCTCGTCTTTCCCTGGCTAAACATACCCAGCTCCTTCAACCGTTCCTCATACGGTTTGATTTAAACCTTGTTGTTGTTGTTGTTTAGTCGTTTAGCCATGTCTGACTCTTCATGAGCTCCCAGTACGTTTCCGAGCACAGTTCAAAGTGTTGGTGCTGACCTTTAAAGCCCTAAACGGCCTCGGTCCAGTATACCTGAAGGAGCGTCTCCTCCCCCATCGTTTTGCCCGGACACTGAGGTCCAGCTATGAGGGCCTTCTGGCGGTTCCCTCACTGCGAGAGGCCAAGTTACAGGGAACCAGGCAGAGGGCCTTCTCGGTAGTGGCGCCCACCCTGTGGAATGCCTTCCCATCAGATGTCAAAGCGATAAACATCTACCTGACATTCAGAAGACATCTGAAGGCAGCCCTGTTCAGGGAAGTTTTTAATATGTGACATTTTAGTGTATCTTTCATCTTTGTTGGAAGCTGCCCAGAGTGGCTGGGGAAACCCAGCCAGATGGGTGGGGTACAAATTATTATTATTATTATTATTATTATTATTATTATTACCCCATGGACCAAAGCACGTCAAGCACTCCTGTCTTCCACTGCCTCCCGCAGTTTGCTCAAACTCATGCTGGTAGCTTCGAGAACACTGTCCAACCATCTCGTCCTCTGTTGTCCCCTTCTCCTTGTGCCCTCAATCTTTCCCAACATCAGGGTCTTTTCCAGGGAGTCTTCTCTTCTCATGAGGTGGCCAAAGTATTGGAGTCTCAGCTTCAGGATCTGTCCTTCCAGTGAGCACTCAGGGCTGATTTCCTTCAGAATGGTTTGGTTTGATCTTCTTGCAGTCCATGGGACTCTCAAGAGTCTCCTCCAGCACCATAGTTCAAAAGCATCAATTCTTCGGCGATCAGCCTTCTTTATGGTCCAGCTCTCACTTCTATACATCACTACAGTGGTACCTCAGGTTAAGTACTTAATTCGTTCCGAAGGTCCGTTCTTAACCTGAAACTGTTCTTAACCCAAAGTACCACTTTAGCTAATGGGGCCTCCTGCTGCCGCGCCGTCAGAGCACGATTTCTGTTCTCATCCTGAAGCAAAGTTCTTAACCTGAGCTAATATTTCTGGGTTAGCGGAGTCTGTAACCTGAAGCGTATGTAACCTGAAGCGCATGTAACCCGAGGTAGCACAGTACTGGGAAAACCATAGCTTTAACTATACGGACCTTTGTTGGCAAGGTGATGTCTCTGCTTTTTAAGATGCTCTCTAGGTTTAAACCTAGATGGCTTTAAAAGAGGATCAGATTAATGCATGGAGGAGATTGATAGCTGCCAGCCAGGATGGATATGCTTCTGAATGCCAATGTGTACTCAGATCCTTCTTGTGAGTTTCCCACAAGGCATCTGGGCTGTCACTGTGAGAACAGGATGCTGGGCTAAAGGTGTAGGAGCAAGTGTTTGAATCTCACTGCACCAAATTCTACTCCAGGCAGACCTATTGGCTGCATACATAGATGACCGGCTTGGGTCTATAAATTTCTGGGAGTTGGCTCTTGAGTATGAATAACTTTGTGCTGCACCCAGTTAAGTTCTACTCAGAAAAGGTCCACTGAAATGAATGAACCCAAGTTAGTCAAGGTCATTCAGTTCAGTAGGTCTACTCTGAGCAGGAGTAGAATTGGATGTAGTCCATGCCTTTCAGGACTGTTTCCAGAATTGAGAGAATATTTCTGTAACCTTTTTGCACGTATACTTTGGGATACTTCAAAGTGTTATTTTTATCAGGCTTTTTCAGGAAAGGCTTGGTCAGCTCTGATTAATAAGTGCTTATTCCATTTCCTTTCCTTCCGTAATGAGCCATTTTCTTCGGGGAGGGAGGGGGCTGGATCTCCCATGCTGCCTGCTATTTCTTTACTATATATTAAAAAGGGTTCGCTTTGCAGAATGTGGGGTTGTTGTTTTTAATGGATTCTCTCACAAATTGTTCATCTCCAGTGAATTCGGTGACCTCTCTGAGGCTGCCTCTTAATCTTCTCTTTTTCTCTCAGAAGAGTGACCTACTTTCTTGAGCTTTATTAAGTTGCTGAGATCCTGGAATATCCATGTCAATTGGGTTTTCTTCCTCGCTGCTGTCTCTCCCTATGCACACACGCACCCAGGCCAATGTCTTGAGCACTATTATATAATAAGCAAGGCAGGTCTACAAGCAGTGAGCTCTGTGATGCAAGGATTTGGCCGAGCCCAGGGGAGCTTGCTTTAGATTTGGAGAGCTGGTCCCCACAAGCTCCTTTGCTCGCTTCAAGAGCAGAACAATGGGGAAGTGGCAAGGTTGAATCCTGACAAGACAGAAGTATTCTTTTTGGGAGACAGAGGTTGGGTGGGTGTGGGGGACTCCCTGGTCCTGAAACAACTAACTGTGCCCCTGAAGGACCGGATGTGCAGCCTGGGAGTCATTTTGAACTCACAGCTGTCCATGAAGGCACAGGTTAATTCTGTGTCCAGGGCAGCTGTTGACCAGCTCCATCTGGTGCACAGGATAAGACCCTACCTGCCCGCGGACTGTCTCACTAGAATGTTGCATGCTCTGGTTATCTCCCGCTTGGACTACTGCAATGCGCTCTACGTGGGGCTACCTTTGAAGGTGACTCGGAAACTGCAATCGATCCAGAATGCGGCAGCCAGACTGGTGACTGGGAGCAGCCACCGAGACCATATAACACCGGTCCTAAAGGATCTTCACTGGCTCCCGGTACGTTTCCGAGCACAATTCAAAGTATTGGTGCTGACCTTAAAAGCTCTAAACAGCCTCGGCCCAGTATACCTGAAGGAGCGTCTCCACTCCTTCCGTTCAGCCCAGACACAGAGGTCCAGTGCCAAGGGCCTTCTGGCGGTTCCCTCACTGCGAGAAGCCAAGTTACAGGGAACCAGGCAGAGGGCCTTCTCGGTGGTGGCACCCGCCCTGTGGAACACCCTCCCATCAGGTGTCAAGGAAATAAACAACTATCTGACTTTTAGAAGACATCTGAAGGCAGCCCTGTTTAGGGAATTTTTTATTGTTTGGTGTTCTATTATGTTTGGATGTACTGCAAGTCACCCAGAGTGGTTGGGGTATAAATAATAAAATTATTATTATTATTATTATTTATTATTAAATAAAATATTATTATTATTATTATTATTATTATTATTTATTAGGTGGTCCACTCAACATCTCTCTCCCACCTCCTCTGAGATGTGGCCCTTGCTTGTCATTGACTCTGAGGAGAGAAGGCTATCCCACCGCTACCTAGAAAGGTGTATCCTCTCTTTCTCTTTCCCTTCCCATGCTCAACATGGGAAAGGTTCTCATGATCTCTTACTCCTAATCTAGGAAGCTGCTTTTCTACTGAGTCAGATCCATTGCTCCATCTAACTCCATGTTGTCTACTCTGACTGGCAGCAGCTCTCCAGGTTTCCGGCAGGGGACATTCCCAGCCTAGCTGGAGATCCCAGGACTGAACAGCTGCTCTACTTCTCACCCAAAATAATCTCTATTTGCATTGAGTTTCCAAATTAATTTTGAGCAGACTTGAGCCCCGCAACAGCGTAGAAACTAAGAAGACCCAAATACAGTGGTACCTCGGGTTACAGACACTTCAGGTTACAGACGCTTCAGGTTACAGACTCCGCTAAGCCAGAAATAGTATATCAGGTTAAGAACTTTGCTTCAGGATGAGAACAGAAATTGTGCAGTGGCAGCAGGAGGCCCCATTAGCTAAAGTGGTACCTCAGTTTCAGAACAGTTTCAGGTTAAGAACGGACTTCCAGAACGAATTAAGTTCTTAACCCGAGGTACCACTGTAAAGCTTTCGGCAGCAGGTAACATCCAATACAGTGGTGCCCCGCAAGACGAATGCCTCACAAGACAGAAAACTCGCTAGACGAAATAGTTTTCCGTTTTGGAGGTGCTTCGCAAAACGAATTTCCTATGGGCTTGCTTCGCAAGACGACAATGTCTTGCGAGTTCCTGCTGGTTTTTATTCCTTCCCCCCCTTTTCTAAGCCGCTAAGCCGCTTATCAGCTGATCCGATCAGCAGAAAAGCCGCTAATAGCGCTAATCCGCTAATCCTTCAATGGGCTTGCTTCGCAAGACGAAAAAACCGCTAGACGAAGAGAATCACAGAACGGATTCTTTTCGTCTTGCGAGGCACCACTGTACCAGCCTTCACTTGGCTGGGTCTAGTTTTTAGCTGTTTTGTCTCATGAAGTTCTGTTTTGCTATTTGGGTTACGTGGAGATATGCAGCGAGATATATATAGTTTCCCACAGCCGAGTGAGTGCCTGCAGCATAATAAGACGAGCTCTGATGGCCGAGTCCTTCTGGCTTTCTGCAAGAGTACAAAATGAGTTCTAAAAGTCATTTTGGTGCCCGCACCACAAGTGGGAGAAAAGGTCACATAATACCTAGGTGGGCATCTCTGCTCTCCAGAGACACTGAGCTAGAACATTCGTGACTTGCAAATTGCAGGATCTGCTGCAAAGAAACAGGCAACCCCAACCTGTCTCCGTTCCCCCTAGGTTGCATTTTTTGCCTTCGGTTGCCTCTCAAGTTGCCTGTAACTAATCTCCCAGAGGAATCAGCCTTTCAGGGAGAAACTCATCCTTCTGCAGTTTCCAATAAACGCCGCAGGCTTGCAGAACAGTATATATTCTCGGCGACTTCACCGGAATCGCAGCTTGTGACTGGAGGCAGCCTTTGCATAAGAGAGACTGGCGCTCTTGGATAGTGTTAGAATCATAGAACTGCAGAGTTGGAAGGGACCCAAAAGGTCCTCTAGTCCAACCCCTCTGTGATGCAGGAATCTCAACTCAAGCATCCATGACAAATGGCCATCCAACCTCTGTTAAAAAACCTCCAAGGAAGGAGAGTCCACAATCCCCCGAAGGAGACCATTCCCCTGTCGAACAGCTCTTGCTGTCAGAAGGTTCTTCCTAATGTTGAGTCAGAATATCCTTTGCTTTTAATTTGAAGTCGTTGGTTCGAGTCTTACCCTCAAGAGCAGGAGAATACAAGCTTGTTCCCAAATATCCCTTCAGATATTTGAAGATGGCTATTCTATCTCCTTTCAGTCTCCTCTTTTCCAGGCTAAACCTACCCAGCTCCTTCAACCATTCCTCATAAGGCTTGGCTTCTAGACGCTTGATCAGACAGAGCTATTCCACCTGGCCTTTAATTTGAATTTCCCTTCTCTTTCCCCCTTTTATGAAGATCGCCTGCTCTGGGACCCCACAGCTAATTCTCCCCTGGCCTCCTCGCTGGCCCAAGTAGGACCAATTCAGCCAGCTAGCCCTGGGGATTATCTAATTGATTTTGAATTTTATTGTTATTCATGTTTTTATACTGTATTTTATGCTGCTTTTATAATTGTTTAAAGTGTTTTAAGTTTCTTGTTAGCCACCCTGAGCCCGGTTTTTGAACCGGGAGGGGTGGGGTATAAATAAAGATTTATTATTATTTATTATTATTATCATCTTAGTTGCCTTTCTCTGCTCACGTTCCAAATTCCTGAATGCTTCAGGCTTTTGTCATGCGAGTATCACTCCATCCCGTTGGTTGGTGGTGATGTTAGGTTGGTATTGGCAATGAGGGAGAAATCCGTCCAATTCACTGTTTAACGTAAGCCTAACAAATTCACGTTTGTGGGCCAAATTTGCAGTTTGAACTTGGGAATGGGAAGAGGGCCGGCTGGATCAGGCCAACAGCCGATCTAATAATAATAATAATAATAATAATAATAATAATAATAATAATATTTATACCCCGCCCTCCCCGACCAAAACCGGACTCAGAGCGGCTAACATCGAATATACAGTGGTACCTCGGGTTAAGTACTTAATTCGTTCCGGAGGTCCGTTCTTAACCTGAAACTGTTCTTAACCTGAAGCACCACTTTAGCTAATGGGGCCTCCTGCTGCTGCCGCCGGGCCGCCGGAACACGATTTCTGTTCTCATCCTGAAGCAAAGTTCTTAACCTGAAGCACTATTTCTGGGTTAGCAGAGTCTGTAACCTGAAGCGTATGTAACCTGAAGCGTATGTAACCTGAGGTACCACTGTATAACGTATGACCGTAAAATTAAGCAATCAATTAAAATGCATCCTAAAATCAAATCAGAATCAAAGTGAAATCTAATCGGATGGCAACCCGCAAATTAGGGATGGGGACCCTAAATGTGCTAGTCAGCATTCTGTAGTCACAGTAGCCAGAATCCTGCACATTTTTTGATGCAGTTGTGCGACCTAAGCATTCGTGCACAACTGCGTCTGTCAGTGAACAGCTCGCACAGCGAGTGTGCACAATGTAGTGGGAATTAACGTGCACAAAAACCCCCAGTTTTTGAGTTTTTGTGGGGGCCTGTTAAACGAAAGAATTCGCCGATGTATGTGGAAGTGAGGGGAGCTGAACTTGAGCCTTGCAAAACAAGATGTGGAGATGAGCCAAAATGGACACATTCGCTCATCCTCTCGTCGGTAGGTCATGGCGCCGGGCCTAAACTTTGTACACCCCAAGAAGCAAATAACACGCAGCGAGAAACGGCGTTGTGTCATGATCAAACCCGGCCCGTTGGGATGGTGTGCAACCCTGCCAAGTCTGACAGATATAACGCTCTTCTCGGCTGGAACGTACTTTGAACGTAGGGGAAGCGACGCTTCCCATGGCTGATTTCAAAGGATGTGAATTTCTGGGAGTTGGGGGTCGGAGGTGGGGTTGCTCTTTTGGTTGAGATTAAGGAGGATTTCGGCATCCTTTGTTTAGAGGGATATTGACTCAATGCCGCGGGTTATTCTCCCAATTAGCTAAGCAAGGCGATCTCGGGCAGGACTGAACTGTGGAAGTCTGCTGTGTCGGGGTCAAAACTACGCCTAGATCAAAGGACGCCTCAGTGCCGTCAAACGGCCCTTATCAGGGAGAACACTCTTAAGATGGCTCAGCTGTTATTCATTCTTCTTCTTTTTTTGAAAGCCCAGATGAGTTTCTTTCTGAAGTTGAGTCGGAAGGGAGTTTCCCTTCCAGGCTAAAAAGCAGGAAAGTGGGGAAGAGACCTCTCCCACTTGGAGACCTAAATAAGCGGAAGTTGAAATTTTTAAATAAAACGACTGTAGGACCGTCTGTTTATTGTATTTAGGATGTGTGTGGTTTTTGTTAAAAAAAAAAAAAGAACAACTTTGGCTGCTCCTTGAAGGCGCAAGAAGTGTAACCATGTTTGGAAGTAAATCCTTCGAAACCGGAGCATAAAATGAATTATGTTAATAATTATTTATACATACAGCGGTACCTCAGGTTAAGAACTTAATTCGTTCTGGAGGTCCATTCTTAACCTGAAACTGTTCTTAACCTGAAGCACCACTTTAGCTAATGGGGCCTTCTGCCGCCGTGCCGCTGCTGCCCGGTTTCTGTTCTCATCCTGAAGCAAATTTCTTAACCCAAGGTACTGTTTCGGAGTCTGTAACCTGAAACGTCTGTAACCTGAAACGTCTGTAATCCAAGGCACCACTGTACGTACATACATGAATACATACCCCACCCATCTGGCTGGGTTTCCCCAGCCACTCCCAACACAATATTAAAACACAATAAAACATCAAACATCAAAAACTTCTCTAAACAGGGCTGCCTTCACATTCTTCTAAAAGTCATATAGTTGTTTATTTCCTTGGCACCTGATGGGAGGGCATTGCACAGGGTGAGTGCCACCACCGAGAAGGCCCTCTGCCTGGTTCCCTGTAACCTCACTTTTCGCAGGGAGGGAAACGCCAGAAGACTCTCAAAGCTGGACCTCAGTGACTGGGCTGAACGATGGGGGTGGAGACACTCCTTCAGGTATAGTGGGCCGCTTAGGACTTTAAAGGTCAGCACCAACACTTTGAAGTGTGCTCAGAAACGTACTGGGAGCCAGTGTAGGTCTTTCAGGACCAGTGTTATATGGTCTCAGCAGCTGCTCCCAGTCACCAGTCTAACTGCCGCATTCAGGATTAGCTGTAGTTTCCAAGACACCTTCAGAGGTAGCCCCATATAGTCTGAATGTTGCTGAACATTTGCATAGAGCAGCCTTTAGGTCCCCAGGTGTGGTTGGACTACAACTCCCATCATCCTTGCCCAGTGGTTCTGTTAGCTGGGGATGATGGGAGATGTAGTCCAACAACATCTGGGGACTCAAGCTTGAAAGAGGTTGACGTAGTGGGATAAGTGCAATATATGCTGTTTGTGAGCATTATGAAGGAGTGCTGTAGAAAGCTGAAGTGTGGATGAAAGTTTACCTGAAACTGGCTGAATTTGCACATCATGCTGCAAATGCCACTTGAACCAGTAGGAACAAACCATGGGCTCTCACACTCTTCCCTGCTCCCCCCCCAAAAATGCTGCACGACCCAGTGGCGGAATATGGAAGGCTTTCCTTTTAGTTCCCCTTAAATGTGGTTTGGTGTGTTGCCTGGGGTGACAGCCTTAAGCCAGCGTCAAACCATGGTTCCTTGGGTTGGCTTGTTCAAGCTAACCATAGTTGACATTACCACGGTTCCCAGTTCGGATGACGGCAGATGCTTCTCAGCTCTTCATGGCTACACGGAAGGAGGAGTCCTTTCTCGCCGTTTTCATAGATGAGTCATGGGGGAACAGAAGCCCGCAGGTGTGGGAAGGATGGAGGAGATCGGTGTCGTCCAATCACGTTCCTCGTTGTGCCACGGTACGCCCACTGGTGTGATGGAAAGGTAGCACAGCATGCTGGGAGGTCGGTCCAGAAGCCTCTGTTTCATCACACAATGGGTAGCACAGTGGGAAAGGAATGTTGGAAATTATAATAACAGGACCGCTAGCGTTGTGGCCAGGAAAGCTAAATAATCCCCATGCACCCCTTACGTATAAATGCCTTCTTCAACATACAGTGGTACCTCAGGTTAAGTACTTTATATTCAAAATTATAGCAAGACATATTATCCAAAAACATATCATCCTTGTTTCCCCCCTCCCATTTTTCCTCCCCCCCCCAAAAAAAAACCATCCACCCCCCCCCCCCGGCTTCCCTCAGTTCCAGTCTTTGGTTTCTCTATGAATGCTGTTTTCTGCATGTTACAAAGTTGTATAGATCCTCAAACTATTTAGCTGATTATTATCCTCACGGCCGTTGTCACATACCTCCGGTTAAGTACTTAATTCGTTCCGGAGGTCCATTCTTAACCTGAAACTGTTCTTAACCTGAGGTACCACTTTAGCTAATGGGGCCTCCTGCTGCCACTGCGCGATTTCTGCTCTCATCCTGAAGCAAAGTTCTTAACCTGAGGTACTATTTTTGGGTTAGTGGAGTCTGTAACCTGAAGTGTATGCAACCTGAAGCGTATGTAACCCGAGGTACCACTGTATTTGGAACCGTTGTCTGACTCCAGCCACCTATCCCACACAATTGGTGTATTTTCTGCAGTACCGTTGACTTCAGAGTGAATCATTTCTGGTTCCCCATTTCCCAATGGAATGACTCGGTTGCGTGAGTTTGCTAGCAGGAGTGGACCATGAAACCGAAGCAGGGCTGATGCTCAGCTTCTCTCATATTTTTCCTGCAGCGAAGGAGTCCACCGTGTTCACTGATCTGTGAAATTGGTCTACACCAAGTAGCTTTTCCAAGACTTTCTTTCACTTCTCTTGCACCCCCTCTGACCAGCCTCTCCCAGCAACTCCCAGAAGTCAGTCTGCACCAGGACCTAGACCATTTGTTCTGGGGATCTGTTTTCTGCAGAGGCCCCAGAAGATTTCTCTTTGATTTGACCTATTTATTGAAGCAAATAGCCTGCCACATGGCTGCGCAGAACGCTAACCTGGGCCTGCTTGCCAATTAAAACACACCCGGCGGTAAATTGGGAGTACAATGCAAAGAGTGATTTTAAAGATCAAATGCAAAAGCTGAGAACGTACAGCCAGTCCTCCTTCCCTCAAAAAACCGTTTCTCAGATGATGATGATTTAATTAAATGCTTCTTTTAAGCCAGGAGTGGGGGAACCTGTGTCCCTCCAGATATTACCGGACTCCAGTTAACCTGGCCAGTTGTCAGGAATAATGGGATCCGCAATCGAACAACTTTTGGAGGGTATCAGATTCCTGTCTCCCTGATCTGGACTTCCCAACACTGAGTAGCTTTCTAAGGTCTTTGACTGGCTTGTCCAAGAGTCAGGTTTCCCCCAGACAGGGTTCTTCTAGCACAGGGTTCTTCGAACGTAGGTCCCCAGATACTGTTGGAAAAATACAGCTCACGTAATTGCCATCCAGCGACGGCAGTGGTCAAATATGATAGGATACCTGCAGAGCCAAAGTTGAAAAATACTGCAGAGTCCTTTTCCACCTCTGCTGCTACAGATACCCCTGTGGTTGCTAATGACCTTGCAGAAGGCAGGTGATTGCTTACTGCGCCATGTGGATATTTTAACATATCCTGGCAGAATTTTCCAGAGGGCCGTTATCTCAGTAGCAGAGCGCATGGATTGCATGCAGAAGATCTGTGATATACAGTCCGTCCCATCTCAGGTTGAAAAGGTAAAATAGCAAGGGATGGGAAAGGCTCTTCTCTACCTGAGTCCCCAGATAGCTACTGCCAGTCAGAGTTGGCCAGAGGGGTAGATCAGGGGTCAGCAACCTTTTCAGTCGTGGGCTAGTCCACCGTCCCTCAGACCATGTGGTGGGCCGGACTGTATTTTGGAAAAAATAATGAACGAATTCCTATGCCCCACAAATAATCCAGAGATGCATTTTAAATAAAAGGACACATTCTACTCACGTAAAAACACACTGATTCCTGGACCATCTGCGGGTGAAAATTTAAACAAAACATATTATCCAAACCACATCCTTAATTTTTTTTCCGTTTTCCACCCTCCCACACAGAACCCACCCACCCCCACCCCCGACTTCCCTCAGTTCCAGTCTTTGGTTTCTCTAAGAATGCTGTTCTCTGCATGTTACAAAGTTGTATAAATCCTTAAATTATTTAACTAATTATTGTCAATAAAAAGTGTCTGAATGTTTATTCGAAACCTGCCAAGGAGTCCAATTCACTTTGTTGCGTCTTCAAATATTTTGTAAAGGGTTCCCATTCATCTTTAAAATCACGGTTATCCTTGTCCCGTAACTTGTGTCGATTTTGCCAGTTCTGCATAGTCCATCAATTTTTCTTGCCATGATTCTTTAGTTGGAATGTCTTCAGTCTTCCATCCTTGTGCTATTAGGACTCTCGCGGCTGTTGTTGAAGATGTTTTTCAGCTTTTTTGGCATGTCTTTCCCTACAATCCCTAACAAAAATGTTTCAGGTTTTTTTGACAAATGTTAGATGGAACATTTTCTTCAATTCATTGTTTATCATTTCCCAAAAAAAATTAATTACCTTACAGTCCCACCACATATGATAAAATGTCCCCTCCTTTTCCTTACACTTCCAACATACAGTGGTACCTCAGGTTACATACGCTTCAGGTTACATATGCTTCAGGTTACGGACTCCACAAACCCAGAAATAGTGCTTCAGGTTAAGAACTTTGCTTCAGGATGAGAACAGAAATTGTGCTCCAGCAGCGTGGCGGCAGCAGGAGGCCCCATTAGCTAAAGTGGTGCTTCAGGTTAAGAACAGTTTCAGGTTAAGAACGGACCTCCGGAACGAATTAAGTACTTAACCCGAGGTACCACTGTATATTTGAACTAGTTTTATACATTTTCCCTAACTGCACTGGTGTCCCAGTTCTGTATCTTGACCATCTGTTTTCTTTATTTTTTACAAAAAAGATTTCTCGCTAGATATTTTATTGAGCACACCTGTGAAGTCTGAGAAGTCTAAAGGAAACAAAGTAGGGCTTCTGGCCCTCAAGATTAAGAGACGATGTACAATACAGTTTGCCTCATCACCTGCTGGGAGCTGAGGCTAGCTTGCATTGCCCACCAGCTGGGAGAGATTTGCAAAATCCTCTGCTGGTTTGGGGATCCTAGCATAGATCCAACCTTGCTGCTCTCTGGAGACAGTCCTAAAAGGGGGGAGCCATGACCAGACTGAGGATTGGAGGAAAAATATAGTGCAAAGAGGGGGATCAAGGAAAAATGGGAAACTTTGAGATGGAAGAGTCAGTCAGACTACTCTTCCCGCCATGTACAGTAGGCCTGGGGGAAGAAATTCGATTTAGTTTGCATGAGTGCTATTTTTCTAGAGAAAGAGGTGCTGGCATTCACCATGAACGCCTCCCTTGTTCTCTTATAATGGCAATTAAACCCACCCACCTGAGAGGTGCAGGAACTGAGCTGTGGTACGTACTGGCTGGGAGCGAAAAGAGCCCCAGTTTGCATTTAAAAGCAAATGTACCTAATTTGCACTTTGCAAAACAGTATGTGAACCGAAACATGGCCCTAGTTCAAAATTCGCTCTTCTCCAAATTTTGCAATTTCAGTACGCAAGCCAGGCTAAGTGCACAAAAATGCATACAGTGGTACCTTGGGTTACAGACGTTTCAGGTTACAGATGCTTCAAGTTACAGACTCCGCTAACCCAGAAATATTACCTGGGGTTAAGAACTTTGCTTCAGGATGAGAACAGAAATCGTGCGGCGGCAGTAGGAGGCCCCATTAGCTAAAGTGGTGCTCCAGCTTAAGAACAGTTTCAGGTTAAGAACGGACCTCCGGAACGAATTAAGTACTTAACCCGAGGTACCACTGTATTCTAGAGGAAAGTGTGCCTGTAATTGCAGGGATTAATGTAAAATAGCATATAAACATGCATTATGTTCAGGAAAACTGCTTTGCAAAATTTTGTTTGGAGAGGTGTGCAGTCAAAAGCTAGTGAATTTTCACGGGGACCTTTTTTTTAGGGGGTGAAGAATTCTCAAGCTGATGTGGCTGTAGAACTTGGACATAAGACTGGGGAGGAAAAAAACCTCAAATTGACAGATCTGCCCCTCCATACTCCCCAGTCAACTGCCCCCCGAGGAGTTAGGAGCAGGTCACACTCGCTGCGGTGGCCTGAAATGAGCCCTTGGGCCCAAGCAAGGTCTCCTTGTGAGTAACAGGCTGCCAGTAAGTAAGGGCCTACAATTCAACAAGGGCAGGGAGCCAGGAAATGGGCCGATTTGGAGCGTCCAGTATTAATAGCCAGCAAAAGGCGGAGGCCCAGGAGGAAAGCGCTGCCTCTACTCCCCAAGGTCAGAGAGGGAGCCAGGAGTCTCGGCGGAGAAGGAACACAGAGACAATAATGCCTTTCCCTCCGGCAGAGGCCAAAGGGGCTTGAGGCGGGGCCCCACCCTTCCTCGCACCTGAATACAATGAAAGCAATGCTTTTCTTTTTTTAAAAAAAGAAAACCCTTCGAAATGCTAACTTTAGAAGAGAAACAAAATGGCCGATCAAGGCCGAACAACCAGCACAATGTTGTTGTTGTTTAGTCGTGTCCGACTCTTCGTGACCCCATGGACCAGAGCACGCCAGGCACTCCTGTCTTCCACTTCCTCCCGCAGTTTGGTCAGACTCATGTTGGTAGCTTTGAGAACACTGTCCAACCATCTCATCCTCTGTGCCCTCAATCTTTCCCAATGTCAGAGTCTTTTCCAGGGAGTCTTCTCTTCTCATGAGGTGGCCAAAGTATTGGAGCCTCAGCTTCAGGATCTGTCCTTCCAGTGAGCACTCAGGGCTGATTTCCTTCAGAATGGAGAGGTTTGATCTTCTCGCAGTCCATGGGACTCTCAAGAGTCTCCTCCAGCACCATAACTCAAAAGCATCAATTCTTCGGCGATCAGCCTTCTTTATGGTCCAGCTCTCACTTCCATACATCACTACTGGGAAAACAATAGCTTTAACTACTGTATTTTTTGCTCTATAAGACTCACTTTTTCCCTCCTAAAAAGTAAGGGGAGATATGTGTGCGTCTTATGGAGCGAATGCAGGCTGCACAGCTATCCCAGAAGCCAGAACAGCAAGAGGGATTGCTGCTTTCACTGTGCAGTGATCCCTCTTGCTGTTCTGGCTTCTGAGAGTCAGAATATTTTTTTTCTTGTTTTCCTCCTCCAAAAACTAGGTGCGTCTTGTGGTCTGGTGCATCTTATAGAGCAAAAAATACGGTAAATGGACCTTTGTCGGCAAGGTGATGTCTTCTTTTTAAGATGCTGTCTAGGTTTGCCATTGCTTTTCTCCGAAGAAGCAAGCGTCTTTTAATTTCGTGGCTGCTGTCACCATCTGCAGTGATCATGGAGCCCAAGAAAGTAAAATCTCTCACTGCCTCCATTTCTTCCCCTTCTGTTTGCCAGGAGGTGATGGGCCCAGTGGCCATGAACTTCGTTTTTTTGATATTGAGCTTCAGACCATATTTTGCACTCTCCTGTTTCACCCTCATTAAAAGGCTCTTTAATTCCTCCTCAAGGTTGTGTCATCTGTATATTTGAGGTTGTTGATATTTCTCCTAGCAATCTTAATTCCGGTTTGGGATTCATGTAGCCCAGCCTTTCGCATGATGAATTCTGAATTCAACCAGCACAACAGAACCTCCTTAATGTTCTAGGGACCCAAAGTGAGGGTTTTTCCTTTGCTGTTTAGTAGTGTTGTAGCGCTATATAGTGGTACCTCTAGTTACAAACTTTATTTGTTCCGAAGGTCCGTTCTAAAACTGAAACTGTTCTTAACTAGAGGCGTGCTTTCACTAATGGGGCCTCTTGCTGCTGCTGCGCCGCCGGCACACGATTTCTGTTCTCATCCTGGGGCAAAGTTCTCAACTTGAGGAAAGTCTTCCAGGTTAGCGGAGTTTGTAACCTGAAGTGTTTGCAACCTGAGGTACCACTGTACAGAGTTATTACAGTGGTACCTCTGGTTAAGAACTTAATTCGTTCTGGAGGTGTGTTCTTAACCTGAAACCATTCTTAACCCGAGGTACCACTTTAGCTAATAGGGCCTCCTGCTGCTGCCGCACAATTTCTGTTCTCATCCTGAAGTAAAGTTCTTAACCTGAGATACTATTTCTGGGTTAGCGGAGTCTGTCACCTGTAGCTTCTGTAACCCGAAGCGTCTGTAGCCCGAGGTACCACTATATTGCTATAACCCTAGTCTGCATAAGTGATGGGCTGGACCACCTATTCATTTTCCATGCCATTTTCATGTCCTCAGCCATAAGTCTGTTCTGCCTCCCCCTCTTTTTATTTTTCCTTTTCCTTTGTTTTAAACAATACTGACTTTCAGTTGCCTTGTTGTAATGCCCGTCAACAGGGAATCCAGTGTGGTGCCTTCCAGAGGTTTAGGACTACAAATCCCATCATCCCTGATCACTGGCAATGCTTGCTTGGGCTGATTGGAGTTGGGCTCCATAATACCTTGATCTAGACAAGGTTTTCCCAGAATTAGGGACTCTACTCTAGCTGGTTTTGGACTACAATTCCCATCATCCCTCACCACTTGTCCTTCTAGCCTAAGAATCATGGGAGTTGTAAGCCAAAAACTGGAAAAGTTTGGAAAACCCTGATCTACAGCCTTGCAGCCATAATGCCGTGTCCAGCTAAGACAATCACACCATGGTACAATCCTAACAAGGAGTGCGGGTGGCGCTGTGGGTTAAACCACAGAGCCTAGGACTTGCCATTCAGAAGGTCGGCGGTTCGAATCCCCGCGACGGGGTGAGCTCCTGTTGCTCAGTCCCTGCTCCTGCCAACCTAGCAGTTCGAAAGCACGTCAAAGTGCAAGTAGATAAATAGGTACCGCTCCGGCAGGAAGGTAAACTGCGTTTCCGTGCGCTGCTCTGGTACGCCAGAAGCAGCTTAGTCATGCTGGCCACATGACCCGGAAGCTGTCTGCCGGCTCCCTCGGCCAGTAAAGCAAGATGAGCGCTGCAACCCCAGAGTCGGCCACGACTGGGCCTAATGGTCAGGGGTCCCTTTACCTTTACCTTTACCATCCTAACGGGTGGAGGAAGACCTAAGCCTGTGAAATAAAATTGCTGAGAGACCGGGCTGTCTGAGGCCAAAGGGGCTGTGCGAGACTCTTGGCTAGCCATTACTAGATATTGATGACGCATTAGCGATTACTCCCAGGTCAAGGGGAAGTTCTGTCTAGGATTCTTTGCTTAGCTGGTCATTCTGGCACTTTCCTCTGAATTATTCAGAGAGCCCCTTTCTCCCCTCCTCGCGGCTTAAGTGCACACATGGTGAGCGCCAGCGTTAATACGTCTTGTTTTCTGCAAACCCAGCAAAGTACATACAAGTAAGCAAACAGAAGAGGGAAGATCGATTCTCACCTAGAAAGGCTTCATGTGAGGGGATTGGGGTGTGTGTGGCATTGATCAAGCGAGTTATCTTGCATTAACTTCCGTCTTGCAAAGCTTCCCATTCCCCTCATTTTGCTCTCTGTATGTCTTCTTTAATATATATATATATTAATTTCTGCCTTTAACAAATATCATCACAAATAAATCACAATCATATACACATAGGATTCTTTTAATCCCCAGACTCCCCTCCACACCTTCTGTGGTTTCCATCGTTACTCTTTTTCCAACGGAATCTTATAATGTTGTCCATATTTTCTTAATACTTAATTCTCACAAGCGCTGTGGGTTAAACTACAGGATTTGCCGATCAGAAGATTGGCGGTTCGAATCCCCATGACGGGGTGAGCTCCCATTGCTCGGTCCCTGTTCCTGCCAACCTAGCAGTTCAAAAGCACGTCAAAGTGCAAGTTGATAAATAGGTACCACTCCAGCGGGAAGGTAAACGGCGTTTCCGTGCACTGCTCTGGTTCGCCAGAAGTGGCTTAGTCATGCTGGCCACATGACCTGGAAGCTGTACGCCGGCTCCCTCGGCCAATAAAGCGAGATGAGCGCCGCAACCCCAGAGTCGGTCACGACTGGACCTAATGGTCAGGGGTCCCTTTACCTTTACCTTTGTTGTATGTTCATAGTTTTGAAAATTAATAAAGTAGGAAGTGCTGGAGAGGACCTCTGGCTGAGACACTGGTGAGAGCTGCTGCCAGTCTGAGTAGACAGAATTGGGCTAGATAGACCAGTGGTCTGACTTAACACATCTGTCTTCCGTGCACACATTGTCAAGGCCCTGGAAGGACCGTGGCTCATGCGCAGAGCATTTGCTTTTCATGTGGAAGGTGCCAGGCTGAGTCTTGGCTTCTCCATGTACAGGGCTGGGAGGGACTCCCTGCCTGAAACTCCTAGAGCGCTGCTGCCAGTCAGTGCAGGCAGCACTGGCCGCCACCCAGAACTGCTTAGCTTCTGCAGGGAGCTGTGTCACACATCCAGGGACTTGGAAGAGCTGGCAAGCCCTTCCTAGGGAAGCTTTTAATGTTTGATGCATTACTGTATTTTAATATTTTGTTGGAAGCCGCCCAGAGTAGCTGGGGAAGCCCAGCCAGATGGGCAGGGTATAAATAATAAATTATTATTATTATTATTATTTATTTATTTTATTCTTGCACAACTCTGGCGTCGAACGCTTCCTTTGCACATCGCCTCCTGCCTTAGCAATGGCTCCAGGATATCCGGGCCAAACGATAGCAATAATAGTAAAAGAGATGCCAGCCATATTGTTTTTGTGTGTGTGTGTTGAAGCAGGGCAGAAGGAATTTGATTTTCTCTTTGTTTTCCTGGGGTTACTTCTCCTGCTTCAGTTTCCCTCCTCATCAGTAGATGTGTGAAATGGAACAAGCCCTCTGGCCTTATTGGGAAGAGGACTCATTAGCCTCGGGCGCTAAGCCGATTTCGTCTTCAGCCTCTTGGCGTCTAGGATGTAGGAAGGCTATGAGACCGGTGGCCAGCTGGCTCTCCCCCCTCCCTCCTTTTAATTATTATTATTTTTTAAGGGGTGGGCATTCTTCTGATCCAGCTCAGCCAACAGCCTTTGAAGGGCTTATCTTGCTGTCTGCACAGAAAATCAGCAAGCCCAAATTAACAAGGCTCTCCAGGGGCCCAACTGTGTTTGCTTCCTCTTATCAGCTCCTGTACAGTGCAGAGGGGCTGATGGAGCCTTTGTGAGATTGTTAGCGCTTGGGGATCTGGGACGAGTGTCTGTCTGGCTTGTGTGTATTGCAAGAGTCGACCATTGTGAGCATGTTTCACGTTGATTGAAAGCATCTGTGTGGAGTGTAAAGACAGGCAGGCTTCCAAATCGTAGAATCCTAGAGTTGGGACATCAGAAGCCATCTAGTCCAACCCCCTCCAATCCAGGTTGGGGTGTCTGTGTGTATAAGTTATTAATAAATAGGAACCATAAGGGGGTTGGACTCGATGGCCCTTGTGGTTTCTTCCAACTCTGTGATTCTATAAAGATTGTCTGTTGCGTATGTACATGGTCACCATGTTGCCTAGACATTGCTGAACAAGCCAGTCTGACATTTGTCCGAACCTGTGATTTATATGCCATTAGGATAAACCGGTTTGTAAAATATCCCCCTCTTATTAATGAGGCACATTTTCCGTGCTGCTATAAAGAGCATCTCTTGCAGGTTTTGCAGCCTGTTCTAGCTGAAGGTGCTCAGAATTTTTTATACCCTTGACCAGGGGAAGAGATGCTCTCTGAAGGCGGCACATCCATCCAGTAATTTTGCCCTACCTGGATGATTCGGTCCCCAGATTATGTGTCCTATGGGTGCGCAGTCCGCACCAGACTTTGCCACCTTCTGCAAACTCCACCAGGAATGCCTTTTTCCAGGACCACCTTGGCCTGGGCCGACATCTGCCTGGAAACTCTTCAGCCGCCTCCCTCCCTTTCCCCCTCCTTTAGCGCATTGCCAGAGTCTTGCCCCCTACATTCCTTCCAGCTTCAGACGGGAAATGCCCAAACACAGACTGTGTCAACATCCCACTGCTGTGCAGAGCGGTGGGAACGAGACGTCGAGCATCCCCGAAGCCACATTGCTCGGATGCTTTCTTGAAGCTGGTGCCACCAGTCACCCCCAACCTTGAGCCATGAGTCAACAACAAGGGCCAGATGGGAGCCTTTGTGCAGAGCTGGAAAAAATGAAAAGAGGGGGACACTGATGTTCCCTTTCCTTCCTCCCCACCCCCTAATTTGGTGGTCTTCCACCTCTCTTGCAAACTCCAGCTTGAAGGCAGCAGAGAGAGGCTGCAACTGGTTGGCCTTATAATTCATCCCTATGTTGATATCACGATTATTCCCTGTGTATGCTCTACTGTGGGACTCGGGTGGTGCTGTGGGTTAAACCACAGAGCCTAGGACTTGCCAATCAGAAGGTCGGCGGTTCGAATCCCCATGACGGGGTGAGCTCCCGTTGCTCAGTCCCTGCTCCTGCCAACCTAGCAGTTTGAAAGCACGTCAGAGTACAAGTAGATAAATAGGTACCACTCCAGCGGGAAGGTAAATGGCATTTCCGTGTGCTGCTCTGGTTCGCCAGAAGCGGCTTAGTCCTGCTGGCCACAGGACAAGGAAGCTCCCTCGGCCAGTAAAGCGAGATGAGCTCCGCAACCCCAGAGTTGGTCACGACTGGACCTAATGGTCAGGGGTCCCTTTACCTTTTTATGCCCTATTGTGGTCAGTGGGACATACTCTGAGGTCATTGAGCATGAGATTGCAGGATTCTGCATGTGCTTCAACATGCCTTTGCAGAGGACTGGGTTGTTAGGAAGCCAGTCCCATTAAGTAAATAAGCATAGGATTTGGGCTGCAGAATGACTTTGGGGGGAAACGCCTAAGCGGGTGGCACTGTAGTCTAAACCACTGAGCCTCTTGGGCTTGCCAATCGGAAGGTCGGCGGTTCGAATCCCTGCAATGGGGTGAGCTCCCGTTGCTCGGTCCCTGCTCCTGCCAGCCTAGCAGTTTGAAAGCACAAAGTGCAGGTAGATAAACAGGTACCGATGTGGTGCGAAGGTAAACGGCGTTTCCGTGTGCTGCTCTGATTTCCGTCACTATGTCCCGTTGTGCCAGAAGCGGTTTAGTCATGCTGGCCACATGACCCAGAAAGCTGTCTGTGGACAAACACGAGATGAGCGATGCAACCCCTAGTTGCCTTTACTTTACCTTTAGCGTTTACACCAGAAAGGGGCTTGTGAGAAGTAACAGAGCTCCAATCTTGCCTGATACCCATGCCCTTCTTGATCTTCAAATATCTGAAGGTGAAACAAGTGTGGCGGGCGGGTGTGGAGACTCCCTGGTCCTGAATGAGGTAACTGTGCCCCTGAAGGACCAGGTGCGCAGCCTGGGAGTCATTTTGGACTCACAGTTGTCCATGGAGGCACAGGTTAAATCCGTGTCCAGGGCAGCTGTCTACCAGCTCTATCTGGTGCACAGGCTGAGACCCTGCCTGCCCGCAGACTGTCTTGCCAGAGTGGTGCATGCTGTGATTATCTTCCGCTTGGACTACTGCAATGCGCTGTACGTGGGGCTACCTTTGAAGGTGACCCGGAGACTACATCTAATCCAGAATGCGGCAGCTAGACTGGTGACTGGGAGCGGCCACCGAGACCACATAACACCAGTCTTTAAAGACCTACACTGGCTCCCAGTACATTTCCGAGCACAATTCAAAGTGTTGGTGTTGACCTTGAAAGCCCTAAATGGCCTCAGTCCAGTATACCTGAAGGAGCGTCTCCACCCCCATCATTCAGCCCGGACACTGAGGTCCAGCGCTGAGGGCCTTCTGGCAGTTCCCTCACTGCGAGAAGCCAAGTTACAGGGAACCAGGCAGAGGGCCTTCTCGGTAGTGGCACCTGCCCTGTGGAACGCCCTCCCACCAGATGTCAAAGAGAAGAACAACTACCAGACTTTTAGAAGACATCTGAAGGCAGCCCTCTTTAGGGAAGCTTTTGATGATTCATAGATTACTGTATTTTAATGCTTTGTTGGAAGCACCCAGATGGGTGGGGTATAAATAATAAATTCTGTTCTATTCTATTCTCTAGTCAGGGGTGTTCTAGCTGAGATTCCCACATTGCAGGGGGTTGGACTAGATGACCCTCTGAGCCCGTTCCAAGTGAGCAATTCTGTGATTCCTCATCCCAATATTGCACCTATCTTCCCTGTCCCGTTGCCCAATGGGAAGGGGATTTAAATTGTTGGGGGCACTATGAGGAAGAGAATTATTCCCGTCTACCAGCCCTGTGCCTCTGTTCCCAAATTGGGGAACCCCAAGACTGCCTTTAAGTTGGGAGAAAGAGGTCGTATCAGCCCCTGTGGGTCTCCACCTTGCCCTTTGACAACCGGGTCTCCTATTTTCATTTGTCCAAGAATTGCATTGATTTAAACAAAGGGTATTCACAGTGGAGCTTCCCAGCATCCACGAACCAGAAGGGAGGTTTGGCAGGCGGGGGAGAGTCTCCCATTCTTTTAAGGGTGGAGAATGCCAGCGCTCCCCGCTTTCTCCCATTCAAAGCTATTTAAAGACCATCTCACACAAAAAGCCTTTGAGCCGATGGCAGAGATATGATTGCATAACTGGGCGACGTTGTATTGTTCCCCTTGCATTGTATTGGAACAGGACTCTGCAGAACACAAAAATAAGTTGCCCTGTTTTGCAAAGGGCTGGTGCTCAGGGTTGCCCCACAAGGGATTCAAAAGCATTGTTAGAGCACAGCAGTGTTTGAAACCAGTGGTACCTCTGGTTAAGAACTTAATTCGTTCCGGAGGTCCGTTCTTAACCTGAAACTGTTCTTAACCTGAGGTACCACTTTAGCTAATGGGACCTCCCGCTGCCGCCACGTGATTTCTGTTCCCACCCTGAAGTAAAGTTCTTAACCCAAGGTACTACTTCCAGGTTAGCGGAGTCTGTAACCTGAAGTGTTTGTAACCTGAGGTACCACTGTATTAGCTAATTGTCAAATGGCACCTTAAAGCTAGGTTGCGGTGGCCACAACGGAATATCTAGGCACTGTTTTTTTCTCAGTTAAATTTCTTCTTCTTCTTCTTCTTCTTCTTCTTCTTCTTCTTCTTCTTTATTTCATTTATATACAGTGGACGCTCAGGTTGCGAACGTGATCCGTGCGGGAGGCACGTTCGCAACCCACAGCACCACGTCTGCGCACGTGCAGGTTGCAATTTGGCGCTTCTGCGCAAGCGCAACCTCCGAAACCCAGAAGTAACCAGTTCCAGTAATTCTGGGTTTTGGCGCACCTGTAACCCGAAGTATGTCTGTACTGCTTTATATTTTAAAGAAAAGAAACCTCAAAGCAGTTTATAACACATTAAATCATCAGATTAAACAATCCGGAATAAAACAGATTCAAGCTTCAAGGAAAATATTTCACATCCTTCTCTAAGTGAAATTTTGCTTTCCCCGTATTTATTTACCTGCTCAATTTATGGAGCTGCCCCCCCCCCAGCAGAAGGACTCTAGGAAGCCAGGGGGGTGTCGTTGTTAGAGTGTTGGACTAGGACCTGGGAGATCAGGGTTCGAATCTCCATCCAGTCATGAAGCTCACTGGGAGAAAGCAGTACTAGCTCCAGCTGTGGAGGCAGAGCATAGTAGTAGTTGTTATTATTATTATTATTATTATTATTATTATTATTATTATTATTATTATTATTTATTTTACTATTTATACCCTGCCCATCTGGCCAGGTCTCCCCAGTCATCTCTTGTAGCCCCCTAATTCTCTTTCAAGGCCATCTAAATTGGTGGCCATCTTTGTCTCCTGTGGGAGCAAGTTCCTACGCGCCGCATAAAGGAGTACTTTATTTTAACTGCCCTGGATCTTTCTGACGTTCAGCATCATGAGACGTCCACAATTTCTAGCGTTGTGAGAGAGGGAGACAAACTTCCCTCGCCCGCTTTTTCCAGGCCAGGCATAATCTTACGAACTTCTCTGAACTAAAAAGGCCTCAAGGCTGCAGCCTCTCTCCATCAAGCTGCTTTCTTTCCTCACAATAATTTTGTTTGCTTCATGAGATAGTAAGGCAGGGGAAGCTGAAGTTCGGCAAGGTGACAGAGCAAATCGTTTTTCCAGCAGAGAAAGGCGGCATCTGAAATCCACCCAATGGAGCGGTTCAAGGGGGGGGCAACCCAGAAAGCTTGTCCAGCACACACAGAAGAAAAATTTCTCGCACATCTGTTCAAAAGGAGCACGCTGGATAAATACACCTTTTGCCCCCCACCCGCAAGCTGTTCTCCATGAACAATTTTCCAGGAAAACCTGGAAAATCGTCCGCGGTGAGAGATATGGAAAAAACCAACTCACATAGCTCAGGAAATGAGAGAGGAACTGTTGGGCAGGAAGAGAAGGGATGGCTGGTTCAAAACAGATGTTGCAGCTTGACTTAGCTGTCCCTTCCCATAGAACCCTCAACGAAACATCACCCCCCGCCAAAGATACGAAATTAAAGCTCACCAGCAAACTTGCGGGATGCGGGTGGCGCTGTGGGTTAAACCACAGAGCCTAGAACTTGCCAATCAGAAGGTCGGCGGTTCGAATCCCCGCAATGGGGTGAGCTCCTGTTGCTCGGTCCCTGCTCCTGCCAACCTAGCAGTTCAAAAGCACGTCAAAGTGCAAGTAGATAAACAGGTACCGCTCCGGCGGGAAGGTAAATGGCGTTTCCGTGCACTGCTCTGGTTCGCCAGAAGCGGCTTAGTCCTGCTGGCCACATGACCTGGAAGCTGTACACCAGCTCCCTCGGCCAATAAAGCGAGATGAGCACTGCAACCCCAGAGTCGGCCATGACTGGATCTAACGGTCAGGGGTCTCTTTACCTTTAGCAAACTTGCAGATGCATAGCGGGTTATTTTGAATTAATTGGATTTTGTGTGGTGAGGGGAAATCCAGTTGAAATGAGAAATGAGTACGCCTTAGCATTTTGAGAATTATGCCCTTTTAAATGTTTTGTGTGATGGGGGGGGGGGATATTGATTTGCTGCTGTAGTTCTTGTTTTTATTACATATTTTGTGGTTTTTGTATTGTAATTCTATGTTGGGAACTGCCCTGAGATCTACGAGTGAAAGGCAGTACAGTCGTACCTTGGAAGTTGAACGGAATCCATTCCAGAACTCCGTTTGACTTTCAAAATGTTTGCAAACCAAAGCATGGCTTCTGATTGGTTGCAGGAAGCTCCTGCAGCCAATCAGAAGCCCAGTCGGATGTTCGGCTTCCAAAAACAGTTCGCAAACTAAAACGGTCACTTCCAGGTTTTGATTATTCGGGAGCCGGTTTGTTTGGGAGCCAAGGCGTTCAAGATCCAAGGTATGACTGTATACAGAAGAATTAAATAAAATAAATAGATACCAATTTCACAACGAACTCCTATCAGGAAGTAACCTTCATGAAAAAGCGCTCCTTGAAATGTTGTTGTTGTTGTTGTTTAGTCATTTAGTCGTGTCCGACTCTTCGTGACTCCATGGACCAGAGCACGCCAGGCACTCCTGTCTTCCACTGGCTCTACCAGTTTGGTCAAACTCATGCTGGTAGCTTTGAGAACACTGTCCAACCATCTCATCTTCCGTCGTCCCCTTCTCCTTGTGCCCTCCATGTTTCCCAACATCAGGGTCTTTTCCAGGGAGTCTTCTCTTGTATTGTAGCCTCAGCTTCACGATTTGTCCTTCCAGGGAGTACTCAGGGCTGATTTCCTTAAGAATGGAGAGGTTTGATCTTCTTGCAGTCCATGGGACTCTCAAGAGTCTCCTCCAGCACCACAATTCAAAAGCATCCAGGTGATCAGCCTTCTTTATGGTCCAGTTCTCACTTCCATACATCACTACTGGGAAAACCATAGCTTTAACTTTCCTTGAAATGAGGAAGGGGCAAATTTCTTACGTGACTATGAATTTGCCAGCCAAAACATCTGGTCTTTACTACAGTATATTTTCAATTGTCTCATAAGACTCATGACTGAGAGGTTTTTTTCTTGCGACTCGAATATACGAGGTCAATGTTACAGCCGGCTCACTAGCAAGTCAATAGTTAGCTTCATTTTAAAAATAGTAATCTTTCTCCCCCCCCCTCACCGGCTTTCAAGTTTGAAGCAAAAGGTATGCAGAGTGAGAAGCTAACCCAGTACTAAAAGGGCATCTTTTGTGGTTCAAATCCCTCAAATTAAATGGTGTGCTCAACCTTTGCAAATCTGTTTCTGGCAGCCTGGAAGAACTTGGCAAAAAAAAAAAAAAAAGAGGGTGTCTTTGTTCAGCTTCGGGCATCAGCCCTGCCCAGCGGTAATTTATAGGAACATCCTTTAGCTTTCTTGGAACCGAAAATCAGCAGGGACTGAGCTGCCATTAAAGGAAGATGCCACACTGCAATTCTACTGGTGGTTCGCAGTTCAGTGTTAGAGCATCTGCTTTGACATGTACAAGGAGAAGAAGAGGAGGAGTTTGGATTTGATATCCCACTTTATCACTCCCCAAAAGAATCTCAAAGCGGCTCACAATCTCCTTTCCCTTCCTCCCCCACAACAAACACTCTGTGAGGTGAGTGAGGCTGAGAGACTTCAGAGAAGTGTGACTGGCCCAAGGTCACCCAGCAGCTGCATGTGGAGGAGCGGGAAAGCGAACCCGGTTCCCCAAATTACGAGTCCTCTGCTCTTAACCACTACAGCACACTGGCTCTCCAAGTTCAACTCCTGGTATCTCCAGGTTGGGTTGTGAGAGGCTCCCCTGCCTGAAATCCAGGACATCCCCTGCCAATAGGTGTAGGAGATACTGAACTAGCTGGATCCATGTTCTGACTCATGATAAGGCAGCCTCTTTTATCAGACCATCAGTATTGTCTCTTCTGATGCACCATGACTCTTCCAATTCTCAAAGCAGAGACCTCCCCAAGCCCTGCAAGGTGATGGTCCTTCAAGTCAGGATGGAGAACCTACAGGCTCCTAGATGTTGACAGGACACTGACATTACAGGACTACTGGAAGCAGCTTCCCAGGGTTTCAGACTGGGTCCCCAGCTCTAATTGGAGTTGCTGGGGGATGCTCAAGAGATGCTTAGAGAGCCAGTGTGGTGTAGTGGTGAAGAATGGTGGACTCGTAATCTGATGAACCGGGCTCGCTTCCCTGCTCCTCCACATGCAGCTGCTGGGTGACCTTGGGCTCGTCTCACTTCTCTGAAGTCTCTCAGCCCCACTCACCTCACAGAGTGTTTGTTGTGGGGAAGGAAGGGAAAGGAGAATGTTAGCCACTTTGAGACTCCTTCGGGTAGTGACAAAGCGGGATATCAAATCCAAACTCCTCTTCTTCTCAACCACTAAGGCCCTTCCTCGAGACATTTTCAACTGAGAATGAGAGCTCTGTGTCTGGCAAACGGGCCCTAGGTTTCCAAGGCTACCATATGGTGCTTTTCGTGAACGTTTATTTCCCTGCCAGCCATCGATCCCGTCCCAGACTAGGCTAGAAGCCTTTGTCCCAGCCGCCCTCTGGCCCAGCTATCTCATAGAGCAAGGCCCGTCACAAACCTGTTACCCTTCTTGGCCTCGTCTGGGCCGGGTTGATAAGAGCAGGAGGCAGAGTTCCTCCATCCGCTTGGCCCGAGCCAGAAAATTATTTTTATCTAGCCAGCGCCTTGGGAGCAGAGCAAGCAACACATCCTCAAACAGCTTGTCCCCTCGGAGGTTTGTGTGCGATAGGGAGCAAGAACTGCCTGTGGGTTTTGAGAATGGTTTTAACCTCTGCCTGGCAGCAAAGACAAGCGTTTATTATCTTCAGCTCAAAGGCCAAAGCACCGTCAGTTAACCCTGCCCTGGTGACCCGTCAAGGGAGGAAAGAAACTTGGACCTAGAGATGCGCAAATATCTTAATTTCGGTTTCCCGTTTTTCTGACCTTAGATCCAGTCTCTAACATTTCCATGTCGGTTTGTGATTTATTTGCCTTTTTAAAGTCCTCCTGAAAAGTCATCACCGTTTTACTGCAAAATTCTCCTAAGATGCCTATTTCTGCCTGCAATTTTCGCAAGCGCATACATTTTTGCAACGCAATATCCCTTCAAACGATGCATTTTTACATAGGCAATTTGTGCTGAGCAAACTAGGCATCTTCAGACAACTTGGAGGTTTGTTTGCAACAGCAGGAAAGCTCTGCTTCTGACCAGATTTTTATTTTGGTGAGATTCATTGCTTCCCTTGCTTACGGCGAGCAATTTTTTTAAAAAATCCAGCAAGTGGAGAAATACAACTCTGGGACCTTCCCTTCTTCACAGTCTCCCTCATACCTCAGCTGCCCTTGAGAGAGTCCAGGGAGAAGCCTTTGATTCCTTTAACCCCTTGCTCCCGCTTAATCGGAAAAGGCTGCAGAGGGGGAGAAAGGGATTTCCCAAAGCCCGGCTTGCAGTCCCCACACTCAGGAGTGTCAGTGGTTCCTCAGACAGCTCTGCCTCACGTCCCACCACCTCTATGGCTCCATGCCACTGACATTGGTGCAAGCAGGCTCAGGACGGGCTGGGCAGGGTGTCCCCCCCTCCTGCTCCTCCCAAAGTTATTCTTTTGCATTTCCCTTTCCTGCTATTAATAGACTCTGAGCCAGCCTTAAGCGCCGTGTCACCAAAGGTGGCTGGACGTAGAAGGAAGTTGCCCAGATAGGAAATGGCCCCAAGACAAGAATCAGGAACGCGATGCAAGACGACCCCCTAAATGGCTCAGATGAAGGTGGAGGAGGGAATGAGACGAGTCCTTTTCCTTTCTTGCATTTGTTTTTGTTTTGTTTTTAAGTCTTTGGTGTTCTGCTCCAATATGGCCTTAAATAGAAATATTTATAATACAGTGGTACCTCAGGTACTTAATTCGTTCCGGAGGTCCGTTCTTAACCTGAAACTGTTCCTAACCTGAAGCACCACTTTAGCTAATGGGGCCTGCTGCTGCCGCTGAGCCACCGCCATGCGATTTCTGTTCTCATCCTGAAGCAAAGTTCTTAACCCGAGGTAATATTTCTGGGTTAGCGGAGTCTGTAACCTGAAGCGTCTGTAACTTGAAGCGTATGTAACCCGAGGTACCACTGTATTTGGAATGAGTTTATACAGAATGTAATACGTTATGAATAACCAGAGTTGTATCAGGAGTATAACATTTTTCTCTATAGGAAATGTATAGATTTTACCTACTGTATCACTTTTGCCCCTTTCTTTTTCAGAATTTGTTTTTCCTTTTCCTTTATCACTAATTTCTTTCTGGATGAGATTGTTCTAATAAAATACCCAAACAAACCAACCAATAGTGAAAGCTTGCCTCTAGGTATAACTGCTCTATCCTGACTCGCAACCAGCAGTTCAGAATCTCAATCGGAACTAGAGGAAATCTGTGTGTCTCGTAGGCCAGGATCAAATTCAAAGTGCAAGCACAAAGCTTGGGATACAGAAGCCCAGGGGCCAGATTTGAGTCACCCAGCCCGTCTAACTGGCCCCCCACTGACCCTCCTTTGCACCCCAAATGTTTTTTGCCTGACTGGAATGTGCCCTTGAACATGCTCCTTGCTTAGAATCATAGAATCATAGAGTTGGAAGAGACCACAAGGGCCATCGAGTCCAACCCCCTGCCAAGCAGGAAACACCATCAGAGCACTCCTGACATATGGTTGTCAAGCCTCTGCTTAAAGACCTCCAAAGTAGGAGACTCCACCACACTCCTTGGCAGCAAATTCCACTGTTGAACAGCTCTTACTGTCAGGAAGTTCTTCCTAATGTTTAGGTGGAATCTTCTTTCTTGTAGTTTGGATCCATTGCTCCGTGTCCGCTTCTCTGGAGCAGCAGAAAACAACCTTTCTCCCTCTTCTATGTGACATCCTTTTATATATTTGAACATGGCTATCATATCACCCCTTAACCTCCTCTTCTCCAGGCTAAACATGCCCAGCTCCCTTAGCCGTTCCTCATAAGGCATCGTTTCCAGGCCTTTGACCATTTCGGTTGCCCTCCTCTGGACACGTTCCAGTTTGTCAGTGTCCTTCTTGAATTGTGGTGCCCAGAACTGGACACAGTACTCCAGGTGAGGTCTGACCAGAGCAGAATACAGTGGCACTATTACTTCCCTTGATCTAGATGCTATACTCCTATTGATGCAGCCCAGAATTGCATTGGCTTTTTTAGCTGCCGCTTGGCTGGATGGAGGATAAAGAGTGTGTGTGCAATATTTGCATCCATTGCTCCGCCCATTTTTCCCCTCTGGCCCTACTCACCCCTGGCATGTGTGGCCCTTGGGTGCTTGTCCATGTGGCCCTCAGACAGAAAAAGTGGTTTATGATTCTCCTTGCACTGACTATGCGTTGGCTCATAGCTTGTTGTTTCAGCCTCTATCTCACATGTTGAATAGATGAACCAATCAGAGCTTGGGAGCAACGGTTATCCCAGGGTAGCTGGCAGCATGTAAGCCAATTGTTTATACCAGTTGCTGGGAATTGCACGCCAAGAGAGATCTGTTGTGAGGTCCTGCTCGCAGGGATGCCTGGTTGGCCGCTGTGGAACTAGGATCTAGATGGGCATTGGCCTGATCCTGCAAGGATCTTCTGCAGGAATCTCTACTGAAGCATCCATGGCATAGGCCTACCCAGCCTCTGCTTAGTAAACGGTGTTAGTGATGATTATGTCCTTCAGAAGGTTGTGGGGGTGGGGGAAAGAGAACAAGTTAACCGTTTCCAAAACATGCCTAACTCTCTGGGTCTTTTTAGGAACTACCGTAGCTGGAACCATGAGTGGCACGCCGGTGACGCCCACAAGCAGTGCTAAGTCCACCACCGTAACCCCTGGAAGTACCGCTCCTCCTCCGGCGATCGCGACGACCCTGAAGACCACCGTCTCTGCTACTATAGCCAAAAGCACTGTCTCGACAACTGCAGGAAGCCCCCCACTGAGTACACCCACGAGGACCACTAATAAACCCACAGACACAACTTCAAGTGGAGTCAAGGGATCTCCTGTCACCACAGTTGCTGCAACCACCCCCCAACCGCCCTCTACAACTGTAGCGGCGTCGACCAAAACTACACCTGCGGCCCCCCGAGAGACGACAACGTCCTTGACAGGCGTTGGGTCAAAAGCAGTGGCCTCGACGCCACACTCTGGCATTGTGACGACAAGTGCCCTGACTCTGAAGCCAGGCAGTTCAGCTGCTGCCACTCCAGGTACTGTACTCAGATCCTTGGCCCATCTAGTCTAGTGCTGTCCACACTGGCTGGCAGCAGTGGTGGTGGTGGTTGCTGTTATTTATTAGTTAAATTTATATACCACCCTTTGTCAAAAGAGGGCCTTCTTGGTAGTGGCGCCCACCCTGTGGAACGCCCTCCCATGGGGCTGAGAGTTCAACAGCTGCAGCGGAAGGGACGCCAGTGTGAAAGGTGGCTGTGAGCCCAGACTGCAAGGTGCTTTATTCAGAAAAATCCCTGCCTCGTTCTCGGGTGAAAAAGAAAACTGACCATGGAAGTTGTGGTTTTGCTAATAATAATATTTTATGTATACCCCACCCTTTCCGGTTGAAAAACCGGGCTCAGGGCGGCTAACAACAAATTTAAACACTTTTAAACACTTAATTATAAAAGCAGCATTAAATACAGTATGAAAACATACTACAAAGTATGTATGTTTGTTTTACTACAAAGGAATTTCAGAAATAGACTGGAAAGAGAAGCTGCTGAATTGCAACTCATTACCAAACTTAAAACCATGGAGAGACCTGGTCTGAACAGAGACATTGGATTCTTATCTCATTATACATGACTAAGCCATTTCTCACCTTCTCACCCCTTGCCTTTTCCTGTAAGACCTATTACAGTCATTAAGAGTCGTCAACAGGCTCATCTCAGCTATCTGCCAATCTCCCATTCCCACCACCCTTCTGAGTAATACCCCTCCCCACCTTCTCAATATATAGAAGAATCTGGCAACTTCGGTTTCAGTGTATCTGAAGAAGTGTGCATGCACACGAAAGCTCATACCAAGAACTAACTTAGTTGGTCTTGAAGGTGCTACTGGAAGGAATTTTTTTATTTTGACTATGGCAGACCAACACAGCTACCTATCTGCAAGTATGAAAACATGAATAACAATAAAATTCAAAAATCAATTAGATAATAATAATAATTAGGAGGGAGTGCTGATTTTCCTCACCCCGGCTTTTTTCTTTTTAAACAGGGAAGAGCTCAGGCACCACGCCAGGTTCAGGAAGCGTCACCACTGTTGCTCCTACAACAGAGAAATCTACAACCAAGGCCGTCGTCCCTGCTGCAACGCCCACAGAGAAGCCAAAGAAAGCCGAGTCAACAACGAGAACAGCGACAACGAAAGAACTTGGGGGGACTGCGGGCAGCACAGCCACGCATACGGCGGGAGCGGTTCCACCACCGCCCAGTTCAAGTTCTGGGACTTCAGTCACAAGGAAGACCCCCTCAGCCTCTCCGCAGCCCCCCGTCGCGTTTCCCGATACTTCTTTCGTAGCCCAGACCAAGGTACCCTGGGCTCAGCCCAAAGCAGTATATCCTTTAACTCTCTGCTTCCTTCTGAGGGAGTTTTTCCCCTGTGTGTTTTGGTTGAAGGTCTCCCTGCTATGTACAAGGCCGGGAGGAAGACAGGTGAAACCTTTCCGTTCCTTTCCCCCTTCAAATTATACACCGTTTTTGTTCAGCTTGCTCAGTAAAGTGCTCTCAGGACTTTTCTCTCTGGGCTCCACCTGCGTTATTTCCCTGCAGAGCCGAACAAGGGTGAGGCCAGAGGTTTGCATTTGTGGACAGCCTTTGTTTTCGCTAGAGATGCTGTTTCTCTCCCCCCCCCCCCCATTCCATGGGAATTCGTTCAGCCTTTTTGGTGTCTGTTTTTTCCCTAGATTGTTTGTGAAAAAGCGGTGCCACCAGAAGACCAGGCAATCATTTTGACCTTGAACCAATCCACGCCATGTGTAAGTACCTCCCAAGGCGTCTCTTTTTGGTGGTCTCATATGATTAGAATTTTATGGAGCTCCTCTCCTTGGGGGGGAAAAAGCACTATTTATCCTGGGGAGATAAATAGTGCGTGTTAAGTTGTGGGCGAACATATCAGACGACACAGCGATTCTTCCAAAGCAGCTCTTTATTTGTAAGCTGGAACAGAACTGAACTGAGGAGCTCAGTCAGCCTGCATATATAGAGCTCCACTAGAATGCAACAGTAACCATATTCTGTAACTATCCAATCACTGAACGTCACTTGCGATCCTTCATTTGCATAACTATCTACAGTATCCCCCTGCTGGCCCAGGGTGAGAACTTCAGTACATAACAGTGCTTTCCCTTTTGGATCGTTTTCTGCAACCCTCAAGTTTAAACAATGCTCAGTGTTCAGTTTCTTAAAATTGTTAGGCTGTGATAGCTCCCCGGTTGGCCTCATACTTTACTCACTGCTGCCGCCACCTGGCCACGAGTCCCTTCTTTGCCATCTCCACTACCCTGGAAAAAGCAATCCCCCCCTCTTTTGCATACAATTTATTAATTTTATGATAACAAAAATACAATAAAAAACCCCCCAAAGAACATCACAATCAAAATCATACATCTTAATTGACTTCCCTCCAACTCCTCCTCCTGGTTCCAATTTTTTTTTACTTATTTATACTTGTCCACAGAATCTCACACTCTTAACTATCCAGTTTTAAAACCTTATGCATATTATTACAAGTGACCTTTAAAAGTTCAACTAATGTGGAAATCAATACGCAAAGCTTACTGATTATGCCTGAACACCAGCAAAACCCTCCTGAGTAGATTTTAACACTCAGGCTAGTTGGTCCCAAGCTGTCCATGCTAGTAGCAGCACCTTGAATCAGCGAGATCCCACCTCCTCGCTGCTCCAGATAGCAAACTGCTTGTGGCATTCTGCAGATTCCAGACACTCTTCAAGGATTGCCCCGCATGCCACACACTTGCAGCAATCCAACTGGGTGTGGTTACAGCGGCCAGGTACCTATCTCAGCCATTGTATTTGCATATGGGAATGGATTCACATTTTAACTTTAAATGGGTGGTTTGAAAGCCGCCAGAACAAGCTCTGAATTGTCGGTATCGACTAAAAAAACCCCATCCAGCTGGGATTTTTAGGACTTAAATATTTGCAGGGTGCACTCTGCAAAGTGCTTGATGCAATGCCCAGCAGGTTAGTCCTACAATTCAGCTAAAAATAGACAGCGGGTAAAGTACAGTTATGGGGGCTCCCAGTTTCCAGTACCCTCCCTCCTGCCCCTGTGTTCCCTTGTGAGTTGAGTTTCAAGCGTGTGAATCGAGTGTCTTTCAGCTCATTATGGCAGCTGTGATATCATCTTTTCCGGCAGCCAAGTCAGGAAGTCTGCAGGTCTGATTTTCGCAGGGACATAACCGTTGTCGGAAATAATCGCTAACGACAAGCGCCAATTGCGTTTTGAAACAGACCCTCGTGAAATCCTCCAGAACTGCCTAACCCCACAGTTATTTGGGGTGTTCTGGGGGTATTCCCACAATCACAATAGCAATTTCCTTTCCCTCACCTTCCTTCGCTCCCCTGCAGGGCAAGATTCAGCTGTGAAATAATGGGTGTCTTCCGTCAGGCCTCTCTTAGGAGCAGAATTTCCCTCGCAGGAGGAGGAGAAATGAATAAAATAACCCTCCTTTGTCCCAGGTGGTTCTCAACAGATAACAAGACCCTCTGATGCTTGGAGTAGACAAGCACGTCAATTTCTTTCAGTTCCCGGGTTTCTTCAGTCTTAATTTTAGTTTTCCACATATAGGTGTCAGTTTTGCAATTTGTTTTGTCTTCTTTTTTTTAAAAAAAAATGCCTCAGTGTGCATTTCCCCTCACATAAACATTTGTCTGTGCACGTTGGCTTGCAAGGTGCATTTTTGTTATTTTCACCAATCTATGCACACTTCCTCTTGAAATGTGGTTGGACGTTTGCATTGCAACATTTCGGTAAAGTGTTCGTTTTGAAGGAGAGTTGCATTTCAGCCCCTGTGTCATTCCAGGAAGGGCAAATTGGGTTCACGGCAAAATTCAAACAGAGCCTGTTTTCCTCCCTTCCCCCAAGTCCTACCTGAGGCGTTCCACCCCACATTGAAAGCAGCAGCAGATCATGTAGATCGGTGGGAAGCAATTTCGGTGGATGGGTCAGCAAAGAAAGCCAAACCCGGATTTGGGTCTTTCCTAACACATTCCTCGAGGGCTCAGATGACCCACTTGCCTCATTCCAAGTTCCTCTTCACGAGGGTCACAAAGACACTTTCCATTTGGGGTCGTTTTCAACACTTGTTGCAACGTTCCTGCTCCTAGTAAATGCATAGGGTTGCGTTGTTGTTTAGTCATTTAGTCATGTCTGACTCTTCATGACCCCCTGGACCAGAGCACACCAGGCCCTCCTGTCTTCCACTGCCTCCCGCAGTTTGGTCAAACTCATGCTGGCAGCTTCGAGAACACTGTCCAACCATCTCGTCCTCTGTCGTCCCCTTCTCCTTGTGCCCTTCATCTTTCCCAACATCAGGGTCTTTTCCAGGGTTGCAATTGGTATATAAAGTCCTTAATGGCTTGGGTGCAGTTTACTTGAGGCATTGCCTTGCCCAATATATGCCCAACCAACAGCTCCCATTTGAAGTAAAGATAAAGGGACTCCTGACCAGCTGTGGCCGACTCTGGGGTTGCAACACTCATCTCGCTTTATTGGCCGAGGGAGCCGGCGTACAGCTTCCGGGTCATGTGGCCAGCAGGACTAAGCCGCTTCTGGCGAACCAGAGCAGCGCACGGAAACGCCGTTTACCTTTCCGCCGGAGCTTTACCTATTCATCTACTTGCACTTTTTAGCGTGCTTTCGAACTGCTAGGTGGGCAGGAGCAGGGACCGAGCAACGGGAGCTCACCTTGTCGCGGGGATTTGAACCACCGACCTTCTGATCGGCAAGTCCTAGGTTCTGTGGTTTAACCCACAGCGCCACCTGCATCACATAATCCCCGTTCTGCATTTGTAAGGACTCAATCTTTTCATGTGGCATCACTTAACACCTTGGAACTCCCTGCCTGTTGACACCTGCCTTCATTATACTTTTCCCTTCAGGAAATGGCAAAGTTACAATGGTTTCCCTCGTTTGCCTAGTGACGCCCAAAATTGGGTGTGGAGTTGACATTTGCAAGGGAGCCTTTTTCTGGACGTTTTCTTATTCTCCTCCAAACTCTGCCCTGATAGATAAAGAAGATAAGGAATCAGTGGGAGAGTGAAGGTGAAGCATGCCTCTTTCTTATTACCAGCTGTTTCTTATCACCAAATGCCCCTTATGCCAATTTGCCATTGTACCTCACATGCGTATTTAGCCGAGCTAAAGGCTGCTTAGTTCCAGCCTTAAACTTGTGGGAATCTCAGATTACAGTGGTACCTCTGGTTGCGGACGGGGTCCGTTCCGGAGGCCCGTTCGCAACGTGAAAAACCCGCAACCTGAAGTGCCGTATCTGCGCAGGTGTGTGGTACGATTTGGTGCTTGTGCGCATGCACGAAGCGCAATTTAGCACTACTGCGCATGCGCAAGCTGCGAAACCCGGAAGTAGCCCTTTCCAGTACTTCCGGGTCGCCACGAGACGCAATCTGAAACAACGTAACATGAAGCAAACTTAACATGAGGTATGACTGCACAGTGGTGCCTCGCAAGACGAAAATAATCCGTTCTGTGATTCTCTTCGTCTAGCGGTTTTTTCATCTTGCGAAGCAAGCCCATTGACAGATTAGCGGATTAGCGCTATTAGCGGCTTTTAGCGGCTTATCTGCTGATCGGATCAGCTGATAAGCGGCTTAGCGGCTTAGAAAAAGGGGGGGGAGGGGAAAAAACCAGCAGGAACTCGCAAGACATTGTCGTCTTGCAAAGCAAGCCCATAGGAAATTCGTTTTGCGAAGCACCTCCAAAACGGAAAACTCTTTCGTCTAGCGAGTTTTCCATCTTGCGAGGCATTCGTCTTGCGGGGCACCACTGTATTCTCTCTTTCTTGCTGGGGGGGAGTTGTCTCCTGAGCCTTTAATGTACCAACCTGGTCCGAAAACCCAGGAACCAAATTCCTGCTATAACTCCAACATGCTCAGGGTTTGATGTCTGACCGTTTGGGGTCAGTGTGGGGGTTTTCTTCCTTCCACCCCACCCTAATCTCTCTCTCTCTCTCTCTCCGATTCAGCATGTGTTTGGTTCTCGGTTTGTTGATTCAAGTGACATTACCTCATTCTGGGGAAGGGATGTTAGTTTTAGATTCCTGCTAGTGTGGGAATTCGATTAGCTCAGATTGTCCAGGCCTGTTAAGCCTTGCCAAAGAATGTGCAATGCTTGAAAGGCCATAGAGGGGTGCAAAGTAGGTTTGGGGGGGGAAGGGGTGGGTGGAGGGTACCCCGTGAAGGAACCATACTGGCCTCATCCAGTCGGCGCAATCCCAAAGGAAGCTTCATTTATGTATGTGGCTACAGCAGCAAGGATTCTCTGTGCATAGAAATCGAAGGAGGAGTGGGCATCTTCAAAGGGACAACGGTTGATGAAAATCTTGGAATATGCAGAGGTGGCAGAATTTAAAGCACTGATAAAAGAGACAAATTTAGAATCTTTTAAGGAAGACTGGAAACCCTCTCTAGTCTATATAAAAAAGGCTATTTCCCATACCTGAGGACCACAGCAGTGTAAGAAAACAGCAGACTGTATTAAGCAAACATGTTAGAGAGGACGAAATTAGACAAGAAGGAACCTTAAAATGCATCTGTATGTCACTTGGGTTAGAAACATCACTGTTGGCTTAGCAGGAAGTCGCTAGTTTTTTTGCATTGGAATATACCGTATTTTTCTGTGTATAAGACAGTGCTTTTTGCTAAGAAAAAATTTGGCAAAAATTCGGTTTCGTCTTATACACAGATAGTGAATGCAGGGAGGCGGAACGTGTGATTAATGGAGGCAGCAAGCAGGAGATTGGCAGCAGCGATTGGGCGGGAGATTGGTGGCTGCGGCAAGGCCTGCTGGTGATTGGCTGTGGCAATTGGGCAGGCGATTGGTGGCTGTGGCGAGGTGGGCAGGCGATTGGCGGCTGCGCCGAGGTGTGCGATTGGCAGTGGCTGTGGCAAGTGATCGGCAGTGGTGGTCAGGTGGGCGAGCGATTGGTGGAAGCAACCTCCCCCACCCCACCCCACCAAAAAAGCTAAACAACTTAATTTCTTAATTTTGGGTTAAAAAAAATAGGGGCCGTCTTATATATGGAGGCATCTTATACACGGGGAAATACGGCAATTGTCGAGTAACAAATGTAACTTTCATGTATGGAAAAATGAAGAAAATGTTATTAAATAAAAAAGAGCAAAAATGCCCCCTGTTCAGAAGAATCCTTTAAATAGTTGGTAGTAGCCATTCTGAGCATGCACAGAGTTCTTTCCCTCATAAATCAATGAGAGAGAGAGAGACGACACTCCCTTTCCCACCCCTTCCCCATCCTGGTTTCCCTCAAACCCCCTCCCATCTCAGCCTGTCCTCTTCCAACCCCTTCTCCTTATCCTCACATTTTGTCCCTGAGCAGCTTTGTTTAAAATCCTAAATTTGCCCCAGTGAGTCACTTTTGACTGTGGAAAGGGAAAGGGATATGATCTAGATTTTTTATTTTATTTTTTTGAGTGAGGGGAGGCAATGTTCAGGCGCAGCTCTGTTCTCCTGGAGACCTTGACTCCCTCCCCTTTAACAATCCATCTTAACAATGCCGTTCCACGCCCAGGGACCGTTCCTTCCTGTCTGGCAGGCCGCGGCGTCCTGTCCCCATCCCTTAGCACCTCCAAAGAGTCTTTCTCCAAATATTTAGACAAAGCAGTGGACAATCCAGGACATAGATTTCCCCCTTCGGCCTTACCCACCCACCCAGGAAAAGAAAGGGAGAAAGAGCTTTGCTCTGCTTTCAGCTGGGGAGGAAGGACACAGACATTTTGCCCACAGACGTAACTGCTACCACATAAAGTGAGCAAAGGAAAAAAACCAATTTTTTAGTGCGTTCCCACCTATCTTTTGCAACTCCCAGCTTCTTGACATTACATAGTTGCCTTGGTTGGTCCTGTTGTCGGTGCCTTTTCAACACTTCTTTGTATAGCTACCCAGATAAATTTATGCGTATATTTATTTTAAAAACTATTCATTTATCTATTTTTTGATTACGGTAGTACCTCAGGTTACAGACACCTCAGGTTACAGACGCTTCAGGTTTCAGACTCCGCTAACCCAGAAATAGTACCTCGGGTTAAGAACTTTGCTTCAGGGGGCCCCATTAGCTAAAGTGGTACCTCAGGTTAAGAACAGTTTCAGGTTAAGAACGGACCTCAAGAACGAATTAAGTTCTTAACCCAAGGTACCACTGTATTCTGTTAAATCTGCTGTTTCTCTCTCTCTCTCTCTCTCTCACACACACACACACACATATAATGTATATGTATATATATAATGTATATGTATATATATAATGTGTGTGTGTGTGTGTGTGTGTGTATATATATATATATATATGTGTGTGTGTGTGTGTGTGTGTGTGTGTGTATGTACATTTTTACTGGGGGTTTTCTAACATATCATTTCCAACATAACTTCTTGTCGTATACAATATTTTAGACTTCCGTCAACACCTCTGATGATTTTCTGTTCTTTATCACTTATTCTGCATTTCTTAATTTCTCTATTACTCTTAATTATCATTAACTAATAATTATCCTCATGGTCTTTCTTGCAATATTTCAAATAGCCATCCTTACAAAACTTCTTGCAATTCTACTAGTGGAATCCATTCATTACCATTACTTTTCAAATATTTCGTTTATTTACTCCAGTCTTCTAAGAATTTCTGGTCGTGCAGGTTTTGAATCCTTCCTGTTAATTTATCCAGTTCTTAATAGTCCATCAATTTCATCCGCCATTCTTATTTCATCTTGCTTCCATTTTTGTGCCAATAATATTCTTGCTGCTGTCACTGCATATAAAAACAACTTACAATCCTATCTATTAATATCATCTTAAATCTGCGAGAACAGGATGAGCCGTTATCCTGATCAAGCAGTCTCTTCTCATATTCTTATTAACTGAAGCTAAGTGATGCTGGTACAACCTTGTGGGTTAAGACTGTGCCATTTTAATGTTTCTGGGACACGGGTGGCACTCTAGTCTAAACCACTGAGCCTCTTGGGCTTGCCGATCCAAAGGTTGGCGGTTTGAATCCCCACTGCAGAGTGAGCTCCTGTTGCTCTGTCCCAGCACCTGCCAACCTAGCAGTTCGAAAGCACACCAACACAAGTAGATAAATATGTCCCACTGCAGCAGGAAGGTAAACAGTGTCTCCGTGTACTCTGATATCCGTCACAGTGTCCTGTTGCACCAGAAGTGGTTTGGTCATGGTGGCCACATGACCTGGAAAGCTGTCTGTGGACAAACACCAGCTCCCTTGGCCGGTAGGCGAGATGAGTGCCACAACCCCATAGTCGCCTTTGACTGGACTTAACCATCCAGGGCTCCTTTACCTTTTTAATATGTCCAGATATTGTGCATCAAGAGCCAGTGTGGTGTAGTGGTTAAAAGCGGTGGACTCGTAATCTGGTGAACCGGGTTCGCTTCCCCGCTCCTCCACATGCAGCTGCTGGGTGACCTTGGGCCAGTCACACTTCTCTGAAGTCTCTCAGCCCCACTCACCTCACAGAGTGTTTGTTGTGGGGGAGGAAGGGAAAGGAGAATGTTAGCCGCTTTGAGACTCCTGAAGGGGAGTGAAAGGTGGGATATCAAATCCAAACTCCTCCTCCTCTTCTTCTTCTTCTTCTCCTCGGGGGGTGAAGTCAAACCAGTGCGTCAGCAGTACCAAAATGACCTCCCCGGGACGCAAACCTGGGCAGTGAGTATGGAGGTCCTGGGCTGCTCAGACAACAAGACCCCTTTCTAGGCCTGCCTGATGGGATCCAAAGATATTCCACAAGGCAACGGAGGGTGAGGATCCGTTCTGACTTTACATGAAACAAGCATCCTTGAACCATTTCAGAACTGCAGCTTCCTTGAAGCCAGGCTGTTACCATGTGGACGGAGGAAGGGAGAGTCGGGTTTATTGTGATACTGAGTGGGGGTCCACGCCCTCTCTTGCATTCCTTTTTTAGGGGGCGGAAATGCGACCTTTGCAGGGGTGGCAGAAAGCAGCCCCTCCCTCGTCCCGCGAGGAGACCCTGTGGGAGTTACTATTCCTGTCGCTCTCCCAGCTGCAGGCTTCAGATAAAGAATGGCAGGGGACCAGGCGGAGGGATGGAGGCCAAGCCTGGTCCGGCTCGTGGTTTTGAAAAGAGGCAGCTTTTGAACTCCTCGCTGCCTCCTGGACTAAGCAGCCTGAAGAACAAGGGGAGATATCGCTGGAAAGCAGACCATGCACCCCTGCCCAAACTTTCCCCCTAGGAAGGTCACTTTGATTCTGCTTAACACAGTGCTTAACACCCCTGGAGGCACACTCCATTGTCTCTCAATAATAATAATAATAATAATAACAATAATTTATTATTTGTACCCCACCCTTCTGGCTGGGTCTCCCCAGCCATTCTGGGTAGCTTCGAACAAACATTAAAAATACATTAAAATGTCTCACATTAAAAACTTCCCTGAACAGAGCTGCCTTCAGATGTCTTCTAAAGGTCAGGTAGTTTTTTATTTCCTTGACATCTGCTGGGAGGGTGTTCCACAGGGCAGGCGCCACCACCGAGAAGGCCCTCTGCCTGGTTCCCTGTAACTTCGCTTCTTGCCGTGAGGGGACATTAAGCTTTTAATGTTTGATGCATTACTATATTTTAATATTTTGTTGGAAGCCACCCAGAGTGACTGGGGAAGCCCAGCCAGATGGGTGGGGTATAGATTATAAATTGTTATTATTATTTTATTATTATTATTATTATTATTATTATTATTATTATTATTATTATTATAAACAAGTTTAGATGGATGCAATAATGGAATACTGAATGGTATAGTTTTTGTAAAATATGCAGGGATTTATGATATGTAAAATGAACCATGGAAAGAGAAGAAGGGAAGTCATTGATATCTTAAGGATGTAAAATGAGTATTTTAAATTGCAAAACACAAAATTTAATAAAAATTATATTTATATAAAAAAGAAAGGCTCACAGCATTAACATTGCGAGTCTTCTCATGCCATGCATTGAAAGGGAGGCTTTCACATGGCAGCTAGGAGACTGAAGAGCTGCTACAGTCACTTGGAGGCTTCTCATCCCATTGATTCCCCGCCCCGGTTTCTGTGTGAACCCCACACTTTTCTCTCCTTTGAAGACTGTGATTGGCACTGCCCCTGTGTTGGGAAACGATTCCCACCAGGGTGGCAGCCGCCAGCAAGTTTGCCCTAGGCAAAGCCCTAACCGTGGCGAATTTTGTTCTTTCTTTCTACAGAACAGTTTGGAGAAGAGCGCCGCGAAAGAGGCTCTCTTGAATGTCCTCTGCAAAGCGGTGAAGCCCACCTTCAACCAGAGCCGGGATGGGTGTTTGGCAAGGCTGGCTTCCAAAGACGACCCCAAGTACTTGGCTGTCCTCGAGGTGGCCGTGTTGAGTAGGTACCACATGCGTTGTTGGGAGCCCCTAGGGCAGCCTTCGCCAACTTGGCGCCCTCCAGATGTGCTGGCTGCGGCTGATGGGAGCTGTGGTCCAGAGCATCTGGAGGGCACTGGGATGATGATGTTTTCCCGTGAGTAAGAACTAGGAACTTTCATACCTGTGCTCTGCTGCGCTGGTAGTTGCAGACCAGTCTAATAATAATAATAATTTGTTGTTGTTGTTTAGTCGTTTAGTCATGTCCGACTCTTCGTGACCCCATGGACCAGAGCAAGCCAGGCAGTCCTGTCTTCCACTGCCTCCTGCAGTTTGGTCAAACTCATGCTGGTAGCTTCGAGAACACTGTCCAGCCATCTTGTCCTCTGTCGTCCCCTTCTCCTTGTGCCCTCCATCTTTCCCAACATCAGGGTCTTTTCCAGGGAGTCTTCTTTTCTGATGAGGGGGCCAAAGTATTGGAGCCTCAGCTCTGTCCTTCCAGTGAGCACTCAGGGCTGATTTCCTTAAGAATGGATAGGTTTGATCTTCTTGCAGTCCATGGGACTCTCAAGAGTCTCCTCCAGCATCATAATTCAAAAGCATCAATTCTTCGGCGATCAGCCTTCTTTATGGTCCAGCTCTCACTTCATTATTTGTACCCCACCCATCTGGCTGGGTCTCCCCTGCCACTCTGGGCAGCTTCCAACGAAGATTAAAAATACATTAAAATGTCACACATTAAAAACTTCCCTGAACAGGGCTGCCTTCAGATGTCTTCTAAATGTCACGTAGTTGTTTATTTCCTTGACATCTGATGGGAGGGCGTTCCACAGGGCGGGTGCCACAATTGAGAAGGCCCTCTGCCTGGTTCCCTGTAACTTGGCTTCTCGCAGTGAGGGAACTGCCAGAAGGCCCTCGGTGCTGGACCTCAGAGTCCGGGCAGAACGATGCGGATGGAGACGCTCCTTCAGATATACTGGATCGAGGCCGTTTAGGGCTTTAAAGGTCAACACCAACACTTTGAATTGTGCTCGGAAACGTACTGGGAGCCAATGTAGGTCTTTCAAGACCGGTGTTATATGGTCTTGGCGGCCGCCCCCAGTCACCAGTCTAGCTGCCGCATTCTGGATTAGTTGTAGTTTCCGGGTCACCTTCAAAGGTAGCCCCACGTAGAGCGCAATGCAGTAGTCCAAGAGGGAGATAACTAGAGCATGCCCCACTCTGGGGAGACAATCTGTGGGCAGGTAGGGTCTCATCCTGTATACCAGGTGGAGCTGGTAAACAGCTGCCCTGGAGACAGAATTGACCTGCACCTCCATGGATAGCTGTGAGTCCAAAATGACTCCCAGGCTTTGCACCTGCTCCTTCAGGGGCACAGTTACCCCATTCAGGACCAGGGAGTCCCCCACACCAGCCCACAGGAAACCTTTTGCCCAACATTGGACTGGAACCCACAACCCCAAGATAAAGCGTCTCATGCTTTAATGACTGAGCCGAGTGTGTTGCTATTCCACACAGTTTTCTGCACCGCCTTAAAAAGGTAAATAAATAGTTTCTATTCTCCTCACCTTTTGTTTCCTTCTGTTAGCAAACTCTGCAGATAAGGAGCTGTTTGAGGCTTTGGCGGCGAAGATGGAAGAGCTGGAAAAGGTAAGGAGAAAGTTTGAGGAAGTCCCATTCCTTCGGTTTGTCGCCTTTTCAGTCAGGCATCTTCAGATCTTTAGCTTGAAGTGTTGCTTGGCAACCGGCCGTCGCCAACTGGGGTTCAAGGACAGCCCTTCAAGGTGTGTAAGGATGAAGGATGCTTTGCTGAGTGATTCTCTGAAAGAGGCAGGAAAGCAAAGCAGTTGCCCATATACGATACGATACGATACGATACGAAAATCTTTATTGTCATTGTTCTCTACAGAACAACGAAATTGAAAAAATCTACATCAGACATTCAAAAACCAACAAGCCTGCTATCCCAGCCTGGTTAGCCCCCTAAAAACTCAGATACCCCATAATTAAATACAATATACTCCCATAGAAACTACCTTACACTGCGTTTAAAACCAAAATCTTATTTGGGTAGAAACTGTTTCTCAGGTGGCTAGTCCTAGTCTTTATAACCCTGTACCTTCTTCCAGAAGGCAGAAGCTGAAAGAGACCATTTCTGGGGTGCGCACTACTATCCTGCACTATCTCTGCACTTTCTTATGACACCTGGAAGCCTATCTCTTGCCCCTCACAATATTATTTGTGAGGTGGTGCCCTTGTGGGGGGGGGGGGCTGATTTAAGCCCTCTTAAATCAGCAGCAGAGAGACAGTGTAGCCTAGTGGTTAGAGTGTCGGACTAGGAAAGTGGTCAATGGAACGCTTTTCTATTTTATTTTTAAGGAATCCAAAGGTGATTTGGGAAACTGCAGGGCAGTTAGCTTAACGCATGTTCTGGGGAAACGAGTGGAAATCATGATTAAAGATAGAATTAGCAGGAACCGGTTTGGGCGAAGTAGACACGGCGGAGATTTTGCAAGGGCAAGTCAGCCGTGCCTCACTCGCCTTTCAGAGGGCAAAGGAAGTAGATGAATAGAGGTGGTCCAGTTGATGTTGTGTCCAGTTGACATTGAGGCAGTGTGGTGTAGTGGTTAGAGTGTTGGGCCTGGGAGACCTGGGTTCGAATCCCCACTCGCCCAGGAAGCTGACTGGGTGACCTTTGGCCGGTCATTGCCTCTTGGTCTAACCAACCTCACAGGGTCGTTGTGAGGATAAAATGGGAGGGGAGGAGGTCCTTGGAGAAAAAGGTGGGAATATGTAATTAATAAATAAAGCAAGTAACAGTTGAGCCAAGATGTCAGACATCCCCCAAGGGATAAGAAGGGAGGTTGAGGCCTCTTCGGAAACACAGAAGAGCCAAGGGGATTTAAACTTGGTGCTATATTTTTAGCCTAGTTTGTATTTAGAAATTGGGGGAGTTTAGGGGGAAACCCCTTCAAAAACGGGGCACGTGAACCCTGAGTTTTGAGGGGACTGAATAGCAGAATTAGATGGGGGTCTAAGGGGTTGGGCAGATGAGTGGTACTCGGCTACGTTTTACTCAAGAGAAAGCCCTGTGAAGAGGGATGCGGGTGGCGCTGTGGGTTAAACCACAGAGCCTAGGACTTGCCAGTCAGAAGGTCGGCGGTTCGAATCCCCGCGACGGGGTGAGCTCCTGTTGCTTGGTCCCTGCTCCTGCCAACCTAGCAGTTTGAAAGCACGTCAAAGTGCAAGTAGATAAATAGGTACCACTCCGGCGGGAAGGTAAACGGCGTTTCCGTGCGCTGCTCTGGTTCACCAGAAATGGCTTAGTCATGCTGGCCACATAACCCGGAAGCTGTACGCCGGCTCCTTCGGCCAATAAAGCGAGATGAGCACCGCAACCCCAGAGTCGGTCACGACTGGACCTAATGGTCAGGGGCCCCTTTACGTTTTTAAGCCCTGTGAAATTAATGGACCTAGCTCAGGCATATTTGTCAATTTCAGTGGGCCTACACTTGAGCAAAACTTAGTTGAATAACACCCAATGGCGCTTCTCTCCCCTCCTCTCCACACACACTTAAAAAGGAAAAAGAGCCTTATTTAATACGTTTGCATCCCACTTTTCCTCCCAGAAGTGCAAAGCGCACCATGCAAGGCTCTCCCGCTCCAGTCATTTTGTCCTGCGGGGTGGGTTAGGCCGAGAGACAGTGCCCTGGCCCCAGGTCACCAACTGAGCTTCATGGCCGAGTGTTGATTTGAACACGGGTCTCCCCAAGTCCTAGTCCAACGATCTTCACTGCTGCACCCATTGCAACTGCTCGTACAGCAACCACAGCTGACTCTCTCCATCAAGTTTGCATTTCCTGGTCTGGGATGCCCTGGGAACAAGGCACATTCTGTCCCTTCCTGCTAGTCTAGGAAACGCAGCTGGCAGGGTGGAGAGCCTTGATGGGGTCATTGTGTGAGCAACCACAGTGGAGCTTCTTTTAAAAAAAAATGTGGTGAACACGGTAACCTCCCTTCAGTCATCTAATCTTCTAAGTCAGATGATCAGCTTGGTTTTTTATTTAATAATTTTTAAAAGTATTTTAAGGGACAGACCCCCGGTGTCTCCTGAAAGTAGTAAAATTCCACATCCTCTGGGGATTAACGCTCCTGAAAATTTTAATTTTTTATTATTATTGCATTTTTATGCTAACTTTCTCTCCAAGGAGCTCCAAGTGGTTCTCCCCCTCAGTGTCCAATTTAGGGCGGTGGTAACTGCAAAATAACAATCATCATCATCTCTCTAATACTTCAGAAATTAGAGTAAATGAGTTACAATTAAGTAAGAAAAATGGCAGCAACCAGGACAGGACAGGACAGATTCAGTAATAATAATAATAATAATAATAATAATAATAATAATAATAATGTTGTTTAGTCGTTTAGTCGTGTCCGACTCTTCGTAACCCCATGGACCAGAGCACGCCAGGCACTCCTGTCTTCCACTGCCTCCCACAGTTTGGTCAGACTCATGTTTGTAGCTCCGAGAACAGTGTCCAACCATCTCGTCCTCTGTCGTCCCCTTCTCCTTGTGCCCTCCATCTTTCCCAACGTCAGGGTCTTTTCCAGGGAGTCTTCTCTTCTCATGAGGTGGCCAAAGTCTTGGAGCCTCAGCTTCAGGATCTGTCCTTCCAGTGAGCACTCAGGGCTGATTTCTTTCAGAATGGATACGTTTGATCTTCTTGCAGTCCATGGGACTCTCAGTAATAATAATAATTTGTTATTTATACCCCCCCATCTGGCTGAGTTTCCCCAGCCACTCTGGGCGGCTTCCAATCGAGTGTTAAAAACAATACAGCATTGTACTGTAAAAGGGGAGGTTCCCACAAAACGAAGATAACTGATGACCGTTTGCAGCGCTCTTCCAGAGCAGTACGAGGAAGATGCTAAATGCACCAACGTGGAGCGGGCTTTTCATAATTTAGGGGTTGCCACAGAGAAAATCCTCTCCCAGGTCATTATCCCCCACGCTTCCAAGGGCAGGAACCACACACAGAGCCCCTCTGCCCACCTTAAGAAGGTCAGTAGCCATGCAGATGGCATTTCAGATATTGGGGGCTTAAGTCTTTTAGGGATTTAATCACCTTGAATCGGGCCGTGGGACAAAGTGGCCACCCGCGTAGGTGTTTTGAAACAGGGCTTTTGCTGTTTTGGAACCCTGGCCAGTAATTTTGCGCCCATTGACGTTTTCAGGTAAGTCTTCAAGGGCAGATCCACGTAGCTTGCATTGCAGTAGCCCAGCCAATGCCCCTCTCTCCGTGGTGACTCCTCTGCTCCCAGCCATTCACCCCCCTCTTCCTTTGACAGATTGGAGTGAAGAACATCACCCACGGTGGCAGGAGCAGGGACCCCGACATAGAGGACCGCTTCAGCATGCCTCTGATCATCACCATTGTCTGCATGGCCGCCTCTCTGCTACTTGGCGCCGCCATCTACGGCTGCTGCCACCAACGCCTCTCCCAAAGGAAGGACCAGGTAAACAGGCTTTTTGCATTTTGCGCCATCAAAATGGGCCTCGCAAGAGTTGTAGGGCCAAGCTTCACACCCCTGACCCTTGAGTTATCCGCTCCGAGCCAGGGTCTCCCATATCCCACTTCACTTGCAGGCATCAGCAATGCTCACCCTAACCCTCTGCATTGCAGAGTGTCAGTAGCCTATCTGTCACAATTCACAGTGCATCAGTGAAACTAAACTGCTCAGGCCTTGTTAGCACAGCAGCTCTTCCCAGTAGGTCTTGCCCCAATGGACAGTGGCGAGGACCAATGGTCTCTGCCTTTCCAGAGTCATCTCCTCACCTGGGTCTTTCCCAAGCAATCTGAGACTCCTCGCTTTGTCTCTGCTCTGCCCTCTTCATACCTCTTCTGCTTCTGGGAGCCCAGGGAGGAGCAGAGCTAGTCGTAGCATGAGGGTAGACCCTCGTGGCATCTTCACCAGCCTGACTCATATCTGCCTCTTCAGCTTCTCTTTCTGATTCTGGACTTCTCTCTGCCACATACTCTCCCTGCTCACTAAGCCCTATTGCCTTGCTAGCTTCTGACACCTCCTCCTCCCAGCCTTCTCCCTCTGACCCAACTCTATGGTAAACTCTATTGGAAGTGGGTGGCACTGTGGTGTAAACCACTGAGCCTCTTGGACTTGCCGGTCAGAAGGTTGGTGGTTCAAATCCGCACAACGGGGTGAGCTCCTGTTGCTCTGTCCCAGCTCCTGCCAACCTAGCAGTTTGAAAGCACGACAAAGTGCAAGTAGATAAATAGGTACCACTTTGGCAGGAAGGCAAACAGTGTTTCTGTGTGCTCTGGCTTCCCTCACGGTGACCCGGAAAGCTGTCTGTGGACAAACACCGGCTCCTTTGGCCGGTAAGCGAGATTAGCCCCAGAGTTGCCTTTGACTGGACTTAACCGTCCAGGGGTCCTTTACCTTTGTTGTTTAGTCGTGTCCGACTCTTCGTGACCCCATGGACCAGAGCACGCCAGGCACTCCTGTCTTCCACTGCCTCCCGCAGTTTGGTCAAACTCATGTTGGTAGCTTCAAGAACACTGTCCAACCATCTCGTCCTCTGCCATCCCCTTCTCCTTGTCCCCTCCATCTTTCCCAACATCAGGGTCTTTTCCAGGGCGTCTTCTCTTCTCATGAGGTGGCCAAGGTATTGGAGCCTCAGCTTCAGGATCTGTCCTTCCAGTGAGCACTCAGGGCTGATTTCCTTCCGAATGGAGAGGTTTGATCTTCTTGCAGTCCATGGGACTCTCAAGAGTCTCCTCCAGCACCATAATTCAAAAGCATCCATTCTTCACTGATCAGCCTTCTTTATGGTCCAGCTCTCACTTCCATACATCGCTACTGGGAAAACCTTTACCTTACCGCAACTCTATGGTTTCAGCTTTTTTCAGTCCCTGTTCATATGTCTCCTACCCAAACCCCCTGGTCCCCGCCTTACAGCAGCGCCTGACCGAGGAACTTCAGACGATGGAGAACGGTTACCACGACAACCCGACCCTGGAAGTGATGGAGACCTCCTCGGAGATGCAGGAGAAGAAGGTCAACCTGAACGGGGAGCTTGGAGACAGCTGGATCGTCCCCATGGACAGCCTAACAAAAGACGATCTGGAGGACGAAGAGGACACACATTTATAATTGTTTGGGGCTTTTTGTTTCGTTTTTTAAAGAGAGAACAAACTTTGTGCTAAGCAAAAATTTCGAAAACACGGAAAACTCAAAACTTGCAGCCACAAGTGCCGACATGCAGAAGAGGCCTCGCGGTTATTGGGCGAGAGGATTTGTCAAGGGGGCATCTGCCGTGGCCAAATCCTTTTTGTTTTGTTTGTTTGGTTTTGTTTTCTAAAATCCCATTAGCTTTCTACGCAAATTCTATGTGTTGGTGTGTGTATATGTGTACATATATATATATTTTTAATGACTGTGCCTCCTATTTAAGTGTTGAGCAGGGCAGACAGGAGATTCTCCCGCTCCCTTCCCCCTCTGGATGCCAAGGGACCATGAGAGCAAGGCTGGATGTGATGCTCATTTTAACAGGAGCCAAGTTTCTAGTCACCATGGCTGCAGAGAACAAGGTGGGAGCGCCTGTTCAGAGGACAGAGTTGGAGCTTAACTTCTGCCGTTTGGAGGCAGCTTTGCAAGGCATCGCTCCCTCACGGTTAGCGGCCGCAGGGGGCGCATTATGCAAAAACTCAACCAGATATGCAAAACCCGAGGTGCATTGGGCTCCGGCGTACAGGAGACTCTGAATATTGGCAACAGGGCACAGCTAAAAAAGGCTGTCTCTCTCTACCTGCCCCCACCCCAGGTCGTCCTATCACTCCACTTGTTTTCTCCACGCATTAAAAAACATTCTCCCGATCTTCGTAGGTCAGGATCAGGCCATTAACTAGCCCGTTCCAGTACGTAAGCATTTTGCAACAGCTGGCGCCTGCAGTGAATCTGTGCCAGCCATGCAAGGAGGATTCAAGGTTTTTTTGCATTCTTCCTGTAGAATGCAAATTTGGGCCCGGGGTTTTTGTGTGTGAGAGAATGAAGCACTGCAAAACCCAAATGGACTACGACTGGAGCATTAGCCCAGTGGCACAACTTCAGATTTCAGGAGAGAGATTTGTATGCAGGAACATAGGAGCTGCCTTATACTTGACTAGAAGACACTGGGCTCATCTAGCTCACTGTTCTACACTGGCCGACAGTGATTCTCCAGGGTTTGACCAGTTTTACCTGGAGATGTTGGGGCATCGCACCTGGGACGTTCTGCATGCAGAGCAGATGTCCCACCGCTAAGCTGTGGGCCGTCGCCTTGTACATGGGAGCAAGGCAAGGCGCGCAGCAAGGTTTATAGGCCCACTTTGAAAACTGTTCCAAGACTAAATATCAAAAAGAGAAAAAGAGGGGAGGACATAATATGCATTGAGCTAAAGGGATCAGCATTAATCTGCGCACTTCCCCTTCCAAGAGCATCTCATGTTTTTCTTCTTACTAATAGCTATAGCAATATTTAGTCAATGCAAGTTGAAACAGCCACCCGTTGCTTTTATCGAAAGAGAAGGTGGAGGGTTTTGTGCCTTTGACATGCATGGTTGATCCATAAACCCATTTAATGGTGCAATTTAGGGTGTAAAGCTACTGAGTGAGCTAACTTGCATGTGCAATAGGGGATCTTAGCTGTGGGGGTCTGAAACAGTGGAACGTTTGCAAAGGGAAGCTTGTGTCTCTGTGGAAAGGGAATTGGATGATGGCCCAAAGCCTTTCATGCTCCCAAATTTGCCCTTTTTTAAAAAAAAAAAAAAACCACATTGTTCTTGTCATGCTTTGGAAAGCATGACCTTTCCAAAGCGTCGATTAATTTAAGCCTAGTTATTGGATTTCGCAATCATCGAATGAGATGCTCTTATGGACTTTACACAAATCGTCGTGGGCGGAAGGAACCAACCCTACAACTGTTCTGAACCCATCGCAAGTCCCTTCTTCGTCCCCTTGCACATTTGATACGGGAAAGTTGTTGAGAACATCTCATCATGCTTTTCGAGATAAGTTAGAGGAACGGAAACGGCTAAAAAAAAAATGAGACCCTGTCCTAGTCCTATTCAGAAGACAAGATTAAGAATGAGATAAAACATGCCTTAAGTCCCATTAATAAAAGACAATGTGATGGCTTTTGATGAATCTGCCCCTTTGTCTTCCCTCAGCTGTGGGTCCTCTGAGGAGAGACAATGGGAAGATGGGTGGATCCTTCGATATTTCCTTCCCTCCCTCTTTTTTAAAAGCAGATTTATGACAGCTATTTGGATTGTATCTTAGGTCAAATATAATTTTGGAACCCGCCGTCAAAAATTGGTAGGTTCCTAATCCATTTGAACAGGAACTCCCAACTCCCAAACATTGGCAAAGCCATTCTCTGGGCAGGAGATGTAAATTTAGAGTCTCTTACTAGCCTGGCTTGAGTTCGGCGCAGGAGGAAGGAAGCGTTCAAATGTCAGAGTGCTCAGTCCTTGCATCTTCCTGTATCAGCCCAGGGAGATTCCAGGGAAAAGGGGATTCTAGCAGCTCCTATTAAATACCTTGCCTTCGCAGAAAAGATCAGCGTAACATTTTCCTATCTTCATTGATAAATACTAGAGTGGCTGTGCCACACGGATTTTTTATTTTTAAAGAAACTATTTCTGGCATTCTGCTATAGCCATAAGAAAATTAATGTTGTCTTGCAGGCTCACACCAAGGTCTCTTCTTAAGAGACTGGCAACTGGAAGCTTTGAGGGGGCCAAATTTGGCAATACGTCCCCTTATCCCAATCTCTGCCTCCATCACTCTCCCACCCTTCCCATTCCAAGGAAAGGGCTTCTGAGACCCTTGTTTCTTAGTGCATGGCTGCTAATGGATGGAGAGGAACCTGTTCTCTTCAGCCAGGTGTGTCAAGAGGTATAATAATAATAATTTATTATTTATACCCCGCCCATCTGGCTGGGTTTCCCCAGCCACTCTGGGCAGCTTCCAACACAATATTAAAATACACTGAGGCCTCAGACATTAAAAGCTTCCCTAAACAGGGCTGCCTTCAGATGTCGTCAAAAAGTCTGGTAGTAGTTGTTCTCTTTGACATCTGGTGGGAGGGCATTCCACAGGGCGGGTGCCACTACCGAGAAGGCCCTCTGCCTGGTTCCCTGTAACCTCACTTCTCGCAGTGAGGGAACCGCCAGAAGGCCCTCGGCGCTGGACCTCAGTGTTCGGGTAGAACGATGGGGGTGGAGACGCTCCTTCAGATATACTGGACCGAGGTAGTGATGGCATGGGGGAGATCGGAGCGTAATTCTGCGCAGCTCAGATCTTTCAAGTGGGTACCAGCTCTGGGCTGGGGCAGTGACATCAGTAGCCCACTTACTTCACCTTCCAGTGAAAGCGTCGTTTCCTCAACAAAGCAACCAAAGCTAATGTGGCCCTCAAGGTGTTGCTGGACTACAACTCCCATCATCCCTTGCAGGCTGGGGTTGATGGGAGCTGGAGTCCAGTAGAAGTGCCACTGGTTTATCTCCTAGCTGGTGCTGGAACCCGACTTGTCTCGAGAGACAATGGAGTGCGCTTGCGGGGGTGAAGTCAAACCGCTGTGTTAGCCGCACCAAAATGACCTCTCTGGGACGCAAACCTGCGCAGTGTGCATGGAGGTCAAGGGCTACCCAGATGACAAGACGCCCATCCTCAGCCTGGCTGGTGTGGTCCAAAGGTCACAGAAATTAGTGTTTTTTTCGGGGGAGGACCAATTGTCATCTAGTCCATCACCCCCAGCAATAAAAGGTGCAGCAATAAAACAGCTCACACATTTGCAAAGCAGAGCAGGATTTGGTATAGTTTCACATTGGATGCGTTGAGATTCCTGTATTGCCCAGGGTTGCACTCTTTGATTTTATGAGTCTCCATCCTTGCAGGAGAGCCTTCCTATTGTATTATGTGCCTTGGGAGCAGCTGTGGTGCACATTGAGGGCAATGGGCTCCACCAAAGGACAAAGGGCACTTTGCTATTGTCACCATGGAAACGGAGGGCGTTAGAGAGTCCTTTGCCTGTTTGTCAGATCTGCAGAGTAAGTCAAGAGATCAGGGGTTGCCTTACAACCCTTCTTTTTAATATAATGTAGAGCAGACCTATTCAGACGACCAAAAATATGCACCTCTTTCTGATATTGGGTCAGGGGGACAAAATACGAAAGTGTTGCAAATAGATTTCCCCCCAGTTACTAGTCTGTGGAGATATAAGACAATCTGAAGGGGACGGGGGGCAGGAAAACAGACTTTCTTGCAACTTCCCCGATTTTCTTCCTCTACAACTAGACTATCAACAATTCAGTCCCCAAAAAAGTTAGATCGGGTTATTTGGTTATGTTAGTTGCTCTGCTCCAGCTATTTTTCAGGTGTGCTGTTACTCGAAAGGGTGCTTTAATGTGTTGCAAAGGAGACCGAGATTGCAAAAATAAGTCACACACACAGACACGGTTCATGCAAATGAAAGATGTGAACTTCTGGTTAAGACAAGGACCCAAAAGCGACCGCAAAGTTTAAATTTTGAGAATACTAATTACCCCTTCAACATGGCACTACGAAGGTACTAGCAACTTGGGAACACTGCTAGGTCCGCCAATTGCCCAGTTTGTTTGTTTTTTATTGCTGCTACTGCAATTTACTATTTTTTTGTTAAATCGTACTTTCTGGTGGCTCCAGGATTCTGATGTTGTATGATTTAAAACCACACAGCGAAGCAGGTTGAGGGGAGAGAGGAGGTGTGAAGATGTGTAATTTCTATGTTATTGATATGTTTGTAATGACAGAAAAGAAAGTTAATAAAATTTTATTTTTTAAACAAGTGGGGGGGGGGGGGAGAAGGCAGAGCCGTCCCCAGATTTGACACAGAGTCTCCCACATCCAGAGCCAATGTGTTTTCAACTGTACCCTGCGGGTCCTCGATGCAAGTTTTCGTTTGCGAATGGACTGCAATGTGCGCCTAGCCCCTTTTGATTGTGATAATGCATCTGAATGCTACTTTTTATGCACTGTGCAGCTTCCTCAGCGCACACTTAACTGCGCTGAAACAGGAGTCTGATCTACACTGGGATTTTAACAGAGGAACTGGATTGTAAAGATTATCGTTGCATTTTCCTACAAAGTATATTTTGAAGACACCACTTATTTCTGTCAATAAAAGTTTCTTTTGTGAAGGGCTGGTGGCCCCTCTGTTTCTCTCTTCCCCCCCCCCCCCAGTCACACGAGTTGGCGGTGGTTGGGAAATCTTACGACTTTCTCACGTTGCAAAATCTCTTTTCCAGTTTCTAAACTTGCCCGATTAAACCGGTTTATATCTGCATCTCAAAACTGGGAAGTGCAATGTCTGGAAATGAAAGATTCCTTTTATAAGGGGTGGGGGGGACAGAATGTACATGTGGGCAAGGGTGTGTGATTACAAAAAGGGGCCTGATATGCAAAGATAAAATTTATATCCCATTGCCGCACCTACTTTTGCTTCCCTCTCCCCATTCACTGGCCAGTGGCCCCTAGCACATGATCTAGAAGTCAATGTGGCCCTCAGCCTGAGAAAGGTTTTCGTCCAGTCATTTCAATGGATCTACAATCAAGTGACTTTTAACACTGGACAGCAGTCGCTGCAAGAGGAGAGCCAACTGGACGGATTTGTGATACATTCACATATTGAAATATTGAAATACTTTATTGTCACTTGTACAACTTGTATACAGGGAGATTACACAAGCACCTCCCACTCAGCTCTCTTAGTCTTAATTCCCCTTGTTCACTGACGCACACCTACCAAACCCAAATGTCAGTTGCCCTGTTGTTATCTTTTCATTCAGCAGCCTAACAGCCCACGGATAGAAGCTGTTCTTTACCCTGTTGGTGCGACTAATCATGCTTCTATATATCTTCTGCCCCAGGGCAGGAGATCAAGAAAGTGCCGGCCAGGGTGTGAATCATCCCTGAGAATTTTCCTCACTCTCCTGAGGCAACGTTCTTCCGCTATTTCATCCAGCTGATTCATGGGACAGCCCATAATATCTCGTGCTGTATTCGCCACCCTCTGTAGGCACTTCCTATCAGTTGATGTCAAACCAGCGTCCCACACTGTGATGCAGTATGAAAGGACTCTTTCTATTGTGGACCGGAAGGAGGAGATCATCAAATGTTGATTGACATCATTCTTCCACAATACTCTGAGGAGAGGGAGTCTCTGTTGGGCTTTCTTAACCACCTGGGTTGTATTGATTTTCCAAGTAAGGTCTTCACTGAGATAAACTCCTAGGAATTTAAAGGAAGAGATTCTCTCCACACAGCCACAGTGGGGCTAGTTCTCCTCTCTTCCTCTGAAATCAAGGTCCGTGTTTTAAATCTCGCTAGGCAACTAAGCAGCAAAACCAAAATTTCTACCGAAGCGCTGCAAGAAGTGATTCCCGTGACAAGATGGGCATTGATTTTTGTTTTTATTAAGAAAAAAAAAATGAACAAAATACATTCTCTCTCCGTATATACATTACATACAGCATAATTCTACATTGGTAAATGCTCTCATATCATTCCAAAGCAATCCTTAATACTTCAACCTGGGGTCACAACCATTTTCCTTATGCCGAGATAGGAGGAGGGAGGACGGGGGGAGAACACGAGGGGAAATTTATACTGCAGGCTGAGAAAATGGGGAGGAAGTATCCGAAAACAGCCAACAGCAGTTAGCACAGCATATGACACAACTCAGCTCCCAAAATCCCACCCTCCCCTGAAGACGTCACTGTAGAAGGAAGGAAAGAAGGATTTAACTCTCGGCTCACCCGGCGGAAGATTTCGAGTCAGGCAAAACGTCCCATGTTAAGTGCAGTCCAGGTCTCTCCTGGCGTGGAAGGCAGAATCATAGAACTGTAGAGCTGGAAGGGACCCAAGGGTCATCTAGTCCAACCCCCACAAGACAGGCAGAATCAGTAGTCCAGAGCCCTAACCACAGGCGTCACCAAACCGCTGCCTCCGATCCCTGCTGGCGGCCTGATCGGGAGCTAATTACGGGGAACAGGGTAGGAAATGGGTATGTCTGACTCCACTGGGGCACAGACTTATAAACCCTCGCCTGCCTCCGTCAACTGCGCTGAAAATGAATCGGAGTTGTCCACTCCAGTGAGGTTTCTCCAAGAGAACTTCCTGGAAGATTGGCATTTATTTCCCAAGCTGGTGAATCCAGATGTTTTGGGCTACAGCTGCCATCAGCCCCAGACAGCATACCTGCAGCTGCAGTCCCAAAAAAATGGTATCACCAGCTGTTTGTGGGGCTGTGGTAAACTTCAATCCAGATGGGCACATGGGAGAGGGCAGTGCTTGGGGTTTGTTGTGCCTCTGGAACCATGTCTTGGGGGCCACCTTGTCTCTGATCCCAAAGTGTTCCCCAATTCAGTTTTTTTTCTTTTTAATATCAGTTTTCTTCCACATACATATATACACACCCATACCAGAATTGGGAGTCTCTAAAGCCAGGTGTAAGCCATCTTCAGGCTCACAAGAAGTGTGGTATTCACAAAGGAGCTAAGTGCAAAACACTGTGAAACACTTTGAAGGAACAAGGTTCTGCTGAGCATCTGCGCAGACCACAAAAAACCTTTCGGTCTCAGAACTGCCTCCAGTCTTTTTGGGCAGAGACACTGTCCTGGTTTTCCCACAACTGTTCTCTGTGTCCTGCATGTGGTTGGCCATTGTGCAAAACAAGATGTTGACCTGGACAGCCAGCATTACTCTTCCTATGTTCTTAGCAGCCTAATCTGGAGAGGGGAGCCTTCTTGTTGCTGTTGTCAGAAACCCTTTCGCCCTCTACTGAAAAATCACCCAGAGCCAACAGTTCCCCATCTACCTCTTGCCCATCCTAGCTCTAAAATGCATCTAGCAGGATCCCTTTCCCAAAAGTACACAAGCAGGCTTAGCTCAGCTTTGCAGGACATTTTAATAATAATAATTTTATTATTTATACCCCTATACCTCCCTTATGGTCATGCCCTCAGATAGCAGACCATAAAAGTGGACCAAGCAGATTCGCTGATGGGCAAGTTCTCCCAAGGTACGTCCTACAAGCAGAAGCCTTGATAACTTCACGCCACTTCCTTCATAATGGCAGTTTCTTCCAAATAATCTTGAGGATTTTAGTTGGGGTAGTGTTTAGAATTGGAAATAACTTCCTCCCTACCCACCACTTGGGACTTCAGCTTTTAACGTTTTCTCTGGGGAGGGTCGACAGAGGAGTTGAACTAGTACAGACCCAGCCAACGTGCAACGCACGTCTAAGAAACCAACACCAATTTCAAGCTGACAGTAAGACAAGTTCCTGAAACAAGCATCCACAGCAGTGTGCGTGTGCGAGGTTCAAGGAAGCAGCAGCACCTTAACAAGCCGGGAGCTTTAGTGTTTTCATGACGACGGAGCAACGTGCACAAAAGGAATCCTAATCATCCGAGACCTGTAGGCGTTTTACTGTTCACTATTCCAAGGGGGAAAATCTGTGGAGGCAAAAATACATTTCCTCCAACACAAAAGAAACCTTTAAGAGACATGTTTATGATATTGCAAATACCACAGAGCAGGTTAATACAGATTTTATATTCCTCTTCCCTCCCCGTTACATAGCCTCAACCACTTAATTTATGGAACGAAAGCCTGATACTGATGTGCTGTTTGGTTTCCTGCACTTTACAAACCTGATGTGGCTGGGAAGTGCTTATGAGGAATGATTGAGGGAGCTTGAGATAGATGGAAGAGAAGGCTGAGATGCTAGCCATCTTCATAAACGAATTTCAACAGGGACAAATGTAAGGTTCTGCACTTAGGCAGGGAGAACCAGATACAAGGTGGTGGACGTCTGGCTTACTAGCAGTACATGTGAAAAGGATCTAGGGGTCTTGGTGGACCACCAGCTTAATACTGAGTCAACAATGTGATGCAGCAGCAAAAAAGGTAATGCTATTCTAGGCTGCATCAACAGAAGTATAGTGTCCAGATCAAGGGAAGTGATAGTACCACTCCATTCTGCCTTGGCCAGGCCACACCTGAAATACTGGGTCCAATTCTGGGCACCACAATTTAAGAAGGATGTTGACAAGCTGGAACATGTGCAGAGGAGGGCAACCAAGATGATCAGGGGTCTGGAAACCAGCCTTATGAAAAGCGGTTGAAGGAGCTGGGTATGTTTCGCCTGGAAAAGAGGAGACCAAGAGGATATATGAGAGCCATCTTCAAATATCTGAAGGGACATGGAACAAGCTTGTTTTCCACTGCTCTGGAAGGTGGGACTTGAGGCAACTTATAAGAAAGGAGATTCTGACAGTAAGAGCTGTTTGACAGTGGAAGAGACTCCCTCGGGAGGCTGTGGACTCTCCTTCCTTGGAGGTTTTTCAGCAAAGGTTGGATGGCCATCTGTCATGGATGCTTGAGCTGAAATTCCCGCATTGTGGAGGGCTGGAGTAGATGACCCTCAGGGTCCCTTCCAACTCTACAATTCTATGAAATATCTAAAAGTGTGTCAAGTGGAACACTTGTTTTCTCCAGCTCCAAAAGGTAGGAATTGAACAAGTGGATTCAAATTACAAGGAAGGAGTTTCCAACTAAACATTAGGAACAACTTTCTGATGGCAAGAGCTGCTCAACAGTGGAAGGGACTCCCTCAGAGGGTGGTGGATTCTCCTGCATTGGAGGTTCCTAAACAAAAGGTTTGACAGCCGTCTGCCAGAGATTCTTTAGTTGGACTAGATGGCCCTTTCCAACTCTACAACTTCCCCAAGAGCTGAAAATATTGAACATATGCAGGCTGAAGGGGGAAACAAATGGAAAAATTCAAAAAACTATGTTGGGGTGTGTGTGTGATGCAAATAATTAAGTCGGGGAAGTGCATTCTTTGTGAAGACCAGCATAATTTGGAAGAGGAAGAAGAAGAAGAAGAAGAAGAAGAAGAAGAAGAAGAAGAAGAAGAAGAAGAAGAAGAAGAAGATGAAGAGTAGTAGTAGTAGTAGTAGTAGTAGTAGTAGTAGTTTGGATTTGATATCCCGCTTTATCACTCCCCAAAGGAATCTCAAAGCGGCTAACATTCTCCTTTCCCTTCCTCCCCCACAACAAACACTCTGTGAGGTGAGTGGGGCTAAGAGACTTCAGAGAAGTGTGACTGGCCCAAGGTCACCCAGCAGCTGCATGTGGAGGAGCGGAGACGCGAACCCGGTTCCCCAGATTACGAGACTACCGCTCTTAAGCACTACACCACACTGGCTCTAGAGGCCTAGGAAGTTGCTGGATAAAAGCACCTAGAAATAGTTAAAGATTAACCCCCTTGTGTTTTCCCCAGCCCCCTCCCTCCCCACATTTCTCCTGTGCAAAATGGCTGCACGGTGCAGGACAGGGAATTAACATGCCAGCTTAACCTTCTGCAGCTTCCATTTCAAAGGCTTCTGGGCATGAGGTTTTCATCTCTGTCCTGTTCACCAAGATGGCCCATCATGAGAGCTGTTGCTGAAACAGGTGGTGGTGGGGACTGTGACCTGGTTTTTACCTTCATCCTCCCAAGCTATCACATCGCTTAATCTTCTTAATTTGCTTGCCATGAACCCAGTCTACTTAAACTGCATGTATCTGGGGATCACATTCTTACTTTAGGGGGCAAACATCCTGCAACCTAGCAACACACATCTTGGTACTGAAGTTTTGGTGTAAAACCTGAGGGAGATAGAAGCAGTATTAGAAACTCAGATTTGCAAGCTCTTCCCCAAATGGCCCTTTAAACTTACATTATGGGCGCCACAACCAAATATCTAGTCTTTTCTTTTCTTTTTTGTACGAATCAGCTGGCAGGTCTTTTGGTGCTCCACAAGCCAGCTGATTTGTGGGGCAGCTCAGTACCAAAAGAAGTGTCTCTTTTGGTGCTGCACTGCCCCGCAAGCCAGCTGACTGACGTGGCATCGCAGCAGCACCATCCAACTAGAGAGAGGTGTCAGCAGCCAAACCTGGCAACAAGACATCTCCACTTGCTCACAAAAGGTCGGTTGCCAGTCTCAAAATGTGACTGGCCGCTGGGGAATTTCGAGCACTAACCTATTCTTAAAGCACGTTCGTGCCTTTAACCCCGTCTACTTAAACTGCATGTATTTGGGGATCGCATTCTTACTGATGGGGCGAGCATCCCAAAACCTAGCAATACACACCTTAGTACTGAAGTTTTAGTGTAAAGGCCTGGGGGAGGTGGAAGGGAAGGAATAAGCTGCTTTCAAATTCATGTGTTTATGTTATCAAAAGCATGTCTAAAGACAGGCAAACCTGCATGAGCATCTAAAGGCGAGGTAAATGCACATCCAACGAGTACACAGCCCCCTTCAACTCACCCAGCATTACGACTACAGGATATACATGAGCTATGCTGTCTGCACAGCCTGCTGGGGAGAGTGTTGGTGTGGGATTTTTGCCCCATTCCTGCCCTCAACTTTTCAGGCCAGTGCTAAGGCGTTAACTCAGGCATTTCCTGTGGAAACAGGTCGCTGAGTGGATGAACAAGGTGGAGGGGTTTAACAGCAACCAGCCTGTATCAATACAAACACCTGGTGAAAACAGCAAACTTTTTTTTTTGCTGCAACCTGCGTTTGCAAAGAGGCAAATTCAGCAGAGCTTAGGATGGACCTGTGCAAGTTGCGGGGAGGTGGGGCGTAGAAGAGAGAAGCTCTAAACCAGAGGGTAGCCAGCATTTCGGACTACAATTCCCACCAACCCCAAGTCAGCCAAGCCAATGCATAGTAAGGATGATGGAATATGTTGCCCCAAACATCTGGAAGGTCAGCAGATCGGCTACACCTGCCCCAAGCTCTGCCCAACGTCTACTTACAAGATTCTGTTTGAAAAACAGAATGGATACAAAGCTCACGAAATGCAGGTGTGGCCAGTGTTCTTCACTTTTGAGGTTTCTGGATGGCGCGTGGCTAAGGTGGGATCAGACTGCATTAAAAACAAAAAGCAATAAAAACCCCAGAAGCCAGGCAACTGTGGTAGCACCAAGCAACGGATGGAACTACTCATCATACATGAACTGAATGCAAAAACTGCAGCAGCTGCTTCTTGTTTAAAAACAAGGGGGGAAGGAAGCTACTTCGGAAGGGGAGCAAATTGCTCAAACTTTCCCCCCTGCCCTCTGCTGAAAACTGCCCCAAATCCCACTTCCCTCCATCAACATGTTTATCTCCACCAACATGTACCTGGAAAGAGGTATGTGTGTGCGTATTTCTAGCACAAAAGCTGTGGCAGTGGGGGGAAATTCAAGCGCTACCCACTTCCCCACTCGTATCTTTCTTCCCGGCAGAAGTGGGGCTGTTGTCATTTTGTCACACGAGTTCGCGTTTGAAGAGCAGTTCCCTCCCGGAACTGTATTTATGTTCCTATTTGTTTCTTCTTCGCAAGATCTAAAAGTTGTCCGCTAGAGGGGGCTAAGCTTCTTTCTTGGATTTCGCTTTTCCTCCGACAAGGTCACGGCTGCAGTTTATGAGATCAAAGCCCACAGAGAGAGAGACGCACACACGGACCCCTTGCGTACACCAGAACCCACTGCCGGTGTTCACGAACGCCGAGAAGTAATGCTAAACTCAGCCAGACAAACATTGGGACAAAATTACAATGACGCCCCAAATAAAACCCAAACGACCCCCACCACCCTCAAAAAAAAAAATTCTCCAAGACTTCATTTTGCATACACACACAACAAGTGGCGGGAGGGAAGGGGTACTGGTAAGTATACATAACTCAGGTGACCATGTGATTTGCTTTCTTCTCATCAACGTTCATTCACTTTTTTAAAAAGCCAAGGTCAGAAAATATATCTATGTATGTATTTCCATCAGAAGTACATCAGTTGCCTTTTATTAGCCCATTTGGTATTTATCCATGAAGCCACCTCCCCTCTCTGCTCTGAAACCACGTAACTCTTATTATAGTGCAGTCCGCCAGTCGCTCAGTCAATCAAGGCAGGCGTGCGCACACACACACAAAAATTAAAAATACTGAAAAGCAAAAAATGTCCTTCTCCCGGCCCCCGCCCTGCTGCCCTCCCCTCCTCCTTCCACGTGTCCAGCCAGTGCCCCTGTCACAGGGTGATGAGGTCTACCAGGTTGCCCTTGGGCGGCGTCATGTTGTCGGGAAAGAAGTTCACTAAGGTATCAAAGAGCTGAGTCCGTTGGGCGTAGATATGGTCGACGTCAGAAAACCCTGGAGATGAGGAAGAAGAGAAGAATCATTGGAAACATGGCCCAGGTGTGTATTCTAGATGTTTATCTCCCACGCCTCCTGGAGGACCAAAGGTGGGAGCGCTGCCCACCTGCCAACAGGTGATGATCTGCTTCGAAATCCCAACTGCTGGGGCTGCAAAGGGCGTTCAAACAGCTCTTGCTAAGCATCCTTGCATTCAAACACTTCCGATCACCCATCAGCTGACAGAGGGGGAGTGTTCCTTCAAACACAAACAGCCTCTGTGCTTCTCCTTTAAACCATGTAGTGGGCGTGACACCCTGAAAATGGCCCAGGGGTGGGGAGGGCAAGTGGGCAGGCTTGGAGGGCCCTGTTTGCTCGGATGTTCCCCACCCTGGGTCCCCAGTGACTGACAGCGGCTCCCCAAGGTTTCAGGCAAGGACTGATCCCAGCCACACCCGAGATCTTCTGCGTATCTTCAGCCCTTCCTCAGCCATGCAGCCCACAAGGTAACTGCAAAGATGGAAAATACAGCCCCATTCAAACAATAGGACAACCAGAGCCTAAATTAGCCCTGCTATCTCAGATTAAGAACTGAGCCATTAAAGACTTCATCCTGCATTTATTAACTGCTGCTAGATCAGCAGTTGCAAAAAATGGGAAACCTTTAAACACATATCTTTCTGAAGCCTGGATTTCGCAAGTATGGGACATGGTCCTTATGGACAGATTAAGCATTTAACGAAAGGAACATTGATGGGGGGGGCAGGAAGACTCACACCTTTTATACAATACGGTATCCTTTTATTGACTTTGTTAGCACAGTCAAACATGGTTTTCACCCGACAACGACTCATGGAACCTTATGGAGAGACACTTTCATTTGACTGCCTTTCTTGGAACATCGGAAACTACAGCCATCAAGAGCTGTTTCTCTCTCTTTCCCTTACAACTACTAAGCTCTGTTTCCCTTGCATGAGTATGTTTTGCTACTTGAAATCAAAAATCATTTTTTGAAAAGAGAACATTCAGCCTCGTATATCCAACTTGGGCTCTGCAGACCCAAAGAAGGGTGAATGTTTCAAGGTTTTTTTAAGATATATGGCTATTTTTTTTATTAGATACAATCTGAAGGAATTATATTGTGGCTTGTTAGGCAGATATCCTGTAAAAAAGTTAAAGGTACCCCTGACCATTAGGTCCAGTCATGACTGACTCTGGGGTTGCGGCGCTCATCTCGCTTTATTGGCTGAGGGAGCCGGCGTATAGCTTCCGGGTCATGTGGCCAGTATGACTAAGCCGCTTCTGGAGAACCAGAGCAGTGCACGGAAACGCCGTTTACCTTCCCGCCAGAGGGGTACCTATTTATCTACTTGCACTTTTTAGCGTGCTTTCGAACTGCTAGGTTGGCAGGAGCAGGGACCGAGTAACGGGAGCTCACCCTGTCGCGGGGATTAGAACCGCCAACCTTCTGATCAGCAAGTCCTAGGCTCTGTGGTTTAGACCATAGCGCCACCCGTATCTTGTACAGTCCAACAAATTATGGGTTTTATACACAATCGTAACTTCTTTTTTATCTGCTGCTGAGTTAGCAAAGGGGTGCAGAGTTTGTAGCCAGAGGAATGTGCACCAGAACTATGCAACCATGCTTGTAAACTATGCAACTATGCTTGTAAAAGCTTACAAGCGTTTGGGTCCAAATAAATGCTTAGGAGCCTTCTCCAAGAGTTTGTCTAAAGAGGACTAAACTACCACTTTTACCCCCCTCCCCCGCCACCCAAAAATAGAGGGGGAGGGGAGTGGAATATTAATTAAGATGGAACAGCTAGCTTGCACATTGTGTACATCACACAAGGGACCAAATGCTGTAAACAAACCTATCCTTGGACCTTGAAATGTTGAACCAGGCTTCCCGGATTTTGATTATTGTATTTTTGGACTGCAAAACGGTTTGCCATGCTGGCCGGGGCTGAAGGGGAACCTGCAGCCTTAAATATCCAGAGGAGAGGCCAGGACGGGGAAGGCTGAATTGCAGCTAAACGTAAGAGCTACAAGTTCATCCTGCCTGTTCATCCCACAAATGCTTCGGTGGAACGCAACTGCCCTGCAGCCACAGGAGAAAGGCCAAATGTAAGCCAGCCAGAACCAGAGGTGAGGGCTTTGTGCTCCCCCTAAATAGTTCGCAGGCTTTCGTAACACAACACAGGCAACAGCACAGTGGGGTGAATCCAAGGGACGGCAGTTCCCACAGCACTTTAAACGGAGCCTGATGGAATGAGGACCCCGACAGGGATCGAGCTTCGAAGGCTGACTCTAGTCTTCACATTCCATTTCAAGGTTCGATGCCAACAAGCGGAACCAGATATAGGTTTCATGAGGCCCTAAGCTGCTGAAGGTAATGGGGCCCTTTATATGTCCAGCTGTCCTTTGCCAACAACAAATGGTCACTGTTTTTTTGTGTTGAATATATGCTACATGGTAATTTATGGACCTAATAGGTATCTAAAGCCATTTGCACATAACAAAATAGGAGCCTACACAACACAAAACACTGTCGCTGTATGTAAGTTTTATTTTATTTGTTTTTTATCTTATATTTTGGAAATGTACATCCAGGTTTGTTTTTTCTTTAGTTTTTTTTTGGGGGGGGCAAGAGACTGGGGCCCTTAGCTATAGCTTGTTTAGCTTATACGTAAATCCGGCACTGCCAACAAGCCTTCAATTCTGATCTACCTTGCAGATTAGCAATTCATGGGAGGGGAGGAAGATGTGGTTTAAGCAGTCCAAACCCTGCTTTTACAGCAGGGGTCTCACCTCTCTCCCCCCGGCAAGAGGCCCAGCTATCACTCAAGTTGCTGTTATAAAAAGCGCTCACTTCAGGGGGTCATGGCAGAGGGAATGCGAACAGAGGATTATTATAGTTTTGGGAGCTCAACTCCAGACTTTCTGGTTCTGGGAAGTTTGAAAACTTTGCTGTTTCCCTTGACACGCTGCCTAAGGAGAGAAACGTGCCCACGACTGGGAAGAACGGCCTGAGCTCATGCACTTGAGTCACACACTTTGCCACAGCAAGAAGAGGGTCAGTCTCTGCCCCCGTCTCCATGAGGCAAGGCTTGCTGGTGGCTGCCAGGGTGACATGGCACAAGTTAATTTGTTTTGGCCGATCCCTCCGCGCTTGTGTGGCTAACACCACCTTCCCATGTCTGGAGTACCGACAGCCTGAAACTGATCCCCATGGCGTTTCTGGGGATTTAGGACTGAGGCTTTTGAAAAGCACCAATTCCTGCTGATCTGAAGCATACTCACCCAGAGTGCTCAGGTCGGAGCCGGACTTGAAGAGGGCTGAAGCAAGTAACTGGAACTGGAGAGGAAAACAAACAAGATGTTATTATTATTTTTTAAAGGGTTCAACATGTTCCCATGAGGGGCATAAAGGCTTCTTGATCAACAACAATGAAATCACTTTGGTTGAAGGTTGGGGTGGTTCATTTTTTTTATTTTTATTTTGGTGGGGGGAATGTTTCTTGATACATCTAATGCCGCCACACGGAGGATTGATGTTCTATTGCTAAGGAATTCTACTTTTAAAACCAGGTCTTTCTGACCGCATCAATTTATTGCACTGTCATCTTTGGCATTTCGCAAACGCGGCTGAGCCTTTAAGAAAAACCACTGCTCACTGCAAGCAAGCCAGACTAAAATACGAAGCCCGATTCTCGTCGGAATGGAGATATATAGGCAGTGGCAGCATGAGGACTCTCTCAGCTATTATGACGGAAAGAAAGACCCGTGCTCTTGTCAGGCAAAAGCTAGGAGGACAGATTTATGAATCCTTAATGCAAGCCTTGAAATGGCTTGCTCTCTTGCTGAGTTTTATGCAGATGGCAGACTTCCCTGGGCTGTGGAGGAAGCCCGCTGAAATCAGCCTCTCCCAACCTGGTGCCCCCTCCCCAAAAAGGTGTTGTACAGTCATAATTTTATAATTATGGGAGGGCATTCCACAGGGTGGGAACCACTACCGAGAAGGCCCTCTGCCTGGTTCCCTGTAACCTCTCTTCTCGCAGTGAGGGAACTGCCAGAAGGCCCTAGGAGCTGGACCTCAGTGTCCAGGCTGAACAATGGGGATGGAGATGCTCCTTCAGGTATATTGGCCTGAGGCCATTTAGGGTTTTAAAGGTCAGCACCAACACTTTGAATTGCACTCGTTAAAAGTTAGACCACATGGCAGAGGGATGTTCCCGGACCAGCTGCCTTCAGATGTACATCGTACCAAGAGGGGCTTCGTTGACAGCCAGCTTTTTGAAAATTGTGTGTGTGTGTGTGTGTGTGTGTGTGTGTGTACATGTACACGTACACACACACACACACACACACACACACACGGCAGGACAACTGCACAGTCCGTATCAATAGCTTTGTGCGGAGCATCTGAATACCAAATGTTGCTGGCCCATATTCTGCTTGACAGCACCCAGAGGGCATTTTGTAAGGCGCCAAAGGAAACAGGACACTGGATTAGGAGGACCTTTGCTTCAGTCCCCACTGAATGGCCACAGCAGTTTCAAGACATCCCCAGGTGAGATCCTAGTTGCTTCCAGGAAGCTTTGCCTCTTTGAAGTCAGCAAAGGGGTTTAAATATCACCAGGAACAGAGGATTCAAAACCATCAACCATCAGGGGCTACAGGGGCGTCTGCAAGTTCTCTCCAGGAAGTAAGCTATAACTGTGGACTGGCAAGTATATCCCATGGAACTCAATGGGACCTGTTTCAGAGCTGCATTTTAATACTCATTTTTTAAAAACAACAACTTTGCCTTCTCTTTCTGGGATCTTTCATTTGCACCATATTAGACTAATCAGGTGCCCTGGCCAAAAACTGTTCTGTCCAGAACACGGCGTTTTGTTTCATTTGGCTGCGTGGCCTCAAGCCGCTGAACTAGTTTCCGTTTATTAACGTCAGGCTCTCTCTCTCTCTCTCCCCGATACATAATTCTACCTTTTCTGCAGTTATTGTTTGCAATTTGCAAGGCAGACCTCCCAGGAGAAACATAAGCGAGTGTCAAGTGAGGCAAAAGCTTCTCTCTGGCCCCTGGTTAATACGCTCACTCAGAATTGCACCGTAAAGCTTTCCCTGAAGCCTGTGGCCCTCTAGGCAGTGTTGCGCTGAAACTCCCAGCAGCCCCAGCCAGTCTGGCCAATGCTCAAGAACAGCAGGAGCTGGGAGTTCAGTGACATTTGGAGTTCCCCACCCCAGCACTACAATATATCACTCTGGAATGAAAGTGGGAGGATCACAGGTCCAACTTCTGCCCATGTTTTGTTTTTTAATCGCCTGCATGTAGAAAACTGGTGTTGCAGGGAGAGGGCTAGACTGAACCTCTCTCTCCGACATGTTCTTTCCCCATAAAGCATTGGAAAACACACACACACAAACCCCTGCAGCCTGAAATGGTACATTCCAAGGAAAGTGTCATCCCTTGATATGAAGTGGGCCTGAGAGTTTCAACTGCCCTAGTGTGGGGTTTCCCAAATTTGGGTCCCCAGCTGTTTTTGGACTACAGTTCCCATCATTCCTGACCTATAGTCCTGCTAGCTAGCGCTGATAGTGTTGTGGTCCAAAAACAGCTGGAGACCCAAGTTTGGGAAGCACTTCCCTACAGCATCCTCAGTGACCTCTAGATGTTTAGGACTACAACTCCCATAAACCTCTAGGCTGCCCTGGAAGTGTAGCATCAACCTATCCCATGCGTCCAGTTCAGATAACAGGGTGATTTTTTACAGGAAGTTGCCTCTGCGGAAGACTACATATCCCATAGACTTTTAATGTCAAAGCTGTGGCATTTATGCTGCACTACTCAACAAGGTTGCTAGAAAAGCATGAGGCCCCAACATGCTCCAAGAAGTTGGAACTTAAATCCTGGAGATATCACAGGTCCAAGCTCCTCTTTCCTACCTGTAAAATGGGGGTTGTTGGCTCGTGGTGAGGAGGAATGGAACTGCGAATAGAAAGCTGCTCCATGAGTTATGAAGAGCCACTCGCAACAAAGGAACAAGGAAGCTCAGGTGGCAAGCAGGAGAGGAAAAGGGGAGACATGAGGGGCAAACCGGCGGGAGTAACTGAACCGGTCAAGTGCAGGTGACAGCAAGAATCGGGCTCTAAAGCTACAGTGCACCAGTGATTAAGAAGGCTATAAAGGTAAAGGTAAAGGGACGCCTGACCATTAGGTCCAGTCATGACCGACTCTGGGGTTGCAACGCTCATCTCGCTTTATTGGCCAAGGGAGCCGGCGTACAGCTTCCGGGTCATGTGGCCAGCATGACTAAGCCGCTTCTGGCGAACCAGAGCAGTGCACGGAAACCCCGTTTACCTTCCCGCCGGAGCAGTACCTATTTATCTACTTGCACTTTGATGTGCTTTTGAACTGCTAGGTAGGCAGGAGCAGGGACCGAGCAACGGGAGCTCACCCCATTGCAGGGATTCGAACCGCCGACCTTCTGATCGGTAAGCCCTAGGCTCTGTGGTTTAACCCACAGCGCCACCTGCATCCCATAAGAAGGCTATAGAAACCAGCAATTTAAAAAATACATAGTGTGTTTTCAATGCATGCGACACATTGCAGATTAATAAAGAGGGCTTTCTGCCGTCAGGAGCTGAAGATGGAAAAAATAAAAAATGTAAGGGCAAGAGATCTAGGACAAGCTACTTCAAAAGGAAGCCTTGATATATCAATCCATCCAAATGCAGAGCATATTTAGCTTTTCAGGAGATGGAACTGTGACACTCATCCACCACGCGAACCAGGGCACCAAGGGGCTTCGGCCCTGAGCTGTTTTCGCATCTGCAGGCACAAATTCATGGAGGCAGCCAGGTCACTCTGGGAACGCCACAATATGAACCTTCCTACATCAATGGGAAGACTTATGGTCTCTGTGTGTGGCTTGGGGGCTGCACGGTCAGGGGAAAAACAATGCTGTCCAGGGTTGTAAAGACTGCGGAGAGAATAATTGGGTGCACTCTTCCCACCTTGGATCAAATCTATGCTTCCAGGTGTCACAAGAAAGCTGCAGAGATAGCGCAGGATAGTGCGCACCCCGGAAATGATCTCTTTCAGCTTCTGCCTTCTGGAAGAAGGTACAGGGTTATAAAGACTAGGACTAGCCGCCTGAGAAACAGGTTCTATCTGGTTTAAAATGCAGTGTAAGGAGTCTCTATGGGAGTATATTGTATTTTAAAAATGGGGTATCAAAGTTTTTAAGGGGCTAATCAGGTTGGGATAACAGGGATAGCAGGCTTGTTGGTTTTGAATGTCTTATGTAGATTTTTCTTTTCTTTTCTTTTCCAATTTCGTTGTTCTGTATGGGACAATGACAATAAAGATTATCGTATCGTATCGAAGAAAGCTAGCCAATCTCCCTACCCCTTACCTCTTTTGTCTCCTCTGGGTCAGAGTGGTCTACGGTGACGAACAAGTCGTTCTGCAGGTATTTCAGGGCACTTAGCGGGTCTGTCTGGGCCTTCTCTTCAAACCTGGGGAGAGACATGCGAGGCAAAGGGTTTATAGTTTACAGATTGCTGGAGGCGGCTTAAGAGATCTTTCTTTCGAAAAGCTCGGCTGCTAAAAAGAAATAGCCTATCACCTACTTAAGTGATGCAAAGCTACCCGGGGTCATTTCTGCAAGGCTGCCTGATGAAAGCCTGAGCTCAGGATCAGGCCTCCGTGCGAAACAGGGGATCAAGTTTAAAGGTGTTTGGGAGAAGGCTAGATCAGGGGGGATTTACTTGGATTTTGGCTTGACTGAAGCAATATGAAACAGTAGGGGCAATCCAGTTCAAAACAAGGTGTCCCCCCCCCCACCGCCCACTCCATAGTGCTTTCAAACTACTGAGGTTGCAAACGAAACTTTTATCATTGCACCCGGAAAGGGTTCTACTTTTGAGGGGAAGGAAATATAGCCAGAGATGTTAGTGTCAGCTTCTATAATGGAATTATTTTTAAGGGCCATCTGTCCTTGTGGAAATTTAGCTACAGGAATGGTAAGGCAAGGCCAAGCCTCATTCTTAAAGTCAGCTCAATTGGTTAGATAATACCAGGGTTGAAGGTTTGATCCCCATATGGGGCAGCTGCATATTCATGCAATGCAGCAGGTTGGACTAGATGATCCTTAGAATCCCTTCCAACTCTGCACAAGATACAATAGCCATCTTTAAATATCTTAAGGCAGGCATAGGCAAACTCGGCCCTCCAGATGTTTTTGGACTACAACACCCATGATCCCTAGATAACAGGACCAGCGGTCAGGGATGATGGGAATTGTAGTCCCAAAAACATCTGGAGGGCCGAGTTTGCTTAAGCCTGTCTTAAGGGCTGTCACGTGGAAGATGGAGCAAGCTTGTTTTCTCCTGTTCTGGAAGGTTAGGATTCGAACCCATGGCTTCAAGTGACCAAAGAAAGGAGATTCCGACTAAACATGCAGCAAAACTTTCTGACAGTAAGAGCTGTTCGAGAGTGGAATAGTCTCCCTCCGGGGGTTGTGGACTCTCCTTCCTTGGAGGTTTTTAAGCAGAGGTTGGATGGTCACCTGTCAGGGATGCTTTAGCTGAGATTCCCCTGCATTGCAGGGGGTTGGACTAGATGACCCAGGGGGTCCCTTGCAACTCTATGATGTCACAGGAAGCCAATCATTGAGAAATGCTGTCTTCAGAAAGGCACAGAAACCCCAAAATGCACAAGACAAGGAAGATAGAATGCCGACCTTGATTCATTATTTTACTGGGTAGCTTCAGGTTTGCCTTGTTGTTGTACAAAGATTATGGTATTCATTTGTATAACCGAAGCCACAACAAATAACGAACGCATAAAGCAGAATAAAATACATTATAGGGTTAGAATAACTACAAAAACCAGGCGTTCTATCGCATAAGGGTTTGCTCCACTGAGGAATTTAACCTATCATCCCCACAAACCTTGATCCTCAACATGCCTCTCCAAAGGCAAAACAGGCCTCTTTTTCAGAGGTATAGGGAGGAACTGCCCTCTAATAATAATAATTTAAAAAGTGAATCGTTCTCTCAACTTGGAGATGCAGATCTTTGAACAAGGCTGCTCGAAAGTCTTTGCAAACTGGGCAAACCAGTAAGTAGTGGGGTAAAATTTCAGGCACTTTGCCTCTCCACAGACAAGCACTTTTTTGCAAGGAACTGGGCGATAGCGTCCTTCGACTTATGGCAGAGTGCATAGACTGGGGTCTGAATGGGTAGTTTGGAATAGCAAGGGGCACATTTAGACAGGCAGGCAGACAGCAGTGCAATCAGCACAAAAATCATGCTTTAAAACTAGGTCCTCAGCTGTTGCTGGACTACAAACCCCATCACCCCTCGCTAACAGGACCAGTGCTCGGGGTGATGGGAGTTGTAGTCCAACAAGAGCTGGCGACCCAAGTTCCAGAAACACTGCTTTAAAATATGAGTTTCCACGTGGCGAGGGACCACCTCAAAGTCTAACAAGCTCAGCGGAGAGACTATACATGTCAACAACTTGTAGTAATTCCCAATTCCGAAATCCAAGTGGCTCTAATGTTAACTTCTCCTTGAAAGCAGAAAGTACTAAAATGGGCCATATCCCCTTGTTGTTGACACGCTACAAGATTCTTCCCTTCTTCCAGAGAAAAGAGCAGCAGCCTCAAACGACCACATCCTGCCGGGCTTAATTCTACCACGGCAGCTATAGGCTCCCCATATCTGAATTCAGGCTTGCAATATCTGACGTGTGTGAGTATAGATCATGGGAAAGTTTAGCTTTTCGAATGATGGGGCACAACATAGAGAAAGAGAAAGGATTTATGAGAAAGAAAGGATCCCTTTCCCTGCTAGCCAAGAAGAGGGCGGGTGGATTAGAGAGGAGATCATTTCACTGAACTACGCTGGATTTCCACCCTATAAGCAAACAGTTACTAGGCAGGATAGCCATGTTCTCCCTCTGTTCTTGGAGGCAGTATGCCTCCGAATAATACCAGAGGATGGGAATCCCAAGGAGGGAAGAGTGCTATTGCACCCGGGTCCTGCTTCCAGACTTGCCACAGGTATCTGGTTGGACACTATGAGAAATGGATGCTGGACCAGAAAGGCATTCAGCTGCCATGCCTCCAGCTCTTCATTGCACAAACGCATTGCAGCTGTGATCTTATCTGTTTTTAGCATTTTTATCCTGCTCTTCAGCCAAAAAAAGCTCCCAGAGCGCTATACAGATCATTTAAAGTCCAAGTCAGTCCCAGCCCCTCAGGCTTATAATCTAAAAGACACAGAGGGGGAAAGGGGGGGTGGATGGGGGGGACCAAGCAAAGACAGGCACCAGTTAGAAAGTTATTCTAAGGGCTGGCTGGGATGGAAGCTGTCTCCCGATATGCCCCACAGAGGACCTTAAAGTCCATAAATAGCAACACCCTAGAGGTCCTGGGCCCTAAGGAAGTTAGATTAGCTTCAACCAGAGCCAGGGCCTTTTCAAGACTGGCCCCGGCCTGGTGGAACGCTCTGTCTCATGAGACCAGGGCCCTGCGGGATCTGATTTCTTTCTGCAGGGCCTGTAAGACAGAGTTGTTCCGCCTGGCCTTTGGCTTGGAATCAACTTGATCCCCTTCCCCTCTTTCCTTTTTTCCTTTCTCCTTCTGTGACGGAACTCTTATTTGGGGACTTCCTTGGCTTTTTTTCTGGCCCACGTAGGACCAGTCTGGATAGTTGGCCTTGGTGAAGATTTGACGTCAAGAAGTTTTTGATTTGAGTTTCCATTGAAATGAGGCTGCATTTTAATGTTATATTTTAATCTTGTTTTTTTAAGTTGTATTTTAATCAATTGTTTCATACCTGGTGTTAGCCGCCCTGAGCCCGGTCTTGGCTGGGGTGGGCAGGGTATTAATAAAAATTATTATTATTATTATTATTATTATTATTATTATTATTATTATTATTATTAAGAGAAGCCTGCCAGCAGAGTCAAAGAAGTAGCCCTGTTTCCCTTCGCCTAATCCTTAAAGGGGGGGGGGGGATCACCATCCAGGTGAGCCAGTGTCGCTCTTTTCGTGGCAGCAATATCTGAGCAGTCTGGTGAAATTTCAGTGCTCAGGGGTGTCTCATCGACTGCAGCCATGTTCCACTGTTGTCGTCCCTCGTGTATGTTGGGAAAGCAGTGCATCCCGAGTAGTCTGCTTCTTGAGATTCATTTCCCAACTGCTACGCTCGCTTCCAGCTGCAGACGTAAACAACCCATACCTTGAAGCTCATGCGTGCCACAAATGCAAATATTTTACTCCCAGGTAGCCCCTAGCTGCACTATCATTCTTGATGGCCGGGAGGAAAATGAACTGCATGGCTGCGTCGTGCATCCCTAGCCCACTGAAGCAACACTAAAACGAAACAGCAGCGCTTGAGTTTTCCTTCTGGAAAGGACTGAAATGGCTGGGCAGCGGTCATTCACCTATCATGGCTAGTAACCATTTATTTATCGGGGACAGCCTCCCTTGGGGTCGTGGAGAAATGGTGCACCTTTGCTGCAAAGGGGAGCTGAGACACAGGGAGCGCCGAGTTCCACAGAGCCAGTTATACCTGCCAACCACGTGCCTTCAGGCCTCTAAATTGTGATTTCAAAAGCTGAGATTCCTGCATTGCAGGGAGTTGGACTAGGTGATGCTTAGAGACCGTTGCTTCCAACGCTACAATTCTATGATTTTATGATTATGGGAACCTTTTTTTAAAAAAGGTGTATGTGCTTTTTTAAAGAGGAAAAAAATACACACATTTTGATGACAATAGGAAAGAACCTTGAGCCCTATTAAAGCAACAAGGCTGAGCATTTTTTTAAAAAATACTTGCATAGGGTTTCTGGCATACTCCCACACACTCTTTCTTCTTAATGCTAAGGGACTCGCTTCTGCAGTCTCTTGCAAGCCTGTACCTGTGCTTCCTAATTAGGTATTTGCAGTGGCGTAGAAGGTATTCTTTCGAAGGCCGGCAAAGCTTCAGGGACCAGAAATCATCCAGCCGCATCTTTGGAGAACAGGATTTGCCTGGATTCCCTCCAAACAAATAATGGACCTTGAAAGACAAGAATTGAGATGTCGAGTCATAAACGCCAGGGTGGTTGAATCAAGACGGCTGGGTGAGCCAGCCCAACCTTTGATGTGCCCCCCCCCCCAGGAGCTCCACCTGAGCAGCTGCTTGGGAAACGAGGGGTGGGGTGATGCGTGCCCAGGTTGTTGGGTTTATCCCGCATGCCTCTTGAGTTCCCCTCAACGTGCAGAGAAGTAAAGCTGCAACTGCTCTGAATCACCTACTTTGTGGTAAAGCGGTGCAAAGGACAATGCAGCGTCTAGAAAGGACGCACAGACACAAACCCTCTGTTCAACTATTTCTGGCAAACCACCACAGGTCAAATGAGAAACTATACAGCAAGCTGGGCAGTAAGAAAGAGATACAGTGGTGCCCCGCAAGACGAATGCCTCACAAGACGGAAAACCCGCTAGACGAAAGGGTTTTCCGTTTTGGAGGTGCTTCGCAAAACGAATTTCCTATGGGCTTGCTTCGCAAGACGAAAATGTCTTGCGAGTTCCTGCGGGGTTTTTTTCCTTCCCCCCCCCTTTTTCCCAAGCCGCTAAACCGCTTATCAGCTGATCCACTAAGCCCGCTAAGCCGCTAATAGCACTAATCCGCTAAGCCGCTAATGGGCTTGCTTCGCAAGACGAAAAAACCGCAAGACGAAGAGACTCGCGCAACGGATTCTTTTCGTCTTGCGAGGCACCACTATAAACTGCAATGAGTTCAATGAAAAGAGAGATGACCGTAGACCCAGTAAAGGTAAAGGGACCCCTGACCATTAGGTCTAGTCGTGACCGACTCTGGGGTTGCAGCGCTCATCTCGCTTTATTGGCCAAGGGAGCCGGCGTGCAGCTTCCGGGTCATGTGGCCAGCATGACTAAGCCGCTTCTGGAGAACCAGAGCAGTGCACGAAAACGGCGTTTAGCTTCCTGCCAGAGTGGTACCTATTTATCTACTTGCACTTTGACGTGCTTTCGAACTGCTAGGTTGGCAGGAGCTGGGACTGAGCAACAGGAGCTTACCCCATTGCGGGGATTCGAACCGCCGACCTTCTGATCGGCAAGTCCTAGGCTCTGTGGTTTAACCCACAGCGCCACCCGCGTCCCTGTAGACACAATACATATGCCGAAAGTCATTATTCCAATGAATCGGATATGAAACCAGCTACTGGATTCTGGGGCCCCAGTCACGTGACGTGCACACCTGTCCTCTAGGGGGCACACATGTATCAAAAGGCCCACATAGGGCTTGAACTCAAGCCTCAGCCCCCTGGCAGCCGTTATATTTGGCTTGGCTTCCCAGAGACAAGCCAGGCATCGATAGGCAGGACTTGCTTTACAAGAGGAGAGAGGGGGACACTTTTGGTCCATGGCACAGCTCATCCTCACGTATGCACTGACCTGATGCTCACCCCACCACCCCCGGAGCTCCAGGCCACCAGCAGCAAAGAGAAAGAAGGGCATGTTCCGATGCATCAAAATGGAGCCCAGTTTTGCTCCCCTTGGTGCCATGGTGCCACCTTATCCTGCACTCGATGCTTGCTTTGTAAATGTATGTTTATGTATGCAGAGAAAAGGGGCAAGGAAGATTTACTTTAGGTGTGCTGTTTAATTTGGGTGTGTTTGCCTGCACCTGTAGCTAGTTAAACATGTGAGAATGAGTCAGCAATCATGTGAGAATGACTCGGCACAATCTACATAATAAAGGCTATTGCATTTAAGGCAAGTTTGCTCTGGGCCAGAGCGCAGTATGTATGCTGCAATGAGGCTCTGGAACTGAATTACTGCCAGTAAAGCAACTGACTCTTTTTAGAAGTGCTGGGCGTTTCTCTGGTCTTTTGCACATTCCGTTGGCACTGGGATGGGCACTCTTGCAAATGCCCCAACACACTTAGCATGGTTGGCCCCGATTCCCACCCTGTGTCCAGACAGGCTTACCTTGTGCAATTCATCATACACAAGCTGGTGTGCAAAACGCGGGCAGGGCTCTTCCTCTTGAAGGCTTTTGCTTGGATTCTCTTTGGCGGCCTGGTCGTTCTTGTAGACACAAGACCTGCAATACAATATGAGAGGAAGCAATTCAGAGTCGCCAGGCATCAACTCATGGCTAGCTGGCACCTGTTTAGCACCGGCTTGCACCGCCGCCATCAGGATTCAAACTATCTATTTGCCAAATAAAGACTACCTGGGTGCTGTCATCAACCCCTCTGTAATAAACTTGCAGCATTTATAAGCACTTGTTTTTTAAAAAAAACTGCTCTGAAAAATGAAAGGAGTTATTGTGAACCACAATGAACAAGAGCCAGAATACCGAAGAACGATGCTAGGATGGTTCTCAGGCAAGAGGAAGAAACGAAAACTAGGAATAGACAAAGCTCATGGATGATGATGAGGAGGAGGAGTGGTGCCTATCCATGGTTATTAGGCATGATAACTAAATGGAACTTCAGAAGCAGAATTGCAGAATACAGTCTTGCCTTGGTTTTCAAATAGCCTAGTTCTTGAATGTTTTGGCTCCTGAACAATCAAAACCCGGAAATGAGTGTTCTGGTTTTCGAATGTTCTTTTGGAAGCTGAGCGTCCAACAGGGCTTCCGATTGGTTGCAGGAACGCTTTGGTTTTCGAACGTTTTGGAAGTTGAACAGACTTCCGGAATGGTTTCAGTTCGAATTCCAAGGTACAACTGTACCTCAGAAATAGCATTTGTTGGTTGCAAGCAACAGGGAGGGCTGCAAACTTCGCACACTGCTCATGGGCCTCGTCTGGAGAATAATAGTTGGCCAGTGTTGGAAGCGAAATGCTAGAGTAGGTGAGAAGGGATCAGGGCTGGAGAACCTGGGGCTGACTAGATGCTGCTGAATTCCAACTCCCCGCAGTCCTGATTGTTGGCCATGCTGGCTAGGGATAATGGGAGCCCAGCAACAGCTGGAGATCCTCAGGTTGACCAGCCCTGGAAGAGAACGTTAAATGGCCAGGAAGTGTCATAGGATGCTAATCTATATAGCACAAGTCTACCGACTCCCTGCATGCCCACCTTCACTTTTCTCATCCCCCTTGTACTTTGAATGGCCTTTATCCGTCAAGGTAACACCTTAAGCTTCCCCTTGCCGACTCGTCCTGCGCTTCCAGGTATCCCTACTCATCACTACTGGGAACAATTCCTGCCCTTCCCGCCCCCTCCCACGTTGTAGGCTTGCCCATATGCTTCAACACATTTTAATGCCACTCGCCGGTTTAACAAAAGGGCAGCTCTTTAACAGTGGTAAGTATGCCGCACGCAGCAGAACCGTAAAATGCAAGCAGGGATAAAAGCAGCAGAGCTGCAAAAAAACTCATCTCAGTAAATCCAGCTTTGACCTGCTGAAAAACCTGTGTGAGTCAACAGGCACCCTGAACACATAAACTTCAGTCCCAAATGAGCCTTTCTGCATACAGAATTCCACATTGGAAGGGGTCACATCTGAAAAGCCACCACCTTTTCTCCCAGTCACCGTCCATCTCATTCAGAGAAGGGTCTGTCTGCACTATGATGACTGTTCTTCCTCAGATCATCCTTTAAGATATCCAGTTCCCAGCCCACTCAGGGCTCTAAAAAGGAGAGAAGTTCTTGTTTTCCAAGTCGCCTTCAAAAGCAGCTCCACATTCAGTGCCTTACAGTGTTCTATACTGGAGATTATCAGAGCATCACTTCCAAGCAAGGCCTACCATGGTTTTAGCACTGACTATTAATCATGTAAGGAAACTGGTTTATTATTATTTAATCTTTGTTAACATGTATAATATATACATGGAGCAATTCCAAATATCCAACAGCACCTACGCTCCCCTTTCAGAGGCCGCTGCTGAACCAGACACCACGGCAAAAACGTTCCCTACAGGAAAATTGGCCCTTAACTGCCCGGCATTCGTAACTCCTTTTGCCAGCGCCGTCCCCTTCGAGTTTTTCTCGGCAACCCATCAGCACCAGAACATTTTCCCCCTTCTCAAAAAGCGCCGAGATGCTCGGCATTCCTGATGCTATGCCAGAATCCACACAGACAATATGCAAAGTCCTGGTCTTGCAACAGAAACTATCTGGGAGGCACATTCCAAGTCACAAAAGCACAAGTCTGGATTAAGACATCCAGAACAAATGCCACCAGCGGGTTCTGTTCAGAAATGCCCCCAATACAGGCGTCCAAACAAAGGGAAAGAATTGAGGAATTAGGAGAACTTGGGTTTGCCTGCTCCTTGGTCACTGTGTGATGGGCCTCACATCCACACAGGAACACATGCTCAGAGACTAAAGGCACTGAGGCCCCAGATTTCCAACCACTTCACAACAAAGCTAGAGAGGGAAAATACGGTGTGGCTTGGGACCCACACACCTCTGACGCTACATTCACAGGCTGTGATGCTAAAGCTATACCCAAAAGCACAGGTGACCAGTGTGTGTGTGTGTGTGTGTGTGTGTGTGTTGGCAAGCTGTGACACTCCCATCCCTCCACCTGAGTAGGTCTAAGAAATCAGCCCTGCTGGACAAGACCAAAGGCCCATCTAAGGCAGCCATCCTATTCTCAGTGGCCAATGAAAGTCCCCAAGCAGAACCATAGAACTGTAGAGTTGGAAGGGACCATGTGGGTAATCTAGTCCAACCCCCTGCAATACAGTAATTTTTCGCCCAAGCCGGGGCTCGAACCCATGACCCTGAGATTAAAAGGCTCACGCTTCACCGACTGACCTATCACAGCTGCTGTTTGTGATATTCTTTCTGGCAGCGGCAGAAGATTACTTAGCATTCATGTTACAAGTTAACAGCTGATGCTGTGTGAATACAGTCATACCTGGGTTCTCGAACACCTTAGTATTCGTACGTTTTGGCTCCCGGACGCCGAAAACCCGGAAGCGTGTGTTCCGGTTTTTGAACGTTTTTCAGAAGCCGAACATCCAACATGGCTTCTGCTTGAGTGCAGGAAGCTCCTGCAGCCAATCAGAAGCTGCGCCTTGGTTTTCGAACAGTTTCAGGAGTCAAATGGACTCCTAGAATGGATTAAGTTCAAGAAGCAAGGTTCCACTGTAGTAAAAGTAATTGTTCCCAGCCACATTTTGAAAAGCATTGACTGCTTTTTGATCGTTTCATCAGGGTAGCTGTCGGAAGGTTGAATTTTCATGACCATAAACTCTTCCTCAATGCAATTTTTTCTAGAAGAGGAGGAGTTTGGATTTGATATTCCACTTTATCACTCCCCTACGGAGTCTCAAAGTGGCTCACAATCTCCTTTTCCCTTCCTCCCCCACAACAAACACTCTGTGAGGTGAGTGGGGCTGAGAGACTTCAGAGAAGTGTGACTAGCCCAAGGTCACCCAGCAGCTGCATGTGGAGGAGCGGGGAAGCAAACCCAGTTCACCAGATTACGAGTCCACCGCTCTTAACCACTGCACCACACTGGCTCTCACTCCTCTAAAACCTCTACTTCGTATGAACAGAAAGTGCTGAAGAACACTAGGAAGTGCAAATGAACCTGTTCCTGGTGCACGTTTACAAATATATGCAAAACCAGACTTTTTACTGGGTCTCTTGTCTGCAAGACTGAGAGCAGCTTATGGGGTAGATACGGGACACTGCTTCCCTGCAAGGATCTGATGTTTCTTTCCAGGGAAGTAACTAATGGCAGTGATGTTTGAGGAGTGTGGACAAAATGCCACTTTCTCAGGCCTGGGGTTAAAAAACCTGGTATCGCTTCCGCTTACATGCGGCTACAGGAATACACACACTTTGCGAATTAACATGAAGAGGCAAATACTATTTCACTCCAGGAGGAGGGCGGAGGGAAATCTTCTGCCACTCACCAGCTGTTCCGTACAATGTCATAAATCCAGAAGGAATTCCGAACATTCTCTTCCCTTTTCTCCTTGTCTTTGCTAAGTCCGGACAACACATGGATTTCATTCAGTTCCGGGTCGATGGTAGCTCTTTGGGTGAAGCCGGTCATTGGGACTGTTGGTTGCGGGGAGAGAAGAGCAAAGCAACACAGTCAGTGTACGGCAGTAGCGGCTGGTGGCGTCTTGCTAAGCATGGCTATTTGAACTGCAGAAAATGAACCACTAGATGGCAGGAAAATCACAGGACCTGAAGAGACCCAAAGAAGCTACTCCAAATTTCTTGCCCTAGTGCAGGATCGAAAAACCCTCCAGATCCAGCCACAAAACCTTTTGCAACCCAGCCAGCTGTGCCTTCATGTATGCTAAATTTTGCAAAAGTAATTCCTTTTAGGACTAATTTTACTGCATCTGCTCTTTTTAAATCCATGCTTATCAAAGTCAATTGGTGTGAGACAGGGTGCTAAATGGAGCTTGGGACGACGGATGGCATTGCTTTAAACTTCACAGCAAAGCTTTAAAAAGTTCAGAAACAATCCAGGAATGCAATTCTTATTCCAAAATCAATATGCATCCCAAAGGCACAGATATGGACTTTTTGCGCATCCTTTGCCTTGCACCAGACACCGACTGCGTGGAGATTTCCTATTTTATCAAGAGTCATTTATCCCCCCCCCCCCCAAACACAATCTCTTCCATCCCCACCGTCAGATCTGCTCCTCCTGGAATGGAAATTGACTGGAACCACACAATTTCATGGTTCGGTTAATCTCCAGGACCCTTATGTCTCAGTGAACAGGAAAGCGGAGGGCAGAATGTTTTGGGTGAAATGGGAAACTACAGTTGATTAGGGACTTCCACATCGCATCCAGGCCTGCCAGAAAGGGGAAGGAAGTGGCCACACCTGCTCACATGTAAGTTGAGATGTGGTCATTAGAATGTGGCCATTGGCCTTAGAAATTTTGGGCTCGCTGGCATGCTGTTCACTGTACTATTCCACCCCCTCCACCCCCCCAAAAAAACCTGAACAGGTATTTAAAAGGAAAGGTCCCTCTTGCAACAATTCTCACAAAAACCACGAAAGGGGCATACCAAAGCTGCCCCCGCTTCTGCTTTCCCTGCAGAGGATTACTGGAGGTTTCTCTTTAATTCCCATAAAAGCATAATCAAATAATTGGCCGCTCCCGTTGTTTGTTGGGCAAGTCCCTGCTCCTGTTTCCCTGGGCAACCAGGCTTTCAGCAGGCATGTGTGACCAGCACGTGATCTCTGTGTGCTGGTTCTGTTTTTCTATCCCCCTCCTTCTGGATCAGCTTACAGGCATTGTTTGGGGCGAGGTGCGAGGTGGGGGCCGGAGGAGAAACGCCCGGGAGAAAGTACCTGGTTATCCGAGGCACGTTGCTCAGAAAAGACACGGCTTGCAGACGCCGCCAAATCACACAACACTTTGAAAGCCACCTGCAAGAAGGTAATTTTGTGCACAGGAGGCCCCTTCCCAAGGAGCGAAAATTCGGTCTGCGGATAATCTTGGTTTACGGCCGTTTCCATGCAAAGGAGCACAGCATGCCAGCAGCCGAGCTCTGCCGGTTGCTGCTGTTTTTCCTCCTCTTAAAAGCAGGGGAAACATTGCGCCGTGACTAAGCAGTTCTAGACAATGCTCGGCTCCCCCACAAAACAAGAGAAAGCAGCACGTGGCTCGTCGGAGGGAGGGAACAATCCTCATCCAAACCCATCTGCCTTCCATTTGGTTCAAATTCGCTACCTCATTAGCACGGCAGTGGAAAACAGGGTTATCCCCCTGAGCTTTTTGGGATCCAAGAAAAGCATTAAAAAAACTGGCACGGCCCAAGGCCGGCGTCCGAAACAAGGGATGCGTCCGGATGCTGCAAAGAAAGGGGCTTTAAGCTGTTCTCAACTTTTGGCATGTTGCATTTATCCCTGGTTTAAGACCGAACTAGAAGGGTCAGTAAAAGACCTGTGACTAGACCATAGCTGTAAATGTTTCTCTTTTTTTAAGGGAAATTCCCTTATTCTGAATAGGATTCCTCGCAAGAAAAGGGAAAAGTTGACAGCTATGAACTAGACCTCCCAGGGTTTTCAAGGGTGTTAAAAACAGCAGCCATGGGATGCGGTGCAATTCGGTCAAGGCCGAACTAGAGATGCAGACTGGATACGAAAAACTTCTTTTCAGTAAAGGATGTTTTTAACGGTTCTCGGCCTTCACACATTGGGCTTTTCCCCCAAATCTGACCATTAGTTCCATCTAGCTTAGTATTGTCTACACTGACTGGCAGCAAGTCCCCGGGGTTTCAGATGAGGGTCTCTCCCAACCGTAGCTGGAGATGCAGGGGACTGAACCTGGGACTTTCTGAATGAATAAATGGGAGCTACAGCCAATCCGTACCACTGGGCTACGTCTGCCCTGAAAAAAGGTAGTTTCATCCTTTTCTGAAAACCATCAAAAGTAGTGGCGACCGTCAACACATTGTGGAAGCTAATTCTGTAACTCCAGTGTGAAGGCTTCCTTTTGTCCATCAAGGATTTCCTGCTAACCAATTTCATTCGATGACCCTGGGAGTTTTAGTGTTATGGGAGGAAAAAGGAGGGGGGGAGTCTGTCCACTTCCTCTGCCCCATGCGCAGTTTTATCAAAACAAGTTTTACCGAGCCAAGCAGCCAGCAAATAGCCGGATGGCAAAAGCAAACACAGCCAGTTACACACAGCATGTTGGGTGGGAGTTAAACTTTGCCCCGAGAAACGGAGCTCAGAGTTCACAGGAGGACTTTAGGAAGTTGTTTATAGAGAGTGTGACAAAGTGGGATATGACGCATGGGCCATGTGGGCTGAGCCATATCAAAACAGCACAATGGATGGGCATTCCTTCTTGCTTTTAAATGGACACCTCCTCTTTGCAGGACGATCAATCTCCTGCCAGAGACAGGAAAGGGGGCCCTCCCACACACCGAAGCGTCTCAGATTAAATGTTACTGTAAATCAGGTGTTCTTTCCCCTTTAGCAAAAGCACACTTTGAATTTTAAAAACAAAGAAGGATCACGTTAAAAAAAATGCCAGAAGAGTAGCCCTAAGGAATAAAAACTATTCTGCAACAGCAGGCGGATTAAAGAGAATTATTTGCAAAGAGTAACAGCTTAGGAATCAGTCCGGAAGTGATTTCAAAATGCACCCACTGCTATGAAATCCCTGCCCCAAGTGGGCATCTGAACAGATTCCCAGAGGAAGGGTACCCCCAGTCACAATGGAATAACAGCACGATCTATTTGTGTATCTATCTATCTATAATTTTTATTGAAGATTCTCTTGGTTTATTCTAGGCCCAGGGCTCCAATTTAACTACCCCACATGCAGACCATAAGCAAGCCCATTTCTTGCACCAACATACTTAACAGGGAGAACATTTTAAAAAGCTACTACTCCCTGCATGCGTCCCTCTGCACATGCCAATACCGAGTATCTATTTGGTATTAATGTTTTATTGAAAAGTTTTCTATTATAAAGAAATAAAGTGATACAGTGGACCCTCGGGTTACGTACCTCTCTGGATTAGTAATCTTCGGGTTGCGAAAGCAGCAAACCCGGAAGTATTTTTCCGAGTTTCACCACTTGCACATGCGCAGAAGCACTCTATCGCGCCATGCACATGCGCAGAAGCGGTGCCTCTGGTTACGGCTAAATCAGGTCAGGAGCAGGTGGTGGAAACAGGGATGGCCTTGCTTCCATTAAGGTAGACAAGCAATGGCGCTTAGCGATCTCAGGAAGCTGCCTTATGCAGAACTAAGTTGCCAAAACTTTGGCTGACAGCATGACAGAAGAGGCCACGTTCACAGCAACCACAGCAACGTCACATCAACAAACTCCAACGGGTCGCCCTGCAGGAGTTTGACGGGCAGCCCGGTGTACCAGAACAGAAAGTACTTCACAGCAATTAAGCTGGCCGGGCTGCAAGCTGGTGCAGCAGAGAAGGAAGACGTGAGCCAAGATCTTCTGTCTTTCAGGGATTTAGTCAACTTTACCGACCCTACTCTCAAAAAAAAGTATGTGCAACTAATTCAACTGAGAGGCTATGATTGTGTAGCCTGCTGGTTCACACACACCTACGTTTGTGAGTTTTAATGGGGATTGTTTTGCAACAGCAAAAGGGTACGGCATGCATGCCTTGCACCAACTGTTGTTAAACAGTCCTATTCGGGAATACTCTAGCCAGGGTCGCTGTCAAGACATAGGGGCCGCTGCCCTAACAAAGGACACTGAAACAGAAGCTGCTGCATGAAGTTAAAAGCTCTGCGTCATTAAAGCAGAGAGAAACAGCAGAGAGAAACAGCAAGCGTTTTACAAACTGGGCCTGGGTCCATTATAGTCCATCGTCTGCCTCGTCAGATAAGTCTATTGGGCTATTAAACAAGTTTTGTGGGTCACTAGGGGGTGCAAGCTCTTCCACAAAGGTGTTACAGCAAGGTATACCAGACAGAAGCTCTAGGCAGCTGCTGTTCAGCTGCTCAAGGGCCTGGATCTGGACACTGTCTCATGGTTTTTCATTAGGGTGCCCCTGTTGTCATAGGCTGGTCCAATATCCTGCAGCCTTAAGTGATCAGTTAGATCTTTTGATGTAAAACTTTTTTTAAAAAAATGAACTGAGCAACCAATTAGGTTTCAAATGTTTTGTTTTTCAATTTAAATAATTGCCCAAAGGTAAAATGCCTCTTCTCCTAAGGCATTTACCTTCAACTGGTGGATCAGGGCTCACTTACTGGGTCACATCCTGACGTATCATAGGTCAGAAGAGCAGCACAAATCCCATACAAATATATGGTAAAAAAAATTAAGAAGTGGGTTAATAATAATAATAATAATAATAATAATAATAATAATAATTTATTATTTATACCCCGCCCATCTGGCTGGGTTTCCCCAGCCAATCTGGGCAGCTTCCAATAAAACACTAAAGTACATTAAACCTATTAAAGATTCAAAGCTTCCCTAAACAGGAGATCTTGGGTGTCTTTATTGGACCCCAATGGCAAAGATGGTTCTGTTAGACTACGAACCTCCTGAAGGAGTTTCCTGTCCTCTGCTGATGCAGATGTTGCCAAATGAGGTCCTCTTTACCGTCACTATTACCACTTGGTAGGCTCAATGTTTAAATTTGGAGAAAATCAAAAGAGGAAGATGTTTGACATGCATAAATCAAGATAATATAAAGGAACCAGGGGAGGGAGTTGGAAGGAAGTCAAGAGATTTGAGTAATCCCAAAATGTGGATTTAATAAAAGATTTCAATCTGTATTCACATATTTTGTGCTTACATTTTTTTATTTAGTTTTAATGTGATTTTGTTTAATTGTGAGACTACTTTAAAAAATACTAAAAACCAATGCATGCTTGCTGTAATAAGCTTGGCCCTATGCTTTCAACAACAACAACAACAACAACAACAACAACAACAACAAAAACTTATTATTTATACCCCGCCCATCTGGCTGGGCTTCCCCAGCCACTCTGCATTCATGGGCTAAAGGTGGGTCCTCAGTTTGGAAACTACTTTCCTAAGGTTTCTTTTACAATATATATGTTAGGGTAACGTGAGTGGTTCATGTGCATATCAAAGAACATAGAAAGCATGCTTTTTCTTAAAGACCGTTTTACTCTAGACTCAAATGTATGCAGATTTAATCCGTTAATTCAAACCTCATCTGATTAATCCATTAAGATTTCTTTAATTGGATTACTGGCAGCTATTGAAATTTTAAGGCGCCATCTTTATAAGAAAATAAAGGGGTCCCCCAGGCACAAAAGTACAGTTTATGTTGCGTGTGCAGAACTCTCCTTTCGCTTTTTCCTTCTTCTCAATTTGCATGGCATGACTATGCAAAACTTGGCCTCTTAACTGAAGCTATCCACGCTGTGATGAATTCCGCCAAAGCTGGAGAGAACCACAAATGCTCTCAAGTCCAGCTTTTATACATGAAACAGCACTGCCAGAAAGGAGAGGGGAGCAACATAAAAATGGCACCTATTTCCTGAACAAGTCTGGGTCACAGCTGCTTCCCTCATTAAGATGCTGTCGAGCCAGCTATTTTTCTGGCTTACCCGTTAAAATTACTAGGTATGTTCCCACCCACAGTCTTATTGCTGGCAACCAAAAGGGAAAAGGTAGGGGGATGAACGTTCAGCACTGTGCAGTAAGTGCTGAGCACACGGACTTAAATCTAGAGCCTCCCTGTTCTCCGATCAGTAGGCGAGAGCTTAAATAACTGGGTTTGGGGCAGGTGCCCACAATATTCGTACAGCCAATTTGCAGGGCCTCCCCACACCCGACAATAATTATGATTCTCTGTAAGGCATTGAACTCCTTGTACATTTAACAACAGAAAGTTGCTTGATAATGCTGGCTGCATGAGAATATTCTAGGTTCCAGTCCCAACTATGAACCAAAACAAAGCATGTTGTTCTTGAAAAGGAGCCACAGTTGTGAAATGGCAACTTTATTTTTTGTTTTATTTATAAAGCTGTTAAGGTGTTGTGAAACCAAAAAGCCTTATCCATGGAAATTAAAAACTCAGAACACTGTGGCAGGTTACAACAACAGATAAAACGAACAGTAAGGAAACAAAAGAAAACAAGTCTGGATGCCAAAGGAGCCAGTCTGGAATTTTGATGTGCCAGACATGCTTTTGTATCTTCTTTATGTGCAGATGCCCTAACCAGATGATGTCCCTCTGCAACCCTTGGGAAATTTGAGGTACTTGGTTGCAATGTTTCAAAAACTGAGAAATCTGTGAATGTTTACACAGCGAGCATTGCTGAGGCAGACATACATACATGTGTGGGGAAGTGCATGCAAGTGCGCATGCGTTCAGACAACAATTATGAGTTATAATTAGGATTACTGGTTCATGTAGGAGTGTCAATCTAGGGGAGAGGCTGGGAAGAGGGACCTCTGCTTGTGTTCAAAATCACTGAAAACCGAGCACCTCTAACGAAAGCAACTTGTCGTCAGCATTTGCAGTTTGGACTATAATGAGCTTTTGTTCTTCCTTGTTGGGAGGCTAATTCTAACGTTTCCCTTCACAAACAAGGGAAATGTTCAGAGCTGTTTATTTACTTTCTTAGACACACGAGGACGGTAAAACTGGCATTCTATTCATTCATGATTTCTGAATGAGTCACTCAGTAACAAAGTCTGCTATTCAAAGTAAGCAGGACAGTTTTTCTTTTAAAAAAATGGCAGAGGCTAATTATGTTGTTCTCCTTTGTCTAACTGGAACATGCAATTAATGTATCTGGCCAGGAGAACATGGCTGAATGTGCTTAGCCATAAGACGGGGTCTGTTTTCAATGGAAAGTGAACTCATCACAGGTGTTTGCTAAAAACAAGAAGCCACATGCTGTCGTACCAAAAGAAGGTGTGATTTCAAAAGGTGGCCATGGCACTCACTCCTGGTGGTGTGGTAGGGAAGGCAGGCTTCAAGGGTTAAGCCGTCCACCTGACATCACCCAACCTAACTCACACTTTTCTTTTGGGAATCTGACAGCCCTCTGCACCTTATTTCAGCAACAATCATCACTATGATCCAGTGAGAGACCATTCATGCATCTGCCACCTAAAGACCAGCACAACTCTTTGTAATCTAAGTGGGGCTCAGGAACGACAGCAGAGTTGTTTGCAGCCCTGCTCATTTATATACATAATTCTCTGCATGGTAAAGCTAGTTGTCAAAATACAACTTTGGAATAATTCTCATTTCACCCCCTCTTTCCCTCTCTCTGGATCAACAACTGTGCCATTTACAATGATGAAAACTGTTACTTTTCTAGGAACGGAGGCTGGACTACGTGTTCTCGTTCTGCCCCGGACACTGAGGTTCAGCTCCAAGGGCCTTCTGGCAGTTCCCTTGCTGCAAGAAGCCAAGTTACAGGGAACCAGGCAGAGGGCCTTCTTGGTAGTGGCGATCATCCTGTGGAATGCCCTCCCACCAGATGTCAAAGAGAAAAACAACTACCAAACTTTTAGAAGACATCTGAAGGCAGCCCTGTTTAGGGAAGCTTTTAATGTTTAATAGACTATTGTATTTTAGTGTTCTGTTGGAAGCCGCCCAGAGTGGGTGGGGTACAAATAAATTATTATTATTATTATTATTATTATTATTATTATTATTATTATTATCATCATCATCATCATCTTCCATTGCACGAAAGCAATTAATATGTGCAGTTTTGAAAATGCAAAAAGCTGCCATGGTGTGAGGAAGAGGCGGGGGCTCAGATGGATCAGGGATGTGGAACGCATGGGGTGGGGGTTAATCCTTTCCTCATTCTGCAGCTTTGACAAAAATCCGCCCCAAACCAAAGCTATCCTCAGTAGAGAAGTTTCTATCGGCTCCACACACCACAGTCCTGATCCTACAAAGGGACTCCACATAAGGCATTTAACATGTCATTTGCTTTTGTGCGATGAACCCATTGCATGATCTGACCCCACAAGTATCTTAGACAGCAACGTGAGGTTCTGTGGAATAGGGGGAGGGCTGCCAATTCTGTGTTGCAACCCTGAGAGTATCACCAAATTGCCTCTGAAACAATGCTAGGTATCTCTGGCTGTGCAAACGAGCCATTGAAGTATCACATCATATGGAGGCCAGCTTCCTACCATTAGCACAGACAGGAATTCAAACATATGCAGCAAAGCCACTCACCCATCCCTGAATCTTTCTTGGTTCCATCCGAGATGATATCCACGTGATCGCTGTCTACATCGTAACTGAAGAAATCGTTCAGGTATGTTTTCGACCTCTGGCCTCCAAACACGTACAGGCAACGATTTTTCTGAAGGAAAGAAAAGGTGGCATTTGAGTGACCAGGAGGAAACTTGTGAGCACGCGGCTTGCAGTTCAGATGCCAATGCAGCGCACCTCAGCTGCTCTCAAGCCAAACCTCTCTGGAAACTTAGTGGGAACCACTCAAAAATGGACCCTGTGGTTAAGTTATTTTTGCCTTTAACTGTATAATTGATTTATTACTTTGTTGATTAAATTTAGGAATTTATCACAAAGCAGTACACTTTAATAATACATACCATATATGATAACAATAGACTAACATAATTTAGGCAGAAGGGGAGAAAAATGAGAACTTTAAATGTCACTATTACAATCTGCTGTTCACAGAATCCTGCCAGACGTTCAGCTGCTAAAACAGCAAACTGGTCCAATTTTAAAGTTATGTATTTATGCTAACTTGTAAGGTTACGGCCAACCTACTATTCTGGCCGAACGTTAAGAAGGGCTCAGCAGCTGCTTTCTGGGAGCTTAGAAAAGGGAGCAAAACACTACAGAACGGACCTCAAAAGGATTCTGCGGGCAAAAGTGTGTGTAACAGGGATTGCTACACTACCTTGATGTTAACTCGGAAGATTCCGTAGATGAAATTAAAATCCCAACATTATCCCCAGCTGCTCAATGTATTTTTGAGTTAAGAGAAAAGAGAGACACCTTTCAACAAGCAAACGCTGGCACTTGTTCAGAAGAAAAAGCTACTTTTCGAACTTTCTCTCATTTCCTATTACAATAGCGTACCAGATCCACAGCAATTTGGAAATAAGGAAGCCAACATTCCCTTAGTTCACAATACTGGAGATTAAAATTTGGCTCTCTGTCGGTTAATCAACTGTGAGCCCTGCCTTTGCACTCGTTTTCAAGTGCTGCAATGCAACTGAAGCTAAGGGGTGATGGAATAGTGCCTGGGCTTAGTGCTAGTTCTTACTGAATGGAACAACATGCAGTGCCCTATTCTGGACTGGATGTCTTCAGGGCCAGCATTACAGGAATCCTCTCGCAAGAGTTTCCACGTCCGGCACCGGCAGTCGAAGGCGAAGAGGCCACTGAACTGTGGCTCACTGGCTCGGCTGTCGTCCACGCTCCCGTTGCAGGTCAAAATCCTTCCTCCAAAGGTGTAGATCATGTGCTTCTCGGAATCCATGCACATCTGAAAGGAGAGGAAGCGTGCTTAAAAACCGCTTAATGGTGTGCTTTTCTATAACAAATGCAATGTCAAAATCAATGGTTAGAAATATCAAGTAGTGCTCGATGAGGCAGCTGACTTGGTGCTCTGAAGTTGGCCCAAGAATAACTGGATTCAGAAGGCCCTCGTTTCTTCAAAAAGCCACAACTGGGCAGACAGCATAGCACAGTGAACAGAGAAGAGAGCCTTTAAGAATCAGAATACAGTGGTACCTCGGGTTACAGACGCTTCAGGTTACTTTTGCTTCAGGTTACAGACTTCGCTAACCCAGAAATAGTACCTCGGGTTAAGAACTTTGCTTCAGGATGAGAACAGAAATCGCGTGGCGGCAGTGGGAGGCCCCATTAGCTAAAGTGGTGCTTCAGGTTAAGAACAGTTTCAGGTTAAGAACGGACCTCCAGAACGAATTAAGTACTTAAACCAAGGTACCACTGTACTGAAGACACCAAATCTCCATTCAAACTTCTAACAGGGCCAATCGAGTAAAACAGCCTTGCTGAACAGTAGCTACAGCCTCTGTTCCATTCAGCCCCCAGTCCCAATAACCTACTTCAACAAACCCCTAACTGAAATTACGTTTCCTTCCCATCCTCTGTCTGTGTTGGTTTCCTGACTGTAAACCCCTTGGGGCAGGGGCCTTCCCGCCCTTCATAGTTTGTAACACCTGCAGACCTGATGGTCAAACACGAGCTTGGGTCCTCCGTCGGCAGCTGTGTCCTCGCTGAGCAACATCCACGTGTTTGTGTCGATGTCGTAGCGATAGAAGTCGCTTTTCAGAGACTTGCTGTTCCTCACGGAGGAATCCAGGTAACGGCCCAGCGTGTAGATCTGCCTCCGCTGGATGTCGATGCACATCTTGTGGCAGGACCTGGCGCTGGGGCCATTCTACGGAGCAGAGAGAAAACAGGAAGCTAGTCACCTCTCACAGCCAACATGGCCTAGGGGTGTTAGAAACTCATGTATATAAGCTAATTGCCAAATGGCACCTTAAACCTGGGTTACGGTTGCCACAATGGAATGACAAGGGGCCTTTCTAGCAGTGAGATTTGCTGCTGCTGCTGTTAATTTCATTTCTATACTACTTTCAGTGTTCGAAACTCCCATTGTTCTAGGCGATTTTGCAACAGGGAATTTCATCAGCGCGAGCGGTTTCTGAGCAGTTTCTTCGCTCCTAGCTTTCAAATCTCCATTTCTAACACTGACCGCTTTATATTTTAGAGGGGGAAAATATCAAGGCAATTAAAACATCAAATCCAGAATAAAACAAATTCAAGCTTCAAGGGAAATATTTCAGATCCTTCTCTAAGTGTCATTTTGCTTTCCCCATATTTATTTTACCTACTTAATTTCTAATACTAGACTGGACTAGACTAGACTCACTTTTCTCAGTCCGACTAACATTACAGGGTTCCTGGAGCTGAGGAAACAACTCTGAAGGAAATGTGATGTAAAATAAAAACAAGAATTATAACGTATTAGCACCCAAGCTGACTCTTGGGCTGGGGTATTGCTTATGGGTTTTTCTTGCTGTTGTTGATATTAATTTTTTGTATCTTTACTTTTAGATCTTATGGTTGATGTTGAACTTGTTCAATATTCTTTACTTTTTGATGTGTATTATTTATTGTTTATGACTGCTTTTGTTGTAAAATAATATAACTGTAGAGTTGGAAGGGATTACATAAAATGATGGTGATTATGAATTAAAATCTTGATGTGCCAAGCCTCCTATATGCAATGATGTATTTCCTTTTCAATGCATTTGAGAACGCAAGCCTCCATGGACAGTCTTTTATGAGTACAGTCCACACATTGGTTTATCACCTTGCACGTTACTTTGTGAGAACTGGGGTGACATCAGTCCCTATGCAAGCACAGCGTGTGGAATTTTAACGCTTTCACTCATCTTCTAAAACCCTCATCAGAACGAGCCTGGAAAACCTCCCCCAGAAAAGAAATTCTACAAGAAACAGCCAAGCCTTTGCTCCAAGGCAGCCAAGTTAACGCAACGCATAGCTACTTATGAAGTGTTAGGATTGCCTTTCCACAAAAGCCAAGAGTAGAAGCCAATTCCGACGCAACTTTTCCCCTTCCATGGAAGTGCACTGGGTTGATGGAAGAACGTAACATAGAACACCCTGGTGACCTTTCCTTGCAAAATCCAATTGATTCTTCATTCCTTCCTGGGAATCACTCCAGAGCCTTCCCATGGGAATGTTTTGGCAGGCCTAGCCCTAGAACCATCTATTCATAACTACAGCAATATACTTCTTTTAGGCTTGAGGCTGAAAGAATGAGTGAGCTAAAATCTTAGTCAGAACCTTTAAAAAAAAAAACCGCTTTGAAATTTCATATAGCATGAGCTAAAAGAGAGCAAGCAACTAAGGACGCTATTCTAGACAATGTCAACCTGACGGAGAATAGCAATATGGACTGTTTCCAGTTAATTCCCTGATTTGAAACCAAACTCCCCAAATGCAAGAGCGAGTGGATGCACCACGTTTTTAAGAGTCACGTATCCTGCGCCCAAGCACAATATTTTGGTCCAGGCTGTTCTATGAACAAGTCCCTGCCAATGCAAACAAGTAGGTTTTGCTGTGACCAAAGGTCCTTTCTCCAGTTATAATTCAAAACACGGAAGAACAAGATCAAAAGCAAGGCAGTTCCTAGCATGCCAAAATGCCTTGTTTACCTTCGCCTATTTAAGAAGAAGACTGTGTAGTAAATGGTGTGGTGTGTGTTTATGGTAGACTTAAGCCCTGCTTGTAGAAGGGAAAGCTTGAATTCATGTCCCTGTGGGCTTTACAACACACCACCCTCCGAACCACTTGCATGAATAAGAAAGGAACTGAACTTTGGGAGGCAGAATCTTTGCCTTCACGATTTTGGAATCAAGCTTTCAAATGAAATGTTTGGTCTTAAGGAGCTTTGCCTGCGAAGGAGTTGAGGCGGAAAGGCTCTTAAGAACGCTGATCTCGTAACATGCTGCAGGATGCTACATGCCCGGGCTGCTGAGAGATCTTGGTAGCGCTTTTCACAAGAAAGGAACAGGAAGTCTGGAACAGAGACTGCATTCGACTGCAAATACTTTGGCTCCGCTCAGAACACTTGAGAACTGCCAGATACAAAGGAGTGAAGGGGAAATGGAGAAAATGGGAGTGACCATAACAAGGCATTTCTCTATCTCCAGTGCTATTCGGGACTCTCCCCACCCCCCTCTGAAAATGTAGGACAGAGGGCTAGTATACTAGGAAAGTCCCCCACTCAAATTAACTTCAGTCACTAGGAAGCTCACAGGAGAGGCTTGTTCTCCAGATGCCAACTACGTTTTAGTGCTACATCCAAACGTAGCATTTTTCAACACCATATAAAGTCTGTGACGACACGCTGCAAAACATTTTGCTGTCCGATATTCATATGCGTTCTTCGTGGCAGTTTCTATTTTGAAATGAAATAGTATTAAAAGCAAAGCAGTGCCAATTTAGACAGGGGTCGGTTTACGTGCAGCACTGAAAACAATGGACTGTTTATGGTGAACTGCATAGGTGGTTTCATCCGATTCAGGAGGATTGTTCTCAAGTCCACAAGAGCGGCACCTGGGGACACTGTGGTGTAAAATAAGCGCAGCCAAATGTTTGCTTTGCTGTGTGGAGACATGCCTGGGAGCTGCTGCCAACTCAAAATAAAAGAACAGGCGGCAAAAAACAGGCAGTTGTCAAATGGCAGAATGCATGCTTTCTTCACAGGGGGCAAGTATATTGTGTTGTGTTGGTCTTATTTACAGATAACAATTCTGTCCGGAACAAGCTTAAAAGGTGCAGCAGAACACAGAACAGTTCATGTGCAGGCGACAGCTCTGAAATCTCAGAAGTCAAATCTTTGGAATATGATTGCTGTTCTTTACTCAGATCCCCTCCTCATTTTAGAATGTAGCTCTCACAGAAAGAAAACATAGAGTGAACACAAACATAGTGCAAAATTGGATTTTAAAGAATTTAAATTACCCCTTGGGAACAATCCAATGTTAGGCATAGTCAGAGCAGACCCACTTACATCAATGGACTTGACAATGGGTCTTCTCTGATGTATTTGGATCTCATCCATAATCTTTAAAAATAAGTAGTTTCAGACAGACTATCACAATGTTACTGTACGATATTGTCTCATTTGTATTTATTTAACGTTATTGCACTTTATACAGTATTCTTAATTCTTCAGCAAAATCTAAAAGACCACCAGTTAGATACACCTGCTTTATGGGTAGCAACCAAATCATAGACAGAGAAATTAAAAGTATACCTTGCCAACAAAGGTCTGTATAGTTAAAGCTATGGTTTTCCCATTAGCGATGTATGGAAGTGAGAGCTGGACCATAAAGAAGGCTGATCGCCGAAGAATGGATGCTTTTGAATTATGGTGCTGGAGGAGACTCTTGAGAGTCCCATGGACTGCAAGAAGATCAAACGTATCCATTCTTAAGGAAATCAGCCCTGAATGTTCACTGGAAGGACAGATCATAAAGCTGAGGCTCCAATACTTTAATAAATAACAACAACAACAACAACAACAACAACAACAACAACAACAACAACAACAACTAATTTTTTATTTATATCCCGCCCTCCCCAGCCGAAGCCAGGCTCATGAAAAGCCACCTCATGAAAAGAGAAGACTCCCCGGAAAAGACCCTGATGTTGGGAAAGATTGAGGGCACACGGAGAAGGGGACGACAGAGGACGAGATGGTTGGACAGTGTTCTCAAAGCTACCAGCATGAGTTTGACCAAACTGTGGGAGGCAGTGGAAGACAGGAGTGCCTGGCGTGCTCTGGTCCATGGGGTCACGAAATAAGAAATAACCCCCACACCTCCCTCTTTTAATTAAAATTTAAGCCCTAACCATGAACTGGTTCTGAAAGTTTTTATTTACTGCTTCCGTTTTGTTCTGTGTTCCAGAAGTATTTGACTCTGCTTAAAATATTTATTTCCATTCCTTCTGAAGCAAGACTATCTTCGAGATCAGCATCTTTAAAGTCCGTCCCCTTTAGCTCCTTTGGCAGACCAAGTAGTCAGAAGACCCAAGAAACAAGTCTGTGCTGTGTTTCCTTCCCCCCACCCCCACATAGAATTCTGACATGCAATCAAAATGCAGTGATAAAAAAGGGCTGTTACCACTGATGGCAAGCAACAAATGTATTGTAAAGTCCAACTATTTGCACAGCTAGTTGTTTATTAGTTTGTCAGTCATTTCCACCTCCTCTGATTATTCCGTGGGGGACCCAATCCACAAAATATTAATGGCACAGCGACTCCTACTAAAACAGGACAAGAAACGCAGAAAACAGTTAAACTACCGTATATTTCGCCCTATAGGACGCACTTTTCCCCCTCCAAAAATGAAGGGAAATCTGTATGCGTCCTATGGGGCGAATGCAGGCTTTCGCTGAAGATTGGAGAGCGAGAGGGGTCGGTGCGCACCGACCCCTCTCGCTCTCCAGGCTTCAGGAAGCTATCCGCAAGCCTGGGGAGCCCGCGGGAGTTCCTGCAGGGCTCCCTAGGCTGCAGATAGCAGCCTGCTGCCCGGAGCGCGGTGCGCGCTGAAGCTGCAGCTGGGGGGGGGTAATTTTTTTTCTTTATTCCCCCCCCCCAAAAAAAATTGGGTGCGTCCTATGGGCCGGTGCGTCCTATAGGGCGAAAAATACGGTAATTTGTTTATTGTGCTGCTTCTATTAAACGCTAATGAACAATTTATGATTTATTTATTTTTTAAATGCTTTTTATTGGTGTTTCCTTTAATACAAACAAACAAAATACAATTTATGATTTAGCAAGGGAAGAGCACTGGGACCAGACAACTCAAAACCAAAGCAGGGGCACTGCTTCATTCTCCAAGTGCTCAGAACAGTTTGTCCTAGGGCTGTTTTGAGGTTTTATGCCCATCAATGCAAAAAGGAAGTCCTTCCACCATTTCTCAGACAGACCACCAACATGGCATGAAAAATCGCATGACAGCCAAAAGGAGCAAATCGTTCTAGGAACATCACCATGAATTGCAGCTCAGGAATAACCACAAAAGATGTGTCCCATAGTTCCAAGAGATGACAAGCGTAACTTGATTGACTGATTGCCCAACTGCCTAAACTGATGCTGCCGCCAAGAAATCTGAAATATTTTTCAGGCTTTCAGCTGGCGTTGCCTCATTTTTAGAATTAAACTCAGGGTGGTGGTTTTATTCCCTGTACCTATTTGAAGAGTCCAAGCTGCTGTGCTGCATTAAATTTCCTGGGTGACATTCAACATCAAGATATGTGGGTAAGTCACCCTAGATTCTACGGAAAGGGAGGGAAGAATTTTGGCACTGCATTTAATATAATATGTAAACCTGGCCCAAGTCCCTTTATAAAAACCACACATGATTACAATGCTGCCATTTCAGTCTGCAATCTTATTTTTGACTAGTAAACCCATCTCCTCCTCTTGGAAAGCTTACATAATAACTGTGCATGGGTGTAGAAGCTTTACTTTCATACATTTGGCTATATCAGCTTTCTTCAACCTTGGGTTCCCAGGTATTGTTGGACTACAACTCCCATCATCCGTGACCACTGTCTCATCTGGCTGGAGATGATGAGTGGTTGGAATCCAACAATATCTGGACCCAAGGTTAAAAAACTGTGGACTATACTGTGACCTCTTTACGCTGGATCACCTTGTTAGAAGAAGAGGAGGAGTCTGGATTTGATATCCCGCTTTATCACTACCCAAAGGAGTCTCAAAGCGGCTAACATTCTCCTTTCCCTTCCTCCTCCACAACAAACACTCTGTGAGGTGAGTGAGGCTGAGAGACTTCAGAGAAGTGTGACTGGCCCAAGGTCACCCAGCAGCTGCATGTGGCGGAGCAGGGAATCGAACCCGGTTCACCAGATTACAAGTCTATTGCTCTTAACCACAACACCACACTGGCTCCACATTGTTACACCACATTGTTACACAATGTCTGGATTCCAGCTAGCTTTAGGACTAGCAGGCTCCTTTGGAGACTGATCCACCGCGAAGTCTAGGCCACCAGAGGCTTCTATTGCATGAGAGACATTACCAGCAGGATACAATGACATCGACCTTTGCCGTGTCCTTGCAAAAACAAACATTTGCTTCTGGATCATAAGCCGTCACCAGACAACAATTTTTATCCTCCTCCAACATTCCAGCAGCCATGCTCTCACTTTTCTATCCTCGGGGCAGGATAAACGCAGAACCAAAGACCCAAATGTTCAAACAAGACCTTAGGGACACCAAACAGCTGCAATGAGGAAAGATTTAAGTTCATCTCAAGATGGTTGGGAGAAAAGGGTTCTAAGCCAAGGCTTCTTCCAAGTGTTATGTTTTCTGGGGTGAGCATTCAAAAATTAAGTTCTTCTTCAATGGTGTTTTGAAGTGGCGCAATCCCAAGAGGATGGTACCACACCCCTCGGCCCACTTCAGTCAGCTCTGACAAAAGGGAAGAAATGCAAAATAGATCATGGTAGGATTCACCAATGGTCCCCACGGCTTCGTTTTCAGCCGTTCTGTTACAATGGACTGACTCCCTTGAGAGCAAAAAAATAGGCAAGTTTATAACGGAGCCACTACCAAACTGAAGGCTATAGGCACATCACCATTCAAACACACTCCTCCATTTGGTCCCAACCTTGCCTGATCACCTGCATATACTAGGAAGATGCAGCTGAAAGCTTTCACATCACCCGACAACACCATGGTGGCAGTTCAAAGGGCAGCTGAAAGTCTTCCTAAGGCATTGAGGGAGACGCACGTGAACAAGTCCCCAGTCAAGAGACTTGGCCTGAAAGTCATCTGCTAAATTTCATGGCTGATCAGCGATCAAGTCTAGGTTTCTCCACATGAGGACTCCACAGGCTTGCAATATAAGCCCTGTTCTACCCCAAGTTCTCTCACCTGTTTGGTAAAATAGGATGGACTGACTGTTGTCCCTGAACTTCCTGTGGTCCCTTTGTTTAAAGCGCTTTACACTACTGCCTGCTTTGCATCTATAGCCATGCACAGCCACCTCACGTGGTGGATATGAACCATAAACAAGTGAAAGATGTTCTTCCGTGCTCTGGGTTCAGTTTTCAGGTTTCTGGTCCCAGTGTCAGTTCTTTTAAGGTGCACGTGTCATTTGGCCGTTCATGTTTCACTGTATGTGAAGCCTATCAGCAGGATGGAATCCCAACCCCTCCTGGGATCTCAAATGTCCCCAATTATTACGAGGCTTGCTCCTTCCTCATGCTGCCACACCCTGCTAGCTCCTCCCAGCTCTGGGACATCGCATAGTTTGAGAGGCACAGGTATGTGCCATCTTAGTTGACATGCTGTCTTAGGAAGACCATCCTCGTTTCCTATACAAATATGCATGCTCTCTCCAACCCTGTCCACAGGACAGCCCGGGCCACCAACTCAGACTGCTGCAAACCTTGAAAGATCTTAACCGAATATAGGGAAATAAGCTTGCATGAGCATCCTCAAGATTAGCTACAATTTGGTCTCAGTTGTTTCTTTACAGTAATGGGCACATAACCCACCTAAACTCTGGTCAAATGTACCTTCTTCTCTTCTTCCCAGCCCCATGCTTTGATCCTGCAGGCAAGCTGGCGCAAGGAGCCAAGATCAAGGTGATGCAGAGCAGGGGTTTCAACCTATTCTCACTTAAGGGCGTTACAAATCTGGAGACACCAAGAGAATAACTTATTCTAAAGCTTTCTGGTAACCTGTAGTTGCCTGCCCAAGAAGATCCCCATTCACAGCCTTTAAAGTGGCAATTAATAGTCTGTTCCTACTGAGAAGTAAGTCTAACTAAGCTCACTGGAGTTTACCCCACAAATAACTGAACAAGATTGCAGCCGAAGCCTCACATGCAATACCAGCGTCGAGGTTCAGGATTTGAATAAACATGTTATAATTCAAAAGCAAAACATTTTTTTTCTTAGAATCCATTTGATATTCTCAACAACTCAGTACAACAGATTGTTCCTTTTAGTGGCTTGTTTATGAACAAGCTGCCCTTCCTCTCGCAAGAACATTGGAAGCATCTCCCTTGTTGAGCTTATTTATCCCGTTCCAACCGTGACCTTTGCAGTTGGCCTCGAGATTTTTGTCACAGTCCAGAAGCGTGAGTTTCCTGGCCCAGAAGCACACCGGCTGCTCTTTGTAGGGAGTTTGCTCCTCATCTGCAAGAGGAGAGCTACACCATACCCTCCTTCAAAATAATAAAATACTGGCTTACACAGCAGATTTAACACACACAGCATATACTTACATCTCCTCCTTAACTAACCCTCTATGATCAGGAGGCCTCCTTCCATTTGCAGAAGTAATGGGGATCCAGCAGAGAATACAAGGGAGTAGGTGGCACTCAGAGGGCTGCCCAACAGTGTTCGAAATTAGCCAGGCGCCAGGTGCATTTTGCACCTAGCTATCAGCCACTTGCGACCAAGTGAAGATGCCAGGGCGACAGGATTGTGCCTGACATCTCCACCATTTGGGGAATCATTGGATCTGCACTGTTTTCACATGCTACTACCCCATCAGTTGTATTTTATCTGCACATCCGGAATGAATTTCTAGAAGCAGAATGCTTTTTCTGTGCAGGCTGAGCAGGAGCAGTCACCGTGAAGAAAAAGAGGGTGAAATAGGTCGATGGACATGTGGACTGTCCCTGGATCAAGTGACTTTTCTTCTAAAACTCTTAACTAGCTCAAAGTTGTCATCTGAACTAGCCACATCAATCAGCCAGTCCATTGCCTGAAAAATAAGACTTTGGAGCCATCTTGCCCCAAAATGGCAACAAGACATTCTGTTTTGAAGACTGCAACCTTTGTTTAAGGAGTCACTTGGCACCTAGCTTATATATCTGAGTTTCTAACACTGTGACCCGACCCTCCAGGGGTATAAGGACAAGGGGAAATTGATCAAAGTCTTCCCCTATACCTTCCACTGGTAGATACGTCCCATGAGCAGAACTCTGCTCCTGAGATGCTCCCACCAGTGGAAGCTTGGTTAGGAACTAATCCTTAGCATTTTCATGCTGCTTTCAAATATGTCCAACATATTCTGCCTACAATTTTTTGTGCCATTTCTGCAACAATCCTGGAAGGCAGGCCAGTACTGTACCCCCGATACAGAAGCCCAAGGCTGAGAGAGACTTCTCCAAGGCCACCTTTGGACTGCCTGGAGGAGAGTTAAGCCAAGGACTCCCTGATTCACTCCTCACTCTCTCTTAGCCATTCTGCTGCACCAGTTCAGTCCCTGGGAGAGGGGAGGGGAGAAGAGAAAAGTCTTCCAAGTTTTACTCAAGTAAAACCCATTTAAAAATCATCCAACTTCCAGATACTCGTCTCTTCCCAAAGTTTCATTTAGTTAAGTGCTTCTTCTGTGTGTATATTTGGAGACATCCAGTAGTAGCTTTCGGTACTGATGTCTCCCATCAGCTCCAAACTCTTCATTAAATTTTTTTTATCATTCTGTTCTGCCAAAGCATCTTGTTTATTTCTCGGCAATGGAACGGCCAAACTTTTCCATCAACTATTATGAAATGCATTTGAAATCCAAAAAGGGTCATGACTTCATATTCTCTTAGAACAAGCACGGAGGGGATGGGAATGTTAAGTTTCCGACATCACTGCTGGCTCAAGGCTGAGCTACAATCAGGGTGTTTTTAAGAATTGTGTTGCCTTGGCAAACACCAGGCTTTGGTCACATGGCGCACTCATAAGAAAATGCTTGAAACTTGCCTCTTTTTCAGTATCTCTTGATATACACGTCCACTGGTTCTCCTTCACACTGTAGGCCCAGAAGTCAGCCAGGTCCTGAGTCCCGTCCCAGCCGCCAAACAAATATACTGTTTCTAATCAAAATTTCAGGAAAGAAAGGCATTAGTTTGTGAACAAAACAGATTGAAGCATGAGATCATCGTTAGAATGTTTGCTTGCAACATCTATAAACACTTTCCAAATTTCAGGGTGGCACTCAACCAAGTTTAAATCAGTGGAGGCCTACTGAAATTAATGGACCTAATTTAGTCATGTTCCTTAATTTCAATGGGTTGACTCCAAGGAAAACTTGCCTGAGTATCACTTCCTTCGGAATATGATAGCTTATCCATTAGGAAGCTGGTGGCAAACACTTAATGTAAAAAGCTAGCTGTATTCTAATGGGGCTTGGTCAAGATGTTCCTGGTCAGCTGTGTCCCTAACCGTTTGGAGGTTTTAGAAGCATATAGGCTTTGATACTATCTATATGAAAAGGATCTGGTTTTGTGCTAAGAAAGGCACTGAGTAGCTCTAACGGACCAAAGAGAGGTGGGAGTAAACAATGCTGTCCAATCAGATAAAAAAGAAAGGATAGATGAACACTCAAGTGAACCTCTTACACACTTAGGATTCAAGCAGGGTAAGTGCACAGAGGCCCTTAGAGATGTCCTGACCTCTGATGATCCTTCACAAAGAGCAAAGTGAAGTTGCAATTTCTGAGTTAAGTCTATACTTTAGTGAATGGAGGGAGTTCATCTCAGTCATAAGACATTATAGGTTGGCAAGTGGTAGCACCTGGGCCAGTTCTGCTTACACGCCCTCCCGAGACATCCAAATGGTTATCCCCTTCCTATACTTCTTAAGCGGTTTGGAAAGAAAGGACTCTGAGAGGAGAAAGGTGAGCAAGTGGGGAGGTGGGGACCTTTTGTAGCCCAAGGGCCACATTCCTTTCTAGGCAGCCACTGGAGGTCCAGATTGCTGCACGTGGCTATAGCCAGAAGCAAAAGTGGATGGAGCAACAAATGCAAATTTTATATTTGCTGTAGAGCAAATAGACACAGACACACACCTTTCTATCTTCCAACCAGACAAGCAGGAAGCATTTCCAGTGTTATAGGTGAAAACAATTGGGGTACAAAGTAGGGTTGGAGTGGAGTATAGCCAGGGGAGACATCCAAGGGGCAGATACAGAAGCGCGAAGGGCTGCACTTGGCCCTGTAAAATATCAGCTATCCAGAAGTGGTGGGGGAATTAGTCACTGGTTACTTGGCACCTAGTTGCACATTTCCTCCAGTTCCCAAACCTTTATCCTGAGTGTGGCTCAGTTTTACACCTATCAGAGAAGGAAACCACTTTGGAAAGAGCAATGGAGGGGAATCACAACCACAGATAAACCCGGTGGACCTCAGGAGGAAGAGGAGTAGGGAGATCGTGATGGCGGATGGAGGAGCTATTGTGCCAAGGGAATTTCTACTGCAACCTGCTCCCCAATGGCTTTATGCTTTCTTCAGACAGAGCACTGCTGCTTTTTTCCCTACTGCTAGAAAATGAAAAACGCTACGCAAGAGCTGCCCAGGTAACTGGTTAAGAGCCTCCCAACTACCACAAAACAGGTGAAAGAGGTAAGAGAAGAATAGTAGAATTGTAGAGCATAGCTGTCAACTTTTCCCTTTTCTTGCGAGGAATCCTATTCGGAATAAGGGAATTTCCCTTAGAAAATGGGAAACGTTGACAGCTATGTTGTAGAGTCGGAAGGGATCCCGAGGGTCACCTAGTCCAACCCCTTGCAATGTAAAGAAAAAGAAATCCTGCTCTATTTTTTATTTTTATTTTAAGTTAGCATCTTTTGGCAACTGCAATGCAGCTGGCACAGAATATAGCATTTAGACCAGCTGCTGGCTGGGGCTGATGGGAATTGTAGTCTAAAACACCAGAGGGCAGCAGAACACCTGCCTCCCACAACTGATCTTCTCAAGCAACACGCAGACGCAGGAGACAAAGTGCTGGGTGTTTCCTGGGCTGTCTTCTCAGTTCACATAGGGTGACAGCAGGCCTCAGAGCCTTCTGTCCTAGCAGACAGGCTGGTGTGGAAAGTGTTCCCTAAAGACAGTTGGGGCGAAATGGCTGCTTTGCCGGGGTAGGTGCTTAAGCCGACCCGAATGATTCCACGCCAAAACTACTTATTGAAATAAAATATTAACATATTAATTCAAAGACATCTGGGCAGCTTTCCACCCGACAGCAACAACGCATCTGTTTTAGAAAGGGATTTTAAAAGGAGGAGGATAGGAATTATTGACCCCTGTCTGCAGCAGTGCTAGTGGCTGCCACTGGCACCATCTCCCGGAGGTTACCTTGGGTCATTAACTTTAATTACCCTTCCTTTCTGGGCACAGGGCAGCCAATGTTCCTTGCAAAGAGCAAGTCCTTTTGTGTGCCTAAGTTCTCACAGCTCACAAAACCCACATTTGCCACAATGGCCCGATTGATAACTGAGGAAAAAACACAGAGATTTGGCACACGGTGCATATCCTACTGGACCTCGGGCAAAATGCCATGCAAAGCACGGAGAGGCTGCGTCGATCACAAACCTGAACTGAATCTGGTGGGAGCTGGGGGAAATAGCATGCACAAGAACTGAATCCATCGCCATCCTAGACTGAACTCTTAAGATCGCAGAAGGGACAGCAGAGAGGCAAGCTTGCTTTGCATCTCACTTTGCAACTGTGCCCGCCCCCCAGCTCAAAAGACAGAGGTACCATACTTCCTCAGCGGAATGAGCAACGTTTGCCTCTCTCTCCTCTTGTCTTGTCTCCTCAGCTGATACTATAAATAACAAGTTATTTTTGGTCTGCAATTGAACTTAAGAAGTACGGAACAAGCGCTCCCTTTGTAATGAAGTATTATCTTGATGCAAATCCTCGCTCCAGAATTTGCATCAGTCCCCACAGGAATGGAAAGAGAACCTAGATGAATCAATGGCCCAATGGCCTGTCTAGCGCAGCATCCTGTTCTCTCAGTGGACAACCAGGGGCCTATCGGAAGCCTGGAATCAGGACCGGATCGCAACATCACTCTCTGCTCCTGCTGTTTCCAGCAAGTGGGATTCAGGAGCATTCTGACAGGTAGAACAAAGCCCCCACCCCATTCCAAATTTCAAAGCCCTCATTTATAAATAAATCAGAACCAGGAAGACCATTTTATTCCCACCACCCCTTAAACACAAGTGTCTGTCCATCCTCTTCATCCACGCTTCCTATGAAGAATTATCTTGCCAGGCAGAATATTCCACCGGTGAATTGCTCTTAATTAGAAAGCTCTTTCCCCATGTTTAAGATAGAGCTCTTTTCTCCTTCAAGCCCTTTCACGCCATTCTGATGAGTCCTTAAGGTGATTGCCTGCGTCTCCTCTGCTGGCACATCTTCAGAATATTTAACGGCTGTTAAAACGCTCCTCGGAAATTTCCCCCTTCTAAGAGAAGCGTTCGTTTCTTTCATGAAAAAGGCCCAAGTGGCAGGGAGGTATTTTGACAGTCAACCTTTGCTCGCACACTCACAGTCAGGCCAGCCTTGTCCGTAATTAACCATTTGCTTGATATGCTTCACACACGCACTGCTCCCAAGGGAGCGTTTTCAAAACAGGCTAATATTCCCGTGTCTTCCACTTATAGTCTCCGAAGCCTATTGTTCCAATACATACCTTTCAAGCATTGTCCCTGCCTGACACCACCCCAGCTACTTTGACATCACAACCAGCAGCTTCTGCAATGCAATGCAAAACATGCATATAGCCAAGAAACCGAGTTAACAGAACATGTGCCAACTCCTTTTCATAGAATCACAGAGTTTAGGGGGAGGGGACCCTGAGGATCATCTAGTTCAACCCCCTGCAATGCAGGGATAAGCAGCTGTCTCATACGGGGATCAAACCTGCAGCCCTGGCATGATCAGCATCATAGTCTAACCAGCTGAGCTTTCCTATTATAGGAGCATAAAGCACAGCTGCTTGCGTAAATGTAAGCTCATTTTTAGAGCAGTAAAACACAGGAACATTAGGAAGCAGCATTATTCGGAATCAGACCATCTGGTTCAGCTAGCTGATCATAATCCATGCTGACCGACTGACTTATTTATTTGATTTATATACCGCCCTTCATCAGAAGATCTCAGGCTCCCCAGGGTTCCAGGCAGAAGCCGTTCCCAGCTCCAGCTGGAGATGGAGGGAATGCAAAGCAGATGCTCTTGCCACTGAGCTACAACTCCTCCCATTTAACACAGGAATGTTGTTGTTGTTTAGTCGTTTAGTCGTGTCCGACTCTTCGTGACCCCCTGGACCAGAGCACGCCAGGCACTCCTGTCTTCCACTGCCTCCTGCAGTTTGGTCAGACTCATGTTGGTAGCTTCAACAACACTGTCCAACCATCTTGTCTTCTGTCGTCCCCTTCTCCTTGTGCCCTCCATCTTTCCCAACATCAGGGTCTTTTCCAGGGAGTCTTCTCTTCTCATGAGGTGGCCAAAGTATTGGAGCCTCAGCTTCAGGATCTGTCCTTCCAGTGAACTCTCAGGGCTGATTTCCTTCAGAATGGATGGGTTTGATCTTCTTGCAGTCCATGGGACTCTCAAGAGTCTCCTCCAGCACCATAATTCAAAAGCATCCATTCTTCGGCGAACAGCCTTCTTTATGGTCCAGCTCTCACTTCCATACATCGCTACTGGGAAAACCATAGCTTAAACTATACTAACACGGGAATACTAAACCCCCAGTGATCAAGCCATGCAATAGCAGTCCAAATTACCACAGCAGAATACAGGAACCACCAATTTCACTAACAGAAAAATTAGTGGCGGTTATTCTCTAGAACAGGCATAGGCAAACACGGCCCTCCAGATGTTTCGGGACTACAACTCCCATCATCCCTAGCTAACAGGGCCAGTGGTCAGGGATGATGGGAATTGTAGTTTCAAAACACCTGGAGGGCCGAGTTTGCCTGTGCCTGCTCTAGAATCACCATCTAAACAAATGCAGCTTTGCTTCCCAGTTTGGGGGGGTGGGAGGAAGAAAGGGGTGACACCCTCAAAACTTACAAGGAGAGGAAGGAAGAACTTCCTGAAAGTAAGAGCTGTTTGACGGTAGAACGGACCTCCTTGAGAAACTGTGGACTCTCCTTCCTTGGAGGTTTCTAAGCAGAGGTTGGGTGGCCATCTGTCAGGGATGCTTCAGTTGAGATTCCTGCACTGCAGGGGGTTGGACTAGATGACCCTTGGGGTCCCTTCCAATTCTACGATTCTATGAATTCCTTATTCTAGAGACACAATGCTAGAAGCCCTGTTTCTTGTTAAAAAGACAAACCCCTAGTACTTGGGAGTTGGCTTGATTAGGAGATCTTAATTCGGAAGGTGGGGCAGGATTTATAGACTAGGAGATGCTCCCTAAGATTTTAAGCTTTAAGCTTGCTTGATGCCATCAGAAACAAGAGGCCTGACCTCCGGTTATGAAAGCACATCCCCGTATTGCTGCTTACAGCGACGCTGACGGGTTACGTAACCACCCTCCTCTGACAGGAATTATCATCAATTCCATAGCACTGTGAGAGCAAACACGCACACGGTTGCCCCTAACAAAGCGTCTACAGTGATGTCTCCTGGCTTCGCGAGGCACTAAGCAAAATATTAAAATGGATGCCCACAAGACATGCAATAAATTGGCAGGAGGGATCTCCTCCGTCAGGTAGCTGGCCAAGTGCTGATTCATCCCCACGCCAGGCGCTTTGCTATTCATAGCTTAGAAATATCATGTCACTTTTTATCTCAGTGGTGGTGGTGGGAGGCTGCCTCCAACTCTGGGACCCCAGGCAGCCATTTGCGCTAGACTGGCCAGAACCAGTCTTTTGGATTTATGCCCATAATGAGAAGAGGAGGGGCATGTTTATGGAAAGGAATAAAGTACAGGTGTCCGTCTGCCTCAAGCAAACCAGGGGTGTGTTGTTCCTCAGTGAGATTTCCAAGGGAAAATCCTCTGGGCGCTTCTTAACTAAAGAAAAAGGAAGCTTAAGTCCAATGCAACGGAGACAGGATTTCCATTTAGCAAGAGATTGTTCAGGATGGAGAAGGCCAATGTCACGTTCAATGGATCAAGGTAAGTCTCGGGCAGTAGAAAAATTAGGATGGGGGGGTGGGACAGAAGGGGAAGCTGTCCTGTGTTCAAAATAGGCCCCAAAGGTCATGTGGCAAATTGGAAGTTTTCCAGATGACGTTAAGGCAACTAACACTTACTTTTTCAGCTTGGAATAAATGAAATATGCATCTTCAAGGCGGCAGATGGAAAGCTATGTAGCTCAGCTTTATCAGAGACTTATGGAATGTGGTAGCAAGCAGAGGAGAGCTTCTCGTTGGCCGGTAAATCACTTACAGCCACTGAATATTGGGCTGGCAGGAAATACAGACTGAATATACAGGTGAGGGGCTGCTGAGAGGAGAGCAACAAGTGACAAGAGCAGTCCACCTTGAAATTCTGGCAGCGACTGACACACCTTTAAAATTCCTCAGCCACCCTTGGATTGTTCCAGATTGCACATCCCCAAAGTGTCAAACGAGCTTGAAATAGCAGGAGCACGAAATGTCCTGGTACTATTTGCCCGGAAAAATCAGGCAAATAGCCACTGGTCACCTGGACACGTGGCAGTTTTAAAACGACAGCAGGTGTACGTCATAATTTGTTGAGACAAACTGCAGAATTCCAGAAACTGGCCTCCCTACAAAGTAACTTCTGTCATGCACGTCAGAAGGCAATTTCCTATTCTATTTCTGCCAGAATAATAACGTTAAAAAGTATTCCGCTTTCTGTCCACTAGAGGGCGCTTCCCTGCTGCATTAACAATCCCTCTGGCATTTAACGGTATAACTATTATTTATTATGTGGCTGTTAACTAGAAGCTGTACAAAAATGATAAAACAATGTCCCCATACAAAATACTATGAACTAACAAAACAAACCATGAGGGAGGAAAGAAAATGAGGAGGAACGGTTAGGAGGCATATATATATATAACCAGAAAGCCCTTGGATTGCTTTAAAGTTGTTTTTCATTTATTTATAGGGTTTATATGCTGCCTTTTGAAACAAAAGTTTATCCAAGGTAGCTTAGAATCAGTATCTAAACCAGTATCTAAAAAGTTAAAACTGAAACAGCAGTATAAGACCATTCCGAATCTAGACCCTATAAAAGAATGCTTACAATTTTTAACAGAGAGCAGCAAAAGTTTAAAAATACAGGCCATCATTTTAGCCCAAACGCAGCCTGAAATACTTTAGTATTTTAAAGCCTACTCTAGGTCATTTCTCTTAATTCAGCATTCCTTGTACACATATATCTACCCTGGAAACTCTCTGGTAGAGGTTAAAAGCAAGCAAGCTGTACTTCAGAATGAAATAGCCTTTCTATTCAGAAATTTATTTACCGTATTTTTTGCACCATAACACTCACTTTTTTCCTCCTAGAAAGTAAGGGAAAATGTCCGTGCGTGTTATGGAGCGAATGCCTGCGGGTGGCGGGGGGGATCTGCTGCAGTCGTGAGCAGAGGATCCATGGTTCCCTTTCCTTTCCTCCTTCGTGGTTACAAAGCATGGATCCACATGGATCCTCAGGATTTTTGCATTGGGCTACTCTAAACTCACTGTCAGATCACATGTCTGTGGCCACAGCATGAACCACAAAAATCATATATCCACTATTTCGTTTAGAATATTTTTTTTCTTGTTTTCCTCCTCTAAAAACTACGTGCGTGTTATGGTCTGGTGCGTGTTATAGAGCGAAAAATACGGTACTTTTTACTGTGCTCCTCGAAGCCCTTATAACAGGTTACAAAACTGGGGTGCTGGTATGACCACAGTGACCTGAAAAATTGCAGCTAAGATTGAATAAAGTCTTCAGTGTTCAATGAAAATAAGAAGGGCGAGTGAGTCTATTTCAGAGCAACCTCTTAAACAGATGGCTCTGGGATACCAAAACATATTTGGGTGATCTGAAATCACCCAATAGGAGTGCTATTTATGCAAGCACCAAAGAAAATTGGGATTCACTTAAAAAAATGTTTATCGTGGCTGAGGTAATGGAAAGCAAAAAATAACTGCAGACCATTAGTCAATCTCCCCAGCAGAAAGGTTTCCTCCCAGCAATCAGACCCCAAAGCACAAAGTAAAAACCCCATCCGCCAAGGACCTCAAAGAAAACTTTCTCTTGGTCCTCAGCCAGATGTCCACCCCACTCGGTGACATCACGTCTCTGGCCGAAGCAGTCGCAGAAACCTCAGGCAAAGGCAGCCAGCCTTCCCTGACCCTTAGGGGCTCCTCAACGGATCCACCAAATTAAAAAATAACCAGTTAAACCAAGCCTGCTTTGTACACTGGGCAAGGGGCCACACACTGATCCCCGGAGCCATGAACCTGAACCAGTCCCTGGAATGAAGCCCCAAACACACCTGTCTTGACAGAAGGAAAGCTCAAGAACCACAGGCCATCAAGCAGCCAAAATCAGGACACTCCAGGCTAGGATCAGACAGGCACAGTCCTACCCACCAGCCAGGGTTGTAGATGGACGAAGGTTCAGTAGGCCAGGCAAACGAGGTATGTAGGCGAGCAGAGAGAAGGGCCAGGAAGAAAGGAGGAAGAGACAGGCAGAGGAAGCCTAGTGGAGCTAAACCAACTGCCTCACATGGGAAAGGTTGGAAACCTCTGGTGCCAAGTCTGCGTGGAGTTCCCATGAAGCTATGCAAGACACCTGGCAATTATTCAGGCTGCAAAACTAGGCGGGCCTGAGTAAGACAGGTCCCGAGAACTCCAGCCCCAAGAGCCTGATCCCAACATTGCATGGTGCAGAACAATTTTGTTTTAAGTGAATCTGCTTCTGGTCTGTGATCGTGTTGCGTTCCTCCAGTTAAACCCACCTGTCTGCTCCAATGCACTGGAAGGGGAAGGAGCTGAGGTCAAAAGCTCCCTGCCTAATTCAGCAATGGTCCTCCTTTTGCAACCTTTCACTGGTTTCTCAACAGTTTAAGCTGAACCTTGAAATAAGGTCATCCCCAGAACTATAGCCAGATGCAAAAACCCATTATAGTTTTATTTTTAAAAAGAAAACAAAAAACTAAAGGCTGCTCACCTGTCTGCACGTCAATGACCATTTGATGGCCGCCTCTCATTCCAGGCCTGCTGTCCTCGCCATCACCTTGTTCAAGTTTAAGGGAGAGAAATCCTCATTATTCTACATGGTTGTGAGTTTCCCGACGCATGTATTCAACTGGATTTAAGATGTGCAAACTTACATAATTCCAAGAATGAAAACGACAGCACTGGCTATTGTAACACAAAACATGCAGGCGTCAAAACAGAATGCTGAAATCCAACATGATACACTGTACTGGCTAGAGTGTTGGAATGAAACTGGGGAGACTTAGGTTTGAATTTCTACTTGGATTCAAAGTTATTAGATAGCTTTGAGTTAGTCCCTCCCCAGATTGTTGCAGGGATAACTTGAGAAGACCATGTATGCCACCCTGACAGCCTGGGGAATTAGGGTGGGATAATAATGCAATTTTTCCCCATCAACCCCATGTGAAATATGTGCATCTTGAAAGGACATTTTCCTCTTCTGAAAACAAAATGAAATGAAAAGGGTGGAGGGTATTCTCACTGACCATGTCACTATATTATTTTCATGACCTTATGGGATCTGAGGGACGTGGGTGGCGCTGTGGTCTAAACCACAGAGCCTAGGGCTTGCCGATCAGAAGGTCAGCGGTTCGAATCCCCGTGACAGGGTGAGCTCCCGTTGCTCGGTCCCTGCTCCTGCCAACCTAGCAGTTCGAAAGCATGTCAAAGTGCAAGTAGATAAATAGGTACCGCTCAGGCAGGAAGGTAAACGGCATTTCCATGTGCTGCTCCGGTTCGCCAGAAGTGGCTTAGTCATGCTGGCCACCTGACCCGGAAGCTGTACGCCGGCTCCCTCAGCCAGTAAAGGCAGATGAGCCCCGCAACCCAAAAGTCGTCTGCGACTGGACCTAACAGTCAGGGGTCCCTTTACCTTTATGGGATCTGAAGTGCACATACAGCCAGTGAAAGAAGGCATTAAAATCCCTGCGGTCAGCTCCTGTTTGGACCATGATTCTTACACATTCTGCACTAGCTTCTTAAGATCGTCCAGGAATAGCCTGCTACAGACTGCGTTGCAGCGAATCCAATTGTCTCACCTTTGGTGCTTTTGGGGATTATCTGACCCCACCGTGGTTTGTATTCCTGCTGACTGATGTACTGGTTGAACAAGCCATCTGTTTTAAGTGGGGGAAACAAAAACAGGAGAAAATGTCAGCAGCCAGCCGCTTCACAAAAAACATCACTTTAAAAAATAATAATTTAATAAACTGTGCTAAATACTATACCTTTAAAAAGTAAATAGCATTAATTAAAAACTGATCAAAAGGCACCTTGAGCATTTTAGAGCAGAAATACTGGTAACAGAAATTGTGCAAAATCACCAAGTGGCATGATGAGGTATCACTCGCAATCAAGCGCATGTCAGGTAAGAAGGATATACCTCCTCAGAAAAGGTGGGGAGCCAAACTTAGTGGTTTTCTGGAGAGGGGGCATGACTGGAGGCAGTCCTAAGGCGCAGAAAGAGAGGCTTGGAGGACCACACTGGGCCCCAAGGGTTGAGTTTCTCCACCCCTGATTTATGGTATTTTACTGCACCCGTTGCATATTTCCTTCTAATCAGTCGCTCACCACTTTGGTGGCCTCTGGGCTGAAAAGCAGCATATAATTAAATGGCAACAGTAATAATACCCTTTGACCAGGATAGAGCTCACTATGTGGAGACAGGAGGGGAGTTCAGCCAGAGAAGCTGCTGGAGAGCATCGCTAGCGGCTCAGGGTGTCAGAATGTGTGCTCCTGCTCAGGCAAGCTGGATCCTGTCCTTGTTTTGAGGGTGGACGAGAATGCTTCGAAGCGCAAAAGCCTTTGCATCTCATGGCTGCAGAATTCCCCTGGCAGCTCCTAAGACCAAAACGCAGCGTGGTGCTTTTTTAAAGGGTCGGGTCAGGATCTCCAGTCAACACCCCCCAGGATGACTTGTGTCACATACAACGCTCTCCCGCCTCCAGCTGTGTTTGTGACTTCCTTCTAACCCGGCTTCTCTTGCGCAGGATGCTGGGCCTGGAGTTCTTCCAGGCTTCTTCCCAGAAATATTTCTCCCTTGGCAGCCACTCCGCTTTCAATCTCCTTGTGCTAAACACCAACAAAGGCTTGTTTTGAGCTGGCACTGGCCGACTGGCCGGGAGGGGGGGAGGGTGAGTTGGTTCAATCTTGTAGAAAGCACCTGACCCCTCTCCTCCCATTCCTCTCGCTGCCAAACCGCTCAAGAAAAAATGCCACTGCAGTGCACTGGATTCCTCCGTCCCCTGCACCAAGGAGCCAGCCTGCATCTGTTTAGGGCCATCGTCCACTTATAACGAAACGGCGGTTTAGAAATAAGGCTTTCGGCTGATTTTTAGAAACAGTTCTCAGCTGGCTTGGTTACCAAAACATGTCTCCAAAGCCCTCATCAGCAGCAATTTGGGACAGACGGTTACTTAAGGGAGCTGGTGCCAGGATTGGGGCTTTTAGGTGCTTTGCAAAATGTACCTTGCTGGGACATAGCAAGTTCATCATTTCACAGAAGGTGCCTCTTGAAGTGGCTTGGCTTCAGAGCAGGGGATTTCTGGGATGTGCACAAATGGCCTACAAACTCTCTTCGTTATTTTTTTTTAAGCAGGCTGAGTTGCCTACCTTTAATTCAAGTGATAGAAAGGAGCTAAGAGAAAAGAATGGCTCGAGGAGACCTCTAGCAGGAGAAGTATCCCAGCATACATCTTGAAGCTAAGGGCAGGAGGGGGGGGGAACTGTGCAAGCCTCCCCAAGGACGGGTTTCATCCATGGCACCAAAATTTAAGAAGGATGTTGATAAGCTGGAAGGTGTGCAGAGGGGGTGACCAAGATGATCAAGGAAACCAAGCATTATGAGCAACGGTTGAAGATGCTCTACTACCAAACTACAGCCCTCCAGTTCTGAAACTCTCCTGCTAATCTAGCTCATTCCACAGATCTCCAACATCTGACGCCCCCACCCACCCAAAAGACTGTGTCCTATTCAGCCCTGACCAGCATCCCTACTTGATGGCCTCCAGATATTCCAGACTACAACTCTCATTGGCCATTGACAGCATCACCAATAATCAGGGATGATGGGAGTTGTAGTCCAGCAGCATCCGGAGGGCACCAGGTTGGGGAAGGGGCTCTAGGCCGGGAACTGAGGAGAAATAGCAAAGAAATGCCCCCTTATCCAGCTTCCACGACATAAGGACAGTTCCTCAAGTAGCAACTTGCTTGCCTACCACTTTGAGACTAAGCACATATTTTCTCAAGAAGCAGAACAATTCTTTCAGTTCTAAATAAATTTAGCTTGCTGCTAACCGAGCATTTCACAATGCACTGCAGTCTTTTCAAGAGCGTACACATAACTGAGCTGGAAACAGATGTTTGGCAGGCTCAGAAAGGCAAAATCACTGATCCGATAGCAGCTTGAAACAGTTCACGGCGTTTTCCCATTACAAAGTGGGGAGTTCAGGGGCAGTGTGACCTTACCAAGGCTCACAGACACAAAGTGGGACTCGGACCCAGGGAAGAAATGAAGGCCAGGGGGGTCACAGATGATGTGTTAAGTCTACATCAGAGCCAGTTCTCCCCCTTAACCAACCAAGAGTGGGGTAGACACAGCTCCCTGACCATCCCACATTGCTACCAAAGCCAGAATACAGAAAAGTTGCAGACCCTATGTCAAAATACTACCCTGAACAGACTTGATATCTCATCTGATCTTGGAAGCTAAGCAGGGTCAGGCCTGGTTAGTACTTGGATGGGAGACTGCCTGGGAATACCGGATGCCATAGGCTTATACAAAACTATAGCTCAGTCATTAGAGCATTAGGGTGGGTTTGAGCCCCAAGTTGGGCAAAGGATTCCTGCATTGCTGGGGGCTGAACTAGATGACCCTTGTGACCCCGTCCAACTCTACAATTCTATTGTTCTACCTCTGCTTCATAGACCATAGAGTATTCCCACTAACTCTCACCACTTTCCCCAGCTGGTCAATATGTCTATTGCAGAGATGGCTAGCCTGTGGCCCTCCAGATGTTATCCAACTCCCACCAGCCCCAACCAGCATGACCAATGGACAGGGATGATGGGAGCTACAGACCAGCAATGTCTGGAGGTTTTCTTCCCCTCCTTTATTGGAACGAACTAAACTGCAGCCTGGTAAATTAAAGTCTGGCTGCTTTGTTAAAATGAAGCAGCCACATTCCTCTTTATTTCTGCTATCTGCCTATCCCAGGAACCTGTGCAGGGTTTTTTTGTTTTTTTAAGGTTTGACACAGATCTGGGTTACAAACCAGACTTTGTGATTTCTCAAGAGATGGGAAGCAGCCATTTCCTCTTTATGCCCAGAATACTAGTTGTGCAACCTGATATCTGAGACTTATTCAGCCAGCAATCTCCATCTTAGAACAGAGCTTGCAAGTTGACCTCAAAGCTAATTGTTGCATGTTGTTTTTCCTTGTCCTCCTCACTGCTTGCATTGTGTAACATCTTTCATGATGGAAGTGTTCTGGAGAACTTGAAAGCTTGCCATACTTTATTACAACTAAAGATTTCGGCAAATATATTGCCCAACTGGGATTTGTTCTCTTATGGGTCACGAAGGCTATTTTATTTCTTCTTTTAATTAAATTTGTATATTGCCCTGTACCCACAGATCTCAGGGTGGTCACAACATAAAATCACAATATAAAGACAAAATACGTAATAAAAACAAAAACACATTTTAAAAGGGCATCGGATGTCTATCGGCAAAGGGCCTGGATAAAGAGGAACATTTCTGCCTGGCACCTAAAGGTGTGTAGGTGCCAGGTGAGCCCACCTAGGGAGAGAATTCCACAGACAGGGAGCCACTGCAGAAACCTCCAGACCCCTCGTGTCCTTTGTGTCACTCCTCTATGCCTATCCAAAGGCACCTCCTCAACACTTGCCTGACTCAATAAACCCTAGCTCTTAGAGCACCAAAACACTTGTGCCAAGCTAAGGAAAAGATGGAGCCTGTTGCAACCAGTTGCCAGGATCTAGCTGTCTCCCTTATTATCATCACTTTGTAATCAATACCCACATTCCCCAAACAGCACAAGCTCATTTTTAAAAAAAGGACTGCCTATAACCAATTTAGAGAATTCTTTCATACGTCACATGAGCATCCATGTGGGGAATTGGTGAAATCCCACCTGGCTTTAGCTGGCTAAGAAGATACTAACTTCCTGTCTAGTCTTGGGGACCAACCTCTCCTACAAAAGCCTAGGGAATGGGCATTCAGATGTATGCTTTCCACATGTATTACTTGGAAAAGGGAAAGCATTGCATCAGAATCAGCCCCTAGCAGTCCTCTGCCAACAGATACGCAGTCATCGGAAATGGGCAAGAAGTCATCCAAACAGAGTCTTGACTCAGGGGCAGGAGCGGGTGGGTGTTTGTGAATTTACAAGTTTTCGCAGCTCTGGCGAGATGAATTATTTGGAACGCTTGGTGCCTGCATCTGGAGGCGCTTCCAAGCAACACCATTAAGGTAACCCTGCATTTGGCATTTCTACCATATGACTGAACTTTCTTGAGAGCTAGCCAGGATATAGGCTGCCTGGAAGCTCTAGGAACGAATCCAAATATGAGGTATTTAAGCCCCGGCTGCGAAACAGCTGAGTTTCAGGGAAACCTTTTTTTATTATTATTTCCAAGAGGAAGTCCGGCAGCTGCCTGAGTTTCCATCTGCACATTTTCTGAGAATTTCAGAAGACACCAGAGGGGAGGGGGACGGAGGAAGCACGTGTGGCCGATGGCCAGCAGACACTGAAAACACATTATCTGGATGCAGGGCAAAGGGGTGTCAGCCTGCCATGGACTGGTCCCAGCTACAGCCAACTCTAGCCCTGGGTTCCTCACCGCTTCTCTCCACCCAATCAAGCACCCTCTGCAATATTGTGAGAAAAATAAATATGTGGCACTTTCAAGCACAAGTGCAAGCCCAAACCCATTTCCAAGCCATGTGTACAAAAGCCAGCAGTTTAGTTTTCCAGAAAGCTTCATTTCTGCTTTGGCCAGTTAAGGCAAGGGCGGGAATGCAGGCCTAGGGAACTTGAGAAATTCCCTGGAGGAGGAGGACTTGGTAAGAAAACTAGCGCTTTGGCATCCTGGTAAGATCTTCAAGGAAGCACGCAGCCACAAGGAGATGTTTATGTATGAGCTGCCCTAGGTTTTGCCAGCTGGTAAACAGCTGCCTCATTCTTTGCCCTGGATTTAGCTCATGCAGTTGAGGGAGTCACCTGTGGAAAAAGCATCCCTGGGCTCAGTCCCAGCCACTGACAAACACTTCTTTGGTTAAAGTTCACTCCAAGGCAATCTGAGCACTCTCACTGGGGGGACCATTTCACGCTCCTGTCCCTGGCTCTCTCCCCACACACCTGGCACGCCACCCGCTGCTCCTTAACCAGAGAGGGAAGGGGAGGAGACACCTGCCATTTGGTAACAGCCCTGAAACCCAAAAGGCTGCAGTCAACACTGCTAAGCTAGCTTAGGCCTCCTGACCTGTGTGACCAGGAATAAGTTGAATAAGTCACATGATACAAGCGGCCAGCCTATACCATATATTACAGCAGGGGTCAGCAACCTTTTTCAGCTGTGGGCCGGCCCACTGTCCCTCAGACCATGTGGTGGGCCAGACTATATTTTGGAAGAAAAAAAAATGTGAATTCCTATGCCCCACAGATAAACCAGAGGTGCATTTTAATAATAATAATAATAATAATAATAATAATAATAATAATAATAATAATAATAATTTATTATTTGTACCCCGCCCATCTGGCTGGGTTTCCCCAGCCACTCTGGGCAGCTTCCAACAAAGACAAAAAATACAGTAAAATATCACAGATTAAAAACTTCCCTGAACAGGGCTGCCTTATTTATTTTAAATAAAAGGACACATTCTACTCATGTAAAAACATGCTGATTCCCAGACCATCCACAGGCCGGATTGAGAAGGCGATTGGGCCGGATCCGGCCCATGGTCCTTAGGTTGCCTACCCCTGTATTACAGTGAGACGTTATGGGCCAGGCCACATACCTCCAAGAACAGGAATACAAATGCTTGTGCACCCCTGCCATGCCTACAGGGAACTATATTTTGCAGGCTTCAAAAATGTTCGCCCTTGTGATGGTGAGGCTACCCCCCTGTTCCCCAGACTCAACGGTCAACCCATAAATGTAAGCATCACATCCCTCCAAGGCGCTGCATCTGGAAATTGTTTCCCAAAGGCAGAATGCTCCTGGCTCCATGGCAATAAATCTAGCCGGGGCAAGATGGGTCAGTGATGTGGAGCTCCTCTTGCACCAGAACTCCAAGATCCCAGCTACCCATTCCGTTTGTCACATTACAAGAAGCCGCGTGCAAGCCGGGTCCAGTAACTATGGCAATCCCCAGGAGAAGGACAGAGGAATCTAGAGGGGATCACAGGCAAGCATGCAGGGAAACAGGAGCCTCTAACCACCTTCTTTCATGGATTATTTCTCTGCTTATCTTATCTTTCCTTTAACAGCCAATTATCCCTGTTCCTTCCCCTCACACAAACCCTAGGGGACAATTGGCTGTTAAAGGAAAGATAAGATCAGGAGAACAGAGGGATGCAGAAAGGTAGCCACTCCCTCTCTGCATTCCCCTGCTATTCCCTCCAGAGTCAACTGCTTGCCTCCAGGGCAGCTGCAGCAGTGTCAGCCAGAGCCAGGCTTACACATGATGAGTACTTTGGACGTGATGGACATGACACGCAGCCACATTAGGGAACACTCCTCTGAGCGGGGCAAGTGGGGAGTTTGTTAACAGGAAGATTTAGTTCTGTAAAGTTTGTTCTGGGTTGGCTGTCTGCCAAGCTGCAAAGAAGGTTGTATTTATATTATTTATATTCATTCATCCCTCTTTTACTCGGAAGGGTCTCAAAGCAACTTGCAATTGTTTGGCACTGCCAATAATCTGAATGACATAGGGCTGGGCGATATCTGGTTTTCAACACTATGATATATCACCGGCTAAACATTGTGATGTACCAATATATCACAATGTCTGAAATAAGGATGGAACTATGTAGAGTTTTTCCTGCATTGTGATATTTGCTCTTGTGATTCGATGCTCCCTGCATGTGGCACAGTTAACAGGGGTTGCAGGAACTGAGAGAAGCATTGGCTGGCTTCACGGTTTCCCCCACATTCTGATTTTTGCACAGCGCACGTGCACACACACACACACAAGATTCGCGATATATTGCCAGGTGAAAAATTATGAAACTGCTATCACGACATGGTCTTCAAACCAATTTTGGACAATCTATTGATATACTGCCCAGCCCTCGACTGAAGCTTGGGAGGGTGAGGGGTCCTGTTTCACTGGCGACTTACAGAGCTCAAGAATATAAAGGGATCCCAAAAAGCCCAGCTACAGCCAAGACATCCATTCATTTGCCAATCTAATTCAAAACGTGCCTTGCTCCCTGCTCTGCTCTTACCATTCACAGCTTTCTCTATCAACTCTTCGCAGGCATTGAAGTCGCCCTTCAGGACTAGCTTGTCGTGAAGATCTGTCAGCATGGGATGCTCCAGCGCAATTTTGGTTTTCTTCTGCAGGGACTCAAAGGCCTCTGTGTAGTTGTGCTGGCGAAAGTGCTTCAGGCAGAGGCGAATGGCTTCCTGTTCACGGTACTACTGGAACACAAGGAAATTTATGAGAACAGCACTGTGGATCTCCCAGCCAAATGCTGCAGGATATACCTCCGGCACTGGGTTGGATTAAACAGGGACCTAAGCCCTTGGGAAAAGGGACGCGGGTGGCGCTGTTGGTTAAACCACAGAGCCTAGGACTTGCTGATCAGAAAGTTGGCGGTTCAAATCCCCACGACGGGGTGAGCTCCCGTTGCTCGGTTCCTGCTCCTGCCAACCTAGCAGTTCAAAAGCACGTCAAAGTGCAAGTAGATAAATAGGTACCACTCCGGCGGGAAGATAAACGGCGTTTCCGTGCGCTGCTCTGGTTTGCCAGAAGCGGCTTAGTCACGCTGACCACATGACCCAGAAGCTGTACGCCGGCTCCCTCGGCCAATAAAGCGAGATGAGCGCCGCAACCCCAGTCAGCCATGACTGGACCTAATGGTCAGGGGTCCCTTTACCTTTACCTAAGCCCTTGGGAGCAGATGAGAGAAAGCAATGCCCAATTTTAATTTTACACATATGCCTTCTTACTGATTTAGTTACCTACTTTTTAAATTACATTTATATCCTGCTTGCCTTCCACCATGGAACCAGGCAGTCACAGACACCCAGGCGCTGATCAGGCTCAGACCTGCTTAGCTGCAGTGCTGATGGATTTGCACAGATTTTATCTGCACAACTACCTTGCAAGGTAAGATCATGCCCAAGTGAGGATTTGGATCTGTATCTCCTGGGTTGACATCAACCACTTTATCAGCTATACCACGAGGGCCCTTGGAAAGGAAGAGCTCTCGGTAGTGTCTAATAGCCAGGTAATTTAAAAGTTCCATACTGCTTTCATCATGCATATTTTTAATCCTAAAACAATTATTGCAACTTCTGTATTGTCAGACAGTTCAGAAACCAGCCCTAACCACACATGCTTAGAAGCATTTATAAACTGTTTCATGTTTTAAAAATCTACAAGCGGTGTCCAATATTTTTAAAAACTGTATCATTAAAAAATACAGCCTAAAATCGAAACTAGAGCAATATAAAACAGGAATCAAGGGTTTCATACATATCAAGCAGGCTCTGATTTTATGGGCCAAGAAAAACTGGGCAAAAAGATACGTCCATCAACTACCTGCAGAAATATTTGAACCTTCCATATACCGAGGCAGAGTATTGGTGTATCTAACCACTACTGACTACTCGGAATGCCAAAAGCTTTCAGAGATTGCATGTATAGGCTCCCCCCCCACACACAATACTAGGTACTTGGGATCTTTTTCAATTGCAGAAAGGTCAAACCAGGACAATAATATCAATATCATTGTCGTTCTTATTAAATAATATCTTCTTTTGGAACTGAGGCAAGCTATAAATATGCTGTCACACAAAAGTCAAAGTTCTTCCATTATGAAATGCTCACGCTTCTCACAAAAAGCGGGATATTTTTCCAAAGCATTTCACATTCCCCGGATTCACAGAGACACTGCCAAACCTAAAGCACCACGTCAAACAGCTATGTCTATAGAAATAATGATATTGATGCTGCGAGTGTCATACAATAGTTGACTGCTTGAATTCAAACAGGGTAACTTATCCACCAACCAGAAAATTGAATTTCTTTCTCTCACAAAAACCTCCAGCAGTTCTGCAGCCTACCTTGCTGTACCAATTGAGGCAGGGTTGCACCACATCCGGATCGTCGATGCCGTTAAGTTCAACGTACCAGATGCTAAAATTGAAGCTGGGACCCCACGACAGCAACGGAACTGAGGAATAACAAGAAAGGAGAAAAAGACATTATGTACTGACATGCTGGTTTCTATTGACCACAGGTGGCAGGCACTGACTTGTCTGCCATCATTCCTCCCAGACAATTTAAAAGCATCACTGGGCCGTTAAAGAAAATAGGGCAATGCAACAGTTGTTAAGTGTGCATAAGCAGTAGGAGGACAACATGGACTGTTTTTGTGTAGCCCAGTTCCATTGCATTATCTCACTCTGGGAAGGAGGTACCAGAATCCACAGGACCCTCGAAAATTGAGAGTTACAGTTCAAGCCAAGCAACTGAAGATAAGTGGCCTGCAAGGTAGCTTTGTCCATCTCACTATTCACCACTTAAATGTGCATCAAATACAGTGAACTCACTCATAGATTCCCACGGTAAAAACAAGTGCCACTCTACAGGACCACGTCACAATGGGTTATATGACCTGTGCATGCAAGCCCAATCCCCTTTTGAAAGGTTTGTGCCCTGTGTGCATACTCCCTACCATTGCCCCGTCCTATAGACCACATCCCACAGATAGAAATCCATTGCCCCGTCCTATAGACCACATCCCACAGTCACTCAGGGCCTCTGAATTCCATCTGTATTCTGCAATTGCCTTCTACATGCTGGGTACTGAAGCCATGTGTGCCAGCTATGATTTCTTTAGATTTCCACCCACTTCTGTTTGAGCTCTCTCCCTCTCCCTACCCAGTCAATCCTCAAAATCTCTTAGATGCCAGAGAATTACTTGAAAGTTTCCATAGATAAGCTCAAAGCGTCACATCCTCTCACCTGGGAAAACCCTTCACTTTCACTTCCAGGTGTGCAGATTCTGCTTGGGCTAACTGCACACACTGCCCTTCGCCACACACCCCAGGCTTAAAGCCTAAAGTGCCGAAACTAAGCCTCTGCGTCAAATTAAGCTTTTGAGTACCTGTGGCCAAAGGCCACCTTCCAGAATATGCAGAATGTGGATAAACTGTGATCCATAAAGCGCACTTTCAAATTGCAGAAGAAATAGAATACTACGAGTTTTAGAAGCGGCCCGTCACCGTGTCTCAATCTCACCTACCCTACAGAGATGATGTAAGGTAAAAGGGGCCCGAGTTCCTTGGAGGAAATGATTTTTAAAAAATAATAATCAGATAGATCTTTTGAGAGTATCCTCTGAAAAGCCAGCTCTCCAGGAGACCTGTGATTCCTGTCATTAAACTATAGCGGTCTAGAATGTGCAGATGCACAAGCAGTTAAAATACAAACGAAACCCAATGAATGCCATTAGCATTTAGAAGAATACATCATTTAGACACCTGTCCTGGAGGTTCTGCATAAATCTGAAATAATGGAGATGCAGTATTGTGTGAAAAGTAGCTATGAAGGCGCACAGGCACAGTTTTGTATGGAAGCAATTATATTCCTGACACCAGCCTTTGATCATTTTGAGTAAAGTACTTCTGTGGCACCTAAGGAAAGGGCCACTGACTCAGCTTATCTTGGCCAAGTTCCCAGTTCTGGAGGCTAGTGGTTCCCAGCTCCAAAAATGGAAGCTTAGAATTAAATTAAGCGGTGCACTTTGAAAAACAAATCTTGCCCATGGATCAGCAATAAGCAAATGCAGTTAAAAGGGTCCAGAGTGGTCGCTTTTCATAAAGTTATCAATAAGGTAATAGTGGAGAGCTTGCCCATCACTATGGATTTTTCCCTGCAGTCCAGATTTAGCAGGTGTTCTAGACCGCATTCTTGGTTCTGCAATCTTAAGTGTCTGGTGTTCTGCCTGACAAGCCTGACTGCTTTAAGTGCCAATGCCTCCCTTAGAAAGGATCCTGGCAATGGCAGTTTTTCCAAGACATTAGCCCTGATAAACATCCAATCATAGAGGGATAATTATCAAGGTTGCAGGGTGGAATGAGAGCCCCATCACACAGTGTACCTGCCATGAAAAACGCCTGCAATGCACTTCGTGTGTACTCAAACCTGTGTGTACACCACAATTTCCCTTTCACAGAGATTACAGTAATGCACAAATTGTCCCTCTGCAGTCACATCAGATCCACACAGTGAGAAACACAATGCAAGCCCAGCAATCCCTCCGACTGAACTAGCCGACCTTAAAAATCAAAAGCAAGCTTTTGAGTTGCACAGAACTCCTATTCACGCACTGGCATCAAAAGGGGCTTTTCGCACCAGCAGCTTAAAAGACGTTTGCCAGTGGCAAGTGGCTAACAGAAAGGGCATTTCCTACATCTTAGCATTTTAGACCCAAGAGCCTGGAATGAAAAGAACAGACGGAGCGACTGCTAACGAGCCATGTTCTCAGTACAGCCCACGCACTGCACGTAGACAGCTTACAGGCTGTGCTGTGAATGTCACGGGCTGAGAACACCTTCAGATCCACGGAAAATTAAGTGGGTCTTTTCGAGCTTGGATCATCTCTACCCTGCCATCTTCAATCCACAGTGCCGGAGCACAGAATCATCCATTCCGTCGGTCTTTTAGAACCTCCTTCTCCATAACCAACTCCCCCTTCCTGACCTCTCCCCTCCAGACACTGTATCGCAGTTTCTTTTAACCTAACAGCTGCTCTGCTGGAGCAGACCCAAAGGTCCATCTCACCAGAGTGTTCCAGCGCCAGTGTCATCCAGACAGATGCTTCTAAGCTCCAAAAGCAGGGCATGAAAGCAGCAATTCTCCCTGTTTGCACCCGGCATCTGGCACGAAAGTGTACAGCCCCTGAACATGGATGCTTCCTTCAGCTATCATGGTTTACTGCCAGGTCGGGCTGGGGCCGTTATGGCACAGCACTGCTAGGCTATATTTGTGTCACTAGTGTATAGGGGAGGCGTAGGGGGTGTTAAGGAAGGGCGCAATATCTCTGGTGGGGGACATGGCGTGCTCCTTCTGGGTAGCTCATCCACCATTAGCCAGCCCCCCCACCTGCACTCAACTCTCATCTGTGGCTCCTAGAAGTTGTCAGCATGCAACAGCCCCGGGAACAGCTTCGTCTGGCTGGCTAAACCAGGTGAGGGTAGCCGCTGGGTCTCAAATCCTTGGTGAATTAGGGAGGCGCCCTGCAAGTCCTGCAGCTAAGTTAGTGTTAAACATCTTACTCAGCTTTCCTTTGGACCACATCAATGAGGCCAAGACATCGGTCTTGTCATCTGGGTAGCCCAGGACTTCCACACACGTTGCCCAGGCCTGCAGCCCATGGAGATCACTTTGGTGCTGCAAACACAGTGTGTAGGCACATTGCAGTGTGGATAGCTGCAATTCCTTGGAGGGCTTTAAGCAGAGGCTGGATAGGGATCTGTCATGCATGATCTACTTGAGATTCCTGCATTGCAGGCAGTAGAACAAGGTGGCCCTGGTTCTAGGATTCTATAATTCAAGATTCCAGAATACTGAATGACCAAACAGAACTCAAAAGAATGATGGCGCCACTCAGAGTGGCCATTTCTTTCCATTTATTTCACTTGGATCTGCCTATTTCACCTAACTGCGACCTGTTGCCCTCCAGTTGTTTTAGAGTTGTAGTCCAAAACATCTGGAGGAAGGCTAATATACTCTGTATTACCAAACTCCAACACTAGAGTGGATTTTTTGACAAGGGGTGGGTGGGGAGAGTGCAGGAAGGGAGAAAACTATTATCGTTATATACGTAGCCTCCATGCAAATGCTGACATTATTCCACACAAGATATTGCTTCCCCTAAATATATTATTATTAGATAATCTACACAAAACTTCACCATTCAAGCAAGTGTGGATAAGGGGTGAAAGTGGGGAAGGGGGGGGAATCAAGATTCTAAAATGAGAAGATCAATGAGCAAAATACCCAAGTAATCAATGAAGTTAAAGCAAAATAAGAGTACTGGTGTAGTTGCTCATCTGTTGCGCAAATTCTTTTAAAGAAAAAACAAACATAATCAGGACATGAGCTCAGATTAGGAAAAAGCTTGCCAGCTTGTAATGTTTTACAGGCAAGGCCACCCAGCGAGCAGAAGGCAAAGCAAATGTCCTTTTTTATTATTAAACAGATCTAATTCACTTAATCCAGAGATTGCTGCCCAGCATCCCACAGATTCCAAGACAGATACCCATCTGCAAGAATTGTCCCCACTCAAGCAGGAGGGCCAAGAATTCACGGTGTTATTCCTGTTCTTATACAAGTCTAGCATCAACTGGCGTTTTGGTCAACCACATTATTTTAGACCAAAATGAAGGCTGCCATAAATTGAGGACAATGTTTGGAAAGTAAAAGTACTTGGTTTAAGTATTTATTTTAAATGGTCTGTATCCAATGATAGTCAACCTCACAGCAGACCCATTGAAATCAATGGACATGAGTAACTCCAGTTAATTTTAATGGGTCTACTCTGAGCAGAACTCATTTGGCTACAATCCAACATTTATTCCCTGTCTTTCAACTGCAATTTCCGAAGGGGTTGTTTATATAGCACTTTTTTACTCTAAGTGTTTTATACACTTTACAAAGTTTGAACCACTTTCCCCAAAGCATTCCAGGCAGAGTTCATGGGGCTGGTTTTAACCCAAAGACCCAAAACACTTAACACTTGTTAACATTTGAACCCACCTCCTCCCTTTTGGCCCAGGACCATCTCTAAGGAGACCAAAAGAAGAAAACCAAAGCATGACTAGAAAGACACTCTTGGTGACCACTGTCCACCAAGTGCTCTCAATAACGCTGACAAAAATTCTATTTATATACTGGCAAGTAGATGCAGGCGTGACAAAAGGAAGTACTGCTTCACATGGCTATCATTTAATACATGGAACTGTGCTGCCACCAAATGCAGCAACAGCCCTTAGCTTAGACTGATCAAGTTATTAAAATATAGGCCTATAAACAGCCATCAGCCATGGTGGTTATACAGAATCTTCCAGGTTTGGTAGCAGTGACTACCAGAGGGTGAGGACAAACTTCTGATAATAGCTTAATGCCTTGGTTGGGAGCTTCTGAGAGGCATCTGGTTGGCCACTGGAGACAGAAAGGTGCTGGATGAAATAGAACTTTTGTTCTACTGGCATGGCTCTTCTTTTGCATCAGGATCTCAAATCCCAGAAATGGCTCTAGTCACTCTAGTCAAGGGTTCACACCGAGGGTCGGCAACCTAAGGTCCATGGGCCACAAGCAGCCCATGGGGGTCGTTTAACTGGCCCATGGACCCTCGCCACCCGCTCAGTTGGCTCCCGTGCGCCATGCTAAACCGGCACAGAACAGAGCAGGGACTGCCTTCCACGACGCTGGCCAGCTTCCCATTGGCTGCAGGAAGCTCCTGCAGCCAATGGGAAGCTACGCACACCACATCCGTGCCGGAAGGAGCGCCAGAAATAGCATTTGTGCATGCGTGTGCACACACTCCAGCCTACCGTGAAGAATAGTTTGGATTTGATATCCCGCCTTTCACTCCCTTTAAGGAGTCTCAAAGCGGCTAACATTCTCCTTTCCCTTCCTCCCCCACAACAAACACTGTGAGGTGAGTGGGGCTGAGAGACTTCAAAGAAGTGTGACTGGCCCAAGGTCACCCAGCAGCTGCGTGTGGAGGAGAGGGGAAGCGAACCTGGTTCACCAGATTACGAGACTACTGCTCTTAACCACTACACCACACTGGCTCTCTGCGGGACCGTGAACCAGCCCATGCCACAAAAACTTTGCAGACCCCTGGTCCACACCCTGCAAATGGAGGAACTATGACTAGTTTACATACTGAGCCCAGCAATAAGAGTCTTCCTCACCACCCTTCATCAATAATTGCCAGCAGGATGCTCTCAGCTAATACCATACCAGAGGCAGAGGAATGCACTAAGACACGAGTCCCAAGCCAATGGTAGGTTTGTAGGCTGAAACAACACACTCTCCAACTGCATTTTAAGGACTTCAAAAAGCAAGACTAGGTCCTGGGAATTTGCTCCTGACACGAGGGAGATACCACATTTCGCACCAGCAGCAGATTCGTCCAAAACAAAGGACATTGAAGAGGCCCTTTATAACGCCGCTGGGTGGGTAACCTGCCTGAACAGAGACTAGCAAACTGGTAGCACGTAAACTAGGGGGGGAGGGATATATTTACCTATCTTAATAAATCGACAAGGGAACATCTGCTCATCAATCTTATGCTTCAAGGTGAACGTTTCTTTATTATAGTCATTCTTTAAGCCACTGTGGAGGGAAGGACACAAGGTTAATAAATCTTTTTATGGCTAAGTAGGAGATAATTTTTGTTTCGCTTCAATTTGTAAATAGGCATGCTGCTACAAAATATACCACCACCACCCTCAGGGAACATTTATAAGTGGGGAATAAGGATCAGGAGACCACTGCTTATGGCCCTCCAATCACTGCAAGTTTTTTTGTTTTGTAGGGCAGGGACCAACTACACCCATATGAATCTATGCTCTGCAGCGTAGAGAGAGCTTAACAAGGGACAGGGATTTCTCTTCTATGGCAGGTAGGCAGAGCAGAGATTTTAAGTGCTGTGGCGCCTAAAGCCACATTGCACCATTTACTAGTTCAGGTTCAAGAAGTGGCCAAGTTTTATATTCAGGTCAGCAGCCAGACCCCACCACCTGCTAAGGTCTTGCACAGGAAAGCCAGCCAGCTATCTTTATAAACGTGATGGGAACACATAAATTAATGCTTCCTTTCTCACACACACAAAAACAAACAAAGCCCACATGGCACAGAAAAGTCCGAGGAGCTCAAGTGAATGTAGATATGTGAAAATGTGATTTATTCATACTTCTATATAGAAAATAAATGTTTTTTAACAGGGGAGGATACAAACACTAATAATAATAACACTAATAATAATAATAATAATAATAACAATAATAATAATAATAATAGATTTATACCCCGCCCATTTGGCTGGGTTTCCCCAGCCACTCTGGGCGGCTTCCAACAAAACACTAAAATACAATAACCTATTAAACATTAAAAGCTTCCCTAAACAGGGCTGCCTTCAGATGTCTTCTAAAAGTTTGGTAGTTATTTTTCTCTTTGACATCTGATGGGAGGGCGTTCCACAGGGCGGGTGCCACTACCGAGAAGGCCCTCTGCCTGGTTCCCTGTAACTTGGCTTCTCGCAGCGAGGGAACCGCCAGAAGGCCCTCAGTGCTGGACCTCAGTGTCCGGGCTGAACAATGGGGGTGGAGACACTCCTTCAGGTATACTGGGCCAAGGCCATTTAGGGCTTCAAAGGTCAGCACCAACACTGTTGCCTGTCACCAGATGCTGCTTTCTTTTTCCTGGTGTACAGGATTTGGAACTCTCTCCCCATGGAGAGTCACCTGGTTTCTTCCCTTTTAAGTTCCTGGACAGGCTATCATTTTCCATCAAGCTTTTGAGGGTGTGCGTGGCTTATTCTCAACTGCTTCTGCTTTTTTCGTTTTAAGCTTACAAGTTTGTTAGCTCTGCTCAGGTGCTGTGCTTTTATGCTAATTTTTTATTATCTCCAAGTCATGTTATGGGGTCAGTGTTTATGGAAAAGCAGAACAGAAATGTTCATTTGACGAAAAGCAGAAGAGTAAGCGAGAGCCGGGGACAGAGGGAGTGAGCCAGTGCAAGGAATCAGAGATGAGAAGGAAAGCTTAAATGCAGAATGAGCACAGAAGAGAACCACCTTTCACCTTTTGAAACAGCCAGTCCAGTGGCTGGGGCAACCCAGCCAGATGGGTAGGGTATAAATATAAATATTATGAGGCTGCTAGTGTTGTGATCTGCCAAGAAGCTTTGCTCGAGGCAACAGATTTGGTCTTGCCAGTGGCTTGCAAAGCAGTGAGCTGTCCAACATTCTGAAATGAGTTAGCTTGCTTTTCTGGAATTCAGATGGAAACGGGGATGAACCTAAGGCTGTCCCATGTAAACCAAAAAGAATTTGCTTTCGATTCATTGGGGGAAGTGTATAGCTGGCTCACCAAACCAGTGCTGTAATGTAAGGTATCTGGAAGCACACAGAGAACAGCCTCACTCCAATAATGTCATTTTTATCACCAATAGTAATGGGGAAGAGGGAGTTAAAGCATAAACCAGACAGAAGGGAGGGAGTTCCCAGTGGTCCATGAGATTCATTCTGGTGGTCTATGGGTCTGTGGTTGAAGACGGGAGATAGCACATTCGTCAAATTAAATATTCATCTTTATTTTTAAGTGTATTTTCATTCCTTTTGTTTCTTGTATTTTACCATATTGCCATTTGAATTCTATGGAATGCAATATGTAATAAAAGAAGCAACCAATGACAATAAAAAAGCACATAGCTTCTAGCACACAGTGCATTAGAATTGCTACAGAAGGCAGAAAAGTAATTAAGAGGTCTGCCAAAACCCTCACCAATTTTCAAGTGGTCTATAGGGGGAAAGGTTGGGAATCGTGGACTAAAGCACATCTCACGGCTGCCTATACTTCACCTTATCAATCCTGCGATGGAAGACATTAAGCAAATGCCCAAAGCACATTTGAATATCCTTCTTACCTTGATAAGAGATCTGTCATGTTTTCTTCATTCATCCCGCCAAAAACTTTAAACTTCTTTAAATTACAGACATGAGTCTTCTCATATTTTCCAAATGTGATGCTCTGGACTATGGCAGGCCTTTCAAGTTTCAGGATCAGATACTATAGGGGATGGAAAAAGAATGCACATGGGTCTTTGTTCTTGTTTTAAGTGTATCACACCGCAAACAAGGCCTAGAGCTAAGTAGAACCTTAAAACAAACCAAGAGAGGATGTAAGCAGAAGGCGTTTTGCAGGTGTGGAAATTCTGCTCTGCGCTGTTTCTTGCCACACTAATGAAAAGAAACTGGGAGGAAAGTCTCTGACAGCTTCCATGGCAGCAAAGACAGGCTTGTGATGGAGAATGTCCATGGGTATATGTGACAGCTGGGTATATGTGAATGGCATACAGCAGCCTACCTGGTGATCGCCAGATGTTTTGGACTACCACTGGGGCTGGGGTTGATGAGAGTGGTAGCCCAAAGCATTGTGGGAGGGGGCTCCAAGTAGGCAACGACTGTGTATACACAACTCTAAACTTATTCCATGCATCATGTCTTTAGATATAAATGTTAGTGTGGAAGCTTTCACATTTTTTAATTGGGAAATTTCTGCCTGCTCTGGATTGTTGTACTTATGCAGTTCTGCATTTCATTTGCAAGACTGGGTTAGGACATTTTTAAAAAAATTGTACATTTTGTAAGCCACCCTGAAGGTGATGACTGCAAGATAGGCATTTCAAAAAAATTATTATTTTAAAGTCCTTGGGTGTTAAGTCTACTTACAACATAAATGATAGTTCCAGCAATGAACAAAAATCATGGTTTGTGGCTTGACCTGAAGTGTGCACTGAGCCACAGTATATAAATATGCTTGTTTGTACATAGCTTGAGTGCATCACTGTGGCCAAGAAAATTGCCTTGAGATTAAAATATTTTGTCTGCCACTTGCTCTAATAGTCAATACCACTGCAAAGACTACCTCACAACATGAACCAAGATGTATCATGCGAAGATGCCCGATTTACAAAATGTATTTGCTTGCCTTAAAAATTTAGATGGCCAGGTCCCTGTAAGAGGGGAAGTAAGATGTATGCTCCTCATCTGCTCATTCTTTTTGGCAAGATCCAGCCTAATAATTATACACTCAACCATTCAAAAATTAAATTCCACTCATCAAGAGACGCCAACCACCACCATCCACCAAATTCACTTAAGGCCTCTAGGGCATCATACTAACTCAAGACTACATTATACTCTCAATACAATGTTAACATATCATTTTTACACTGCTGAATATCATAAAAAGGAATCTCTGCCAAGAAGAACTATTAAAGACCATCTGGTAGACGCATGCAGGAAGAGCAGAACATGACTATTTAGCTGGTTATTTTTAGCTGAAATACTAGCTTAGGAAAACCTACGTTCAGAAATGTTGGATTATTTTTTTTCAAAATTAATGCTAAAAATAAACAAGCTAGAATTTTGCCAGTAGCTTAGGTGCCATGGACATTAAAATCAGTGCTTCTTCGGGGACTGGGTGAGTTATTTGCAAGTGGCAAAGGGAGTGGGGGTTGAGGAGAATCCAGATTCATTTTATTCCCAATAATATTAATGTTGGCTTGAGCTATTTCCTCCGCCGTGGTGCCCTTACCCCAGCACCATGACTTCCTATACTCCACAGGAAAAGCTAATAAAGTAGTAATTGGAAGACAGGCTACTGTAAATGTCTCTGGTACTTGCCTAACAAAGGTAGGTTATGCTGCCACTTACAGAGGTGTTTTACCTGTTCAGTATGTCTTAATCATAATTAGGAGAGGCCCTTTTGCAGCAAGCCTGGGTTACTTCTCCAGAAATAGTGCCCCCTTCCCAACAGGATCAATCAGACCTTGCCAATCCTTCTACACACCCATGTCCAAGAAATTGCAACAAAACACGAAGAGGAGAAAGTACATCAAGATAGAGAAGAAATGTCTATTTTCGTTGACACTGCGGAGGGAGGCAAAGCACCCAGAATTTCCCAATGCAGTCTCATTCCTAGAATAGATCCTCGTCCCAGTGTATTGATACTTATCGCCAATGTAAATAAACATGCACAGACATTGAAAAGCTGGCTATTTCCAGTAGTATTATGGAGAGCTATTTTACCACTCCTGCTTCTCCAAGGGATCCCTCAGCCTGCTGGTTCTTCCTGTTCTACTCCAGGGTCTCAGAGAAGAACACAGAACCAATGAGACACCATTCGGAATTTAAATGCAAACACCAACTTAACCCGGCCCTCTGAAAAACCAACCCAGAAAGAATGGTCTTGCAACAATGGCACCATTTATTCAGATAAATAATAGAAGTACTGGTGGTGGTAGTAACTGAAGGGTTCGAGATACTGAGGGAAAATTCAAACACTTACCTGGGGAGGGTAGTTGCTTTCAGAAGACCACCGCGAAGACTGATCATTGGGCTTGTCTACTAAAATATTCCTAAAAACACATACACAAAGAGAGGTTCAAAGCACTTGTATGTTACCCACTTAATACTCTGTACTAGAGGTCAATGCAACTCCTTCCTTAAACCCAATCTGAATAAGAACTACTTCGCAACCCAATGCAGTTTTTTCCCTTACCCACATACACAAGGGCCGTCTGAAGACGCACTATCCTCCCTGAGGCTACCTGTAGGCAGCCAAGACAGGTGGAATGCTTCATCTGGAAGATTCAATCTTTGTCATTTCCCCCACTAAAGACCATGGAACATAGGAAGCTCCTGATTCAGAGTCAGATCACTGGGTGGCAACAGCTCTCCAAGGCTCCACACAAGAGGACATTCCCAACCTACGTGGAAATCCCAGGGGTGGAACCTGGGACCTTCTTCATGGAAAGCAAATGATCTACTACCAAGCTATTGCCCTTCCCTGGATGGGCTCTTTGAGGTGTGTCTATGCAAGACAGTCACTGTTCACCCTTAAACTTGTATATAAAAGGTACCAGAGCGATTAAACTTTACTAAAGCCTCTTGGAGAACCTAAACACTCTTCTCACACAAGCAACCAGATGAGAACCTGTTTATACCTACAGGTCTTGAGGTACCTCAAACCTAGGTTTCAATCTTCCAACAGCCCTTCTCCCCAGCTGTCAAGTTTTTGTACGGCTGAAATACACACAGAACAAAAGCAACGAAGAGTTCTGTGGCACCTTAAAGACGAACAAATGTATTTATTACAGCATTAGCTTTCATGGACCACATCATAACAAATAAATACATTAGTTTTTAAGGTGCCACAGCACTCTTTCTGGTGTTTGCTGTAACAGACTAATAAAGCGAACGCTCTAGAAATTTTAACACACAGCACAAAATGTCAGCCAAGGTATCATCTGTATTTAATACCCCACCATGTCAGAAAACTCTGCATGTCTTAAATAACATTTGGCAACCAGCGAAGGTGGGGGAGGAAGAGAGGCCCAAGATACATAGATGTACTTGCTCTGTTCCACAGCCAAACCTGCTAAGCTAGGGACTTGTCTTTTGTTTCACATAACTGAGCAAACTGTACGGCAGTTGAACATGTTAAATACACATGATAATAGCTGTATTCTCTGTTAGAGGCCACCAAACCTAAACACTATTCCAGTTTGGTGAGCCACTCTCAACGTTTAAATCCTATTTTGATGGTGCTTCTTATAATCTCAAAGAGCTACCTAAAACTGCCTGAGCGTTGAGACAGAATCAAATAAGTGTTGTGCTTCTAGCAAGCTAGGAAAATGATTTGCAGAGCTTTGCAATCCTGGCCTGAAGAGGCATATTTCCATATTCCTTTGGCTCTACTCATTGCCAAGTAGCAGTCTGCATCATCATAAATATCTAGCAAAGCTAAAGTCACAGAGAGCTTTAAGTCAATAGGTCAAATTGTTTCATGATGGACTGGCCACGACGATTTTGCTCTTATGCTGAAGCTAACCATAGATATACCGTATTTTTCGCCCCATAGGGCGCACCGCCCCATAGGACGCACCTAGGTTTTTTGGGGGGGGGGGAATAAAGGGGGGGAAATTATTTTTCCCCCCCCAGGCGCGGGGCTGGCGCGGGGGAAGCCCGAGCTTCCCCCGACCCCAGCCCGCAGGACAGCCTGCTATCCGCAAGCCTAGGGAGCCCGGCGCGAAGTCGCACCGGTCTCCCCAGGCTTGCGGAGAGGTGCGCGAAACCCGGGTGCGCTCTTCGGAATGCAGGCAGCTCCGCGCAGCCATCAGGAGCCCGGCACGCCTTCGCGCCGGGCTCCCGAGGGCTGCACAGAGCTTCCTGAAGCCTGGAGAGCAAGAGGGGTCAGTGCGCACCCTCTCGCTCTCTAGGCTTCAGCGAAAGCCTGCATTCGCCCCATAGGATGCACACACATTTCCCCTTCATTTTTGGAGGGGGAAAAGTGTGTCCTATAGGGCGAAAAATATGGTAAACACACATCTCAGGGATTATTTTCAAAGAAGCACAAACAACATTAAAAATATGCAACTAAAGTTAGCATTCTGGTTTGTTTTTAATGTCAATCAATATAGAATTGAGTTAAGAAGAAAAAACATTTCAAAGAAAGCACAGCTGCTTTGGAGCATGCATGTATGCGTTACACGCTTCCTCTACGCACTTTCTTCCTGCCACCTAAAATTTATATAAGTAGGACTAGAAACATAAACGTTTTCAACTACCAGGGACCTCTTTCAAAGTGGTGAAAGGGTTTTTGTTTAATGCAGGGATGGGGAAGCTCAGGCCCTCTGGGCCTCTCTGTCCTAGGACGTGGGAGAGCACAGTGGGTAAAGGTAAAGGGTAAAGGGACCCCTGAACATTAGGTCCAGTCGCAGACGATTCTGGGGTTTCACTGCTCATCTCACAGCTTCCAGGTCATGTAGCCAGCATGACTAAGCCGCTTCTGGCGAACCAGAGCAGCACACGGAAACGCCGTTTACCTTCCTGCCTGAGCGGTACCTATTTATCTACTTGCACTTTGACATGCTTTCAAACTGCTACGTTAGCAGGAGCAGGGACCGAGCAACGGGAGCTCACCTTGTCGCGGGGATTCGAACTGCCGACCTTCTGATCAGCAAGCCCTAGGCTCTGTGGTTTAACCCACAGCGCCACCCTTAATCTCAGGGTCGTGGGTTTGAGTGTCAAGCTTGGCAAAAGATTCCTGTGTTGCAGGGAGGTGGACTAGATGACCCTCCTAGTCTCTTCCATCTCTATGATTATTATCTGAACCTTAGAATCCTCCAAGCCATACAAATACTCTCCCCAGGACACACTCCTTCCCGGCCTTCTGTGCACTCTCCAATAAAGCTTATTGACTGCTCAGATGGGGGACCGAGTAGGGGGTACAAGAGTGTGTAGAAACTGTCCTACTGTACAAATTAAAGTTCACATTTGTTTGTTTGTTTTCTGACTGCTTTGGTCCTACCAACCACTGACACACAGCCCCCAGAAGGGAATGTGGACCTCAGGCTGAAAGATGTTCCCCCATGGATTAATGCAAGCTCGCAGCCAACTAAACACTACAGCCCAAGATACTGCTAAGAACCAGCAATAGAAACAAAGTCTGACCAGTTCTGGGTCCCTGACAATCTATGACACCAGTTACCAAGGTTCTGGAGTCTGCACAACTGAATGTGTAGCAAGCCTTGGAAATCCAAGCTGACATCTCTGCTCGGCTGTGAAGTTCACTGAGTAGCGTTTGGGCAAATCCCAATCTAACAAACATGCCAATTTGAACACCTTGGAGGTAAACAGCATTAAAAATTCACCAGCATTTTGCACCTGGTTATCGGCCACTTAGAAGAACCAAGTGAAGATACCTGGCTGCCAGGATGGCACCTGACCTCTCCACCATCTAGAGGTGCATGCTTGGGGATCCTTGGATCTTGACAGTTTTCTTACACTAGCAACACATCCTGCAGAATTTTATCTGCACAATCGGAATGTGTTTCAGCAACTAAAAAGTCGTATTAAAAACACAACCTTTGAGCCACCTGGCCCAAAAATGGCAACCAGGCATTCCATTTTGACGACTATAACCCTGGTTATGGAACCATTTGGCACCTAGCTTGTATACCTGAGTTTCTAACACTGGAGGTAAAATACTTTGTGTAATAAGCACAAAGAGCCGCAAGTCCACCTATGAGGAAGTACAGCCTGTGCCTCTATCCTGTGTGATGCTAGATGGTCAGACCGACCATTGCTATAAAGGGGTAGAAGAGGGAGAAGCACCTGGCCAAGCAGACGCAGAAGCATGAAGACGCCGCGTCCGAGAAAACCACACACAGATGTATAATTATTTTTAAAGGTTTAACACAGATTGCTACCCACCCTAGGCCTTCAGATACAGGGGCAGAGTACTATCAGCCAACCAAGATTAGAAGACAGCATTGTGCAAGTATTCTATAAAATAAGACTAAGCAACAGGAGCGGGTGAAGCTTGTCTTGTTTGCAGCAAGATCTTTTGAGCTCTCGTCCAGGTCTTGCCTCAACCTAAGCAGGCAAGGTTTCCAGGAAGATTCATGCCCAATAAAAGCATCTCTCGCAGATAATTGTTTAGGCCTGGCATTTGCATCCGCAACAGAGCTCTAAATTAGCACAATACAGACATCATCTTATTTTTAAAAAGCCAAACAATGTTCAATTGGCTCTTAAGCCTTCTTATGCAGTACTTTCGTGATGCTCAAATCACTGCTGTTTGTTTTATGGGGCATTTTATAGTCTGCCTTAATTCTGGTATCCGCATGGGAGCCAGAGATTTCCAATTGCTAAAATACCAGCGTGCACCCTTCTAAGTAGTAATGCATCTCCTTCAAAAAGATCCACACACCCTTCAGTCATTTTCAAAAAAAATCCTGCACTCTTAATTGTAAGAATGCTTTTTAGTACATAAAGTTATGTTTTTGGGGTCTTAGTGAGTTTTATCTGTATGCAATGAAGATGGCCATAGCAGAAGCAGCATATAAAAGAGATTCTCAAACTGTGGTCCAAGAAATTGCAGGTGGTGAGCTGAAAGGCTGTGGCTCAGTAGTTCATATCTCTACTCGGCCCTGAACCTGATTTGTTTTTTCTGAATGCAGGCCAAGGTCATCAACATGACGTCCATGAAGGCCTCAAATGGTGACCATAGGCTGGAGGTGCCTTAGATCAAGAACTCATTTTTAAAAAAGAAAAAGTCTGCAGCCCTCCTAGTAAGAATATTCAAATTCTCTCTCAACCGTGAAGACCACAGGGTGGCCCTGGCAAGTTACATAGCTCCCAGTCTAATGTACCTGGAGGGCTTTATCATGGATAAAATAGAATTCTTATTAAAAGAAATGAAAAACATGAGATGATCCAGGAACAACTGCAACTCTCAGTGCCAAGCAGAGAGCTGTCAATGTGCTCATTCTTAATACTGGGGGAGGGACCAGTGAGGCCCCTAAATTGTTAGAAAATAAGCTTTTCACCATTTATTCTGAAGGCACAGCTGAAGAAAACAGCATCGCTGCAATTTTCTTACTTTTCAAACACACTGGCATGTTTGCAAAGGAGACAAGAAATGGAATTGACTAAAGAAGCACTCAAGTAACAAATCTTGTCCTTTGAAAATCTTGAATGGTGTTCTCAGACATAATTGATTAGAATCGTTAAGTCATTAAAATCTTCCATACATAACAAGGACCGAAAAAATAAATCGTCCTCATTTACATGGTGACACCAACAGCTGTATGTTAGGAAGCCTACAATTTTCAAGAAAACTTTTTTCTCCCTCAGCTCCTATATGCTTATTTTAATTTTGTACATTTATTATATATGCCAATGACACAGCACTTTAGTTATTAGTAATAAATAATGGCACCTGGGTTACTTTCAGTTACAAGAAAAAGAAAAAGGGTGGGTTTTTTGGAGCATGGCTGAAAACAGCAATCAAAGTCAACACTGCAATTCAGGTAAGGCCAGGTTTGCAATTGGTATTTCCCTGTCTCATAGCTCCTGGCACAGAGTCATCATCTCAAGTTCTAGCAAAAGCAACACAGCCTTACTGCCAGACACTCTGTGACATTTTGAGAGATCAACTAGCAGCTGCTGTATTCTTGCTGTGATATTATGCAATATCTACTTTCTGTGGTCTCTGGTCTTAGGCCAATCTTGCTAGAATACCCTACAGCACTGGACTTCAACTGACAGATCAGGAATCACTAGCAGGCTACAATCTAAACCAAAATGGGTCACAACACCACCACTACCACCATATAAATATACGGCCAAAAATTGAGAAATGGGTTCTCAAACGCTGGTATGGATTGGAGGTAGGTCCCAGGTCCAAAAAGTTGGGAAACCACTGCCTTAGTTCTTGATTTGCTTAGGTGAACAGAGCAAAAACTTGATCCAAAACCGAAAAGGAAGATGTATTTATAACAAGGAGGAAAATTTTGGTTTCTGTTTCCCTCACTGAGCAGCTGCTGGTAGTCACAGGACTATGTTTTCATTCCACAGTCCAGATACTGTTGGATTCCCATGGGAAAGGGAGACGGGATGTGACGTTTACTGGTTTCCTGTTTCCTCTGTACTGCCGTTTCTTTGTTGGAGTTGCTCTCTGCTTCACACAGAGACAAGATGTATATTTGTATGCTCTCAGCATAGCTTAGTAATAAAGCGTAGCAATGTAGCCATACCTGCCTCATCCTTCTGTTGCGGACTCTAGGTGTTTTATACTCTGCTGGGCTCAAGCCAAGATGAGCCGTATCAGCTCGGAGGACCGGAGCTGAATTTATCCAACAGAAAATGCACCCTTTCATCACTTTATCTAACTCTCTAGTCTAACATAAATAACTTAAAATTATTACGTATGAACTGACAGAAGCAAAACTTTTTCCAGAAGACAGTCTCAGCTGCGCAAACCTACACAGATCAGCTAAGGGGCAACAGCCGTAGCCAGTCCCACACAATTTTTTTCTCTTCTTTAAGGGCATCAAGGCAGGTTTTGCTGTGTGTTGTTTTATGGATTCTTCTGCTGGCTTTGTACAAGTAGTAAAATGAAAAATACCCTGCAAAAAGAGGGAAGAGCTCACGAAATGTATTGATGCTCTCTTTCACATTACATTTCTGCAACTCTTGTTAATTCCCCCTTGGTCTGGTCCCTGGTCCCACCCCCAATTCCTTCTACCTTTTATTGGCGCCATACAGTATTTACAAAGATTACAGTGAGGAACACAGAATGCTGTGTTGGGAACTCCCAGAAAGAAGTGCCAAGAAACAGCCCTTCCTGTACACAGGTGTACAGATGCTTGGATCAGAGAAGCCTCCGTTCATATTCTCACTCCTGTGATGAAGCTCTATGTACAGTGACTTGCCCAAAGTGCTCTCTCAGCCTAATCTACCTCAACCTTGCATCATTTTTGCAAGGATAAATATACTACCCTGTGTCCCATTTAGAAAAGTGGGGAATGTGCTAGCTAAACAAATAGACAGTTTCTGAGCTTCCATGGCACTGACCGAGATATTGTCATGGGCAAAACCAAATATTTATCTCATTTTAGTGCTTATTTGTTTCTCCATGCCAAATGTGTGGAGGTAAATGACAAGAAATTACAGGGTGGTAAATTGCAGGGAGAAGTATTCAGTGAACCAGCCCCCAAATGACAGCCTTCAGAAACCTGTCCACAGATTTAAAAGGACAACACAAGACTTGATAATTTCAAGTTTTGCAATTTCTGATCACACTGCTGAAAAATACAAGATGGAAAAAGTAAAACAAAGCAAATATGCATCTGAAACAAAGCACCTCTGTGATTCAGCTTGCCAAGAAACAGCAGTTGTTCCTCCACTAGCAATTTTGATAGTTCTTACTGAAATATTCCCTCCTCTGGTGTTTCAAGTCTGGAAAATTTTGAACTGGAAAATTTTCTGGGAAATTATCCTATGCAAATTAGCATAATTTGCTTTGTAAAATTCTCATGCCCTAGAGAGTGGTCTAATTTAGCATGTTTATTTTACTTGTAATTGATAAACGAAGCTAAAAACCTTTGGACCTGACAAGCTTATGCAACGTAACACTTATTTGCGACTGGAATCCATTCTTTGTTACCAATGCACTCATGAAACTTAACATCTTCTGCAGAAAAATTAAGCAATGGAAAAATATTCCACTCCACACCACTGAAACAAACTAAATGTTCTTTGGCTGCCAAACCCATCTATAATGCCCAGTACTCCAACTCCATTACCATGGAATTTAGCACAAAGGTACAACTAGGACTGACACCATGCAAGATGTTCCCAATGCTCAAAGGAGATAGCAGTGCTTAACACCTTCCCAGGTCTCCTTGAAATTAGGATATTAAGCTGAAGTGGAAACTAAGAATTGCTAAAAATTAAACATTGTTTTCATTCTAAAATCCATTTTCAAGGCAGAAATTTTATCAGTGTGTTTTGCAACATTCCTCCTCTTCCAATAAAAAGAGTGCAGAGATCAAGCTGGTATTTGTACTCGAAACCTACCATATTTTTCGCTCTATAAGACGCACCAGACCACAAGACGCACCTAGTTTTTGGAGGAGGAAAACAAGAAAAAAAATATTCTGAATCTCAGAAGCCAGAACAGCAAGAGGGATCACTGCACAGTGAAAGCAGCAATCCCTCTTGCTGTTCTGGCTTCTGGGATAGCTGCGCAGCCTGCATTCGCTCCATAAGATGCACACACATTTCCCCTTACTTTTTAGGAGGGAAAAAGTGAGTCTTATAGAGCAAAAAATACAGTACTTCCAGAATATCCGTACCGAATTCTATTCTATTCTCTCACCATTTGCTGTCTTAACAAAAAATAAGGAGAGGATGCTAAACAAGCCCAACTAAAAATCTCACTTTGCTCAGCCAATGAGTGCTGACAACGCCATATTTGAATCTGATCCCTCAGTGTTATGGGGGCAGAATATGGCTCATGTGAGAACTGTAAAAGACTAAATGTGGACCACGGCAGTCACCCATGCTAGCAGGTTTAGCTTTTACATGGCTCTCAGTACGGCAGCAATTCCCTTTGAGATAACCAATACAATCTGTACAAACTGTGCCTCAACATATTATTAGGAAGCCTCCAGAGCGTCACCAAACCCAAACACAGTGGTGCAAGGCCACAAAGATAACGTAGATGCAATTTCTGCAAAATTTCCCAACAAAACGCGTCCCTGGGGAACTGCATTAGCTCTGTGTAAGCTTCAAGCACCGGGAGAGTTAAATGACATATCTGAACCACACCATCTCCTGTTCCTACACATCCATTTCAAAATTCTGCCTCCCCCTCGTACTGTTAGCACTTTGCATTTGCCATTTGAGAGCTAATATTTTTCTGCAGCCTAAGCAACAAGACACCTTGTTTTTACTTGCATTGTTTGTGTTTGAGTTGCGTCCCAAACCACCACTCTCAAAGGGAGATCATTACTGCACTCCACTGGGTATCTCATTGCCTACTCCATGCAACTGTGCATTTGTCAATAACCTTCCAGAAACTTGAACGTCACAGCTGATAAAAGATTGATGGTGAAAAGGACTGAGGCTCAGTAACTGTACAATGACATTAAATAGGACAACAGTTTCTTTTTTTAAAGAGCAAGGCCTGAAAAGCAAGTGCTAAATGCACGGTCATGCAACATGAGTCTGGATAGAAAAAGAGAGTGGCCGCAATCAGGCACAAGCCAAGATATGAATAAAAGTTCTGACTGTGCACTCAGCGCCACCACTCCTTCCTTCATGCAAGTGAGCAAAACAAATAGGAATAGCTTCCCAGTTCAAAGCATCTTTTGTCTAAGACAAAATCCCATACACATGGAGTCCAGAGTTCACTTACAACAGTAAACATCAAGTAAGAAAACACTTGCAGCACACAGGCATGCAAGTCCAAGTTCACTTCAGAGTCCAAAAGTGAAAGGTGAACTAATGTCACAGGAATCTAGTTCTGCGTTCTTTCGCTCATGCGCAAACACCCATGCAGAGCTGAGTGGTAAAAAGGACACGATCATCACTCTTCCCCAAGCCCCAAAGTATGTCTACAAATATTAAAGAGAGAATCAAGCTCTAATTAATGTTAAAAGCCCCCTTTTTCACCACCTGCTTTGGTTGAACAGCTTTAAGAGAGACAATGAGAGTGGATGCTAATACCCTTATGTTGTAATGTAAACTAATCATGCACAAGCCGCAGCAGTCATGCAAAGGCTACATGCACAAGTCAAAGTACTAGATAACTTCGTTTCCCCATTTACCCAGAGCCTCAGCGTCAGAGGCATCCATTCTGGTCCTCTTCTGAAAACCAGTACCTTTTCGCACAGCTATCTTACAGATTTCATTTCAGTTGGGGACAGACTCTAAGGGGTTACACATATGTTATATCTGTATTTCTTCCCTTAGCATTCCATTCACCAACCCATTTGCTTTAAGCAGTGGCCTAGGATGGAAAATTCCCAGTCCTTTATTTTTTCATGGAAACCTTTCCATTTCATAAGTTCACTAAAAATGATGAATGGGTGGCTAAACAAAACATTAGGCAAGTTTGGCTGCTTCCAAGTTTTTAGCTTTGTTTAGGAAATACAAGTAAAATAAACATGCCAAATTAGATAACTCTCTAGGGCATGGGGGGGGGATATGATGAAAACTGATATTTTTCTGATGCTAATTACCCTAATTTGTGTAGGGGGGAAATCCTACACAAACTAGGGTAACTGGCACCAGAAAATTTAAACATTTCTTATTGTTGGCTCTAACCTTACCAATCACTTTTCTAATTTTGCTACAACAAAACAAATTTACCCTACCATCAAATAGCCTTTCATTTCTCCTACTCCATACCTAGCCTGCCTGACTTCTTGAATCCTCATCAGCTTTCAATTATTTTCATCTTACTCATAACCCTATAATGTCCTTCATCAGGCTTTAACTCAGGGATCAGCAAGGTTTATCTTGCCTGGACCAGATTGGTCCCACGGAAATCCCTCCGTGGGCCGGATCGTGTGCACATGTGAGTGATTTCCGGCGTCTGTGTTGATGCAATTTCCGGCAATGTGGAAGCAAGTCCCTGTGCCACGCTGCGCTGGCTTAGTACTGCGCTGCGTCGGCTTAGCGCTGTGCGCAAGCGGGCAATTCGGTTCGTGGACGGCTCATGGGCCAGTCAAACTACCTCCACGGGCCGCTTCCAGCCCATGGGCCTTAGGTTGCTGACCCCTGCTTTAACTCTACACACCAGATAACTCTGATTCTGTCTTGTACGCCTCACTCCTGCCTCACTTTCGACCCACCTGCCTCTTCTCACTTCCAAAGCATCTGCTCAGAGTGGAAGTTGACATATCAGCAAATCCAAGTTTGATTATAATGCAAAAGGTGGGTGAGGGGAATGCCTTGTGGGGAACAAGAGGAAGGGAGGGGAGTTTAATCCCACCTGCGTCCATCAGCAGTCCCCTGCAAATGCCCCTCTTCTTCAAAGGCCAGTCCACCCATCCCCACAATCTGGAATCAATTGTTTTCAGAATCCAGCATGATTTTAAAACATCCTGGATTGGCATTTGTAGACAGAGTCAGCAGGGGAAGGATTAAACGACCTTCTCCCACCATCACCACCAAGGTTCCCCTAAAAAAATGCCGCCCTCCCCCCCCCCCCATTTCTCTTACAAAGGAAACATAGGGTTGAGAAGCCTATGTTTTCATCAAGCATCTAATTTCATGGTCCTTGTCAACTTGGAAGTGAAACAACATGCCCTTCAAGGCAGACTAGCAAATTGAACCTGCAAATGATCTAGCAAGACCTGTCATACTGGGCATAACAAAGAGACGAGACAAAATTTTGCAAAGCAATTAGAAATATTTAGAGAACAAATGTTTGCAGAAATCCAAAACAGATTTCATGCATGAATAGTGCAAAGGAGATGGTGCATCTGTGATACACTTCACAGGTATTCTAGCAACAAGGTGAAATTTCTGCAGCAGCAATTGGGACCTTCAAGGACAGCCCATTTGTTCCTGCAAACCATGATTTCATTTTTCATGCCCTCTGCTCCCTATATCACCATATCACTACTCCCCACACCACAACCACTAATTAGGTCTACTGTCCTACTCTGTCACATCCTGTGTCTGCATAAATCAGCCCACACATAATCAAAATTTCCTCTCACATTGCACATCAACCAACCCCTACTATACCTGTCTTTCCATATCTCTGCATAGCTCTCCACACTGCATCCCTTGCTCCTTTCTCCTTAATAGCCTACTCAGAACACTCTGCTTTATTTTGCCCTAAGAACATAAGAGCCTGCTGGACCAGGACACTGGCCCATCTAGTCCAGCATCCTGTTCTCACTGTGTACCTGTGGGAAACCAGCAAGCAGGATTCGAGCACAAGGACACTGTTTCCTCCTGTGGTTTCCAACATCTTCACTGCTCCTTGCATCTGCTTCATACAGTACCAGGAACCAAGGTTACCAAAATTCTCACCTCCCCAGCACAATACTGAAACTACCCCTTTTGCCAGTTTTCAATGCACACATTTCAGAGGTACAAAGATGTTAGATCTGCTGTAGGGAGCAAAAAAATACACAGAGTCACCAATGGCTCTGTGGTACCTTAAAAGGCAACTTAACTGTTCGATCTTCAGCTGCCTGGCCTGGATCATGGAAGCTCACTCCATCAAATGCAGCAAGTTTGCAGGTTGATTCCCCATTACAGTACCAGGGTTTACAAGCCCCATTAAATGGCAGTTAAAAACAAAACATCACAAGGGGATTCTGGCAACAGACCACATGCCCAGCTCACTTCCTTTCCACCTTTAGCCATGCCTTCCTTAAGAGACTCATGAAACCAGAACCAAACACAGCTTCCACCAGTGCTAGAAAAATGGAGAGAGAAAAGGGGGGGCATTAATGAAACCCACCCACCTGATGCCTCACTCTAAATGCAGACCTGCAACTGAGCTTTTTCAAGTGCTTGAATTACTTGCCCAAGCCCCTCAATTTTCCCAATTTTGTTTGTTTTAATAAACCTTTCTATCTTTCACTTCTGGTGTAAAACTACCACACAGGATAGCTGGAGCCATATATAACATTACAATTTCACAGAATATCAAACTGTTACAGAATAAAGGAGCAAGGTCAGAAGCTGCCTTGTTCAACCATGGCATTAAAAAACACAACTATCTGATAAAATAAGGCCATTGTCAAAAACTTCCAGAATAAGGAGGTCTTCAATAACCTGCAGAAAAAAGTGAGGAAGGGGGCCAACCACACTTCACAGGTCAAGGTGTTCCATAATCTGGGTGCTGTCAACAACAAAGCCCTTTCCAAATCATACCCCTGTGACACACACTTTTCTTTTTGGTGGGGCTTTCGCATACTAAGACCCCAGCTTCAATTTCTGGCATCTCTCAGATAGGACTGGGAAAAGACTCCCGGCCTAAAACCCTGGCTAGCCTCTGCCAGTCTGTGCACACAGCACTGAGGTAGGCAGCAGACCAATGCTCCTACTTGGTGTAAGCCTGGCCTCTTTCCATGTTCCTATAACAAAAGGGAAAGAAAGGGTGGGTGGCTTACCCCACCCCAAGTCCCCTATAACGGCCCTCTCCCTTGGCTCTTCACTCTCTAGGTCCTGCAAGACCCAGCAACATAGCTGTCAACTTTCCCCTTTTTCTTGTGAGGAATCCTATTCGGAATAAGGGATTTCCCTTGAAAAAAGGAAAATGTTGACAACTATGCCCAGCAAGCACTGATAGGTCCCATAGGTACTCTCATCCATGTCTGCCCCCATGTGACCCCCACTCCAACAAAAAAACCCCAACACACCCTACCATATTGCCCCCTTCATAATGACAACCTTTAGGCTTCCTAACCACACAAAGACCCAACTCTGCATCCTGTTGCAGCAGGGATCAGCCTTTTCCTTCCTAAGCAAGACCAGCACCAAGACCAACTCCCTCCAGAGCCACCCCCTCCAAGAACAACCTCCAAGATAACTGCAAAAAGAAGCCCAAAAAGAAGCCCAAATGCCACCCCATCCCAAGACAAACCCTTCTAAAACGAACCCCCAAATCCACCCCAAAAACAACTCCCAGGACTAGCACCTCCCCCAATGTGAACTCCCCCACAAAGACGACCACCCCAACAACAATTCTGAAGGCCCCCTTCCACAAACCCCCTCCAAGACCACCCCACCCCAAGAGCAACTCTGAAGACCACCCTCTCAAAGACCCCAAGAACAACTCCCATGACAGTCCCCCATGTGAACTCCAAGAACACCTCCTCAAAGACGACCACCCCAAGAACAATCTCAAAGGCCCCCCCACAACTCTGAAGACCAACCCATCAAAGACCCCAAAAACTACTCCCATGACGAACCCCCCCATAGAAACCCATGACGAACCCCCCAATATGAACCCCCCAAGAACACCCCTTCAAAGACGACCACCCCAAGAACAACTCTGAAGACCACCCCTCTTCAAAAACAACTCCCATGACTAATTCCCCCCATGTGAACTCCCCCTCAAGAACAACTCAGAAGGCCACCCCCCCAAAAAACGAACCCCCCCCGTCTACTCAAGGCCAACCTCCCCAAAGACCCACCACCCCACAGAAAGCCTCCCCCCCAAGCTTTCTCCCTCCTTCCCCGGAGCCCCTCTTAAATGGGGCGCCCCCTTCCTCCGCCTTCTCCCTCATAAGTACCACAGGGAAGGAGGGAGGCCCCGCAGCCCCAAGCGACCCTCCCTCGGCCAGGCCCTTCTGGCCTCCGCCAAGCCGGTGGCGGCGGAGACTCACTCGGGCAGGTAGGTGGAGGAGAAGCTGCTCCAGCGGTGCAGGGTGTAGGCCAGGACGCGGCTCTCCAGGGCGCCCGCCGGGCCGAAGCCTGGGCCCGCCGCCGCCGCCGCCGCCGCCGCCATCTTGTCGTCCGTAGCAGCAGCGACGGGGAAACAGGAGAGGGAGGCGCCCTAGAGGTAAGGTGAAACGCGCAGGCACGCAACGCGGGCGGGCGAGAGCGCGCAACACGCGCGCGCACACTTCCGGATTCCGTTCGGGGCAAGGGGAGGCAGGAGAATGAATGCGAGTGGGGAATGACGCGCTAGCCCAAGCGGCGTCCTGAGGGGCTGGGCCACGCAACACAGAAGCGGGGAAGGGAGGTGTTCGCTTGGGAACCGGAAGCGTACGCTCGCAAGCGTAGGCTGCGCTGGCCGGAGGAAGTTTAGAAGGACCGAGAGGGATCGAAGCGAGGGGAGGGGGGAAGAGAGTGACGGAGCGACGACGCCGCTCTTAAAGGGGCCGCCGCGCACTTTGCCGCTTGCCTCCAGCTGCTAATGTGTTTGCACATCTTCCAGAAGTTATTGCTCGGTTGCTGCCCGTGCTCGGTGTTTCTGGGGTCAGACTGCCGTCGGGTGGTTTGCAGCGCATTTTTTTAAAATTATTAGTATTATTATTTGCATGCAGTATGTGAACCTTTTAATGAGGGTGAAAGAGTAGAGCGCAACATATGGTCTGAAGCTCAACATCAAAAAACCTAAGTTCATGGCCACTGGGCCCATCACCTCCTGGCAAATAGAAGGGGAAGAAATGGAGGCAGTGAGAGATTTTACTTTCTTGGGCTGCATGATCACTGCAGATTGTGACAGTGGTTACAAAATTAAAAGACGCCTGCTTCTTGGGAGAAAAGCAATGACAAACCTAGACAGCATCTTAAAGAGCAGAGACATCACCTTGCCAACAAAGGTCCTATAGTTAAAGCTATGGTTTTCCCCAGTAGTGATGTATGGAAGTGAGAGCTGGACCATAAAGAAGGCTGATCGCCAAAGAATGGATGCTTTTGAATTCTGGTGCTGGAGGAGACTCTTGAGAGTCCCATGGACTGCAAGAAGATCAAACGTATCCATTCTGAAGGAAATCAGCCCTGAGTGCTCACTGGAAGGACAGATCCTGAAGCTGAGACTCCAATACTTTGACCACCTCATGAGAAGAGAAGACTCCCTGGAAAAGACCCTGATGTTGGGAAAGATGGAGGGCACAAGGAGAAGGAGACGACAGAGGACGAGATGGTTGAACAGTGTTCTGCAAGCTACCACCGTGAGTTTGACCAAACTGCGGGAGGCAGTGGAAGACAGGAGTGCCTGGCATGCTCTGGTCCACGGGGTCACAAAGAGTCGGACACAACTAAACAACAACATGTGTGCCAGCACCGTACACTTTGGAACTCCCCGCCTATTGATATCCAAGTAGGCGCCTTCGCTGCATTCTTTCAGTTGCCTGCTGGAGGCATTGTTGCTCAGACATTCCCACGCAGATGCTTAGAAAGTTTTCCTGACGTTTCTCCTACAACAACAACAAATATTACTGTTATTGTTATTATTTTTATTAGGTTCACAACCTAAATTCAACGATCGAATAAAACAATCCAGAAGAAAACATTAGTGAATGCTGGACTTGTGACCCCTCTAGGGCTTAAGGTACCCCACTCCTCACTCCAAAGGGCTGGACCCTATATTTTTGCTCGCACTGCAAAACGCGAAGCACATCGCTGGCACATATCAGCAACAAGAGCTTGTGTCTTCCATAATCCACACACATAACTGGAGCATAGGATGGAGGGACTTGCAGAATTAACACCCCAACAGATCTTGCTTCTCTGTTAGGTTTCCAGAGAAGCAGCCAAATCACAGCCTTGCGCCCAGCACAGAGCAGACAAGTCTTTGTGTCTCTGACTTCCAGCATCACTCCAACATACACACACATGATGCACATTGCACACAGAGGCTATTGCTCCTCTTCTAGGATGACATCCCATCCAGCCAGATGAGGGGGGAAACCCCCACCTCACTTGTCTCTATGGTAACAGAGCTTATTCTTTTAAGATGCAAATGGGGTTACCTAGCTTAGCAGCAAGTTGCAGTTGCCCTTCTGGACATAGGGTTTGGTTCAATGGGTTCGGCATGCCTTCTCCAATAGATACCTCCCAGATACAAGATTGCAGGTTTGGAAGGGACCCAGGGCATCATCCAGACTAACCCCCCCCCCAAATCATAACAATTTATTCCCCCTGTTCCCACCCAGTCTTATTACCATCAAATAGCCATAGCTGTCAACGTTTCCCTTTTTTTAAAACGAAAATTCCCTTATTCTGAATAGGATTCCTTGCAAGAAAAGGGAAAGGTTGACAGCTATGCAAATAGCCCCACTTCCCAAATACCCAAAATGACCTTAGTCCTACTCGCTCCCCAACTTAACCTCAGTCTGTGAAATACAGATGTTTTTCTCGCTACATTTTTTTCTTGCTGTTCTTTGGCTTGAAGGAAATAAGAATAATTCCAGATCCTCATATGCCTTTTATAGCTTCTTTTTTCCTGTTCCTACTTAATTTGGTAACCATTCCGACTGACCCATTCAGTCTAGGATCGAAGCCAAGGAAATGAAGGACTCCTCGAGTGCAGTTGATATTTATAGTAGGCAAACAGTGTTAAAAATTATGATGCGTCATTAAGAGTTCATTGGGGCTTTTGATTTCAGTTCCGCAACAACCGCTGACCTAGGAGTTTTTCCAGCTCGTAAATATATTTAACTTACTGAAGATTTAAGATCTTAATTATTGACAATGCATTAATACATGGTTGTGATTATTTGCATTCATATAGGACCTTCGGGGTGATAGGGTAAGTAAAGGTAAAGGGGCCCCTGACCATTAGGTCCAGTCGTGGCCGACTCTGGGGTTGCGCACTCATCTCGCTCTATAGGCCAAGGGAGCCAGCGTTTGTCCACAGACAGCTTCCAGGTCATGTGGTCAGCATGACTAAGCCGCTTCTGGTGAACCAGAGCAGTGCATGAAAACGCCGTTTCCTTCCCGCCGGAGCAGTACCTATTTATCTACTTGCACTTTGACGTGCTTTCAAACTGCTAGGTTGGCAGGAGCAGGGACCAAACAACGGGAGCTCATCCCCGTCGTGGGGATTCAAACCGCCAACCTGATCAGCAAGTCCTAGGCTCTATGGCTTAACCCACAGCACCACCCGCGTCCCTTCGGGGTGATAGGGCATTAGCAAATCATGCTCCTTCTGAGGTATTGAGCAGATCATTAAGCAAACAGTCTGTGAGCACCTAGAAAGGAATGCTGTGATCACCAATAGTCAGCATGGATTTCTGAAAAATAAGTCATGTCAGACTAACCTGATCTCGTTTTTTGACAGAATTACAAGCCTGGTAGATGAAGGGAACACAGTGGATGTAGCCTACCTTGATTTCAGCAAGGCATTCGACAAGGTGCCCCATGATATTCTTGTAAAGAAGCTGGTAAAATGCGGTCTTGACTATGCTACCACTCAGTGGATTTGTAACTGGCTGACTGACCGAACCCAAAGGGTGCTCATCAATGGTTCCTCTTCATCCTGGAGAAGAGTGACTAGTGGGGTGCCACAGGGTTCTGTCTTGGGCCCGGTCTTATTCAACATCTTTATCAACGACTTGGATGATGGACTCAAGGGCATCCTGATCAAATTTGCAGATGACACCAAACTGGGAGGGGTGGCTAACACCCCAGAGGACAGGATCACACTTCAAAACGACCATGACAGATTAGAGAACTGGGCAAAAACAGACAAGATGAATTTTAACAGGGAGAAATGTAAAGTATTGCACTTGGGCAAAAAAAATGAGAGGCACAAATACAAGATGGGTGACACCTGGCTTGAGAGCAGTACATGTGAAAAGGATCTAGGAGTCTTGGTTGACCACAAACTTGACATGAGCCAACAGTGTGACACGGCAGCTAAAAAAGCCAATGCAATTCTGGGCTGCATCAATAGGAGTATAGCATCTAGATCAAGGGAAGTAATAGTGCCACTGTATTCTGCTCTGGTCAGACCTCACCTGGAGTACTGTGTCCAGTTCTGGGCACCACAATTCAAGAAGGACACTGACAAACTGGAACGTGTCCAGAGGAGGGCAACCAAAATGGTCAAAGGCCTGGAAACGATGCCTTATGAGGAACGGCTAAGGGAGCTGGGCATGTTTAGCCTGGAGAAGAGGAGGTTAAGGGGTGATATGATAGCCATGTTCAAATATATAAAAGCATGTCACATAGAAGAGGGAGAAAGGTTGTTTTCTGCTGCTCCAGAGAAGCGGACACGGAGCAATGGATCCAAACTACAAGAAAGAAGATTCCACCTAAACATTAGGAAGAACTTCCTGACAGTAAGAGCTGTTCGACAGTGGAATTTGCTGCCAAGGAGTGTGGTGGAGTCTCCTACTTTGGAGGTCTTTAAGCAGAGGCTTGACAACCATATGTCAGGAGTGCTCTGATGGTGTTTCCTGCTTGGCGGGGGGTTGGACTCGATGGCCCTTGTGGTCTCTTCCAACTCTATGATTCTATGATTCTAGTTTGTCCACCTTTGGTCACCATCCTGCACTCTCATCGCTCACCTGTGGCTCTTAGAAGCTATCAGCTCACAGAATTGGAAAAGACCCCAAGGGTCATCTAGTCCAAGCAAAACAGGTGACCATGTATCTCAGGGGCCAGCATACTTTTTCAGCAGCGGGCCTGTCCACTGTCCCTCAGACCTTGTGGGGGGCCGGACTATATTTTGAAGGGGGGAAATGAACGAATTCCTATGCCCCACAAATAACCCAGAGATGCATTTTAAATAAAAGCACACATTCTACTCATGTAAAAACACGCTGATTCCTGGACCATCGGCAGGCTGGATTGAGAAGGTGATTTTCAGGGTTGAGTCAGAATCTCCTTTATTGTAACTTGAATCCATTGATTTGGGTCGTACGCTCCAGTGTAGGAGAAAACATGCTTGTCCCCTCTTCCTCGTAAGCCTTGGTTTCCAGGCCCTTGATCATCTTGGTCGCCCTCCTCTGCACATGTTCCAGCTTGTCAATATCATTCTTAAATTATGGCGCCTGGAATTGAACACAATACACCAGATGGGGTCTGACCAAGGCAGAATAGAGTGGTACTTTGACTTCCCTCGATCGGGACACTCTATTTCTGTTGATGCAGCCTAGAATAGCATTAGCTTTTTTGCTGCTGCATCACCCTGTTGACTCATGTTAAGCTTGTGGTCTACTAAGACCTCTAGATCCTTTTCACATGTACTATTGGCAAGCCAGGTGTTCCCCATCTTATATTGGAGCATCTGGTTCTTCCTGCCTAAGTGCAGAACCTGACATTTGTCCCTCTTCATTGTGTTAAGGTAAAGGTAAAGGGACCCCTGACCATTAGGTCCAGTTGTGGCCGACTCTGGAGTTGCAGCACTCATCTCACTTTATTGGCCTAGGGAGCCGGCATACAGCTTCCAGGTCATGTGGCCAGCATGACTAAGCCACTTCTGGCAAACCAGAGCAGCGCATGGAAACGCCGTTTACCTTCCTGCCGGAGCAGTACCTATTTATCTACTTGCATTTTGATGTGCTTTCGAACTGCTAGGTTGGCAGGAGCTTCAGAACTTTGCTTCAGGATGAGAACAGAAATCGTGCTCCGGCGGCATGGTGGCAGCAGGAGGCCCCATTAGCTAAAGTGGTGCTTCAGGTTAAGAACAGTTTCAGGTTAAGAACGGACCTCTGGAACGAATTAAGTACGTAACCAGAGTACCACTGTACAAGAAGAGAGATGGCTTGTGCCAGGTTGTCAGCCCATCGATGGAGAGCCGTGAGTCCCCACTCACGCATCCCTTCACAGCGGCTCTCAAAATGCTTTCTACAGAACGCCATAAAGTGCTGAACTGCCTTTTAGAACAGGACTGCTGTGAGTTTGGGCCATCTTGGTTATTGTAAATGAACCTGTCACCTGGCAACTGGGGGTGATCCGTGGCTTAATGTTCCTTAATGGCTGGAAATCTCTCTCCAGACTCTTGGAATGACTCAGCCCTCAGCTCATGGGAGGAGCAGGGAAGCAGCTGTTGCAGCTTCGATTTAGAAATATGAAGAGATAAAACAGTCACCCTCCAGAATGACAGGACATTTAGGCTTATGCAATTAAAGTGGATTAAAGTGCTCTGTCAACCTAGCAGAACAAACCAATCCTTCTCCTCCTCCTCCTTTTTAGAAAAGGTTAGACAGGGCACTGCCCAACCAACCCCAGTCTTCATTCCTCCCAGCTCACATGCCTTCACGTGGACTGGTTGGAAGCAGAGGAATGGTGGGAGGAACTGGCCGGGGAACCACCAAGGGAAGAAGGCTCAGAGCGCAGGGAGTGGTGGTGGGACGGCATTGTGTGGTCAGGGGGAGAAGATGAGGAAGAAGAGATGTCGGAAGCTGAAGGGAACAGGGCTTAGTGAGCGGGGAGACTCTGTGGCAGAGAGAAGTCAGAAGCAGAGGCAGAAGCAGGGGAGGAGGGAGGCCAAGAGGTAGAGCTGAGTCAGGATGGTGAAGAGGCATGGGTCTCTCCCCCTCCTGCTGCAACAAGCTCCCCTCCTCACTTGTCTCCCAGAACCAGAAGAGGGCTGAAATAGGCGTAGCGGCAATAGGCGGCACACAGGGGCAGTCTCTGATTGCTTGGGGAAAGCCCTGGAGAGGGGGGTGGCGGATGTGAGGAGGTGGGGACTTTCAGTCTTGATGACAACAACAACAACAAATTATTATTATTATTATTATTATTATTATTATTATTATTACCCCACCTATCTGGCTGGGTTTCCCAACAGAATATTAAAACACGATAAAACATCAAACATTAACAACTTCCCTAAACAAGGATGTCTTCTAAAAGTCAGATAGTTGTTTATTTCCTTGACATCTCATGGGAGGGCATTCCACACGGCGGGCGCCACCACCAAGAAGGCCCTCTGGCTAGTTCCTTGTAGCATCACTTCTCACAGGGAGTGGAGACGCTCCTTCAGGGATACTGGACCAAGGCCGTTTAGGGCTTTAAAGGTCAACACCAGCACTTTGAATTGTGCTCGGAAACGTACTGGGAGCCAATGTAGGTCTTTCAGGTCTGGTGTTAGGTGGTCTCCGCAGCCACTCCCAGTCACCATTCTAGCTGGTGGGGCACGTTAGAGAAGGGGGGAGTTAGTGGGAGTTGGGTAAAGTGGCTGCAGTCAGGTTATGGGGAACAGATAGAATAGAAGTGCTGCTTCCTGGGGGACCTAATGTAGGGTTAGCAATTCTCCTACCTACATTAGCATCAGAAAAGTGAGACTCAGACATTGAGGTGAATTGGTCCCATTTCCCCCCTAACAACGTGCCTGAGTTTCCAAAGACCTGCCTCAGCTTTGAAGGTGAGAGCCTTTGCTAAGGGCTTTTGACAACTCCTTCCTTACTGTCCTTTCAGATATCCAGCCGCACAAGAACTGCGCTTGTGTGTCTTCCAAGAGCTTTAAAACCCGCCTCTGACTGGGCTACAAAAACACCGGAAAGCTTTCAGATGCGCTCTCCCCCGCCCCCAAACCAACACCAATAATTTTTGCATTAGCAATTCATTAGACTCATTTTTTTGAGGTCGGTTTTTCTCGCTCGCTCGATCTTCCGTTCGCTGTTCCCTTTGTCAGGCAGAACGGAGGGTGCGAAAAGGCTCTCCAATACGTTTTACAAATCAGTGCTCTCACCAATCTCTCTCCTAGAAAACATGAAAGAAGAATCAAGCTTCAACTTCTCTCAGGGGACCTGATTGTGATAGGTTAGGTGCGGATGCGAGCCAGCAATAAATCACACCATTGAAGTTGGGAGTTAACTCTTTATTAGCAAAACCATGATCTTCACAGACTTGGTGGAGTGTCATGCCTAATGAGCATAGCAGTAGGTTGTCGAGATGGAAAGTCCCTCCCTCCCCACAGGAGTCTAAATTCCCTCCTCTCCAGGGCTTTTTCTAAGCAATCCGAGAGTGCGACCGCACATCACCAAACTCTCCTCCGCCCTTTTCATGCTTCTCCTGGTTCTGGGAGACAAGCGATGAGGGGAGACACCAGTCTGACTCAACTTCTGAGGCAGAGCATAGCCATTGTGTCTTGTAGCCATTGATAGTCCTCTCCTCCAGGATGGTCTATCAGAAAAAATAAAGAAAAAAATCAAAAGAGGAATTTGTTTCAAAATGGGAGGTTTTCAAAGAATATTTGAAAAATAAATATAGTAGTTTAAATTCTGTTGCAGCATTCGAGGAACCTCAGTAATAGTTGCAAGGTAGATATACGAAATTAGATATATTAAGAATAAGTTTAATTATGATAAAAGTGTGAATTGGCAATAAGTATTATGAAATTGAAATATGGAATAGATGGGAGGTTGGGTCTTTAGTGTTAAGACCAATATATGTTATATTGTTTGCTAAGAAAATTATGTGTCTATAGTTGTAATAATAATAATAATAATAATAATAATAATAATAATAATAATAATTTATTATTTATACCCCGCCCATCTGGCTGGGCTTCCCCAGCCACTCTGGGCGGCTTCCAAAAGAATATTAAAATACTATAATACATCAAACATTAAAAGCTTGTGTGTAATTTGGTATTTGTGTTTTTTTTCTTTTTTCTTGTTGTATCAATAAAAAATCTTTAAAAAAAGAAAAATATAGTCCTCTCCTCCAGGAATTTGTCTAATCCATCGCTGCCTCCTGTGGGAGTGAGTTCCAGAGTTTAACTGTGTGCTGCATGAAGAAGCGCTTTCTTTATGACGGAGGAAGGAAGGAAAGAAGCAGCACAGGTCAGAAGCGATGAATATTCAATGATTAGTTGCAGCTGGGAATGGAACCTGGGGAAGTGTGGTGTAGTGGTTAGAGCGCCAGTCTAGGACTAGGGAGACTTTGGCTGTGTGCACATTGCCAGTTTAAAATGCAGCTAGGTCATTCTCAATTCGGACCGTAGCTGCTTTGGGGGGAAATGCCTCAAAATGCAGTACAGTGGGTATTTTTTTTTTAGGTATGTGAGCTGAGATCACTCGCCATGACTCACCAGTGTATCACTGAACCCATTCCAGTGCCATACGGTTCTCATCACAACATTACTAAAAGAAATCACCTGATGCTGAAAGAAACAGTAATGTGAATCCACCCATACTGGTATCTTTTTTTGGGTAAAATCTAGTGGCACTCTTCTAATATAGCCAGTGCAAGGTCATGACTCTCTTTCTCATGTGTTTTCAGTATTTTTTATTGTTTCTGACCCTCCAGCACTTTGGCAGAAAGATAGTAAATATATACTAAAACTAGAAGAATGTGCCAGAAAAAGGAGGGCGGTTTAAGTGTTCAAGTGACAGAGAAGGCTCAGAATAATGTATGGTGGGAAAGGTGTTTTTTTCCTGTGCTTCTAACTTGTTGCCATGACATTTACTTCTTCCTGGATGCCCTGAAAAGCAAACTAAAACCCTGAGACTTTGGGTCACATTTAGGATCAGATGTTACAAAGGAGAGATTATGTATTATTTCAGATTGTGATAGGGTTGGGTTTTTGAAAATATTCAAATGTATCAATTTTTATGTTCAGCCTTTCTTACCTCCCCCTCACCTCCCCTGCCCAATAAATCAAACCTTCCAAAAAAAAAATGCAGTACAGTGGTACCTCAGGTTACATATGCTTCAGGTTACAGACACTTCAAGTTACAGACTCCGCTAACGCAGAAATAGTACTTCGGGGTTAAGAACTTTGCTTCAGGATAAGAACAGAAATCGCGCAGCAGCGGCGCGGCAGCAGCAGGAGGCCCCATTAGCTAAAGTGGTGCTTCAGGTTAAAAACAGTTTCAGGTTAAGAATGGACCTCCGGAACGAATTAAGTTCCTAACCCGAGGTACCACTGTATTTCATAAGGAACAACAGGACAGGTAAGGATTATAGCCAATGTTGAACAGACACCACTTCCCAAGCCAGTAGCAGGAGCCCCTAAATGCAGAATGTGGGCACCCTAAATGGGAATGTTAGCACAGCCTTAGGTTCAAATCCCCACTCTGACAGGACAAATTATGTAAAAAACAACACCACCACCATCAAAACCGTTAGAGAGAGTTCAAGCCAGGAACGAACAATTAAAATATCCACAATAAAAAGCACACAAGGGTAGGTCGAGAGGAAAAACATCCACGTAACCGAATGCCATTAGGAATAAAGCAGAGAAAGATAAGGTGCGAGACCAGAGACCACCTTGGCTTTGATGTTCTGGGCCAGCCATGGTGGAGCCCTGATGCAAATCAAATACAGATTTTTGTTCCCTTCCAAAAGCCGAACTCCTTTAGTTATTAGCGATTGGCACAAGCAATAGCATCTGAGCTGGCTTCCAGTTTATCTCTCAGGCAGGGCAATAATAAACATGTGTGTCTGTGTGGAAGGGAGATAGCCAACTAGCCTCAAATCAACCCTGAGCCCGTATTATTAAGACGCTAACCCCAATGCCCCTCATGTACTGAAAAACAGGGCAAACCTTTTCCCCATTCTGTGCACTCTTTTGCACTGCAATCCAGAACGACAAGGAGGAAACAGTGGGAGGCGGGCAGTGGGGAGGGAGAGAAAAGAAAGAGAGAAAAAAGGAGAGAGAGAGAGAGAGAGAGAGAGAGAGAGAGAGAGAGAGATCAGCATCTGCCAGGGAGCTGGTTGTATTACCAGGAAGACAGCTGAAAATGAGATCCAGCAGCTGGGGAGACAAAGTTCAGCTGATGAGCAGGATGAATCACTGGTTTGATGGACTAGGGGGTAACACACACAAAAAAGTATGTTTGTGTGTAGACACACACAACCTGGGCACGACACCAACAGGGTTAGAAAAACAGAATCATAAAACTGCAGCGTGGAAGGGGCCTCAGGGGTCATCTAGTCCAGCCCCCCGCAATGCAGATGTTTACCGACACGTGGTAATTCTAAATTGGAAAAAGAGGGGGAGGGAAGCAGGGAGAGAATTCCCAACGTAGTACGGAGAAATGCTCATGGAAATAAATATTCCTTTTAGGCTTATCTTGTTTGTTATGGAAAAAATCTAGGTGCGAGGCTGCTCAGTCACCCAGCTCGTCGGGCAGAGCCCGCGGGTCCCTGAGGAATAAAGGAAGGAGTCCAGTCACCAACCGGAGCAAATAGCTGTTTATTGTGTAACAGGTTCAAAGAGGAATTTTGAACCCCGAGGATGGGGTGACAAGGACTTTTAAAAGTTTCTATCTTACCCCAGCATACAGTTCATTAAGCATCATAGCTACATCATTGCTACATCAGAAAAGGGGAGGGTTATACATGGTTAAAGGACGCAGGTGGCGCTGTGGGTTAAATCACAGAGCCTAGGACTTGTTGATCAGAAGGTCGGCGGTTCAAATCCCCGCGACGGGGTGAGCTCCCGTTGTTCGGTCCCTGCTCCTGCCAACCTAGCAGTTCGAAAGCACGTCAAAGTGCAAGTAGATAAATAGGTACCGCTCCGGCGGGAAGGTAAACGGCGTTTCCGTGCTCTGCTCTGGTTTGCCAGAAGCGGCTTAGGGGTATAAATAATAAATTATTATTATTATTATTAACCGCATACATGGAGGTATAGAAATATTCTTATAAACGAGGCCTTGGTGTGAGGTTGAGCTCCACCCAAGCCGCCTCTCTTGCAAAGGAGATTGCCTGGGCTGCCTGATTGATATCCTTGCCCGACAATTAGCCTATCGCACAAACACTGAGCTTTTCCAGGAAAACATGAGCTGTCCAGCAGACGGGGGGGGGGAGGGGATGGTGTCACCGTTTTTCTCGAACTTTACCTCAGCGATTCTCCCCCCCCCCCCGCATGCGACTCAGAACTGGTTGACCTCATTGCTATTGCTGTCCTCCTGCATCAGACTGGAACACAAACATCCAAAACCCAAGGCTGGCAAGTCCTCTCTGTCACAGAGTCACGGAGCCCTTTTCTCCCCACCTCTTCAAAATGCGACGGTCGCCCTCGCTCTTTCCTGCCTCCTTTCCCCCTTAGCTGCTTCATATTCCAAATCTTTGCTTTTCCAAATGCCCGGACAGAACTGTTTCAAAAAGATCCGAAGAGCTGGTCGTTAGATTTCTTTGAACTTTTGAAAACACGCAAGGAAAAGCACTGCTGGATCACGGCAAAAGTTCCAGCATCCCATTTTCACGACAGCCAAACACTTGCCTCTGTGCGAAGTCCTGGGACCCGAGTGCAACAGCCAGTGCCAGATTTACATATAAGCTAAACAAGCTATAGCTTAGGGCCCCACTCTCTTGGGGGCCCCCAAAAAAAATTAAAGCGGGGAAAAAACCTGGATGTACATTCCAAAATATAAGATAAAAAACAAATAAAATAAAACCTACATATAGCAACAGTGTTTTGTGCTGTGTAGTCTCCTATAAGTCAGGCAAATTCTGTCCCTCCAGATGTTTGGGACTACAATTCCCATCATCCCTAGCTCACAGGACCAGTGGTCAGGGATGATGGGAATTGTAGTCCCAAACATCTGGAGGGCCAGAGCTTGCCTATGCCTGATATAAGTAATGGGCCCCGCCTGCTAGCCTGCTCCCTAAAAAAATATCACTGGTTTGCTCATTTCTATATACAGTGGTATCTTGGTTCTCAAACTTAATCCGTTCTGGAAGTCTGTTCCAAAACCAAAGCGTTCCAAAACCAAGGCACGCTTTCCCATAGAAAGTAATGCAAAACGGATTAATCCGTTCCAGACTTTTTTTTAAAAAAACCCTAAAACAGCAATTGAACATGAATTTCACTATCTTAAATGTATTTCAATTCAACCATTACTTTGATAAGATACATATTTTGTTATGTGCAAATGGCTTTAGATACCTATGAGGTCCATAAATTACCATATAGCATATATTCCACACACAAAAACAGTGGCAATTTGTTGTTGACAAAGGACAGCTGGACATATAAAGGGCCCCATTACTTTCAGAAGCTTAGGGCCTCATCAAACCTAAATCTGGCCCTGGCAACAGCAACTCTCCCTACTTGTGATTTACTGTCACCCCCCAGCACCTGCCACCTGAGGCCATTGCCTCATTGTGTCTAATGGCAGGACCGGCCCTTCACCCATTTGTAGATCTATGTTTTCCCAGTGCTTCTTCCATCCTTTTTCATACTGCAGAAAGTCTGTCTCTTTTTGTAAGAGGACAGTGGGTATCATGATCTCCATAGCTATAGCATGATGCTTTTTAATAAGTATTGTGTTCGATGTGAGCAGTGATGGATTAGGCCCGGCTTCCTCAACCTCGGCCCTCCAGATGTTTTGGGACTACAACTCCCATGATCCCTAGCAAGCAGGACAAGTGGTCAGGGATGATGGGAACTGTAGTCCCAAAACATCTGGAGGGCCGAGTTTGAGGAAGCCTGTATTAGGCAAGCGAACCCATCGCAGCTAAGCACACTTTCGCTGTAGGTTTTGTGGTAGACGCACTTTTATCGCCATGTTCATTTTTTCCCTAATAAAATAAAATAAAACCAGTCTCTTAATGAGAGCGACAATACTTTTCCAATTAGAATTGTTATGAAAATATTGGTGGAATGCTGCTTAAATTAGCCAGTGTTACAGTGCTAAAACACTATATCACTAGTTGAAAACATACGGTGGGGGAAGTGGGGGGGGCACAGTTTCCAGTCACTACCATTTTAGCGCTGCAATTTTTAATTAAACACTTCCAGTCTACACTTCTGATCCAAAACAGACACCAAACACATTTTTTAAAAGAATGTATATACAGAGAGAGAAATACATATTTCATGGGTAGCAATGGACAGTCACATTTAAGTTAATAAGCACTTAGCGCTAAATAAATATATTTTTTTTTGTAAGAATCACTCTGAATTTTTACTTACGCATTTCAGAATAATAATAGTATTTATTTATTTATTCATTCATTCATTCATTTATTCATTCCCTGCCCATCTGGCTGGGTTTCCCCAGCCACTCTGGGTGGCTTTCAACAGAATATTAAAATACAATAGTCTATTAAACATTAAAAGCTTCCCTAAACAGGGCTGCCTTCAGATGTCTTCTAAAAGTCTGGTAGTTGTTTATCTCTTTGACATCTGATGGGAGGGCGTTCCACAGGCTGGGCGCCACCACCGAGAAGGCCCTCTGCCTGGTTCCCTGTAGCTTTGCTTCTTGCAATAAGGGAACCGCCAGAAGGCCCTCGGCACTGGATGCTGCAGGAGGAAGCAATGTGAACATTTAGCTGGGAGGAACATTCCCTGGAGCCTTCTGCATAGGATTCTGCTACGTGGCTGGTTTAATAAATTAATTTCTTCTTTGCAGAGTCTCCTGGACACTTAACAGAGAGAGAGAAGGGGAAGGTGCCATCTCAAACTCCTGAGACTCATTCAAGGAGGTCCACCTTTGCCAGAGGGTGAGAGGGGCATCGGCTTAGGCCTAGCCAGTGATGCCTGGGATACTCACTAGGGACCAGGTTCAATGTAACACTAAACCTCTTGGGAGGCTGTGGTTTCTTTTTTCTTTTCTTTTTTAAATGATATTTATTAAAATTTCAGAAAAAAAGAATTACATACAAACAAGAAGTACAAAAATAACAAACAAAACTAAAAATACAAAGAAAATATAAAATACAAAATACAGAATAAAAAAGTAGAAACACTTACAAAGGAAAAGAAAAAAGAATCAATCTTTCCATGCCTTATATTCATATCCTTGTTTCCCTGACCTCCTCATACCTCCCTTTTTTGTGTTCCAATTCAATTAGTTAATTCAGCAATTTCTTTCCCTCTTTATTTTCTCCTAATCCTTTAACTTAATATAGTATAACTTTAAATTTTTACCTGATATCAATCCATTTTTACATACACCTTTATAGCATTACTGCTTAAACCACTTAACTTCATTCTAACACCATTCTAACATTCATTAATTTTACAATATTTCTGTAGGTAATCTTTAAATTTCTTCCAAGGGTGGCTGTGGTTTCTCCTTCCTTGGAGGTTTTCAAGCAGAGGTTGGGTGACCATCTGTCATGGATGCTTGAGCTGAGATTTCTGCATTGCAGGGGGTTGGACTAGATGACCCCCAGGGGTCCCTTCCAACTCTACAGTTCTGTGATTCTAAGTTCATGCACTTTGTTGAAGTCATTAAACTCAACTTTTAACTGGCTCTTGAATACACGTGAAACTAACTGTTACCGTTCTGAATCTTATTGTGTTCTCTTCTTTCACAGGTCTTGCAAACCACTACAGTTGTACCTCGGCTCCCGAACACCTTGGGAGTCAAACGTTCCAGCACCCAGACAATCGAAAACTGGAAGCGATTGTTCTGGTTTTCGAATGTTCTTTTGGAAGCCGAACATCCATCCAGCGGAGCTTCCTGCAGCCAATCAGAAGCCGCGCTTTGGAAGTCGAACGTTTTGGAAGTCGAACAGACTTCCGGAACGGATTCTGTTCGACTTCCGAGGCACGGCTGTATTCTGAATATTGCTTTTTATAGAAGAGTTTGAAGAAGGGTTTGGATTTGATATCCCGCTTTATCACTACGCTAAGGAGTCTCAAAGCGGCTCACATTCTCCTCTCCCTTCCTCCCCCACAACATACGCTCTGTGAGGTGAGTGGGGCTGAGAGACTTCAAAGAAGTGTGACTGGCCCAAGGTCACCCAGCAGCTGCATGTGGAGGAGCAGGGAAGCGAACCCGGTTCACCAGATTACGAGTCCACCGCTTAAGCTGGGTCAAAATCAAAAGCCAAAATCCACACACCAACACTCCCCCTTCCAGGGGTTTCCAGCAGCTGGTATTCAGAAGCATTTAGTGTCTCTAACTATGGAGGCAAAGCGTAATTGTCTTGGCTAGTGGCCATTGATACCTTTACCCCAAAGCCATGCTCTTTTAAAGCCATCCAAGATGGTGGCCACCACTGCTTCTTGTGGCAGTGAGTTCCACCGTTCGGCCAACTGATGCATGAAGAAGTACCTCCTTTAATCTGACCAGGAAGTTCCAGTGTTATGAGAGAGGGAGAAGAACTTGCCACCCACTCCTGGGGGGTAGGGGGCACCCCAAAGCGGCGGGGGCTTTTTCAGGTGGCCAACAAGAAGAAGAAGAAGAAGAGTTTGGATTTGATATCCCGCTTTATCACTACCCAAAGGAGTCTCAAAGCAACTAACATTCTCCTTTCCCTTCCTCCCCCACAACAAACACTCTGTGAGGTGAGTGGGGCTGAGAGACTTCAGAGAAGTGTGACTGGCCCAAGGTCACCCAGCAGCTGCATGTGGAGGAGCGGGGAAGCGAACCCAGTTCACCTGATTACAAGTCTACTGCTCTTAACCACTACACCACGCTGGCTCTGCACAGTAGGGTAAGGGGCACTGGGGACGGGCTCACAGGCAGAGGAAGAGGAGTGCGGGGGGAGTGCACCGCCCCCGGCAGCGCGATCCTGGTGGGGTGTCATTGTGGCTGGACCCTGCCCACGCTGGGTGCCATACCCCCAGGACGCGCACCATGCCCCTGTGGGCGGTGCGCCATGCTCCAGGGACGTGCACCAGCCCTGAAGCTCCGCCCCTGCATGGGCTTATGGAGCCATGGAGTGGTGGCCCCCAAATCTTGCGCCATCAGTAATCTGCACCCTTGGTCTACTCTGATCTTGGTTCCTCCAATTCTGAGATGGATGGACTTTTCCCTAACACTTAATGAAGGTTGAAAGGTTGCCTGCCCCTGAGAGCTAAGCCCCCATTTTAGGGTGGAGCCTGGGCTGAAGTGGGTGGGCGTGGCCTCCAACTCGAAGGGCGGGTCTTTCTGCACCAGGGGGTGGAGCCACAGCACCAAAGGTCCTATAAGAAACTGAGCCCCAAATCGTGCCCACCCTCGCCAACTGTGCTGCAGCTGGCAAGGGAAGGCTCTCTGTTTTGCCAACAGTTTTGTCCTCCTTCCTGGTCTCTGAATTATTTAATGTCCCGGCTGAGGAGCACATGACCCCAGCCGAAGCCTCCTGTCAGAGGAACAGCAGCAGCCTTCGATGCAGTAATTGGAAATTTCCATTCTTCTGCTCAGAGAGACTTGCAAGGAAGGAGGGGTGTGTGGAGAAGACACACAGAGAATCAAAACAAAAGAGAAGTGCTCAGAAAATCGCTTCCCTCGCCCAGGAAATTTCCATGCTGGAAAACTTTAATCAGTCCTCCCCAGTTTGGAAGAGATGCAGGTGGAGAATGAGCTTCCGGGCTGTCGTTAATTTTTTGCGCGGCTGCTTTTGATTTCGATGTGCTATTTAAAAAACAAAAACCTTGCACTTGAATGAAATAAGAGGTCGCGCTGGATATAAGTCTCAGCTGGCTGGAGGGAGCACATTCCCTCCAATATTTCTCCGATGAAAATAGGGCCTTCCTAATAACAACAACAACAACAACAACAACAACAACAACAATTCTTTTCCCTGGAAAAGACCCTGATGTTGGGAAAGATGGAGGGCACAAGGAGAAGGGGACAGAGGACGAGATGGTTGGACAGTGTTCTCGAAGCTACCAGCATGAGTTTGACCAAACTGCGGGAGGCAGTGGAAGACAGGAGTGCCTGGCGTGTTCTGGTCCATGGGGTGACGAACAGTCGGACATGACTAAATGACTAAACAACAAATAATAATTAATAATAATAATAGTAATAACAGTAATAATGCCCCACCATCTGACTGGGTTACCCTGCTCACTCCAACATATATAAAAACATAATAAAACATTAAACTTTTAAAAACTTCCATATACAGGGCTGCCTTCAGATGTCTTCTGAAGGTTGTATAGTCATCACTTATATCCCTGGCTCAGGGGTTGCATAACTCCATACCCTCCATCATTTATCGGATGAAAATAGGGACAGCCTACCATACCCTCCAACATTTCTTCGATGAAAATAGGGACGCCCTAAGGAAAAGCAGGACATTCTAGGATCAGATCAGGGCTTCTGTGAATCTGGGACCGTCCCTGGAAAATAGGGGCACTTGGAGGGTGTATTATTACAATCGTGCAGTGTATATGTGCTCTATGTGGGGTTACCTTTGAAGATGACCCGGAAACTACAACTAATCCAGAATGCGGCAGCTAGACTGGTGACTGGGGGTGGCCGCCGAGACCATATAACACCGGTCCTGAAAGACCTACATTGGTTCCCAGTACATTTCCGAGCACAATTAAAAATGTTGGTGCTGACCATTAAAACCCTAATCAGACTCGGTCCAGTATATCTGAAGGAGCATCTCCACCCCCATCGTTCTGCCCAGACACCGAGGTCCAGCGCCGAGGGCCTTCTGGCGGTTCCCTCACTGCAAGAAGAGAGGTTACAGGGAACCAGGCAGAGGGTTCTACCTGACATTTATAAGACATCTGAAGGCAACCCTGTTCAGGGAAGTTTTTATTGTGTGACATTTTAAAAAGGTAAAGGTAAAGGGACCCCTGACCATTAGGTCCAGTTGTGGCCGACTCTGGGGTTGCAGCGCTCATCTCGCTTTATTGACCAAGGGAGCCGGTATACAGCTTCCGGGTCATGTGGCCAGCATGACTAAGCCGCTTCTGGCGAACCAGAGCAGCGCATGGAAACGCCGTTTACCTTCCCGCCAGAGTGGTACCTATTTATCTACTTGCACTTTGACATGCTTTCAAACTGCTAGGTTGGCAGGAGCAGGGACTGAGCAACGGGAGCTCACCCCGTCACAGGGATTCAAATCGCTGACCTTCTGATCGGCAAGTCCTAGGCTCTGTGGTTTAACCCACAGTGCCACCTACATCCGATGTGTGACATTTTAATGTATTTTTAATCTTTGTTGGAAGCCGCCCAAAGTGGTTGGGGAGACCCAGCCGGATGGGCGGGGTATTAATCATCATCATCACCATCATCATAATTTTCCTCTCATTCCAACAACCTCGCAAGGTGGACTCAAGGCGGCAAGATTCCAGCTGCACAAATCAAGATTCCAGCTGCCTTGGCCGTCTCTGAGCTTTGTCGCTCGCTGCCCTAGAACAGTTCTACTTGCCCAGCTGAGTCGTGAGTTGGTGGTACAATGAGGAGGCTCAGCCGGTGGCTCCCTCTTCCCTTCCCACCCGGGCTTTCTCTTCTGTGTCTGCTTCTGGAGCCTGCCCGGATTGCCTTGCTGATTTCCTAGTCTTGGCTCCTGCTCCAGCCGAGCAGCTGACTCACGATTCCCCGTGACGCAGGCGAGTAACTCCATCTGCAGCCCTGTCACTCAGAGGCAGAGAGAGCCGTCCAGCACACTCACAGCCTTCGCTCGTGCTCAGCCCCACGACTGCCAAGTCTTCAGGGTATAAGCTGGGTTGGGGAAGCTATTTTTTCTGCTGTGCTTGAGAGCCTTAGAAGTTTATAAAATACACAACAATACAAACAATCAAATAAAAGACTTCCTTTATCCTGTATCTGTTGTGTGTTATGCTTATGTATGTTATGTTCACGTTTAATGAGGGTGGATTTCTGTATTGGGGGGGTGGGGGTTATGTTATGTTGCAAATAAAATTTCCAACAAGAATTTAAATATTTAAGAAGTTTAAAAATGAAGCAAGGTGTTGAGAAAGGAACTAGAGAGAAATCCTGTTTGTTTTCTTGCTTTTCTTTCTTTTAGTAATTAAAAATTACAAACATAATAGCCTCCACACACACCCAAAAGAGGATCAAATATTTAAACTATAAGGCATCACAGCCTAGAAGGACAAAAGGACAAAGATACATAGAATCGTAGAACTATAGAGTTGGAAGGGACCCTGAGGGTCATCTAGTCCAACCCCCTGCCATGCCAGGCCACTGTGAGAACAGGATGCTGGACTCAGATGGGCCATGGGCCTGATCTAGCAGGCTGGTTCTGGTCCGGTCCAGAATCTGAATGTATTCTGGGAGGAGTTCTCCTATTCAGTAGGAGTCAGTCCGACAGGGCCAAGGCAGGAAACCAGGCAAGGACAGGTGCAGGATCTAGCATACAGCAATGTTGCTCCCGCAACCTGGGGCAGGGTCTGACAGCCTTTTATCTTTGTCGGGGTAACGGCTGGTACTGATCCCCCAGCGACTCACCTCCCTGTCTTGCCCGAAGGCGAGCACTCCTCCTGCGAGTACTCAGGTCTCTCCTTCTCTCAGACCTCAGCCTCTGCAGCTCAGGAGACATCGGTGGGTTACTAGACCCAGAGGCCGCCTCAGCCTCCCCTGACCCAACCAGTAGTGGAGCTGCTGTAAGTGATGGCTCAGCTGAAGGCAACAAGGTAATCCCCACATCTGGAGCCAGGGCAGGCTCAGGCCCCTGACTCGGCCCAGGTGGTGTTTGTTGCAGGGGAAGCTGTGCAGACTGGGACTCTTCAGGATCAAGTCCCAGACTTGGTTCAGATGATGCCAAGGCAAAGGATCCGGTGCGGACTGAGACTCCTCTGGTTCCGAGTCCGAGCCTGAGTCCCAGGCCATCACAGCGTCTACCTGCTCTTCCAATCTGCCATGACAGTACCAAGAGATGACGGTCTGCGTCCCACTGCCCAAGAGTCTCCCTTTTGAGACCCCTAGCACCTTGCACAGTACGGTCCCCCCCCCCCACACACACACCTTGACACTGCTTCACTCTCAGATCACATCCCAGGGTCATCCAGTAATGAGGCTGTTCCTTGTCTCTGGTTAAATCGAGATACAAGCCGGGGGACGGACGGACTGTCAACGTTGTTTCTCGCTCTCCAAAATATCACGCTGTCCTCGCTGCAGAACGCGAAGAACAGAAGGTTCCTCCAGTCCAATCACTTGAACAACCTTTCCACATAAGCAGCTTGCTTGCCAAAATGAGAGGCATTTCCACGAAAACCTGAACTGCCTCCCTCTGCTAAGTTGTTGTCGTCAGTGGTGTAGCGTGAGGGGTGCAGGGGGGGCCGGCCGCACAGGGTGCAACATCTGGGGGTTAGGGTTAGGGGGCGCAAATCCACAGGTTAGGGGGCGCGAATCCACGGGTTAGGGGGCGCAAATCCACTGGTTAGGGGGCGCAAATTACTTGCCTTGCCCCGGGTGCTGACAACCCACGCTACGCCACTGGTTGTTGTCATCCCCCTCCGAATCTCGAAAAGCTAAAAGGTTCTTCAAGGGAGCAGCGCTGGAAAAAACAGAAGCATCCTCATGGAATCTCTGGGTTTTTGAGGTTGCCTGTCATGAGCAGCCCAGACACCGAGGCCTGCAGAGGAGGAACAGATTGAGGATCTTGAGGAAAAGGCCAGTGCCCATCTTAATTGAATCGAATGCTGAGGATCACCCTGAAACTCGCTGAAAAACCCCCGTATCACAGGAGGAGCTACCCCCAACCCTCTAGAACGCCAGGGCGAAAAGGTCTAGGCCAGGGGTCTGCAACCCGCGGCTTCGGAGCCGCATGTGGCTCTTTTACATCTTTGTTGCGGCTCCGGGGCGGATACTAGCGAGGGGAGGAGGCGCATTGTGCGCCCCGACACTCCCCACTGTGGCGGGTGCTGTACTGGCTGTGACATCGCATGGGGGTGGTGCGTGCGTTAGTCACGCACCGTCCTGACGTCACCTTCCCGCCCGCTGTCAGATCGTGGCTCCGGAGATATAGTTGTTTTAAATGTCGCAATGGTTTTGCGGCTCCCAGTTGTTGTTTTTTCTTCGGAAACGGGTCCAAGTGGCTCTTTTTGTCTTAAAGGTTGCAGACCCCTGGTCTAGGCTGTACCCCAAAAGCCATGATATCAACTGTTTCTACAGGCCTTCATCCATGAGGGAGGTTTCTCCTCATGGGTAAAGAATCCCTGAAACTCCTTTATCACCAGGCAGGGCTGTCCCAAGACATGTTGGCATGTGAGGCCAGTGGTGGACCTACATTTGGGGGGCCCTGAAGCTCGAATAATAATAGTAATGATAATTTATTATTTATACCCCGCCCATCTGGCTGGGTTTCCCCAGCCACTCTGGGAGGCTTCCAACAAAACATTAAAATGCAGTAATGCATCAAACAGCTTCCAACAGAATATGAAAATACAATAGTCTAGTAAACATTAAAAGGTTCCCTAAACAGGCCTGCCTTCAGATGTCTTCTAAAAGTCTGGTAGTTGTTGTTCTCTTTGACATCTGGTGGGAGGGCGTTCCACAGGGAGGGCGCCACTACCGAGAAGGCCCTCTGCCTGGTTCCCTGTAACTTGGCTTCTTGCAGTGAGGGAACCGCCAGAAGGCCCTCAGCACTGGACCTTGAACTGTCATGGGGACCACTTCGCAACCAGCAATGAGGGCTGGGTGACCGCTGTCATCGTCTTCGATGGGGTTGTTCCATGACAGATCAACACGCCTTTGCAACATCTGCTCTACCAACTCTTGAAACTTTGGGATTGTTGAAATATAAAGTAAAGGTAAAGGGACCCCTGACCATTAGGTCCAGTTGTGGCCAACTCAGGGGTTGTGGCGCTCATCTCGCTTTATTGGCCGGGGGAGCACATGACAGCTTCCGGGTCATGTGGCCAGCAGGACTAAGCCGCTTCTGGCGAACCAGAGCAGCGCACGGAAACGCTGTTTACCTTCCCGCCGGAGCGGTACCTATTTATCTACTTGCACTTGGATGTGCTTTCGAACTGCTAGGTTGGCAGGAGCAGGGACCGAGCAACAGGAGCTCACCCCGTCGCGGGGATTCGAACTGCCGACCTTCTGATCAGCAAGCCCTAGGCTCTGTGGTTTAACCCACAGCGCCACCCGTGTCCCTTGTTGAAATATAGATGACAAAAATTATCCTTTTGAGTTGTTCCACTCAACCCCCCCCCCAAAAAAAATTAAGCAACGTGGACTAAATTTGCTCCCAGATTAGGGGCCCTGAAGCTTGAACAGTTTCGCAGCACATCCCCCCCCCCCCCCGCCTGAGGTAGACCCAAAATGGTAGCCCCCTTCCACACCAGAGGAAATAAGCGTTAGGGAAAACCAACATCCGGCACAAGGGGTGAAGGGGGGAAGGCAGGAAGAAAGAATGACATTAGGATCTGCTGGTCCAGGTGGACAGTCTGAGGCCGTCGCCTCTCCTCTCCTCATGGGTGTGCTGGTCCTATCACCTGTCTCTGTGGTCTGTGGCCAGAGTAGGTAGTCCACCTCTTCAGCCTTCCAGTTGCTGGACACAACACCAGTTTCTGTGTCAACTGAAGCCAAGGGCATACAGTGGTACCTCGGGTTACATACGCTTCAGGTTACAGACGCTTCAAGTTACAGACTCCGCTAACCCAGAAATAGTACCTTGGGTTAACAACTTTGCTTCAGGATGAGAACAGTAATAGTGCGGCGGCGGCACGGCAGCAGCAGGAGGCCCCGTTAGCTAAAGTGGTGCTTCAGGTCAAGAACAGTTTCAGATTAAGAACGGACCTCCGGAACGAATTAAGTACTTAACCCAAGGTACCACTGTACAGTGCTTTGAATACACTATTATAACACCTTAAGCAGCCATGGCTCATTCCCCTCAAGAATCCCAGGAGCAGCTGTTTGTTCATGATGCTGTTCCCCTCAGAGAACTACAGTTCCCAAAGTGGTTCGACAACCAATTCCTTTTCCCACGGAGCTCTGGGAATTGTAGCTCTGGGTGAGGACTAGGTTGGTCAAGCCCGTCGGGTGACACGCTGCAAATCCCTTGCTTTCCTTCCATGTCCCTTAAGGCCTGGTTTTGTCATCGTTGCTCGGCAGAAGATTTACCAAGGTGTTAAGTTTTCGCTCCTTACTGGAAGAGCGGAAGCTTTGTAGCATTACCTCATTCTCACATGAAGGCAAGTGACGGAGCTCTTAAAACGAGGGGAGAAGAGAAATGTCATAAAACGAGAGCGGGGCAACTCGTACATAAACCTCCCGATAAAAGAAAATGGAATTAACCAGGTAGACTGTTGCCCAAACGGTGAGATGAGAGAAATTAGACCCTCCCTCTGTGTTCTACGTCTAAAGCAGAATGATACCACTTTAAATAGCAAAGGTTTCCCCCAAAGAATCCTGGGAGCTGTAGTTTGTTAAGGGTGCTGAGAGTTGCTAGGAGACCCCTATTCCCCTCCCAGAGCCACAATTCCCAGAGTTCCCTGGGAAGAGGGATTGACTGTTATACCAAGCTAGGCCCCAGGGAATGCTAGGATCGTACCACTGTGTAGCTCAGATGGGGACTTACACAGATGGCTTTGTTTCAACTTAGCAGCTGGATAGCTCAGCTGGTTAGAGCGTGGTGCTCGTAATGCCAAGGTTGCAGGTTTGATCCCCGTAAGAGACAGCTGCATGTTCTTGAATTGCAGGGGGTTGGACTAGATGATCCTTAGGGTCGCTTCAATTCTATGATTCTAGGGTTCTAAAGCCCTAGTCTGACATGCTAGCCATTAAACCACACTGGTTACACATGGAGATTCTTCTCTTGTTTCCCCCTTTGTGCTTCCCCCAGAAAGTTCAGTGGTTTCCCATGCTCAGGCTCGTTCTTCTTCCTTTCTCTTACTGAGCAGTTGTTTTGCTTTTAACGCCCTTGTTCTTTTCCACTTCACTAACTTGAGCCAACTCCTGGAATGCCTCTCCCTGGCTTCATATGCCAAATTGTTGTTGTTGTTTAGTTGTTTAGTCGTGTCCGACTCTCCATGACCCCATGGACCAGAGCACGCCAGGCACTCCTGTCTTCCACTGCCTCCCGCAGTTTGGTCAAACTCATGCTGGTAGCTTCGAGAACACTGTCCAACCATCTCATCCTCTGTCATCCCCTTCTCCTTGTGCCCTCCATCTTTCCCAACATCAGGGTCTTTTCCAGGGAGTCTTCTCTTCTCATGAGGTGGCCAAAGTCATGGAGCCTCAGCTTCAGGATCTGTCCTTCCAGTCAGCACTCAGGGCTGATTTCCTTCAGAATGGATAGGTTTAACAGAAACGCCGTTTACCTAACCACCGCAGTGGTACCTATTTATCTACTTGCACTTTGATGTGCTTTCAAACTGCTAAGTTGGCAGGAGCTGGGACTGAGCAATGGCAGCTCACCCTGTCGCGGGGGATTCGAACCGCCGACCTTCCAATCGGCAAGCCCTAGGTTCAGTGGTTTAGACCACAGCGCCACACAGGTCCCTCTTCTTCTAGTGTCACGTTATAAATAAAGAGGCTTCATGGAAACTTTGCATTCCTCAGAGAAGACTCAAAGAGCTTATCTGTACAGCTCACAAAAAGCCACCACAAAATGGCTGCAAAGCGTTTGGTCAACCAGAGAATATTACGAAGCAAAGCAGCTTGTAAGCCTGATCTTTATTGATCTGTTGCAACAGGGTGCTCCCCTCACACGCAGGAAAGGAGGAGGACCCAGAACAAAGGTGTGCCTACCCTTGTATAGACTTTAAATTGCCTTCCCCGGAGCTCAAGACCACCCCTCCATACATCATACATACATCACAGAAGGGGTGTAGCCCAAGACCACCCCCCACAAACATCATACCTACATCACGAAAAAGGTGGTCTACAACAGAAATTTGAATGTTGTTGTTTTTCCTGTCTGTCAGGTTATCTGATAGTGTCTTATCTGATTGCCTTTCCTGGTAGTCTGGCCATTCCTTTGAGATGGTGATTTCCCAATTCCTGAGACAATGGGAAGGTTCCCTCACCCCCTCCCTCCTTGCAGAGAAAAACATTTGGTCAGTTTGGGAGTCAAAATGGTTTCAGGGCGGTCTTCCTGTGCTGCTCCAGACGTGTGGTCCACATATCTATGTACGTGCCTGGCCGGCACATTTATGAATATATATATATATATATATATATATATATATATATATATATATATATGAGACCTTAAATTTTTTATTTCAGCTGTTTTGTCCCTCCCTCTTTTTTGTTACCCTTTTCACACGCACAGCAGTTAAATATCTTTCCTCCTTTCCCTCGCTCCGTTTTCTTCTTTCCTGGATCCTCTTCTAAGTTTCCACCTGCCCTTCTCACTTTAAAGGCCTTCCTGTGTTGAAGTCTTTCCCACTGCGAATCTTCTAGCTTCAGCTGCACTTTTCCCATTTACAAAATGGCATCCCTGACTGCCTTTTAAAAAATAAAATCCAAAGGGTTAGAATGCTCTGAGTTAATTACGGACTGTCATAATGTGTGTATTATCTGGTATTGATTTTATAATTTTTTTTGTTTGGGCCACGGTGTCTTAGAAGAAGCTAAACTGGACTCCGTGCTGAGCAGAGACGGAGACGTTGAAACCTTTTGCTGGTAGTGACAATTTTCGTCTTTCAGAAGCCCAGAGACTTCGCAACTCCTCTGCCTTTTCCCCAGCAGAGAGACGTCGCAGCTTGCCTCCTACTCCTCTCCGCTTTAATCGCTGCTATTTTAAGATGAGATATTAGACTCGCAACACACGCATACACACGCAGGTATAAACACATTTGTTTTGCGGTCATGGATAACCCAGGTGTGCCCACAGATTGCAAGGAAGGAAGGATTGCCTGCAGCAGCAAAACTAGTCTCTGAATTGCAAACTGTTGGGTAATAAAACAAAGACAGACCCCAGGGTTTGCAGCAGTGGGTCCTCAGGTGGATAGAAACCATGAAACAGACTTAGCAAGTCGTTTGTCTGATTTCGGCGCTCACACTTTGAGCATCACAACAGGTGAGCATCACAACAGGTGGGCTTTTGTGAGTGATGAGCACACCCACACCACCTGAAACCAGCTCTTACCCTGGGACTGCAGAGCTGAAGGAATGGACACAGGATGATGCCTAGACTAGGGACCGGGGAGTTCAGGGTTCAAATCCCTATTCAAACACGAAACTCACCAGGTCGTGTGAACCTCTAAAGCCCTTCTGGCAGAGGGTATTTGCAGAAATAACCTATTTTGCAGGTCAGCCTGTGGAATGTACCCCGTTTGGGACTGTTAACTAGTTTTAAAGAAGGGCAACCTGACCTTTGTTATAAAGAGATAATTCATTTTCTTTTAGCAGCGGCACGCCTACCAGTGGCACAGAATCAGAAAGGATTGGAACATCTGTGTATATCTCGTTGGAAACAGAATGTATAGTCTATTTCTGCGTCAGAACAATTAACAAAGAGATTGCATGCATTGAATGAGACAAATGATGTAGACGATTTTGTTGAGCTATGGCATCCTTATGAAAAAAAAACACACACTTTGCTGATAACCCTGAAGAATGTCAGCTACCAAAATCACAGATTGGACTTAATTGGATCCATCCTGGAGGAGAGCGAGTTGAGATTTTGTTTTTGTAACTCTTTTTTTGTGTGTGTGTAATGGTTATATATCGGAAATTTAAAAAAAAATACTATTTTAAAAAAAGAAAAGAAACTCACCTGTGATCTTGGGCCAGTCCCTGCCTCCTAGATCAACCTCACAGGGTTGTTGTGGGGATAAAACAGGAAGGAGGCGAGAAGCCACACACACCACCTTGAACTCCTTGGAGTAAAGGCAGGCTAACAATGAGTGATTTTACTTTCTTGGGCTCCATGATCACTGCAGATGGTGACAGCAGCCATGAAATTAAAAGACGCCTGCTTCTTGGGAGAAAAGTAATGACAAACCTAGACAGCATCTTAAAAAGTAGAGACATCACCTTGCCAACAAAGGTCCGTATAGTCAAAGCGATGGTTTTCCCAGTAGTGATGTATGGAAGTGAGAGCTGGACCATAAAGAAGGCTGATCGCCGAAGAATTGATGCTTTTGAATTATGGTGCTGGAGGAGACTCTTGGGAGTCCCATGGACTGCACGAAGATCAAACCGATCCATTCTGAAGGAAATCAGCCCTGAGTGCTCACTGGAAGGGCAGATCCTGAAGCTGAGGCTCCAATACTTTGGCCACCTCATGAGAAGAGAAGACTCCCTGGGAAAGACCCTGATGTTGAGAAAGATTGAGGGCACAAGGAGAAGGGGACGACAGAGGACGAGATGGTTGGACAACGTTCTCGAAGCTACCAGCATGCGTTTGACCAAACTGCAGGAGGCAGTGGAAGACAGGAGTGCTTGGCGTGCTCTGGTCCATGGGGTCACAAAGAGTCGGACACGACTAAACGACTAAACAACAACAATGGAATACATAACTAACAGATGCTCAGTGGTGTAGCTTGGGTTGCTGGTGCCTGTGGCAGGGCAAGTTTTGTATCCTCCAGATGGACTGGGCAGCTAGGGTGGGGTTTTGCATCAGGGGGGCCACACAGAGGGTGAAAGGAGCCCACCTCCAACAGGCTCCTCACCCGCTGCCTCCGTCCACCTGCCCACTAGACCAACCTGCCTGCCACTGCAACTCAGGCTCTGTGCCTGTCGTGGGGGCACCTGGTTGCGCCCCCTCAAAAATGTGTGCCTCTGCAGACACTGTAGTCCAATACACCTGGAGGGAATGGCGGTGGTGTCTCCTTCGATAAGTAAGTAGAATGCAACAGGTGGCTTGTGTTTCATGGGTGTTCCAGGGAGCTAAACCAGCAACAGTATCCCAGAGTGGGGCAGGATGCTAAGTTAGCCTTGGAGCCGCTTCAAAAAGTGACTGAGCACTTAAGTCACCCAGCAGGGAGCCGGTCATTATTTCCCCTTTATCAGTCCTGGATAGATGGAAGCTGAAACAGCCCTGCGCTCAGCTGTTGCTGCGTCACTTTAGGAATGAGAAGGATAATCCCTGCCCGTTGCATGTAAACAGAGCTTTATTTGACTTCATTGTTGACAGCCTGCTGGAATGAAAAGCACCCATAGTTCCCCCCTTCCCTAAAATCCTTAGCTGTGACCTCGCACATCACAACTCGTCTTGCTCCCCACATCTTCTAGACGCTGGGGAGGACCCTATTTTTGTTTTGAAATATCGTGGGGACGTGGGTTTTCATTTCTGGTTCCTGAGCACCAGGCATTCTTTTCCTTTGCTGCTCCCTGTTACGTGGTTGCCAAGATGTTCCTGCTACTCTGAACTGCCGAGGCAGAACATGCCAATCTCTCTTCCAGGCATCTGTGGCACACCCTCCGACATTTCACTGAGGAAAATAAGGGCACCCTATTTAATAATAATACAGTGGATGCTCGGGTTGCGAACGTGATCCGTGTGGGATGCACGTTCGCAACCTGCAGTGTCCGCAACCCGCAGCGGCGCATCTGCGAATGCACGGGTTGCAATTTGGCGCGTCTGCGCATGCACAAAGCACAATTTAGCTATTCTGCGCATGCGTGAACGCTGAAACCCGGAAGTAACCCGTTCCGGTACTTCTGGGTTTCAGCGGTCCGCAACCAGAAAAAACGCAACCTGAAATGTCTGTAACCCGAGGTATGGGTGTAGTAGTAGTAGTAGTAATAATAATAATAATAATAATAATAATAATAATATTCCACCCATCTGACTGGATTGCCCTAGCCATTCTGGGCTGCTTACAACACATATAAAAACATAACAAAATATTAAACTTTTTTTTTTAAAAGCCTTCCCTATACACTGCTGCCTTCAGATGTCTTCGAAAGGTTGTATAGTTACTTATCTCCTTGGCTCAGGAGTTGCATAGCTCCACACCCTCCAACATTTCTCTGATGAAAATAGGGATGTCCCATTCTGTTGTTGTTGTTGTTGTTGTTGTTGTTGTTGTTGTTGTTGTTGTTGTTGTTGTTGTTGTTGTTTATACCCTGCCCCTCTGACTGGGTTGCCCCAGCTACTCTGGGCAGCTTCCAACATATATAAAAACATAATAAAACACTAAACATTTAAAACCTTTCCTATACAGGAATGCCTTCAATTGTTTTCGAAAGGTTGTATAGTTACTTATCTCCTTGGCTCGGGGGTTGCATAGCTCCACACCCTCCAACATTTCTCTGATGAAAATAGGGATGTCTTAGTCCATAACAACAACAACAACTTTATTATTTCTACTGTGCCCACCTGAGTTCCCGCAGCCACTCTGGGTGGTTTCTCACATATATAAAAACATTAAACATTCAAAAACTTCCCTATACAGGGCTGCCTTCAGATGGCTCGGGGGTTGGCTAACCCCACACCCGCCAACATTTATCCAATGAAAATAGAGATGTCCTAAGGAAAAGCGGGACATTCCGGGATCAAGTCAGAAACCAGGGTGGCTTCTGTAAATCTGGGACTGTCCCTGAAAAACAGAGATACAGTGGTACCTCGGGTTAAGTACTTAATTCATTCCGGATGTCCGTTCTTAACCTGAAACTGTTCTTAACGTGAAGCACCATTTAAGCTAATGGGGCCTCCTGCTGCTGCCGTGCCGCCGGAGCACGATTTCTGTTCTCATCCTGAAGCAAAGTTCTTAACCCGAGGTACTATTTCTGGGTTAGCGTAGTATGTAACCTGAAGCGTATGTAACCGGAGGTACCACTGTACCTGGATGGTCTGGTTAGGCCAGAAAAAGTTGGTACCCAACAGAGCACTTGTAAAAGTGAAGCTGCAGTGGTACCTCCGGATGCGAACGGGATCCGTTCTGGAGCCCCATTCGCATCCTGAAGCGAACGCAACCCACGTCTGCGCAGGCGCAGGCCGCGATTCGCTGCTTCCGCGCATGTGCGTTACGTCATTTTGAGCGTCTGTGCATGCGCAATGGCACAGCGCAACCCAAAAAGGCTTAACCTGAAGCGACTTCAACCTGAGGTATAACTGGATATACTGCAGCATCCAGGACTTTCTAAGGGGTTGGAAACCTGGACACCAAGACTCAAGTTTGGGGCAAGTACTCTTTGGTGGGAGAACCCCACCTTGCCTCATGGGCTGGCCTGAAGTCCAGCACCCCATTCTTACAGGGGCCAACCAGATGTCTATGGGAAGCCCGGAAGCAGAAGTGGAACGCAACAGCGCTCTCGCTTTGACACACTGGCGTGAAAAGCAACCACCCAATATTTTGATTGGGAGTGTCCGCCGAGACCACTTAACACTGGTCTTGAAAGACCTACACTGGCTCGCTGTACGTTTCCGAGCACAATTCAAAGTGTTGCTGCTGACCTTTGAAGCCCTAAACGGCCTCGGTCCAGTATACCTGAAGGAGCGTCTCCATCCCCATCATTCAGCCCAGACACTGAGGTCCAGCTCAGAGGGCCTTCTGGTGGTTCCCTCCCTGCGAGAAGTGAGGTTACAGGGAACCAGGCAGAGGGCCTTCTCGGTAGTGGCACCCGCCCTGTGGAACGCCCTCCCATTGGATGTTGAGGAAATAAACAACTATCTGACTTTTAGAAGACATCTGAAGGCAGCCCTGTTTAGGGAAGTTTTTAATGTTTGATGTTTTATTGTGTTTTTAATATTCTGTTGGGAGCTGCCCAGAGTGGCTGGGGAAACCCAACCAAATGGGCGGGGTATACATAATTTATGATGATGATGATGATGATGATGATGATGATGATGATGATGATGATTACTACTACTACTACTACTTTGTCATTAAAAATGTTTCACATCAATTAAAATGTAAGCAAGTCCTTGGCATCAGTCATGGGTTCCCTGCTCACAGACTACCAGCCAGCTGCTCAGAATGAAAATAAAGATTGTGATCTACTACACGTCAACATGGTTGTTGTTTTTCTCCTCCAAGGTCAGAATAAAAGTGTTTAATGAACACCAGGGTGGAACCTTGTATTTCTTTTCAAACCCCATAGGATCAAGGAATCCTTTCTTTTTATTTCTATATTCCTGCATCATGCCCTGCTATTTCTGTTTTATTTTACGCTGTTTGTTTGAAGAATTTACCGTACATGCCACTTAACTACAATCATCCCTTAGCCGTGAACGAGAAACACAATATATTAAACGTCAAACTTCGGCAAAAATGCCTGCTGAAATAAGCTCTGCAGCAGGCAGTGGAAGTTCAACCGGGAGTGCCATGAAGTTGGGCCCACAATCCCAATGGATATGAACCGTACATGGGGGAATCGCCAGCAATGACTCCTCTGAAGACCTCAGCGATCAGGCAGGGAAGTAAGGGATTAGGTGGTCCTTGAGGTATCCTGGACTCGTTGTTAAGGGGCCTTGTAAACAACCTTGACTCTCACCTGGTACAATTTGGGCAGCCAGTGCAAGCTTTTGAGCACCAGAATTATTGAGTTAAGAGGTTTCACCTCCTCCATGGGAGCTGGGGCCACCAGACCTCCAGATTTTACTATGTCTCCAGGTTTACCTGACCCACACCCCACCTTCGGGTGGCAGGCAGAGGGCTTGACTCAGGGGTCAGCAAACTTTTTCAGTAAGGGGCCAGTCCACTGTCCCTCAGACCTTGTGGGGGGCCGGACTATATTTTGAAAGGAAAAAATAATGAATGAATTTCTGTGGCCCACAAATAACCCAGAGATGCATTTTAAATAAAAGCACACATTCTACTCATGTAAAAACACCAGGCAGGTACCCCACAAATAAACCAGAGATGCATTTTAAATAAAAGGACACATTCTTCTCATGTGAAAACACGCTGATTCCCGGACTGTCCGCAGGCTGGATTGAGAAGGCGATTGGGCCGGATCCTGCCCCCGGGCCTTAGTTTGCCTACCCATGGCTTGACTCTTCAGGTGGATATATAATAATAAGACACAGGTGGCGCTGTGGTTTAAACCACTGAGTCTCTTGGGCTTGCAGGTTTGAATCCCTGCGACAATGTAATAATAATAATAATAATAATAATAATAATAATAATAATAATAATAATAATTTTATTATTTATACCCTGCCCATCTGGCTCCCGTTGCTCTGTCCCAGCTCCTGCCAACCTAGCAGTTTGAAAGCATGCCAGTGCAAGTAAATAAATAGGTACCGCTGTGACGGGAAGGTAAACAGCATTTCCGTGCGCTCTGGTTTCCGTCACGGTGTTCTGTTGCGCCAGTAGCGGTTAAGTCATGCTGGCCACATGACCTGGAACACTGTCTGTGGACAAACGCCGGCTCCCTCGGCCTGAAAGCAAGAGGAGCGCTGCAACCCCATAGTCGCCTTTGACTGGACTTAACCGTCCACTGTCCTTTACCTTTTTTATATATAGTATAATAAAAATGATATAGACATTATGTACACAGCTTGCAAGCTTCAGCCCAGCAGGAGCTAGCTGCAAATGATAGCAAAACATTCTATATACACATTGCAATTATTTGCAAAACTGCTTTGAGAATTGGGGGCTGGTGGGGAAGAAAGTGCTGCGTTGGTGATGTCCCAGATGCTAGCCAATCACCGTGGTCCTCAACCAGGATTTCTCCAGGTCAAATCTGAAACACACCCAAAAGCTACAGAGGTTTTCTGTTTGTTTGTTTCTGAGTTTGTGCCCGGAAGAAGTTCCATTTGGAGTAGATCAGGTGAAACTAGCCTTAACAGATATAGAGAGATGTTACACCTGTCTTAACACGGTTGTCAATGAAAGCCAAGGCACTGTTTGCTTTTCCGTGCAATGGCTCTGCAGTCATTCATATTATCTTGCTCTCATTCTCTCTCACACACACACATGCTCTCAACCGTTTTCAGTCTCCGAGTAACCTTTGGTCTTGTAAACGCCATCAGAAGTGGACATAACTCAGTTATTGCAGCATAACTGATAATGTAAACAAGCCCCAAAGTAGCTTGCATGACTCCACCAGGCAGGGCGTGTGATACACTGGTGTCCCCTTTCATGATCGGAAGTTCTTGCCAAAACATACAGATGAGTTCAGCTGTCAGAAAGGGATCGAATATCCCTACTAGGAGGGTGAGACAGAGAGCATAAAAGCAGTGTTTCATCCTCACCTCCTCCCTGAAATGCTATTTTTCTAAGTGCAAATAACTTCTTTTAATATAGAGGAGGCGCATCTGGTTGTGCAAGTATTTATTTATTTTATTTTATATTTCTTCTTTTTTTTAGATTTTTATTGATACAGCAAGAAACAAGAAAAAAACACAAATACCAAATTACACCCGGGAATAACCATAGACACATAATTTTCTTAGCAAACAATAAAACATATATTGGTCTTAACAGTAAAGACCCAACCTCCCGTCTACTCCATATTTCATATTAAAAGGTAAAGGTAAAGGTATTTCATATTACTTATTGCCAATACACACTTTTATCATAACTAAACTTTTTCTTAATATATCTAATTTCTTATATCTACCGTATTTTTCGCTCTATAACACGCACCCAACCATAACACGCACGTAGTTTTTAGAGGAGGAAAATCCGTAGGCATGCCACCTGTAGGCATTCCCTCCATAACACGCACAGACATTTCCCCTTACTTTCTAGGAGGAAAAAAGTGAGTGTTATGGTGCAAAAAATACGGTACCTTGCAACTATTACTGAAGTTCCTCGAATGCTGCAACAGAATTTAAACTACTATATTTATTTTTCAGATAGTCTTTGAAAACCTCCCATTTTGAAACAAATTCCTGTTTTGATTTATTCTTTATTTTTTCTGATAGACCGTCTAATTCGGCATATTCTGTCAGCTTTTGGATCCAATCTTGTGTAGAGGGGATTTCATGACTCTTCCATTTTGCCGCGATCAGAACTCTGCGGTTGTGCAAATAATTATTAGGCAGCATAGCAGAGCTGCAGGTTTATTAACTCGACGAAGACCACTTTCAGGCATCGGGGGGAAAACCGTGATGCAAACTGCCCAGGCTGACAGATTTTGGTTTCCTCAAACGACACCGGTGGAAGGCAGAGGGGGCCAGGAGAAAAATCCTCTGGGAAGGGGACGTCTCTGACATTAAAGGAAAACCGAAGATGAGCTTAACGCCATACTCTACAGGAGTATTTTCTGTAGCTGAAACCTCCTTGTACACACCTCTCGCCTTCTCCTAGAAAAACAGCTTAAGGCAGGGCTCGAGGACATATGGCTCTCCAGCAGCTGTTAGGGCTTCAACTCCCGTGACCATCAGCCATGCTGGTTGTGGATGATGGGTGTTGGAGTCCCATTAACATAGGGAAGGCTAGAGGCTCCCTATATCTTGGGCAAAAAAAATGAGAGGCACAAATACAAGATGGGTGACACCTGGCTTGAGAGCAGTACATGTGAAAAGGATCTAGGAGTCTTGGTTGACCACAAACTTGACATGAGCCAACAGTGTGACGCGGCAGCTAAAAAAGCCAATGCAATTCTGGGCTGCATCAATAGGAGTATAGCATCTAGATCAAGGGAAGTAATAGTGCCACTGTATTCTGTATCCAGTGCCACTGGAACGTGTCCAGAGGAGGGCAACCAAAATGGTCAAAGGCCTGGAAACGATGCCTTATGAGGAACGGCTAAGGGAGCTGGGCATGTTTAGCCTGGAGAAGAGGAGGTTAAGGGGTGATATGATAGCCATGTTCAAATATATAAAAGGATGTCACATAGAGGAGGGAGAAAGGTTGTTTTCTGCTGCTCCAGAGAAGCGGACACGGAGCAATGGATCCAAACTACAAGAAAGAAGATTCCACCTAAACATTAGGAAGAACTTCCTGACAGTAAGAGCTGTTCGACAGTGGAATTTGCTGCCAAGGAGTGTGGTGGAGTCTCCTACTTTGGAGGTCTTTAAGCAGAGGCTTGACAACCATATGTCAGGAGTGCTCTGATGGTGTTTCCTGCTTGGCAGGGGGTTGGACTCGATGGCCCTTGTGGTCTCTTCCAACTCTATGATTCTATGATCTCACTGTGTTAAAGACACACAAGGGCAACTCCCATTCACTTAAATGAAGGACAGGATAAGTTCGCTGTGGACACTGGGCCCCTTGTTAACCAGCGGAAGGGGCCGCCACTTGGATTTCCCAGCACCTCAGGCTTCAAAATATCTTGGGCCAGGACCGTATTGTGTTGAATCCATGACTTTTGAGGGCCTCAGGGCACAATTTTCCAGATTTCTCTTTTTTCCCTCTGGCTTCTGACTCAACACTTTTCCAGGTAATTTGTTTTCTTTCTTTTTTTTCGCACCGCCACTGAGGAAAGAGGAACGCAACTAAATAGGCTCAGAAGGCAGGGCTGAAATGGTTTTATAACAAGCCCTCTTATTTATTTATTTTATTTTTGGCAGCGGAGGGGATGGCAGCAACAGCAGCAGCAGCAGCAACAACAATCCGTCCAAGGGCCTCCAAAACACTGCGAGCAAAAGGGGAAAATATATCCAAAACGAGATTCTGTTTTTTCTTTTTCTTTTAAAGGGACGCATTGTTTTGTTTTCCTCTTTCCCTTCTTGGCTGAAACCTGAAATGCTTTGGCTTGAGAGGATAAGATAAAGCTGTGCAGATCAGCCGGCGAAGCCCTGGCTATGAATCATTTGCTGCTGCTGCTGCTGCTGCTGTTGCCCTGCTCCCTGCCAATCTCCCACCATCCTAGGGAAAACTCAGGGAGTGCCTACAAATCACAGCGTTGTCTCTCCTCTCTCTCTCTCTCTCTTTCCTCTATTGAAGTCCTCTCGGCAGCAGAAGCACCCCTGGAGCACCTCGGAGTTCATCTGGGCTGCCGGCTGTCTTCTCTCTGGCTGGCATTTCTTCCGCCACGCTCTAATCCTGCACAGATCTTGTGATCAGGTAATTCTCTCCTCTGACCACTGGATATGACGCAGCAAAATTAGTACTGGGGTTTTTTTTGGGGTTGAGAATGGGGGTGTGGGAAGCAGCTTTGGCCTGGCTGTGCTTCTCCAAGGCTTAATTTGCTTTCGTGACCTTGCTTAAGGGTGTTTTAAAAGCCTCCCATTTAAAAGAACAGAGAGAGAAGATGAATAAGCAACTTTGCAGCTTCCCTTTCCCTTGTCGTCAAGGAAAAGCTGAACAGGCAGCTATCACAGAACGATAGGAAATTCTCCCTTACTGCAGGGCCTCAAGTTTCAAGACCCAGTGGGCCTTTCCAAACATATCAGCATGTTTACATTACATAACACGGTGAATTCAGTAATAATAATATTATTATCAATTTTTTATTTGTACCCGGTCCTCCCTGGCTGGAGCCGGGCTCAGGGCAGCTAACGTCATAAAACTAACACAGTATACAAAGAACGTAAGAACATAAGAACAGGCAATCAATTAATTAAAATACATCTTAAAATTAGTTCAGAGCAAATTAAAATCTGGACAGATGGCAGTGCATGGGTAAAATTGAGAGTGGTTAATATTCTCTAGGGCCAACTGTTACCACTGGTCTTATAAAGGACCCGTGAATGGGCTAGGAGGCCTCTTTAATGCTGGTTCTTATAAAGAAAGAAAAGAATCAGACTGAACCCCGACCAAAGGCCTGGCGGAACAGCTCCGTCTTGCAGGCCCTGCGGAAAGATGTCAAATCCTGCAGGGCCCTGGTCTCTTGGGAGCGAGCGTTCCACCAGGCTGGGGCCACGGCCAAAAAGGCCCTGACTGTGGTCGAGGCCAGTCTAATCTCCCTGGGGCCTGGGATCTTCAGGGTGTTATTATCTGCAGACCTTAAGGTCCTCCGTGGGGCATACCAGGAGAGGCTGTCCCGTAGGTACGAGGGTCCTAGGCTAGGAAAATGAAACTGTCAATATCATCGTGGTGATAGAAGGATAGATATAGGACCCGGTGGAATGGTATCCCATGGGAGGTGGTGGACTCTCCTTCCATGGAGGTTTTGAAGCAGAGGTTGGGTGACCATCTGCCATGGATGCTTGAGCTGAGATTTCTGCATTGTAGGGAGGTTGGACTAGATGACCCTTGGGGTCCCTTCCAACTCTACAATTCTGTGGTTCTAGTTTAACCATATCGGTTGTTCCTCCACTACCTGGGGACAAGATGGAGCCTTGAAGAACTTTGCTAGGGGGAACCCAGATGCTCTGCAGAACTGCCAGCCGTCCGCACTGTGATGGCCTGGGACTTGGGCTTGGACTCGGAACCAGAGGAGTCTCAGTCCGCACTGGATCCTTTGCCTCGGGCATCATCTGAACCAAGTCTGGGGCCTGATCCTGAAGTCCCAGTCTGCACAGGTTCCCCTACAGCAAACACCAGCTGGGCCGAGTCAGGGGCCTGAGCCTGCCCTGGCTCCAGATGCGGGGATTACCTCGTTGCCATCACTTACAGCTGCTCCACTACCGGTTTGGTCAGGGGAGGCTGAGGTGGCCCCTGGGTCTAATAACCAACCAACGTCTCTGAGAGAAGGAGAGACCTGAGTACTTGCAGGAGGAGTGCTTGCCTTCGGGTGAAACAGGGAGGTGAGTCGCCGGGGGATCAGGACCGGCCGTTACCCCGACAAAGATAAAAGGCTGTCGGACCCTGCCCCAGGTTGCGGGAGCAACATTGCTGTATTCTAGATCCTGCCTGAGATCCTGTACCTGTCCTTGCCTGGTTTCCTGCCTCGTGTCCTGCCTTGGCCCTGTCGGACTGACTCCCAGCAGAACCTTTGGATTCTGGACCAGTCCTGGACCGTGTTTCACGGGTTACTCCCGGGCCCAGCACATGCATGCTCTAGGATTGCCCTTCGAGGACAAAACAGAACCACACACTAGTTGGTTCCATGAACACCTGCTAGGCCACCTAGCTGCATACCCAACACCTCATGTTCTGTCAACCTCAATGAAAACCACTGAAAGTTCCAACCGGATGAACAGAATACAGTTTCCCACCAAGTGCAGATACAGACTCTAGTAAAAAGCAAACTCTCTGTTTACTACCTGATTGCAGGAGAAATCGGTCTTCTTCATCTGGGCCCAGGATGTCAGTAATGCTTAGGCTGGAACCTTCTCCAAATTGTTTGGGGTGGCAAACCATTACACACTTATCTGGGAATTACCATATTTTTTGCACCATAACACTCACTTTTTTCCTCCTAAAAAGTAAGGGGAAATGTCTGTGCGTGCTATGGAGGGAATGCCTACGGGTGGCATACCTACGGATTTTCCTCCTCTAAAAACTATGTGTGTGTTATGGTCGGGCGCGTGTAATATAGCGAAAAATACGGTAGTCTCATTGAACTCAGTGGGACTTATTTCTGCTGAGGCATGCATATGATTTTGTGCTGCTAGTTTGGTGCAAATTATTGAAAACAATTCTCCTGAAATGGGTGGGGTGAAAATTATACCTTTTTTTATAGGTGGTGCATACACCACAGCAGAAATCATCACAGGGAAAAATGCATTCCCTGTCCCAGTTTAAGGGGAAGTGGACTGAGGGAAGCAACTACTTTTTAGTCCATATTGGATCAGGTAAAACCATACATATCTCTGGCTCTCACACACTTCCCAAATCTAGTATGTTCCAGATGTTGTTCAACTTAATATCTGACCATTTGCTATACTGGCTGGGGCTGATGAGAATCTGAGTCCAAAACCCCTTGAGGAGCACCAGGTTGGGGAATGCTGATCCTAAGTGCTTTTGTGGAAAAGATTCAGGGATTAAATGTAGCACCTACAGTCCAATCCTATATATGCCTACTCTGAAACAAGCGCAATTGAACTCAGGCTTACTCCCAGGTAAATGGGTAAAGGACTGCAAACTTGGGGTCACTCTTTTGCTGTAAGGAGATGGGACAAAAATGGTTCTTCCCTCTAACTGTCCAAAGTCCAGCACTGACCCGTGTTGAAGAAGACCGAATATCTTATTAGCGGCAGGGATCCGACTGTCGCACGATGTAGTTGTTCTACAGCTGTGCCTGCCAAAAATATGAAAAAGTCATGTAATGTGATAGTCTCATTTCTCCCACTAATAACATACTCAGTCTTCCTCAGTGCCAACCGCCAATACATCTGCCATAATGTATACACATTTTAAATGGAAAAATAACGACGTTATTTGCTGTCACAGGGGCGCAGAACAAGGAATCTTGCTGATAGGGTTCAGCATGGTTCTCTTCATGAGGTTTATTTGTGTGCATGTGTTTATGTGTTGTTATGTGACTCGATGCAATTAGGGTTATGGGCTGAATCAACACGAAATTTCCCGACCTAGTTCCACTTGGCCTCTTTGTTTGCTCAGCAGATACGGGGTCAAGTCAATGCAAGCAGAACGTTGGTGTGGTAGAGTTGAGAGCGCGATCCGAGATATCTGCAATGGCCTTCCTTGCAGCTTTTGAGGCCTGCACAATGGCAGCCTCTTTGCTTACGGCCCAGCAGCTGAAGATCTGGAGGGAGAGGGAGAGAGATTCTGACTCCACCAAGCAGTTTAGGAAGTGGACCACCTCTCCCCTTTCAACACATTATTTCAGCAGAGCAGAGTCAACTTCAGCACCACTGTAGGAACAGCAACAGCGCGACTGATCTCCCGCACAGATCAGCCGACCCTCGCCCCATACGCTTTCCGCAGCACAGAGATTTCGGCAAGCAAGATTTCCGACCGCTGTGTTTCCCAAGCTTTTGATACTTGGGGCATTTTTTTAAAATATGGAGGAAAATTTGAGGCATGCCTACGCTCAGAAAGATGCACGGAGATTTTCCTCAACCCTCTCTCTTCATCCTTGTGACTAGGGGAAAGTTGTCTTCTCCTTACTAATCAGTCAAGGCTCAGGAATGAGGCAGTGCTTTCTAGGCAGGTGAGATGCTTCCGAGATTCTCTCACGCCTTTCAGTTGCACTGGAAATCCAAGTGACACTCCCCATATACTGGCAAGAGGCTAGGGAGGGAATCAGTGTTGCACCAGGCCTAGCTTTTCCAACGATCATACTGCTGTGGGTGAATTATGACAAGCCAGCTTAGTTTTTCAAGTCACATTTTTTTACTCCTCTTGCATCTCTGAGTTCCCCAGCACAGAATTCGGGAATGGGAATGTCTTAGTGGGTGCGAGAGAATGTGCTGGGTGCTTGGGAAAAGTAGGGTTCAGAAATAACAATACGTTAAGTGGAAGGGGTCAATACGTTAAGTGGAATGGGTGGCGCTGTGGGTTAAACTACAGAGCCTAGGACTTGCCAATCAGAAGGTCAGCGGTTCGAATCCCCGCGATGGGGTGAGCTCCTGTTGCTCGCTCCCAGCTCCTGCCAACCTAGCAGTTCGAAAGCACACCACTGCAAGTAGATAAATAGGTACCACTCCAGCGGGAAGGTAAATGGCGTTTACGTGCGCTGCTCTGGTTTGCCAGAAGCGGCTTAGTCATGCTGGCCACATGACTCGGAAGCTGTACGCCGGCTCCCTTGGCCAATAAAGCGAGATGAGTGCCGCAACCCCAGAGTCGCTCACGACTGGACCTGATGGTCAGGGGTCCCTTTACTCTTTACCCTTTAAGTGGAAGGGAGACGTTTTGTTTCAGAAGCGTCACTGAACCTTCCAGCTTCCTGCTCAGCGCAAAAGTCTAATTAGCTAAATAACCTCATTGTGGAAACTTAAAACACATTGTGGAGATGGAGAAATTTGGATAAACAAGAGAGGTATTAACCTAGTACTGAAATAGGTTGTTGTTGTTGTTGTCGCTGTGATCAACAGAAAAAGTCTTACAGTATGAGACAACTCATAGAATCCAATAAACAAACAGCAGCTTAGGAATTTAGGCTTACATCACATGGGACCATAGTAAACACTTATCATCAAATTAATATTTTTGCATAATGCAATGCATTACTGTAACCCTTAACAGTTTGTAATTTTGACATAGTTTCCCCAAGTCTCGATAACGTGGCACTTTGCTGTTGCCCATACTCTTACAAAACCCTTTTATTTTTTGTTACATTTCCAAATGTGATTGCTAATATTTCTCAAAGGCATGAGAGTTAAATAATATAGGTCTGCTTCAAAATATTTCACTGGGATAACATATTTTACATAGTTTAACAGAAATATTAATGGGTCCACATTTTCTAGGGACCTGGATAATGAAGTTCTGATTATTTGTTTATATCAAGAAACCAGGTATTTCCTCAAGCCTATGATAAGAAGATGTTTGGTGATTTAAAAGGATTTCCAAACCTCTTACTGTATATAGTATATGTGCAATATAAAACCAATGCCCATTAAAACAGAAAAACAACAACCTAAAATAATAAATCAATGGTACAAAAACTGATAAAAGTGAACAAAACAAAACCAGAAGATTCAAACACATAAAATACATCATTTTGATCTTAAGGGTCAGGGAAAGCCTAGGCAAAAAAACAAGCCTTTACTAGACCCCTGAAGCAAGTAATGGTTGCAGCTTCATTTATGGCAAAGGGAAGGGCAATCCACAGTACAGAAAATGAATGTTTTGGGGTCACTACCCTATGATATTCTGTGGGGTGTGGTGCCACAAGCAGAATTTCCCTAGGTGTTCTAAATGATCTTACAGGCAGCATCTAATTGATGTCTTGTATAATTAGTCCCCATGCTACCACTCTGAAGTAGATCATGATTCCCATTTTACATCAAAACAAGGCTGAGACTGGGAGACAGGTTCAAATCCATGAAACAAACCCATGGTTGTGTTGGGACTGAAAGATAGTTACTCCATGTCTATATGGCTTGAAACCGAACTGATTGGCCTCATCACTTGCTGACGCATCAACCAGTGAGCATTAATGTGTGAGCAGACAAGGACGAAAATAATTTATGCTTGATGTGGGCTTCCTGTAGGCAACCGGTTGGCCTCTGTAAGAGGATGCTGGACTAGATCGGCCTTTTAACCCGATCACACAGGGGATATTAATGTTCAATCCATGGTTTTAATTGTGGGCTTGCAAAGACAAACAAGTCATCAGTTGATGCTGAGAGCATATGTCTGAAGTCTCTAAACCAGAGACAGCCAAAATGATGCCTCCAGATTATGCCCCTAAACCATGGGGATAAACCAGGTTCAAGTTTCGGTTCAGATCTATAAACCACGCACCGGATGGCCCAGAGAAGGGAGGGCACACATTTCTTGACTTTATGAGCCTGCATTAAAACAAAACTATCGACTGCGAGATGCATTCTACGGAAGCGACGTTTTGCGAAGCACATCTTCCAGGTCCCATCTGCTTCAGGCTGCAACTTCTCTCCCCCTTTCTTTCAACACAAACAAGTTTTTCTCCTTCCTCGTTTCTGCTTCTGTCAGCACTGCAAAGGCCCGAGACAGCTGCGGAAGAGCGAAGCTGCATTTTCTTTATGCCAGAAAGCACCTTTTCCCGAGTTGCTCAGAGGGGCTGTGCTGAGACCCTGTGCAATCCCTGTGGCAAACCGAGTGATGCCGATACCTAGCAAGCAGAACCCAGACAGGTTTTTGTTTTGAGTGAAAAACAAACAACCCATTTACTCCTATTTCCCATCAGTTGTTGTTGTTATTATTATCATCATCATCATTATTGCATTACTGCACAGGATAATAATGCATTCTCCCCCATCAATTCCTTTTTACTTGTTAACTCTTGGGGAAGCTATTCCTGCTGCTTAAAGAGACCCCCTAGCATCCAATTCTCCAGGTGCGCCCCCCCCCCCTTTTGCAAATGTGCTTGCTCATTACTGTACACCAGTGGCGTAGCGTGGGTTGTCAGCACCCGGGGCAAGGCAAGTAATTTGCGCCCCCTAACCCGTGGATCTGCGTCCCCTAACCCTAACCCCCAGATGTTGCGCCCGGTGCGTCCGGGCCCCCCCCTGCACCCCCCACGCTACGCCACTGCTGTACACCTCTCCTCTTGCTTTTTGGGAAAGGCATCTGCGCCGGATTCCTCCTGGTGCCTCTCCTGTTTCTGACCTCGGTGTGGTTCCCCCCCCCCCTCTGTTGTTGTTGTTCCTTGTTTCCCTCCAGACAAAACTTGGTGATGCTGGTGGTCCTGTTGCAAACAGCCCGGCGTGTTGCGTCGGCGGGGATTAGGCGAGATGATGGTGAGGTTTGGGGCTTCTGGGTTGGTGTTTTGGCTTTTTCCTATTTTTTTTTTTTTTTGGCTCGCTGCTGCCGCCGCTGCAGAGTCACGTGGGAGTCCCCGAAGTTTCCATAGCGAGGCCTCTCGGCGTCACATGATGGCCACGATATAATGAAACAACATTGTAGCGAGGGAAGCAGTGCCCGAGCGCCGGGCGGCGGCGAGAGAGAGGCGCGCGGGGCGCCGCCGGCGCGCACGGGGAGGCGGAGAAAGTTCTCGGCCGCGCCGGCAGCAGCAGCAGCAGCCCTGGGAACCCGGTGCAGCTTCGGCTGAAGGGGCGTCGCTACGGGTTAAAGGCAGCAGCAGAGCCGGCCAACCCCGCTTTCTTCCCAGCCCGGAGCGAGAGGAACTTTGCGCGCCAGCCTGCGTGGGAATTGCACCTGCTCCGGGCCGGAGAGAGCGCGCGCCTGGCCATCATAGGATTGGAAGAGATCCCGAGGATCGTCTAGTCCAGCCCCCTGCAATGCTGGGAAAAAGGGGTCCGCGTGGGTTTGGAAATTTTTGCTTGGGGGGGGAATTATTTCCTTCTCTCCCCCCCCTCCTTTTTTCATCTTCTTTGGGAAGAAGAAGACCCGCGCCTGGATCGCGAAGGTGAGTTTATTTATAGGGAGGATTTGTTGGGGGGGGGCAAGGATTGAGGAGAAGGCAAAGATGCGCATCCCCGGGCAAGGAAGGATGGCGCTCGGCGTTGGGTCCGTTTCCGAGACGCTGCGTTTTCGTTTCGCCACCTCTTCTTGGCACTGCCCGGTCGTGTCCCCCCCCCGGCTCTGCTAGGAAGGCAGAGCGAAGGCCGGGCTGTTCTTTAAAAGAATTCTCTTTCCTATTTTTTGTTTTGTTAAAGAGGCGATCGCTCCATGGTGGCGGTGGCGCTGCTTCCGCGCGGGGCTCCGGGCGCACCGGGCTCGGCGGGCGCCCCTCCTGCGGGCGGCGTGGCGTGCGTGCGCCTCGCCCCCCCCCCGCGATGTCCGCATTCCAGCTAATGTTGCGCAGATAAAATTCAAACTTGAGGTAAACAGAGGAGGAGGAGGGGCGGGAGGGAGGGAGGTTGTTTCCATCCTTAGATCCCACCTCCTCCTCCTCCTCCCAGGCGGAAACACCTCCCGGTTCAAGAGATGAGAACAGTCCCCAGATCTCCTCCAACCCCATCCATCCCTAGATTCCTTCACTTCTTAGGTGGGCAGGGGCTCCTAGCTGATGCCCGGAACTCTCCACCCAGGGGTGAAAGAGCAGGTGTCCTTGCAACGCCAGGCATCCTCTCCCCAAGTTTAACAACCCAAGACACCTCCAACGTTGGGCTTGCTTTTTGTTCACCATTTGGAAAGCGCCATGCTCCTTTCCCGGTTAGCTGCAAAACATCTTTCCTCCAAGGAAAGGGGTATTGCAACCTCTCTAACCTCCCCATATTAAAACACCCAGGTTTTATAATCAGCCAGAGCAGCGTTTTTGTACAGGGGCATGGAGTAGTCAGTAGGACTTGGCAGCAGTTATCTTGCTTGCACTCCTGACAACAACCTTGCAGGGTAGACCAGTGTCGCTGTGCTTGTGTTGCAGTTTGGTGTGGAGGCGGTAAGAGGGGAGGGGGTTGTCCCTGAGGCCTATGGGTGAGTTTCTGGAGGAGGAGGAAGAAACGCTCCCTCCTTGCTTCATGGCATAACCCAGGGGCGAAACACGGCTTTATTTCACCCAGGTCAAAGACTCCAGTTTGGGGGGCATCCCCCCATGTACATCTGCGTACATGCACAGGCTGGGAGCCTCAATGGCGCCCCTCTGGAAGCTTCACCTGGGGCAAAAATCCAGCTAGGACCCTTCCCCCCCCCCGGCCCCATAGCTATGGCCCTGGTAGAATCCCTATCACTACCTCCTCTCCCGTTTTTGCTTGGTCTCTTCCTTACCTAAAAAAAGCTCTGTGTGTATGTGTACACAGAAAGGTCAGAAAAGGAAATACTGTGTGACCCTCTTACCCACTCTTGCCCCAGGAAATCCAAGGCTTAAGGTCCGCTTCTCATTTTGCTCTTACAATACCGCAGCCTTGCTGAAAGCAAGAGGAGCGGTGCAGTGGGGAGTTTTGTAGTAGTGGAGCTTACAAAGAGAGGGTTGATGAACGTAGGAGCCAGTGGAGGAACGCTGGGCTGGTGGGTTGTGTGGTTGTTTTCGCCAAACTTCTGGGCAAAGGAGAGAACCTCAGGGGCGTTCGGTGGGTGCTGCTCTGTAGACCTTTGCTGAAAGACCCTCCCTCTCCCAGGAACCTGCAAGGAAAGTCACGGGAGCCTTGCTCTCTCCTTGGCCTCTGGTCCCCTTAAGGCTTCTGCAGTTTCGGGCATATCGCTCATGACATGCAAAACGCTGTAATAACAGGGTGGAGGTTTGTGGGGGTTTGTGGAAGCGACAGCTGGGCGTGCGTGAGGTTAGACGGTGTTGACAGCTGGCTGCGTATGTGGCTCAGCGGTGTTGGTGGAGAGAGGAGAGCGAATGGTAGTAGTGAAGGGGCAGGCACACAGGTAGTGTGCGACCAGCGGTGGTGGTTTTTGTGATGTGCTTCCTGCGGGGTGGGGGTGGGGGTGGGAAGCAGACGGGTGCTTTTTGCCCAGTGGGATGCTTGAGGCTGTGTTGACATGACTTAAGAGAAAACTTCCCCTCTGCCCAAACCGCTTGGAGGGAGGTGCAGGCGATGGATTGGTTAACTGTGGGTGGAGATGTTTCAGGAAGTGCTTGTTGTGTTGAATAACAGGCTAGCTGTTAAAAGAGTGTTGCATGCCTGCCTGGTGTCTGTGGTTGTTCCTCCGCCGCCTCCCCAGGCCTCCTTGCCTTCCAGGGTAATACTTAGCAACTTCGCTGTACGTTTTGCATCCAGAGAGAGCTGCCTGTGCAAACATTTCACTAATTAATTGATGCAAGTTTCCCCTCTGCGAATGTTCTCTGGTGGCAGGGAACAGCTTGCCTCCAGTGGCATGCAGAGAGAGAGAGAGAGAGAGGGTTAGTGAGGAAGCCAGAAGCTGGAACATTTAAATAAACAGTCTTAAAGGCATATTCATATGCATACATAAGTCGTATTTTTTTTCTCTCTCTCTCTTTGTCTTTTACACACACACACACACACACACACACAATTGCCTCCTAGAAGCTCAGCTCAGTTTGGGTAACAACATGTTATTTAAAACTGTGGCAACGAAACCGGAGAAGTTGAATTATGAGGAAGTGAATAGGCTTTTCCGGCATTTTTCTTTGGTAAAAGGAAAATAACCTAGATTCCTCTCTTCCCCCGTGGTGAGACGTCTTCTTTTATTTAAGAAAACCCTTTCTAAGATATTTGTAGTACTGGGTCCCACCACAACCTTCCCTCCCCCCCCCCTCCCTGCAACAAACACCCTTTAAAGCTGGGATGAAGGTAGGGTTTTGCAGATTAGCCAGTTAGAAGAGAAGGCAGGCTTTAAGGCTGTGGTGGTGCTGTCTGACCGATGTGTGCGTGTGAAGCATTTGAGAAGGCAAAAAGTAGGAACTATGCCATTTTCCTGTGCGCATGGAACGGGGCATTGGATGTTCACAGGGTTGCCTTGGGGTAATCTCAGGATAAAGGAGCAGGAGTCCCACACGAGTACGTATCACCCACGTTAAATCAGCTTGCAGCTACCGTGGTTTCTTGAACTTCACAGATGAGTTAAGGGGTCTTTATTTGCTATGGCAATAACAGTGTTGGTATCTTTAGATTAAAGACCATATATGTATTTATGGACAAGGAGTTGATTCTTCTAGGTAACACAGCTTAATTAGGAGTATGAAGGCCCCCCCCCCCCAAAAGAGCCTGGGGGAAATTTGGGGCCATTTGTTTTCCGACTGGCTTAGGCTGAATGTAAAAGGGCTTTTGGTCTGATTGTGTGTGTGTGTGTTTTTGTGTTGCTGGGAAGCCTCCTCACACTGCTGTGCATGTTCCATGGCAAATTGGCCCGTGTGTGTGTGTGTGTGTGTGTGTGTGTGTGTTTTTAGCCTAGCACTACTGACCCACAGCTAGGATGGTTTGTGGCAGAGTACAAGATGTTCAGTCCTGTGCATGGGAGAGAGCTTGCAAATAACCAGCTCACTGCAGGCTGGGAACCAATGCTTCCAGATTCCAAGCTGCTGATTTGTGCCTGGCGATGGTGTGAAACGCTGCTAAATGAGGGCAAAGGGCCGGTTTGTTGTGTGTGTGTGTCTCATTCTGGGGAGAAAGAACTCTCTTATAGAAACCACAGAGGCCTCTCCATAGAGGAAGGTGGCTAATTTTATTGGGATAGGTTCTGAGGGTACAAACACAGGCTATATTATCACAAATATATGCTTTTTAACGTCTCTGAACCACCGTGCTTTACTGGACTGACTGAAAAGCAGTTTTCGTAAGAAAAAGGGGGAAGGTAATCTGCATTATTTTGTATCGAAGGAGGGTGTGGCTGTGCCGGATTAATTGATGCGTACGATCTTCCGTACGAAACATGGGCTGTTGTGCGTTGCGGGCTCTGTGTTAAGATTCGAGAGCTGCACTGGGGAGTGGTTTGTGTTTGGGAGTCCAGGGTTTTTAATGGCATAGGTAATGATGGTGTTACGAGGCACAAAGAACAAAGCAGAAATTGTGGGGCCTGGATGTGGCCGGGGAAGCAACAGAAAAATGGTTACCAGAAATGGAAGGGGGTGGGCGGGAGATGATTCGGCTACCTCTGTGCATGAACGCAGGGCAAACATGCACAAACTCTTATAGCACATCTGTACACACGAAGACATGAGCCTTGTTCTAGCGTGGGGTCCTGCAGAGATTGCAAAAGTGCTGTTTGCTTCGAACCGGAACGGATGCACATGGTGCTGCCATGTGAAGATCTGTGCCTCGATAAGAGGTTCACAGAGGTGGCCGGCGCCATTTTTGCTAGGCTGTGGTGCGTGGGGATCTCGTATCTGCTGCATAAAAACTAGCCAATGGATGGCATCATCATCCTCTTGTTCTGGGATGCTCCTTGATCAGCGCAAGATATGTGGGCCGCCGTAAATAAACAGGTTGAGAGGGAGGCACCAGATCCCACAGCATGGCCAGATATGCTTCAGAAAGAAGCGGGGAGTGTTGCTCTCGACAAAAACATGATTTTGCACATGTTCACAGGGATGGTACCCAGATTGGTTTATGGAATCCTTCTTAGGGGGGAAGCTGTGCCCAAAAGCACCCTGCCTTTCATGGCATGCTTTTCAGAAACCAAGTACTGGGGTTGTGAAGAGGTTTGCCCTGCTGTGTTGTCTTGTTTTGTGGCAGAGAAAGAGAGAACAGATGCTGTGAAGAGGTTTCATTTTGCTGCTTTCTAGATGGAAGGAAGCCCTGGTTTTGTTTCGTTTCTCTTGCATGAGGGTGGCATTAAAGTCAAAAGGGCATTTTTGTAGGGGGGGGGCAAATGTTGCAGTCCCTGATGTATTCTCAGTTTGGGGCATTTGTTTTGTGGAATAACAACTGGGTGACTGGGGGCGGCCGCCGAGACCACATAACATCTGTTTTGAAAGACCTACATTGGCACCCAGTATGTTTCTGAGCACAATTCAAAGTGTTGGTGCTGACCTTTAAAGCCCTAAACGGCCTTGGTCCTGTATACCTGAAGGAACGTCTCCACCCCAATCGTTCTGCTCAGAAGCTGAGGTCCAGTGCCGAGGGCCTTCTGGCGGTTCCCTCATTGCGAGAAGCAAAGCTACAGGGAACCAGGCAGAGGGCCTTCTTGGTGGTGGTGCCCGCCCTGTGGAACGCCCTCCCATTAGATGTCAAAGAGATAAACAACTACCTGACATTTAGAAGACATCTTAAGGCAGCCCTGTTCAGGGAAGTTTTTAATCTCTGATATTTTACTGTATTGTTGGTTTCTATGGAAGCCGCCCAGAGTGGCTGGGGAAACCCAGCCAGATGGGCGAGTACAAATAATAAATTGTTGTTGTTGTTGTTGTTGTTGTTATAACGGGAAGGTATGGATGCCAGGAAAGTGTTTGCTTCCAGCATTCCTCCCCCAGAACAAGGACAATGCATCTTGGCTCTGTGTTGGGCTGGAAAGTTCTTTGCAATTTAGGCTTCCCTTCACGTCTTTTGTGGGATACCTCGCACTTTATAAATATATATATATATGTATATAAAATATCATATATGTAGGGCCTCGCGCCGCCCTTGTCCCCGCCCCTTCTCTGTTCCAGTAACAAGAAGCCGAAAGCACCAGCCTGAAGATGACGAGTGAGACCTCGTCGAAACGTCGCCTAGACACCCCAACTTTTACACGGGAAGACACCCGAGGACACCAAAACCTGCATTCCTGTACCCGTGAAAATCTACGAAAACAAATATCATATATATATATATAAAATATTTTATATATATATATATATATATTTTTTTTTTTTTTTCTCCAAGCGGGCAGCCTTGTTAGTCCGCTTCACGCACGCACAGAGCAATATCTATCTGTTGCCGTTAGGGGGCCCGTGACACCTTTCACGCGTTGCGAGGTTCACACGTGCACCCGAAATGAGGCAAACTGCTCTGGAACTGCGAGTATCAGCCTTCTCGGATTGGCTCCCTTTCTGCGCCTGCCTGTCCTGCGCCCCGCGAACGCGGGTTTGGCTGCCTGACGCGTAACATGAGGAATGTTGCTGTTGTTATTGTTATCATTTTGTGAGGGGAGACTTTTATGTGGGGAAAGTGTCGGACTTGTTTTCAGGCGCGTCTTGGGAACGCGCGGCTTTGGCGTGTCTGAGGAGAGAACCGTGTCTCTTCCTCCGTGTGAATGTGTATGGGTCGCCTCAGGAGTTTGTTTTGACAGCCGGGCTTTTCCTCCCTCCCTCCTCACAGTGACGTGCCAAGCCCCGCCCACCCCGCTGCGCTCCCAGCCAACACGAACACGAACGCAGCTCCCGCTGCCAAGCAGCGGCTTCCGCCCTCAGCCTCCCAAACCCGGCCGGCGCCACCTCGCACTGACTGCGGCACTGCCGCCGGCGAGCCCGCCCACACACTCGCGGCCGCCTAATCAAAACCCTGCGCTCCTCCCTCCGCACCGTTGCCAGCCAATCACAGCCTAGCGCCGCTGCCTTCCAGCCACGCCCTCAGCTTCCCCCCTCCCTCCCCCCTCCCAGGCGCTCTCCCCCGCGCGTGTGCTGATTGGCTTCTCCTCCTCAAGTACGTCTCTCGCTCTCCTCTCCTCCGCTCCCTCCCCTCCCTGCCTGCTTCTCCAGTGTTTGTTATGGTCCGGCCTCGTGCCGCCGGCTCATTTTGTCACGCGGCAGGGCCTCGCGCCGCCCTTGTCCCCGCCCCTTCTCGCTCGTTCGCTCCCTTTCCTCGTGCTTAGCTCCCTCTACACCCCCCCACCCCGAACCTTGTGGCGACGAGGCTTCTGATTGGCTGAGAGGAAGGCGGGAGGGAAGGAGGGGAGCTAAAAAGCGTTTATGGCGTTTTACCTCAGACACCCTGGTCCTTGAATTTTATTGGATTTTATACTAAATGCGCGCGCGCGCACGTAGATCTATTTATATTTAGGCATACACACACGTATATAGATTTACATACGTACATCTCTATGTATATCTACATATATCTATATAATATATATGTAGATATACATTTATAAATATATGTGTGTGTGTGGAGAGAGAGAGAGAAGTTTGTATATCTACATATATAGCTATATTGCTATAATATATATGTAGATATACATTTATAGATATATATGTGTGTGTGTGTGTGGAGAGAGAGGACACTGCCAACAATAATGGCACTGCCTGCTCTTGGGTTCCTTCTTACGCATGGACAAAATTGTGAAGAAGAGAAATAATCCTCATGATTATGAATAAACGTTGAGTTACTGTCAGTGGGCTCCTGTTGTCAGAATAATTTAACACCAGTTTTATTCTCCCACAAACCCTTCAAACTGCGTGTTCAGTCGCTGCAGCAGGTAGAAGTTCAACAGGCAGAAATGGCTGCTGTGGCTTTTGTCTCTGCCTCAGGGGAAGCTGCACCTGGCCAGTACCCGCCTGCCAGCTGTTTAAAGCAATATGGCCGAGAAGTTCCCTTAGCTACCGATTGGACCACCCCACCCTCATCTTCAGGAAATGTTGTGTTATTTCGACACAATGGCTGCGGAAAGAAATGTTGCAGCGCTAGCTGTGGGAGTGGAGCCCAATGATCCCTGAATTCTAGCAACTCGTAATATAAATATAATAATAATAGTAGTAGTAGTAGTATTGTGTGCAACATTTGTTATGGCAAGAACAACTTGCTGCCTTTGTGAAGAGAGCAGGGATCAGGGAAACTGCCCTTACATGTACTATTATTAGGACTATAGTTCCCATCGTCCATTGCCATTGGCCATGGTGTCTGGGGCTGATGGGAATTGGAGTCCAGCAACATCCGCTCACACCCTGATACAGCCCAAGGGCCTTATTGCCGCCTGGGCCGCCTTCTGGGGGCCACATGCCAATGATAGGCAAGGGCCAGAGCCACAAGTGGGTGGGAGCAGCTGAGGCAACATCGATACTTGCACAGAATTCTTACTATGAGTTAAATTTATATACCGCCGGTTGTCCAGAGAAAATTACAGGGCAGTTTTACGGCATCAAAATGCAAAATGCAAAGCCCAAATGCATATCATAATCGCAACAACAACCGATAACCGCCTCGCTCCCCCCAAACACAATTAAAATGGCCATAGATGTTTTAATTATAATCAGCCAAAGGCCTGGCTATCGAGTTACTGCATAACAGAAGTATCCTTTCTGAATCCCGTCCCACACCCTTCTCTATCTTCCATTCAGGCAAGCAGGAGGCATTATCAGATTTCAAGCAAAACAAAAGTACGCAAGCAAGGTGAGGCTGCAAGGGGATCTGTGCAGCCAAAGGCCCAGACATGATCCTTTGCATTTAAGATTTTACAGACTTCGTTTAGGGAATGCTAGTGTGTTTTTTCTCCATGCTGGGCTGATGCATTGCTTTATTGTTTTGCTGCTAAATACGCAAAGGCAGGAGGCCTGCCTTTTGGTCAGCAACCCCAGGACCGGATTCATTCTCAAGCCGGCTTTATAGCAGTTGCACCTTTGATGCTGTTGCCAGCATGAATCCCACTGGTCTGCAGTCTCCGTCTCGTACTCGGGTGGGCTATTGCTGGCCAGCCAGATTTCTTGCAGGAACCTCAGTAGATGTTGCCAAGATTATTAAAACAGCCACCACCAGGTAGCTCTGCCGCCGCTGATTCGGCCCTGAAGGTTTCCATTATACGTCCCCCTCCTTTTGCTTTTTTTTGCGTGGCACCAAAATAGCCGACTGCAGGCTGGTGACTCATGAGAAAAACACCTGTTTGGTCACATTTGAGCGGAGCGAAACAATGCGGCAGGTAGGCAGGCGGGCAGCTGCGAAAAGGAGGATAGTGGGGTTTCTGCACAGAGGAGGAAATTTTGGAACGGAGGAAGCTTCTCTGTCTAGGTCTGTATTTTCTGCACTGAGTCACAGTGGCTCTCCAAGGTTTCAGGGCTGGGAATGCAAGAAAGTTGCTCTGAACTATGGCGAGAGAGGTTCCAAACTCTGTCTTTTGCATCGTTGTTAAAGCTGCAGGAGTCTCTTAGGCATCTGTTCTGCGTTTGGCCACTGTCATGTGAGGATATTTATTTGTTTAAAAGCATGCATAAGTGCCTCAATATTTTGAATATCTCTAAGCGGTTATAATCTGGACACTGGATGTTAGCTGCCTCTAAATCTCCAGATTCAGCAGGAGGCAAAATGACCATGGCTTGTCCCACCCAATGTTCAAAATTTCCCAGGCGCATTTTGCACCTGGTTATCAGCTATTGGGACCAAGTGAAAATGCCTGGGCCTGACACCATCTGGAGGTGCATGTTTTTGCATGGGTCTTGCCTGTTTTCACACACTAGGAACACACCCTGTAGAATCCTGTCCATTATATTTTATCTGCACAATCAGAATGAATTTCTGGAAGCAAAAAGTCGTCTTGAAAAATATGGCTTTCGAGCCTTCTGGCCCCCAAATGGCAGTCAGGCATTCCATTTTGGCGACTAACCCTGCTTTAAGGAGGCTTTTGGCACCTAGCTTATATATCTGAGTTTCTAATACTGGCACCTGTTATTTTCCTGATGCTGCCGTCAACTGCCCCTTACTGGCTGTGGAAAACCCTTTTGAAGAAAGAGGCAGGTGACCGGACCAGGGAATGGGGTCATCCTGATTGTTGCTTCTCTTGCTGCAAAGAAGGGGGGGGGATATTACTATTATTATGTTATTCTGATTATTATCCTTAGGGCTGCCATACGTCCGGAATTCCCCAGTCATACCTGGGATCTGTTCTTCAAAAATGGCGTCTGGGCAGAATTTTCTGAAAATTTCTGGACATTTTTGTCCGGAATTTCACTTTGAAATATGGCAACCCTAATTATTCTTATAGATTTGTAAGTTTTTAATTTAAAAAAAAAAAGAAACTTCCTTGCAAGGCAGCTCATGCTGTTGCCTAAAAACAACCATATATAAAAATGAACTGACAATCCAATGTAAATAATAGAGTGGCACTGCTAACAGAATTTGTTCTGCATCTGAAGCCCTTCTTCCTGTGCCCCTTTCCAAGGGAGGTGCAGAGGGTGGCGACATGAGAACGGGCCTTTTCAGTGGTGGCTCCCTGATTATGGAACACTGTCGCCGGTAAGGCACACCTTTCAGTAGCTGCTTTTAGGTGCCGGGCAAAAACATACCTGTTCACCCAGGTCTTTGGATCTTAATTTTAGCAGGTTATGGTGGAGTTGTATCTGCTATATCTGTGTGCATCTGTACCTTACTTACGTATTTTAGGTGTGTTATTCTCTTTTTATATTTGCTTTTTAATGTTCCCCTTTTTTGTAAATTGCTTGTGAGTTTCATTTTTGAAAGAAAGCAACTAGAATAATAAAATAATAGAACTGTACGGTTAGGCACCGCAAGAATCATCTAGTCCAACCCCTGCAGCGCAGGAATCTTTTGCCTAGTGCGAGAAAAGTCTTTCTTGAATAAGAACATTTTCAAAGGGCAAAAGGACAGGGACATAACAGACTCCCCCAGGAAGGGAATTTCACCACCTTGGCGCCAGAAAAGGCGTTGCAACCAGTGTCTGGAATTGAGGATATGACAACCTCAGCTGATGCTACAACTAGAGAAATTCTTGACGTCGCTTTGCAATCCTAGGTGGTCTACTTGGAAGAAAGTCCCATTAAGTTCAATAGGACTTTCTTAGCCATTTTCTCTTTTGAAGCAGCTGGCAGGCTTGCTAGCACACCAATAACATTTCCAGCTATTTGTGGGCTGCCTATCAGATAAAATTATTGCGAGGATATGTTGTCCTTTCCTAAAACACATTTCTGCTAGTAAAAAATACTACCCTTTCTTGATATCTGCCTTGCTGCTGCTTTCATTAGTTTTATTGAATTGATATATATTTTTTCTAACGTAGGAAAATTATTTCTTTTTTGAACCCGAAATTCTGTCCACCTTTCCAAATAAGGGGAAGGGCATCCTGTTGTTATGGTGTCCCGAAGCACAGTTTGTACTGTACTGTTTTATGGAGCAGTTACGATCATGAATACGGAGGGTAAATTTAAAAGGCCCATGACGGACAGCGATTATGCCTTTGCTTTGTGGAAGTATGTAAAAAAATATCTATTATTCTCCTTATGCAAGAGATGCCTGTGGCTTCACATCAAGAGCTAAGGACGTGCCAAGTTTTCAGAAGTTTCAAATGCAAACTCCTTACTTTTAAAAAAACAAAAGTCGGAAGAATTCAAAAGGCATCTTAAAAGGAAATGGCTAACGCATCATCAATCCTACAATACACCGTAATTCGGTTTTTTAGAACTTGAATAACTTTTGCTGATATTTTAACCCATTCCATACCAAGAACGGCCATACCAAAATAATAATAATAATAATAATAATAATAATAATAATAATAATAATTTATACCCCGCCCATCTGGCTGGGTTTCCCCAGCCACTCTGGGCGGCTTCCAACTGAATATTAAAAACAATACAGCATTAGACATTAAAAACTTCCCTAAAGAGGGCTGCCTTCAGTTGTCTTTTAAAAGTAAAATAGTTGTTTATTGCCTTGACATCTGCTGGGAGGGCGTTCCACAGGGAAGGTGCCACTACCAAGAAGGCCCTCTGCCTGGTTCCCTGTAACCTTACTTCTCGCAGTGAGGGAACCGCCAGAAGGCCCTCGGCGCTGGATCTCAGTGTCCGGGCTGAATGATGGGGGTGGAGACGCTCCTTCAGGTATACTGGACCGAGGCCGTTTAGGGCTTTAAAGGTCAGCACCAACACTTTGAATTGTGCTCGGAAACGTACTGGGAGCCAATGCAGATCTCTCAGAACCGGTGTTATGTGGTCCCGGCGGCCACTCCCAGTCACCAGTCTAGCTGCCGCATTCTGGATTAATTGCAGTTTCCGGGTTACCTTCAAATGTAGCCCCACGTAGAGCGCATTGCACTAGTCCAAGCGGGAGATAACCAGAGCATGCACCACTCTGGTGAGACAGTCTGTGGGCAGGTAGGGTCTTAGCCTGCGTACCAGGTGGAGCTGGTAGACAGCTGCCCTGGACACAGAATTAACCTGTGCCTCCATGGATAACTGTGAGTCCAAAATGATTCCCAGACTGCGCACCTCGTCCTTCAGGGGCACAGTTACCCCATTCAGCACTAGGGAATCCCCCACACCCGCCTGCCCCCTGTCCCCCAAAAACAGTACTTCTGTCTTGTCAGGATTCAACCTCAATCTGTTAGCCGCCATCCATCCTCCAACCGCCTCCAACTCACACAAGACCTTCACCACCTTCACTGGTTCTGATTTAAAGGAGAGGTAGAGCTGGGTGTCATCTGCATACTGATGAACACCCAGCCCAAACCCCCTGATGATCTCTCCCAGCGGCTTCATATAGATATTAAAAAGCATGGGGGAGAGGACAGAACCCTGAGGCACCCCACAAGTGAGAGCCCAGGGGTCTGAACACTCATCCCCCACCACCACTTTCTGGACACGGCCCAGGAGAAAGGAGCGGAACCACTGTATAACAGTGCCCCCAGCTCCCAGCCCCTCAAGACCAAAATGCCACTGAGATTCGATAAAATGCCTGTAACAGTACAAAATGTGATAATGAACCAAATTTTTGATTTGCTCATGATTGCACACTGAGATCTAGGGGCCATGGGGGGGTGTGTGGAACGGGTAATCCTATATACCATGCCATCTTTATCCTAGGTGCCAGAAAGCCAGCCTAGACTCTGGAAGATTCTCAAGTTCAGACTTGGGTGAGTCTCTAGGAGGAGGGAATTTCTCAGATGTGGGGCAATAATCCAGAATAACTTTCTCTAGCAGGGATAGAGAACTGGATCCACCCGTGAGCGGAAGCAGACAGCTGTCAATCACCCTACAAAACCACCAACCAGCTGATTGGAGGTTACAGCATCCCCCTTTGAAGTTGCTCCATCAGCGCCAATCAGCTGATTGACATGGGGAGTGTCAAAAGGAGCTTTTGCCTGCTAGAGGCTCCATGTCATATAGAGTTGGAAGGGACCCCAAGGGTCATCTAGTCCAACCCCCTGCATCGCAGCTAAAGCATCCTTGACAGATGACCATCCAACCTCTGCTTAAAAACTTCCAAGGAAGGAGAGCCCACAATGCCCCCATGGAGACTCTTGAACAGCTCTTACTGTCAGAAAGTTTTTCCTGATGTTTATTCGGAATCTCCTTTCTTGTAACTTGAAGTCATTGCTTTGAGTCCCACCCTCCAGAGCAGGAGAAAACAAGCTGGCTCCATCCTCCATGTGACAGCCCTCGAGATATTTGAAGATTGCTATCATATCTCCTCCCAGTCTCCTCTTTTTCAGGCTAATGTTATCCTTTACTAGCTTGCACGGTTTTATGTTTATTATTAACACCATATTTTATTTTATTTTTCTTTCATTCCCCTTTTTGGCACCCAAAATCAGGTTTACCCATTCCCCCTCACCCTGGCGTAGCTATTCTGCCTTTGAAAAGTGTGTGGCAGGCAGAAATTCAGCAGGTGAAGTTTCGCTTGCTGCTCAGAGGCACCAGAGACCCTGTAAAAAGGCCCAGCAGTCCCAAGCGAAATGTAAACAACCCTAATCCAAATCCAGGGAACTCTGCTGCTACTGCTCATATATTTCAGGGTTGCTCTCTGTTTTGGGCATAGACCCTCCATGCACTTAATAGCTGCATGACAGCCAGAAACTTAACAGATGCAGCTTTTTAATTCCTTCCTCCTTGTGTGTGTGTGTGTGGGGGGGAAGCTTCCACAGTGGATTTCTGCCTGTTATACAGCTGTTGGAAAATGCAGCGCCTCATCCAGCGCGGAAAAGAAAAGCTGAAATTACTCTACATAGTGCCTTGCCTCTGCAAAATTCACAGAGGGAAGGGAAGAAGGGCAGAGGCCCCAACTGGGAGAGCTGAGAGAGAACACCGCCTTTGAGATCACTGGGAGGGGAATTTACCTACTAGGAACGAACTGTTCTGCGTTTCTTCCTGTGCGGTATATACGGGGTGCGGGGGAAGGAAGGGTGTGTGTATTCCCTCGGTAGATGGAAACCACCGACTTCTGATGTGTATTTCCTGATGTTAATGGTCATAGACAGGGACCTTGCTTTATTGCACATCAGAACTCAAGAATCCCAGAGAAGGAAAGCCCAGTTCTCTCAAACGGTGGAGGCTGCTCCATTAAGAATGCAAGGGCGTAAGAAGGCGGCTGCAGGATCAGGCCAGTGGCCAAGCAGGTCCCTGTGCGAAACCAGCAAGCAGGATTTGAGCCCTCTCCCTTCCAGTGGTTTCCAGACCTGGTATTGGAAAGCATTGCTGCCGCCAACTGTGGAGTCAGAACATAGCCATTGTGGCTAGTAGCCTTCTCCTCCTTGAATTACCGTATTGGCCCGAATATAAGCCGCACCTTTAAAATTGGGGGGGAGGGGGAGGCAATACCCAAATATAAGCCGCTCCCTTAAAATTGGGTTACAGGCTGAAAATCGCTGCGGTTGGTCGAATTGTAACTCCGGGCCAGTTTAAGCCTTTGATCTTGCAAGCCCGCAAAAGTTAAAATCGCAAATTGCTATTCAGTTGCTGCAATTCCGATGACCCCCGCCTTCCTACAGCTCCTCCTCACCCAGTTTTGTCCCAAGCAATGTGAGGCACCTTCATCTTTTCTGGCTTTCCTCTACCCTCTTCATGCCTCTTTTGGACTATTGGACTATTGACTACTCGGAATGCCAAAAGCTTTCAGAGATTGCATGTATAGGCTTCCCCCCCTCCCCCCAATACTAGGTACTTGGGATCTTTTTCAATTGCAGAAAGGTCCCCCCAGGGGGGGAGAAGAGCTGCCCGTCGCAGGAGGGAGAGGGCACCCTGGATTCTTCACCAGCCTGACTCATCTCTGCCTCTCCTCTCCAGCCTCCTCTCCTGCCTCTGATTCTGGGCTGCTCTCTGGCACAGCCTCTCCCTGTTCACGAAGCCCTGTTGCCTCTTCAGCATCTGACACCTCCTTCCCCCAGTCTTCTCCATCTTCTCCCTCTGACCACTCACCACCAGTTCCCGGGCTCTGAGCCTCCTTCTCTTGGGGTTTCCCCTGCTGGTTCCTCCCACCATTCCTCTGCGTCCGACCAGTTCATGACACTCAGTGGCCTCTTATCACTGCAAGTTACTTTCTGCATGGCTTTTCCTGTTGTGTGGTGAGCCTCCCCAGCCCCCCACCCAGCGGTGTGGCCTGGGGACTTGCATGATGGGGGAAAGTCATGCGACGAGCATGATCCCCACGGCAACCGTGATGTGTGTTCCTGCCAGTGATGGCGTGGGAAGGAATGCGTCAGTCATTGGGGATGGATGTGCTTGCATGGTGTTATGCAGCTATGTTATGCCATCCTGTGGGTGGCACCGCAACCCAAGGACGCCATGGTCTCCATTGTTTAGATACCTGCTCTCCTGTTCTTGTAGATCGTATTTTCTTCCCTTGATCTTTCAGATAGCTCTTTCTAATCATGGCAGAAGTATGTGTTCACAAATTCATTTTTCTTTGTATTTACCCTTGTGTTTTTAAATAGCAGCTGTGGAATGCGTATGGGATTAACTCTTCCACACCTCCATGCCATGGTCTTAATGTTAATCCCTGCCCCCTCCTTATTGTGAGTTATTTGTTTATAAAAGTATTCTTATGCCTCCAATCCATACAAGGTGGTATACAGCAGCGTATACAGTGTATACAGGGACACGGGTGGTGCTGTGGGTTAAACCACAGAGCCTAGGACTTGCCGATTAGAAGGTCGGCGGTTCGAATCCCCGCGACGGGGTGAGCTCCCATTGCTCGGTTCCTGCTCCTGCCTACCTAGCAGTTCGAAAGCAGGTCAAAGTGCAAGTAGATAAATAGGTACTGCTCCGGCGAGAAGGTAAACGGCCTTTCCGTGCACTGCTCTGGTTTGCCAGAAGCGGCTTAGTCATGCTGGTCACATGACCTGGAAGCTGTACGCCGGCTCCCTCGGCCAATAAAGCGAGATGAGCGCCGCGACCCCAGAGTCAGTCACTACTGGACCTAATGGTCAGGGGTCCCTTTACCTATACAGCAGCATATACAACAAAACCACCACAAAAAGGTCCAAAATTATTAAGATCAGTGGCAGACAATATTAAAGTAGTTGCATAGATCTGCCTACAGAAAAAAGCTCTTGGAAGAGTTGAAAATAAAAAGCGAGGGTGTCTGCTGCATCTCTGCGGGAAGCGTGTTCAGAGCACGGGACCAGCAACACTGAATGCCCACTAGGAGGCCAGTCCAGGAAGGAAGCATGTCTTCATGCAAATGGCAGGTTTGGAGGTGCTGGGTGATTTTCATTGAGACCACCAAGCGGGGGAAAGGGTTAAATCCCCTTCATCTCTGTCACAGCAGGTCCCAATCCAGATCCGGGCCCCTCACAGCTGCTATCTGAAAACAACAACAATAAACACAAAGGACGCCGTCTGCATTTATGTCTGGTTTGACCCTCACTGTTTCATTATTTTTTTAAGAGTCTATTCGAACTGAGCATATAAGCAAGCCCATTGTCTCGTACCAGGAAAGACATTCATTAAAAACTTAGTTACTTAAAGAGCAAATTTCCAGTAACAACTGTAGTTGAGCAATAGGAGGAATTCCCATCGCTGTAGTCTGCGGGGCAGATTAGATGACCCTCCCTTGGGTTGAAGCACGCTGTGTCCCCTGGAAGGTTTGGCAGAAGGGGCTGGCTTAGGATTCACTTGTAAACTTCATAGCTATGCAATTCTCAGGGGCCCCCTCGTGCGGCTTTATAGAACCCACCAAGAAATTAACAACATATGAATGCGCAGCCGAAGCACAGTTTATTAAAGCAGATTGTGCATCGGTATTAAAAGCAAACAGCGATGAAAAGTCAACAGAGAGACAGCTTCGTTGCACTTGGCTCAGAAGCACAAGTCTTTCCGAAACAAGCCTGTCTCCACTCCAACGGAAGAAGTGCGAATCTTGATTAGAAATTAGAATGGCGGGGAAGGAAGAAAGGAAGCATCTCTTTGGCTGGGCAAATAACAGAACGTGTGCCAAAACCAACAAGGACGAACAGATACAAAGATGGACAGGGCCCCTGAACCTTTAACGCTTGCGTAGATTAGAAGAAGGACTTTTCGTGGTGGTCCTCCTCTCCTCCCCATGTGTGTAGGAAACCTGCCAAAATTTTCTCTCCTGCGTGCTTACTGAAAGTAGAGGAGCTTCTGTTCTCCTTGGCGATTCATATTTATCCATAACAAGCCTGGGGGTATACCTGCATCCCATAATAATAATCTTATCTGTCTGTGTCACCTGGTTGCCCCAGCCACCCTGGTCAGCTTCCAGCAAATTAAAACATATTCTTGAGAAGCCATTGAGAGTTGTCGTGAATGCCTTTAAAAAATCACCTTTGGCTAATAAAGAGTCATTCCTTCTCCTCTGACAGATGGGACTATGCTTTGCTCATTCATGCTTCTGTACCATCAAGCATGGTTCCTGCAGTGTGCCAGGCATGGTGCTGCCCTTGAAGTTGACTCCAAAGCTTCAGCTGGTGCTTCAGGCCTTCTGAAGCTGGGATGGAGAACCTGTGGTCCTCTGGACCTCAGTTGGATCACCACTTCCCATCATTGCTGACCATTGGCCATGCTGACTGGGAGCTGGTAGAAGTTGAGTGCTCAACAGCAACACCCACGGACCCACAGGGTCACTATCTCTGTTGTAAAGTGTGGACCGTTTCAGCTGTTCTGGGACAGTTACATTGGTGGCCAGTTTGCTTCCAGTCCCAATTCAGGCTGCTGGTTTTAACCTTTGTTAAAAAAGCTGGGAATAGGTAATCTGTAGCCCTCCAGATGTTGGATTCCAGGTTCTATCGGTCCCAGCCATCATGTTTTAAAGACTTGCATGGCTTGGAAACTTCAACCCTTAAGGTAGTATTTCCCAACAGCTTGGAGCAAGGCTTTTATGGTGACATCTCTGAAACGGGAATCTCTCTATCATGTATGATCTAGTTGAGATTCCTGCATTGCAGGGTTCCTTCCAACTCAGCAATTCTATGAAGTAAACCCCTCTGAAATATGAAAGAAAAACGTATTTAATGAAGTAAATAGAATCTGGCAATTAGGGTCAAAACCCAATGCACCGCCATTTTATATAGTGACATCGCTATACATAAAATACTGCTTTTTCTAGAGCCTTATGAGTCAGTAGCATTACAAAGGATAGCAGCTTAATAACATCCCCTGGGAAACCGATAATTTGCAGAGGACAGTTTTATATTTGTTGAAGCACATCCAGATTAAATGCACCACTTTATGACAGCTAAATGGAAAGAGAACCAGCAGTCTGTTAATCTACAGCAACCATGGGCAGCCTTGGATGATGGGATGAGTCTTGTAAAAAGAAAAAGAAAAGAAAAACACTTTACAGCTTGCAAGCCAGAAGATTGCTGGAACACGTCCATTTATAGTAAGATTCAAGAGAAGATTTAATAACATTTGACTTTAAGCTTGTTAAAGACCAACTTGGTTTGGCTGCCAAGTTTATTAGTCTAATGGCAACGAAATTAATCACCAAACAGGAAAACAAAGGTCCTTTTGCAAAGTCCGGGCATTTATGCTCTGACCAAAGAGCTGTAGTGTTTGTGTATTGAGCTAGGAACCAAAGTGTCTCTTTTGTGCTTTCAAGTTGGACTCTTTCCATTGGTTTTCTCTCTATACTAGTGTTGCACCAGTCTGTTATCACGCAGTCCCATTGGAGGATTTGTAGTTCCACATCACAAACCTGGATTTGCATAAAGTCAGAGGCCTGCTCCCATTGGAGGATCTGGAATGCCTTTGGAGTACCCTGGATATGAATGAGGTTAGGATGGGGTAGGCAAAAGCGGGCTGTATCACAGCAGTGGCCGTGGCGTGGGAGTGAGAAGGGAGAGACACAGGAGGGGGGGGGAAATGGTTTCAAACAATGGGAGAGATCTGAAAAGATTGGGAACAGAGGAACACTGACGGATTATTATTATTATTATTATTATTATTATTATTATTATTATTATTATTATTATTTTATTACTACTACTACTACTACTACTACTAGGAAAAATAGTGGAGATGGGTGCAATGCAGAAATCAACACTGAAAAGCTAACACAGCAAAGCCTTTATCACCTCCCCTATCACTGCATTCAGATCTTAATTTTAACCATCACGATCCCCCTCTGTGTTTTACGTGCTCACTCTACTCAAAACTTCCCTGCTGTTTAAAACCATCGCTTCCCACCCTTACTGTCACTGCTTTACTGAAACCTCTGCTGTTGCTTAAAACTGCGGCTTTCCTCCTCCATCGCTGCTTAACCCAAACCTCTGCCATTTTTTAAGTTGTCTGTTTCCCTCTCTCACTGCCTCACCACCTTTGCTTTACTCAAACCTTTCCCTCTTCCATTCCTCAGCTGCCTTATGCATGAGAGACAAGGTAAAGGTAAAGGGTAAACTGGACTGTTAGGTACAGTCGCGGACAACTCTGGAGTTGCGGTGCTCATCTCACTTTACTGGCCGAGGGAGCCAGCATACAGCTTCCGGGTCATGTGGCCAGCATGACTAAGCTGCTTCTGGCGAACCAGAGCAGCGCACAGAAACGCCGTTTACCTTCCTGCCAGAGTGGTACCTATTTATCTACTTGCACTTCCTGCTTTTGAACTGCTAGGTTGGCAGGAGCAGGGACCGAACAACGGGAGCTCACCATGTTGCAGGGATTTGAACCACCGACCTGATCGGCAAGCCCCAGGCTCTGCAAATACCGTTTCACTCCTGGTGCCGTCTGTTGTCTTCTACACGAAGATCCAGATTCAGTGCGATAATTTAGAACAGGTGTTTTGTTAGCAAGCAAACTCCCACGTTTGCAAAACATCCTTCACTGAACGTTCTCTAGCTGAACAAGCTTACGGCGCATAAGATTCCTGGGGGTGGTCTGTGCGAGGAAGGATTCAGGTAGAATTCTGGTCACTTAGTGGCTGAAGCATCAAACAGCAACTTGCACATGTGATTGTGGCATGATGGATATAATAACCCCACTAAGATAGAAGATGCATTGTACAGTTTTTCAAAGGAATCATTTCACATGTCCTGCTATAGGCATCAAGCGCTGAGAAATTGCATTAAGCTTAGATATGTGTGATTCGCTCGTCTACCCGTGTCATCCAAGATTTTTGGTTCAGATGCCTTGGAAGCTCAGAAACCGAAAGGTCAGACGGCAAGAAGTCTACATATGTGTAGTTCCTCTGCCATGCAGAACAGCATGATATACAAATATCAAGAATGGTAAAAGGTCATTGGCTTCCGGTATGAGCTTGTTTCCTGAGCAACTCTCTTTCTCTCTCATCAGAGTAGATCTAAAAAAAACACCCAGTTTCTCAGAAAGAAAGAAAACACCCACACAGCTCTTTCATTTTTCCTGCCTTGATGCAAAGAGTTCATCTTAGGCAGGGGTCAGCAAAATTTTTTCAGTAAGGGGCTGGTCCACTGTCCCTCAGACCTTGGGGGGGGGGGGCAGCGGACTATATTTTGAAGAAAAAATAATGAACGAATTCCTGTGCCCCACAAATAACCCAGAGATGCATTTTAAATAAAAGCACACATTCTACTCATGTAAAAACACGCTGATTCCCAGACCGTCCGTGGGCCAGATTTAGAAAGCGATTGGGCCGGATCCAGCCCCCGGGCCTTAGTTTGCCTACCCATGGTCTTAGCTGTCCATTTTTGTTTAGCAAAAAAGTGACCGCAAGGTGGGGAGGCAGGATAGAAGTTCAGGACGTGAGAGAGGTTATGCATTATCATGGCGAGAAAATGGAGAAGGCACGTACAAATTGTGGTAGCCAAGCATCGGTATCTACTAGCCAGCTATGAAGTCCGTTCGCACCATGCATTTAGCCAGTGTTAGAAACTCAGATTTATAAGCTAGGCCTAGGTTATGGTCGCCGCAGCAGAATGTCTATTCACCAGGGGGTTGGACTAGATGTCCCTTAGGGTCCCGTCCAACTCTACAGTTCTAGGATTCTGTAAGACCTTGGGGGAACTACAATTCTGTGATCTCAGCTACGCTACTTGACTGTAGCTTGCTCTTACAACTTGTCCTAGTATGCAAGAAGGAGAGAAACACAGTGGAAATGGAAATGGTATCAGATATGGACTAATGCAGGGGCTTTTAAACTGTGGTCTGTGAGTTTCCTTTGGGTGGTTTGTGGAAAGGCTGCAGCTCCGTCCAATATCTCTGTGCTCCACCCTGGAATTACTTTCCTTGGTGTGACGATGAAGGACTTAAGATGCCCAGCAAGGGGTCCACGATTTGCGCTGCAGTGCAGAAGCACAAAAGGTCTTTTGCACAAGACGGCTGACTCGGTGGAAATGTCAAGTCGCCAGCCTGGTGCCCAGAAATCTCCACGTCGTTGCAGTTTGACCTGCCCCAGTAGCAACATGCACTCAGCGCCTGGGGAATTCCAAATACTGCATTTATTGTATGCAGTTAGCGCAGTGGGACCTGCTTCTTAGCAGATATGTGAAAATTTAGGAAGTTGGAAGTTGCCCTATACAGTACTGCATCAGACAGTTGGTCCAACAAACTCAGTATTCTCTACACTGCCAGTCAACAGCACCATTCACCAGAGAGCCAGTGTGGTGTAGTGGTTAAGAGCGGTAGTCTCGTAATCTGGGGAACCGGGTTCGCGTCTCCGCTCCTCCACATGCAGCTGCTGGGTGACCTTGGGCCAGTCACACTTCTCTGAAGTCTCTCAGCCCCACTCACCTCACAGAGTGTTTGTTGTGGGGAAGGAAGGGAAAGGAGAATGTTAGCCGCTTTGAGACTCCTTAGGGTAGTGATAAAGCAGGATATCAAATCCAAACTCCTCCTCTTCTTCTCCGCCTCTTCCCCGCATAACAAAAACTGCGAGAAAGATGTTCAAAATGTTCAAAAGTAGGAGTTGCATTGCTTGGCTTTTGAAAAATAAGAGATCCACAGTAGAACTGGGCAATATATCGTCCAAACCTGGCTTGAAGTCCATATCGCCATAATCGGTTTCATAATTTTTGACCTGGCAATATATCGCGAATTACGATGCGTGTGTGTCCTATGCCAAAACCACGATGCAGGGAAAACCGCGAAGCCAGACAGTGCCTCCATCCTTATTCCAGACATCGCGATGTATCGGTATATCATGATGTTTCGCTGGTGATATATCACGATGTTGAAAAGCAGGTATCGCCGCGCCCTACTGTTCTCCTCCTCATAACTCTACCCTTATTTCAGATATTGTGATGTACTGGTAGATCAGTTTCCTGGTGGAAGGACGTCAAATTTGGCAGAGCTGCAGTGCCAGGTAGCTATCACTAGGTGGACACAAAGACCGCAGCATAGCAGTGGTTGGTACAGCATTCTCTTATTTCCAAGCCCTCTGCTAACCACCCAAGTAGCCAAAGGCACTGTTTGCTGCCTCCTGCGATCCTTTGAGTCTCCTGCGATCACATGTAATCAGTGGGAAATTTGGCCCCATTAAAGTGTTGGTGCTGTTACTCATTTATCCCGTTTATACCCTACATTTCCTCCCGAAAGAGCTCTGTTAAGAACATTTTTGCAAGTCAATCCGTGCAACAAAGGATTGCCTTGTCCCTTACGAACTCTGCAGTCCCCTTCAGATGATATTCAGAGGCCCTTTTCTGCTATCCTCCACAGCCGTTTAGGTCCCAAAATGGAACTGTGTTGTTTCCCCACCCCCAGGGGTTTGGTGAGTCTGCGAGTAAGGGCTGAAAGCACCTAGGTCTGCTTAGCCTGGAAGAGAGGAGATTTGGGGAGGGGAGTGACAGGTGTCTTCAGGTATCTGAAGAGCAGGGTATGTTCTCAGACGCACCTGAGAACCACTAAGTAGAAATATCAGGAAAGCAGGTTTTTGGCTCAACATTGAGGAGGGACTGTCTAACAATTAACAGAGTGCTGGGACCCCCTTTGCTGGAGATATCTTAGGAGACGGTGGCTGTCAGAGATGCTGTAGCCCATGGGTAGGCAAAGTAAGGCCCGGGGGCCAGATCTGACCCAATCGCCTTCTCAATCCGGCCCGTGGACGATCCGGGAATCAGCGTGTTTTCACATGAGAAGAATGTGTCCTTTTAATTAAAATGCATCTCTGGGTTGTTTGTGGGGCATAGGAATTCATTCTTTTTTCTCTCCAAAATATAGTCCGGTCCCCCACAAGGTCTGAGGGACATTGGACTGGTCCCCTGCTGGAAAAGTTTGCTGACCCCTGGGCTAGATCATGGGTAGGCAATCTAAGGCCCGGGGGCTGGATCCGACCCGATCGCCTTCTAAATCTGGCCCGCGGACGGTCCAGGAATCAGTGTGTTTTTAAACGAGTAGAATGTGTCCTTTTGTTTAAAATGCATCTCTGGGTTATTTGTGGGGCATAGGAATTCGTTCATCCCCCCCCAAAAAAAATATAGCCCGGCCCCCCACAGGGTCTGAGGGACAGTGGATCCGGCCCCCTGCTCACAAAGTTTACTGGCCCCTGCTGTAGCTGAAATTGGCACTGCAGATCCTACACTGAGCAAGAGGGTGAACCGGTGTCCGACATTCCCCAGGGACCAGGCGCGTTTTGTGACTGGCATGGGTTCGAAATGTGACCATGCGGAGATTTCTGGATGGCAGGTTGGTGACTGACATCTCCACCCGGCTGGCCCCTCCAGCTTTCTTAAGCAGGTCAGCAGAAGAGCTCATTTACTGCATTTTTATCCTGCCTTTTCCGCCAAGGTGTACATGATTCACTCTCCTCCTCAGTTAATCCTTACAATGACCCGGTGTGGTAGGTTAAGAGACTGTGACTAATTCCAAGCTCACCCCGTGATCTTCATGACTGAGTGAGAATTCGAGCTCCGATCTCCCAGGTTCTAGTCCAGCGCTCTAACCACTGTACCATATTAGCCCACTAGAGTTCTCCTGCTATGGGGCAGCTGTATACCGTATTTTTTGTCCTATAGGACACACTTTTTCCCCTCCAAAAATGAAGGGGAAATGTGTGTGCGTCCTATGGGGCGAATGCAGGCTTCAGGAAGTTACCCGCAAGCCTTGCAAGCCCGGCGGGAGTAAAAAAAAATTATTCATTTCCCCCCCAAAAAACAAGGTTTGTCCTATGGGCCGGTGCGCCCTATAGGGCGAAAAATACGGTAAATCAAGTAGGTAAATAAATATGCGGAAAGTAAAATGTCCCTTAGAGAAGGATCTGAAAATATTTTCCTTAATGTAACTTAGTCATAGGGGCAGGTTTGCAGTAGGGCAGACATTCTTGTGGCTGCATTGTCCGTAATCGGTTTTGCTTATGAATCCATTGAATTAAAATGAGGTATGTACACCTCCCCCAAATGAATATTTACTTGTGCTGTTTTTTGTTTTAATGCTGATAAGTGTTGGCAAAAGAATTCAAAGGCAAAGGAAAGGACTGCTCTCCTATGGAAGGGCTTCCCATTCAAAGTAGTGACCAGATGTGTAGAGTGAATGACAGTGAGCATCAACAGTGGAAGGAAAGTGATAAGGTCTGCAGGAAAATGGTTTTTATTGTGGGGTGGGGGAGACTGGAGGTTGCCCCCTCTTTTCTACAACTTTGGCCACTTTTGGCTGAAAGTCTCAGCTCACCTGTGTCCTTTGGCGCTGGTGAAAGTCTTGAAATCCAGAAATGTCCTCTGCCTTTAGCATCCTTACGCAGAAGAACAGCTTTCCTCAGCTGCGCTGACTAGAGATGATGGAGCTCCTAGTCCAAAACATCTAGGAGTCTTGGTTGACCACAAACTTGACATGAGCCAACAGTGTGACGCGGCAGCTAAAAAAGCCAATGCAATTCTGGGCTGCATCAATAGGAGTATAGCATCTAGATCAAGGGAAGTAATAGTGCCACTGTATTCTGCTCTGGTCAGACCTCACCTGGAGTACTGTGTCCAGTTCTGGGCACCACAGTTCAAGAAGGACACTGACAAACGGGAACGTGTCCAGAGGAGGGCAACCAAAATGGTCAGAGGCCTGGAAACGATGCCTTATGAGGAACGGCTAAGGGAGCTGGGCATGTTTAGCCTGGAGAAGAGGAGGTTAAGGGGTGATATGATAGCCATGTTCAAATATAGAAAAGGATGTCACATAGAGGAGGGAGAAAGGTTGTTTTCTGCTGCTCCAGAGAAGCGGACACGGAGCAATGGATCCAAACTACAAGAAAGAAGATTCCACCTAAACATTAGGAAGAACTTCTTGACAGTAAGAGCTGTTTGACAGTGGAATTTGCTGCCAAGGAGTGTGGTGGAGTCTCCTCCTTTGGAGGTCTTTAAGCAGAGGCTTGACAACCATACGTCAGGAGTGCTCTGATGGTGTTTCCTGCTTGGCAGGGGGTTGGACTCGATGGCCCTTGTGGTCTCTTCCAACTCTATGATTCTGTGATTCTATGATTCATCTGGAGCGAACCAGCATAAGGAAGGCTGTCATAGAGTCGTCATCAGCTGTGTCCCTTCCAGCCCCACAATTCCATGATTTTCCGGATATTCTCTTTGACCATCTTAGGAACTTCAGTCTCAATGTCATCACTGTTGTTTTATTTCAAAGACCACAGGTTCCAGCCAATACTGCTGGACCGATGGCAGGTGCAGTCAAACATCTGGGAAGCCACAGGTTTTCCAATGTCCTCCCACCTGTTTTATTTCTATACACCAACCCACACCCAACCAGGTGCCTTCTCATTAATTTTGGACTTCCAACATGACTATGTTGGCTTGGCCAGTTGTAGATCCAAAACATCTGTAGGGAGAGTCCCAGTAGTTTCCAGCGAGCTGTGATGGTTATTTTTAAGAGTGGTCTGCAGATTTTAGACTGTGGTTCATGCGTGTGTTCCTTCACGTATAATTGTGTCTGTCTCTCCCTTTCAGGTTCAGGGACCGCTCGGTTTGAGGTTCCCTTCACATTGTTCTTCATCTGAACGTTTTGTCTCTTCGTGAGGAGTCATCATCAGCTCACGTTGGAGGGAAGGATTTCATCCCGGCAAGCGGAGAACCCCATGGTTGTTTCCTAGGCAACTGCTCGCAGAATCATTTTGAAGACTGTTGCACGAAGCAACAGGTTGTGCTAACATCTCCTCCCATCTTCCCTTCCCTGGAAGATCACTTCCACTACCGTCATGTTGTTTCCAGCGGTGATCATGGGTCGCTCTTTTTATACTGGTCTGGAACGTAAGGGGATCTCTGCTGGATTTGTAAAACGGATTCCAGGTGATGGATGATTCCATAGCCACACCTGAACAATCCAATCCAGCGATGCACCAGTTCAAAAATTTTTGATGTTCAAGCTGAATGTTTTTGATGCAATGTGGGCCTGCTATATTTGTTGTCTACAGTAGGCCAAAGAGTCTCGTCTCTTCCGAATGAAACTTTCCCCCTGCTCCTTTGGACTTCTCGTGCTGTGGCTCAGGAGCAGAGACCCGTCACTTCCACCTCCCATAGTGATGTGGCCTCCACTGTGGGTAACTGATGCACAAGTGTGCCTTAAAAAAACACACATAAGTAACCGCTTTCAGCTCTTCAGAGAGACGGGCACTGTTTGGGGTGTGAATACGCAAGACCTCGGTCCACGACTGCTGAGGAGATTACATGTTGGAAGTCCCATCGTTTTCTGCCGTGGCGCAAACGAACCAAAGGTAGGCACTGAGAAGGTTTCGTGCGCCGGGTGTGGGGGAATCGGAGGTTGAATTGAAGGGGAAGTTGTAGGAGCAGTCAGGAGCCAGGTGGTTAATAAATTCATACTCCACTCTTCCTCCTGAAGGACACAAATAATAAGACATCTAGGAAACGATGGCAATGCAGATGTAGACTGGGAAAGATCCTTGCTTAAAAGGCTTGTTGGATGAGGCCTTCAATAGGTTTCCAGTAGGTCATGGTAGCAAGGTAAGAGAACTGGGGGGAGGGCCACATCAGGCCACCAAAGTGGCTCTTTAGGGATTACATGGGTCGAAGCGTCTAAAAAGCCCAGGACACAAATTTTCACAGCCCTCTTATCAGTTGTGGCGGCTCAGTTACCAGAAGTACAATGGTACCTCTGGTTGCAGATGGGATCCGTTCCGGAGATCCGGTTGGATCCCAAGGTTTCCACAACCTGAGGACCGTTTCTGCACATGCGCAGCCCTCTTCTGCGCATTCGCGCATGGTGAAACCTGGTAAAATGCTTCCGGGTTTGCCGCACGCACACCCCAAAGTTTACCTAACCAGAGGGTTATGTAAACGGAGGTACAACTGTAATGTATTTACCGTTAACTCTGGAAGTGTATCCTTGATTCTGACCAAACAAAACCTTCTGACGTATATTTTGCTCTAGGAAGATACCGAAAACCCTTCCGCTTTGGATAGAGCAGCCAGCCTTGCCCCACTGCTTCCCAGCTGCTGGGATTCGGGGTTCGGATTATTTTGCCCTTCATTCCTGCTGAAATCATTGGGACCAAAGTCGCAACTTGCTTATCCCATTGATTTCAGTGGGGCCAAAGCGCAGTAGACGTAACGTCACTCCAATCCAGCGGTTTCCCAACCTTTTTGAGGCCGCCGGCCCCTCGGTTCTGTAAACTCATCTCCTGTGGGGCCCGCTCCCCCCCAACTTATAAAAAAGCATTATGCACGACCTGCAGGAGAAGTTGACAGCACAATAAAATCCAAGCGGCGACGATTAATCACGCATTTATTGAAAATGCAATTGAAGCAGTTTAGTTTAATTCGACAGAACGGATGGTTTCGATCCAGCTTTTCAAAGTCTGGCAGTCATTTGCATCTCCAGCATCCCCCTGCCCTCCCCGCTTGCTTCTTAGTCCCACTCCCTGGGGGGCAGCCCTGCCCACTTTGTGAACCAAAGCTCTCCTAGACTTGGGTCTCCAGCTGTTTCCAGACTACAACTCCCATCATCCCTAGCAAGCAAGACCAGCGGTCAGGGATGATGGGAATTGTAGTCTGGAAACAGCTGGAGACTCAAGTTTGGGAAACTGCTCTAGTCCAATACATTCAAGGTCCTTCTTCAACCTCTTTCGTCTGCCCGGACACTGAGGTCCAGCGCTGAGGGCCTTCTGGCGGTTCCCTCGCTGCGAAAAACCAAGTTACAGGGAACCAGGCAGAGGGCCTTCTCAGTAGTGGCACCCGCCCTGTGGAACGCCCTCCCACCAGATGTCAAAGAGAACAACAACTACCAAACTTTCAGAAGACATCTGAAGGCAGTCCTGTTTAGGGAAGCTTTTAATGTTTAATAGGTTTTTGTATTTTAGTGTTTAGTTGGAAGCCGCCCAGAGTAGCTGGGGAACCCCAGCCAGATGGTCGGGGTATAAATAAAAAAATATTATTATTATTATTATTGTTATTGTTATTATTGCAACTTGAAAATGGGAAGTGTGGAAGTAGAATGAATTATGGGGGGAAAGCAACAACTAGAGATGTGCAATTATGGAATCCCTAGACTGGCGAAGGCCTAGAGAGCTTTCCCAACTGCTTGGCTGACTGCCAGTTCTGCTTTTCCTGGGTTTTGTTTTGTGCAATGTTTCCTGGTTTTGTTTCTTGGCCTTTTTGTTTCATTTATTCTTATGCAAGTATTGATTTCTGTGGAAAGACAGCCAGTCCCTCTGAGCGGTAACAACAAAGGCAATCATTCTGAATGCGGCTTTTGACGCCTGTGACTCAGAATGTGATGTGCTGAGGGACTATTTATTCGCTTGCTAGTTTTCCGGGGAGAAATCTCAAACCGGTACAGGTCTCAGGTGTGCATACATTCCTCCTGCTGTCCAGGGAGAGAAAAGTAGCCGCTGTGTTGAAATATGCCGTGTTTATTTGAGCATGCTGTCTCCTTGATCACCCATTCGAAACCTCCCTTTCTTTCCAGGGACAGTTTGTTCTTATTTAAGAGTGAAGACAGAATGGCCATTGGGAGGTGGCTCAATAGTGCTCTCCCTGCCCTTCAAACAAAAACACACACACACACACACACACACACACACACACCTCTCTCTGCTCTGGGTTGGATTTAAACATGCAATATTGCGGGCTCTTAGCAACTTGAGGTGGTGAAAAAACATTGTGTCAAGGTCCTGTTGGCCAGCGTCTGTGACATCACCAACACAGCCTCCCCTCCATCTTTAGAGCAGCTGTTTTTAGAATACTTGGGATTGTGTGCGCGTGTACTGAAAAGGATGAATATATATGTGACAGTGGTACCTCGGGTTAAGAACTTAATTCGTTCTGGAGGTCCGTTCTTAACCTGAAACTGTTCTTAACCTGAAGCACCACTTTAGCTAATGGGACCTCCTGCTGCCGCCGCGCCACCAGAGCACGATTTCTGTTCTCATCCTGAAGCACAGTTCTTAACCCGAGGTAATATTTCTGGGTTAGCGGAGTCTGTACCCTGAAGTGTCTGTAACCTGAAGCATATGTAACCTGAGGTAGCACTGTATGTGATATTTAATTACCATATTGGCCCGAATATAAGCCACACTTTCCCCCAAAATTCCGACCATGAAAAGTTAAAGTGCGGCTTATATTCGTGACCTTACGGTATGCAGCCAGGAGCAGCGAGGAAGGGAGCAGCTTATATTCAGGGTTTTTTTTGCTTTTTTGCCCTCCAATTTTAAAGGTGGGGCTTATATTTGGGTGCGGCTTATATTCGGGCCAATACGGTAAGAAAATAACAAGAGACCAGTGGTCCACCTGGTCCATTATCTTGTTCTCACAGTGTATACCTAAGGGTGTAGGTCAGTATACAAATTTAATATATAATAATAAATAAAAATAAGCAGGTGTCTATAGCAAAACACGTAACCAAGACCTGAGCACAGCAGCAACTGAGATGCACTGTCTCCGACAGCCGAAATAGAACACAAACATTATGGCTAGCAGCCATTCATAACCTTACCCTTTGTGAATTTGTCAAATCTGTTTTTGAAGCCACCCCCCTTACTTCTGTGAAGGAGGAAGTGAAGCTGCTTCTCTTCCTTTCTGTCTCTCTGCGCCATGTAACGGACCAGCACGGACACGTCTGAGCTCGCTCCAAGTTCAGACTGCATGCTTGAAACTGCATTCTGTATTTTGCACCCAAGAGTATTCTACCTGTGTTTTCCTTGGTGCTGCATGGAACATTGCATAGACAGACCTTTGGGGTTTGTAAGTAAAGCTTTTTAAACTTACTTAACAGTGTGTGGTCTGTTCATTGCCAGGGGCTGTAAGCAAACCAAGCAGGATCTGAAAAAATTTCTAACAACCTATATTCCATGCTATACTGCTGTTTAATTTTGAGAAAGATTTTAAGTCTGCTGGAGGCTCTCTCCCACTGAAAGGTGTGCAAACCCCATTCTTTTGAATCTAGGTGCCTAGTCGATTTTTAAAAATTAATTACCCACACATGGGTTAGATCTATTTTCCACCTCCACATAAACATGCGCCATGTTGCACAGCTAAGTCTCCTTGTCCAGCTGGGTGCTGCTTGCAAACAGGACCAATTATTCCGACACAAAAAGCCACAAAAACAGAAACCCCAGAGCCGCAATATGGTTCACTCACTGTGAAGAACCTTTCGCTTGCCATGAAGATGACACCTCTGGCTTAATACTAAAGTGATTTATTGCTCCGCTGCTTCTGAGCATCTTTCCGACGGGAGACGAAAGCTTCTTGTTCTCTTCCCTTTCCTTTTTTAAAGAAGATATTAGACGGGCCCTTTTAAAAGGCAACAGAATGTGTATGTGGCAATGTGCAGTGAGTGTTTAATTTACGATCTCCTGCTTCTTGCAGCAGTTAAACAGTGTGAGTGGGTGGGGGAGACATATCCTCGGGAGGAAGAGGGCTGCTAAATCATTCCGACTGGTGTAGTGATTCAGTCTGCTGGCGACTTGTTGAAAGTCTTCTCTGCACGCTTGTTTCAGCTTACGAGAAATCGATCCCATATGCATGAGTAAAGCTTCTCTGCAACAGGAGAACGAATGCTTAAGATACGGCTCTGTGTACTTCCCCTCTTAAACAGAAGCAGCCCCTGCTCTCTGCAGAAGAAAACACAAGTCACTGCAGCTGGCCTGATCTTCCCCACTGCGCCTCCGTTAAAATCCATTTATGAGCCACTGTGGCCTGCTGGATACAGCTTTATGTTTGGTCCAAGAGTAGGGGTGGGCAAGCTGTGGCCTCTCAGAGTTCTTGTGCTCCAATTCCCATCCGCTTCGGTGTCAGGAATAAATCGCACAGAGCAATTGAAGTCACTCGTTTTTAGAAGAAACAAGGTCTGCTCAGGAGTGCCAGGCCTGCTGAGCACAGCAAGTCTTCTTGGTAGGTCTTGCCCCCATGAGGCAGTTGTGGAGCTGATGGTCCCTGCCTTCCCACAGCTGCCTAAATCTCTTCCTCCCCTGGGCCCTTCCCAAGCAATCTGAGACTCCGCCACTGTGTCTGTCTCTGCCCTTCCCTCTTCATACCTCTCCTGGTCCTGGGAGGGAGAGCAGCTTGTTCCCAGGTTTGATCTCCATCATCTCCAGGATGCCTGAGAATGTCCATTACCTGAAATGCTGGAGAGGTGCTGCCAGTCAGTGAGGTGGATGGGCCCAGTGGTTTGATTTAGTATGTTCCTATTACGACAGGCTTTTGCTCAAAGAGTGCCCTCTTGACTGTCCTATGTGTGCACCGAGTTGAAATAGCTGGGAGATTCCTTTTGGATGATTCTCTTACAGTTGGGCGACTCACTAGGAAAAGTTCAACCTGGAAGAGTGCACTTTCTGGAGGAGCTACAAAACATGGAGCTAGTGTTTAATGACCTGGATTAAGCAGGTGTGAGGTAACAGTTATATTTTTACTTCTGTGCTTTGTTCTTGGTTGTTGTTGTTTTTTAAAGGTACTCACCCACCCTGAGCCCTTGGCAAGGGGCAGGATACAAAATGAACGAAATACGATTCGTCACCTTCAATTCATATCAGAATGATTGGGCTAAGTCATGGCTTTGAGGGTTGTAGACTTTGGCCTGGTTCCCACAAAAAACCAAGTCATGGTTTAGTGTTACAGGGGCAAACCACAGTGAGCTGTGGGCTCCCCCACCCATCTCTGGGGGAGATCAGAAGCTTCTGTTTTGAACTGATCACAGTTCAGTATTGTGTTGAACCCTGTATTGCAGGTTTTCTGTAACCCCGATTACAGAAAACATGCCAGCTTTGTAAACCATGGTTTGATGTTAGCTTGTTTTGACTAACTGTAATGAAGGCTAACCACGGTTTGCCTGGGTGTGGATTAAGATGGCAAGCCGTGGTTAATCTAAAATTGAAGCAAAAGCTTCTGAGCTCATGGGGAGGGGAGCTCACATGAGCTTGAGGCTCATTGCAGCTCATCCTTGTACAGTGGTACCCCGCAAGACGAATGCCTCGCAAGACGGAAAACCCGCAAGATGAAAGGGTTTTCTGTTTTGGAGGCGCTTCGCAAGACGAATTTCCCTATGGGCTTGCTTCACAAGAAGAAAGCCCATAGGGAAATCTCCAGGGACCTCTTTTAAATGCTGGTGGTGGGGAGCAAAGCCTTTCCCCCCCTCCGGCCTTCAGAAGAGGTCCAGGAAGGCCGGCGGGGGCCGAAAGGCTTTGCTCCCCACCGCCAGCATTTTAAAAGCAGTCCGGGATAGCAGGGAAGCGCTTCCCGCTATCGCGGACGGCTTTTGAAGGCAGGCGGGGGGGGAGCAAAGACTTTCGCCCCCCGCCCGCCTTCAGAAGAGGTCCTGGACCTCTTCTGAAGGCGGGCGGGGGGCGAAAGTCTTTGCTCCCCCCTGCCTGCCTTCCCGGGAGAGCGGAGAATGGCAGCACGTTTCTCTGCTGTCCCGGACGGCTTTGGAAGGCAGGCGGTGGGGAGCAAAGACTTTCACCCCCCGCCCACCTTCAGAAGAGGTCCAGGACCTCTTCTGAAGGCGGGCGGGGGGCAAAAGTCTTTGTCCCCCCTGCCTGCCTTCCCAGGGGCTTTTACATCGCCCCGGACAGCGGAGAAGTCCTCCGCTGTCCCGGGCGATTTTAAAATGCCGCCCGCCAGCATTTTAAGATCGCCCCGGACAGCGGAGAAGTCCTCCGCTGTCCCGGTGTTTTTTAAAATGCTGGGGGTGGGAAGAAAAGCCCTTGTCCCCCCCCCCAGCCTTCAGAAGAGGTCGGGGGACAGACTGTCCCCGGACCTGGTCTGAAGGCGGTTTCCATAGGAACGCATTAATTGATTTTCAATGCATTCCTATGGGAAACCGTGCATCGCAAGACAAAAAACTCGCAAGAAGAAAAAACTTGCGGAACGAATTAATTTCGTCTTGCGAGGCACCACTGTAATTTAAAAACCATTCAACTTTATGCAGCCATAGCAAGCTTCGATCTAGGTTTGGGGTTCTCAAAACATTTCAGAAAACCTGACTGTTCTGTGACCGTCTGAAACAAACAGTGCAGATGTGGCTTGTCAAGATCTTCATCCTCCCGCTCTTCCAAGATGTTCTGCTTCTTCAAAATATGTCCTTGTGCGTACGGCATTCAGCATCATAAGCGTGCGTTTGTGTGCGTGGGCTTGCACATGGTACGCAAAGTAACGAACCCATCTAATCTTCGCAGTTGTGCTTTGAAGATTGATTCCTGAGCAGCCTCTTTTGGCGACTGCGTACTACTTGTCTCTTGAAGGATGAGGAGCACACGTATAGAAATGTCACGGGTTCTGTAAAGTGCTGCGGATTATTATTCGGCATGTGAGTTGCCGTTTGCGTTCCCAGCCCCCACCCCACCCTGCCCCTGCTGAAGTGTTTCTCCCCCTCCTCAAAAGGCTGAGGTGAGATTTGGAAGGGGGTTTCTTCCCAGCGATAAATGAGATTGATGGAGTTGTTCTGGTTAAACTGAAAATCGGGGGTGCGATGGCACCAGTGTGCATGTCTGTGCGCACGAAGCAGCGGGGAGGAACAGCTCATATTACGCCAGTTTGTGTGTAATAAAATGGTTCTTAGGGGTGGGTGAGAGAAATCAAACACTCTGTCCACGAGGCCTTGAAGGGTCAGTTCTTAGGGTTACTAAGGAGTGCTTCAAATGACCCTATGTGCCGGCTTTGAAAACGGACACAGGTGTTCCCTTGATCTCTCAACCCATCTCTCCTGTTTAATTGTTGCGTTGTTTTAATGGGATTGATTTATCGCACATTTTAATTATGGATGTTTGCATTTTAATGTTTGTTTCGCTGTGTATTTCAACTGTGGGTATTTATATTTAGTGTTTGTGCAACTGGTTTTTTAAAAAAAAAATATGAGACCAGGGCCCTGCAGGATTTAACTTCCTTCCGTAGAGCCTGTAAGACAGAGCTATTCCACCTGGCTTTCAATTTGAACTTAGCCTGATCTTTTATTCCACTTCCTTCCCTCTCTCTCCCCTTTTTATGAAGATTACCCGCTCTGGGATCCCACAGCTAATTCCCCCCTGGTCTCCTCACTGGCCCAAATAGGACTAACTTAGCCAACTAGCCCTGGTAATCATCTAATGTTTTTTGGATGGATTTCCCCCCTAAATTGACCAGTGGCCATGATCTTCATTTTTTTGATGTTGAGCTTCAGACCATATTTTGCGCTCTCCTCTTTCACCCTCATTAAAAGGTTCTTTAATTCCTCCTCACTTTCTGCTATCAAGGTTGTGTCATCAGCATATCTGAGGTTGTTGATATTTCTTCCCGCAATCTTAATTCCGGCTAGGGATTCATCCAGCCCAGCCTTTCGCATGATGAATTCTGCATATAAGTTAAATAAGCAGGGAGACAATATACAGCTAGGACTATACCATGTGAAAAAGGAACATAATATTTTAGCTGAAGTTCATTCATTTTCAGCTTTGTATTCTTGTTATAAAATAAGCGTGCCTAGACATTCCGTTGTTGTGCCCGTAACCTAGGTTTGAGTTGCCATTTAGCTCCTAGCTTTCATATCTCAGTTTCTAACACTGTCTACCACCTCCTGAGGAAGACGGTTCCACTGCCGAACATCTCCTACCATCAGAAAGTTCTTGTAACTTTAAGCCATTGGTTTGGGCACAGCGTGGGCTACCTCCCATCGTGGAAGTTACGACAGGATACAGCTGAGGATCAAGGGAAGGTGGGGGAGCCAAATGAGCAGCAAGGATGCCCTATTCTAGTAGTCCAATGCCAGATTCCATGAAAGAGGAGGCAAGGCTGGTGAGAAGTTTCAGCACTACGGATAGCTCCAAATGAGCCACTTGCTCCAGCAAAGATTATGAGAAGCCTTTTTGATTTCCTACTCTCAGACTTCCTCTCTCACACTCCACCTCACTCTAGATCAGCCTTTCTCAACCTGTGGGTCCCCAGATGCAGAGCTGTCAACTTTTCCCTTTCCTTGGAGGAATCCTATTCGGAATAAGGGAATTTCCCTTAAAAAGGGGGAAACGTTGACAGCTATGCCCAGATGTTGTTGGACTACAACTCCCATCACCTCTAGCTAGCACGGCTGGACTGCTGAGGTTCTGGGAGAGGCATCTGGTTACTCCTGTGCAAGGGAAGATGCCTGTGAAGGCCCAGATTCTGGCTCTACAGATATAGGAGGTTCTTCTGGGGGCTCTTGTTCCTCAGTCTCAGCTGTCTCATTTATTCATTTATTCATATTTATTCATTTATTGCTTTTCTATCCCACTTTCTTCCCTGAGGTGCTCAAGGTGGGGTACATAGTTCTCCGCCCGCCTCGTTTAATTCCTCACAACAAACGAGTGAGGTAGGTTAGACTGATGGAATGTTGTGACTGGCCCAAGGCTCTGGGTGAATGCCTCTTTTATTTACTCCAGAGTAAAGCATACAAACCACAGAGCTTGCCGATCAGAAGGTTGGTGGTTCAAATCCCCGCGACCGGGTGAGCTCCTGTTGCTCGGTCCCTGCTCCTGCCAACCGAGCAGTTCGAAAGTGCAAGTGCAAGTAGATAAATAGGTACTGCTCCGGCGGGAAGGTAAACGGTGTTTCCGTGTGCTGCTCTGGTTCGCCAGAAGCGGCTTAGTCCTGCTGGCCACATGACCCGGAAGCTGTACGCCGGCTCCTTCGGCCAGTAAAGCGAGATGAGCACCGCAACCCCAGAGTCGGCCACGACTGGACCTAATGGTCAGGGGTCCCTTTACCTTTATCATATCTCCTCTCAGTCTCCTCTTTTCCAGGGTAAGATAAACATACTGTTAGACCCTTGATCATCTTGGTTGCCCTCCTCACATGTTCCAGCTTGTCAACGGCCCTCTTAAACTGTGGTGCCCAGAACTGGACACAGTATTCCAGGTGTGGTCTGAACAAGGCAGAATAGAGTGGCAAGTCTATTGCAGCCTATGAATAAATCACTTTCGGGTGAAATTATACGTGGACATATGTAATGATATTTGGAACGTATTTGTTGAAACCATAGTGACCCATGGTTCCATGGGTCTTGAGCGAAACAATTAGTTTATCCATTTACATACTGTTTAGTTTTGTAACAGTAACTATATTTGACTGTTATTTTGTTTTTGCTGTTTTCCTGTGTTTTTAAATTTTTTTTAATGTGTCCTCTTTTTCCTTTTTCTGTTTGTAATATACTTTAATTTACTATAATAATCTCAATAAAATATAAACGTTAAAAGAAGAACAACAGCAAAACTCTTGGCAAAGAGCTGGAAGACTGGAGTGACACACGTCTCTGAGTTTCTGGTACCAAACTGAAAGCCACATTGGGATGTACTAGAAATCCTCTTAAGTCAACTGAGTCATAATTGTTACCACCTGCTTTTCCCACTCCCAGCCAGCGTCATGTTGATGGTCCAACTGCACCTTGTTGCTGTCCCCTTCATCCTTCTTGGTGAGCTATGAAAGTAATAATGGATAGTTCCGTTCTAAGAACAAAGGAACCCACGATTCATGTTTCATTGGTAAAATATTCATAATGGTAATGGCTTAGATTACTCTTTCTTGATGGTTCTCACTTGAATGAGAGGAATTTGTATGTTTTCTGGTTGAGTGTGGGGTTTTTTTTTAAATCGATGCCAATAAATAACTATGACTCAAGGTTCTTCTTAAAGCCACAGCTTTCCTTAGAAGGAGTGAGTTTCCCCAGAGTAGGTGTGAGTGGTTGGCTTGAGATGATGACCTCCGTGATCTCCCTTTTTTCTTTGTGGTTGCATGTAAGAGCCGTGTTTATCCCAGGTAGTTCTTCTCTCATATATATATATATATATATATATATATATATATATATATATAAAAATTTCTGCACCGCTTCATGTGAAAAACCAACAACCAAACGCCTTGAAGCGGTTTGCAAAAAGACAGAACAATAAAACGGAGGAGAGAATTGCAACGGTGGTTTAGAACATACAAAAAGTTCAGTACTAAAGAAACATCACCTTGCCAACAAAGGTCCGTATAGTTCAAGCCATGGGTTTCCCAGTAGTGATGTATGGAAGTGAGAGCTGGACTATAAAGAAGGCTGATCGCCGAAGAATGGATGCTTTTGAATTCTGGTGCTGGAGGAGACTCTTGAGAGTCCCATGGACTGCAAGAAGATCAAACCGATCCATTCTGAAGGAAATCAGCCCTGAGTGCTCACTGGAAGGACAGATCCTGAAGCTGAGACTCCAATACTTTGGCCACCTCAGGAGAAGAGAAGACTCCCTGGAAAAGACCCTGATGTTGGGAAAGATGGAGGGCACAAGGAGAAGGGGACGACAGAGGACGAGATGGTTGTATAGTGTTCTCGAAGCTACCGGCATGAGTTTGACCAAACTGCGGGAGGCAGTAGAAGACAGGAGTGCCTGGCGTGCTCTGGTCCATGGAGTCACGAAGAGTCGGACACGACTAAACGACTAAACAACAACAACAACAAAGCAGGTCAAAATGCCCACCCGCTTTCTAAGCATCTGGGTCGGCTTGACTATGCAAGAATGTTTTTAGCAGGTGCCGAAAAGATTACGGTGAAAGGACCTGCTTGATCTCAAGAGGCAGGGAGTTCCAAAGTTCACCGAACAATCGTGTTGTTACACATGTGGAATGGGTATTGTGTGGCAACTGTAGTGGAGGCAGCAACCATTTTCTGCGAGGGTTCCGTGGAGTCCCTAAGACAGTTGGATGGTGCCTTGTACGCCTCCTTTCAGTGACTCCTGCAGCCACGTTGGTGCCAAACGACTTGCTCTGCTTTCCTTTGGACCACATCCGAGAGGCCGAGAGGGGGGTCTTGTCGTCTGGGCAGCCCAGGACCTCCAAGCTCACTGCCCAGGCTTGCGCCCTGGGGAGGTGTTTCTGACACAGCAGTTTCGCTTCTCCTCCAGATATGCATTCCATTGTCTCTTGAGACGGAGAAATGCCAACAACTACAAGTATTATTGGGGATGCCGGTGGCTCTGTGGGTTAAACCACAGAGCCTAGGACTTGCTGATCAAAAGGTCGGCGGTTCGAATCCCCGCGATGGGGTGAGCTCCCATTGCTCGGTCCCTGCTCCTGCCAACCTAGCAGTTCAAAAGCACGTCAAAGTGCAAGTAGATAAATAGGTACTGCTCCAGCGGGAAGGTAAACAGCGTTTCTGTGCGCTGTTCTGGTTCGCCAGAAGTGGCTTAGTCATGCTGGTCACATGACCCGGAAGCTGTACGCTGGCTCCCTCGGGCAATAAAGTGAGATGAGCTCCACAACCCCAGAGTCGGCCACGACTGGACCTAATGGTCAGGGGTCCCTTTACCTTTACCTTACAAGTACTATTATGCTCCGTAAAGTATGTTATTAATGTTGTACACCGCCCTGGGGTTTTCTGCTGCCTTGGTAGGGGAAGAATGAGGACCAGTGAGTTTTCTCTCCAGGAAACTGATTGGGTTTTTTTGAGGGACCCAATAGATTTCCTCCAAGTGTCATCTGAATACGACTCTCAAGCGCCACTTAATGCGCATCCGTCTTATTTCTGGCAGACACAAACTGATTAAATAATTGTTTGTTTTATTTTGCATTTTGTTTATTCGCTTGTTATCTGCTCACAGCAAAGCTGCAGTTTTGTTTTCCGTGGACCAAGAGGACCAGTTCTCCTCCCACAGGTGGCCTTGCCTGCTGATGGGAAACTGCAGTCTGAACAATTAGATGTTCGTATTAGCGTTTATATATATTTAGGATGAGTTGCCTTCAAAATGTGCTGTGTGTGTGAAATGGTGCGAATGAGGAGAACACTTCATAGCAATTTATAGATTGGTACGCCGTTCGATTGTTGTTGTTTGTATACATGTTTCCCCAGCTGCACTTTAAAAAAAGTGTTTCTTTTATTAAAGTGCATTATCTGTTTTCTTCTACTCGGTGTGCAGGGGGACCAGCCTATCGGAGTTTTTGTTGTCAGAACAGGGGTATGTAAGCCAGGAAAAATAAATCTCATTCCTTCTTTATGTGCATTTATACACAATCTCGTGGTACAGTGGTGCCCCGCAAGACGAATGCCTCGCAAGACGGAAAACCCGCAAGACGAAAGGGTTTTCCGTTTGTGAGTTGCTTCGCAAGACGAATTTCCCTATGGGCTTGCTTCGCAAGAAGAAAGCCCATAGGGAAATCTCCGGGGACCTCTTTTAAATGCTGACGGTGGGGAGCAAAGCCTCCCCCCCCGGCCTTCAGAAGAGGTCCAGGAAGGCCGGCGGGGGCCGAAAGGCTTTGCTCCCCACCGCCAGCATTTTAAAAGCAGTCCGGGATAGCAGGGAAGCGCTTCCCGCTATCCCGGACAGCTTTTGAAGGCAGGCGGGGGGGGGAGCAAAGACTTTTGCCCCCCCCCGCCCGCCTTCAGAAGAGGTCCAGGACCTCTTCTGAAGGCAGGCGGGGGGCGAAAGTCTTTGTCCCCCCTGCCTGCCTTCCCAGGGGCTTTTAAATCGCCCCGGACAGCGGAGAAGTCCTCCGCTGTCCCGGGGCGATTTTAAAATGCCGCCCGCCAGCATTTTAAGATCGCCCCGGACAGCGAAGTCCTCCGCTGTCCCGGGGTTTTTTAAAATGCTGGGGGTGGGAAGAAAAGCCCTTGCCCCCCCCCAGCCTTCAGAAGAGGTCGGGGGACAGACTGTCCCCTGACCTGGTCTGAAGGCGGTTTCCATAGGAACACATTGATTGATTTTCAATGCATTCCTATGGGAAACCGTGCTTCACAAGACGAAAAACTCGCAAGAAGAAAAAACTTGCGGAACGAATTAATTTCGTCTTGCGAGGCACCACTGTACCTTTCATCTTCCTGTCAGAAAGGAAAGGCATTCTGCACATGGTCAGGGGTACTTTGCCATTAGAATGCCCTCTGCATGAACACACCCCATTTTTTTCATTTGGGACAAAGGCTACGTTGCTACGATTGGTGGAGTTTAACTCCTAAACACAGAAACACACACTGCAACTTACTGTAGGCAGGATCGGTTGTGGAGATGTTTGACCCATCCATTTGTAAGGGACCAAGGAATGAAGGCCGTAACCAGAAAAACTGAGGAGGGGGGAAGTGTGTTACAGTTGCCGCACCTCTCAGATCCAGTCGTGGACGACCCTGGGGTTGTGGTGCTCATCTTGCTTTACTGATTGGGGGAGCCAGCGTAGGAGGTGAAACTATGTGACTCCCCCCCCCCCCCAAGCCAAGGAGATAAGTAACTGTACAAATTATAGAAGCTGTCTGAAGGCAGCCCTTTATAGGGAAAGTTTTTTTCAAAATGTTTTTAATGTTGTTATATATGTTGGAAGCTGCCCAGAGTGGCAACCCAGTCAGATGGGCACGATAATAATAATAATAATAATAATAATAATAATAATAATAATAGAATAAGGCGTCACTATTTTCATCAGAGGAACGTTGGAGGGTATGCAAGCCACCCCCTCCAAGCACCATTTGTGAGTACCCAGAGGATGACCGCCTAAGAGAGAGAGAGAGAGAGATAATGCTTGACTGAATGTATTTACAGTGGTTGGCATCTGTTAATAATAGTAATAATGATGATGATGACGACGATAATTTTTTTATTTATACCCCACCCACCTGGCTGGGTTTCCCCAGCCACTCTGGGTGGCTCCCAACATACCGTATTTTTCGCTCTATAGGAAGCACCTTGTTTTAGAGGGGGAGAACAAGAAAAAAAAATTCTCCCCCTCTCTGCTCAGCGCCCCTTCAGCGAAGCGGCAGGAGAAACGGAGCCCCTTCCATTTCTCCTCCCGCTTGGCTGAAGGGGCACTGTGCAGCTCTCCCTCTCTGCTGAAGCCAGGAGAGGGGGGAAAGTGCGTCCTATAGAGCGGAAAATACGGTAATTAATGATAATGATAATAAAGCGATAGAATATCAGACATTAAAAACTTCCCTAACAGGGCTGCCTTCAGATGTCTTCTGAAAGTCAGATAGTTGTTTATTTCCTTGACAGCTGATGGGAGGGTGTTCCACAGGGTGGGTGCCACCACCAAGAAGGCCCTCTGCCTGGTTCCCTGTAACCTCACTTCTCGCAGCGAGGGAACCGCCAGACGACCCTCAGAACGGGATCTCAGTGTCCAGGCTGAACGATGGGGGGTGGAGACGCTCCTTCAGGTATACTATCACGAGAGCCTATGGAGGGTGCTTCTAGGGGTGAATCCAAACAACTGCGTTTGGAGCACCCAGGTGAGCTCCCCGGGGCACAAGACCCCCCCTCTAGACCTCCAATGGAAAGCAGAGCAATATGTTTGGCCAGTCTCATCCACGGAGCGCCAAAGCCCTGGACCACAGACGATGTGTGCAGCACGTTACTTTAATCAGAGAAGTGTTTGTGGTTCTGTGAATTCCTGTTCCTCAAAACACGTGAGAGCACAGAAGCACATGTACACTTTGGTAGCCGGGGAACGTCGCTTTGCTTGCGGAGAGCCCGTTTCCATGGCGATGGAGCCCTCGATGGAGTTGTAATAAGCTGAACACATCTTGCTCCCACCTCCTTTATTTGCCGTTAATCAGGAACGGCGACTTTGCCAGGAAGGCCCCCCCCCCATCTCTTTGCATGCTTTTTTGGCGGTGGTTTCCATTGAATTTCATCCCATCTCTTTTCTCCCAGCCTTCCAGCCTTTTCTCTCTCCCCTCCCCGGCACCCGCTGCCCATGTCGGGTTTCGGTGTCGGCACTCAAGTGTTAACGTGGCGTCCAAAAAAAAACGCAGCCTAATTGAAATTCCTTCTCCCCGTTTTGCCTTTTGCTGTGTCAAAAGAGATGCTTAAGGATTCCGCAGGCGTTTCCCCCCCTGCAATAAAAGTGTGTGTGTTTTCATGTAGAAATCTTTGCATGCTGAGCACCAGCTCCTGATTCCAGTTTATATCCCGTTTCACTTAATGGGGGGGGGGGGAAGATGTAGAGTCCAGTTTCCCAACATTTATATTGAGATAATATTTATTTTGATTCATACCACCAGTTGTGCCCTCAAAGCACTCGTCCTCTGGCGCACCTGTGCATGTCAGAACTGAATGCATGCCTTGGTGCTCATGGGCAGAATTCTGAGCAAAAAAGAATTCTGGCATGGCTTTCCCCCCAATTTCTGAGCAAGGCAGAAACCGTCGTGATAGAACCAGCCTCTGTTTAGACTAGGAAACTTGTGGTTAGTTGGGTTCGGGTTTACATGGCAAAATGACGGGACTCTGGGGATCCCACACTGCTTCAGGTGGGATTCAGATTTGGGATTGTGTGGTGACGGTAACTTCAGAGCTCTTGCACAAGAAACCCGATTACGTCCCCCTGCTCCAAGCTGGACTTTTTGCAGTAAGGAAAGTAGTGGAGAAATTCACTGGGAAATAGTTGTTTTTGTTTGGTCGTTTAGTCGTGCCCGACTGTTCGTGACCCCATGGACCAGAGCACGCCAGGCACTCCTGTCTTCCATTGCCTCCCACAGCTTGGTCAGACTCATGCTGGTAGCTTCGAGAACACTGTCCAACCATCTCATCCTCTGTCGTCCCCTTCTCCTTGTGCCCTCCATCTTTCCCAACATCAGGGTCTTTTCCAGGGAGTCTTCTCTTCTCCTGAGGTGGCCAAAGTCTTGGAGCCTCAGCTTCAGGATCTGTCCTCCCAGTGAGAACAGATCAGTCCTTCCAGTGAGGTCAGGGCTTATTTCCTTCAGAATGGATCGGTTTGATCTTCTTGCAGTCCATGGGACTCTCAAGAGTCTCCTCCAGCACCAGAATTGAAAAGCATCCATTCTTCGGCGATCAGCCTTCTTTATGGTCCAGCTCTCACTTCCATATGTCACATATGTCACTGGGAAAACCATAGCTTTAAGTATACGGACCTTTGTCAGCAAGGTGATGTCTCTGCTTTTTAAGATGCTGTCTAGGTTTGTCATTGCTTTTCTCCCAAGAAGCAGGTGTCTTTTAATTTCGTGGCTGCTGTCACCATCTGCAGTGATCATGGAGCCCAAGAAAGTAAAATCTCTCCCTGCCTCCATTTCTTCCCCTTCGTTTTTTTGATGTTGAGCTTCAGACCATATTTTGCGCTCTCCTCTTTCACCCTCATTAAAAGGTTCTTTAATTTCTCCTCACTTTCTGCCATCAAGGTTGTGTCATCAGCATATCTGAGGTTGTTGATATTTCTTCCAGCAATCAACGTCATGTGACCTCCCTGCAGGCAGATCAGAATGAATGCTCCATAGATAGTGCAGATGAATGAGGACGAATGATCAGTAAACACGTTGTCTGGGCGCAGCCTAGGACACTTGCATTTAATTGCTTTGGGATAAATCAGGGCCCATTTCCATGGCAAAATGATGAGAATGTGGGTTGCCTTTCTTCTTGTGGTCAAGGTGTTGTGATACATATTTCTCCCCCCCCCCCCCGTGAGAATGGCACACACTCTTGGTATGCCCCACAGAGGACCTTACGGTCCACAAGTAATAATACCTTGGAGGTCCCGGGTCTGAAGAAGAAGAAGAAGAGTTTGGATTTGATATCCCACCTTTCAGGAGTCTCAAAGCGGCTACCATTCTCCTTTCCCTTCCTCCCCCACAACATACACTCTGTGAAGTGAGTGGGGCTGAGAGACTTCAGAGAAGTGTGACTGGCCCAAGGTCACCCAGCAGCAACGTGTGGAGGAGCGGAGACGTGAACCCGGTTCCCCAGATTACGTGACTACCGCTCTTAACCACTACACCACGCTGGTAGACTAGCCTCAACCAAGGCCAGGGCCTTTTTGGCCATGGCCCCAGCCTGGTGGAACATTCTGTCACAAGAGACCAGGGCCCTGCGGGACTTGACATCTTTCTGCAGGACCTGCAAGATGGAGCTGTTCCGCCTGGCCTTTGGTCGGGGCTCAGTCTGACCCCCCCTTCTTTTTTGTTATAAGATCTAGTATGTAAGTGGCCTCCCTAACCCTTTCCACAGGCTCCCTAACTCTTTCCACCGGCTCATATAAGAGCAGCACCAACAGTTGGGCCCTGGGTGGTACAGTGGTACCTTGGGTTACATACGCTTCAGATTACACATGCTTCAGGTTACAGACTCTGCTAACCCAGAAATAGTACCTCAGGTTAAGAACTTTGCTTCAGAATGAGAACAGAAATTGTGTGGCAGTGTTGCGGTGGCAGCGGGAGGCCCCATTAGCTAAAGTGGTACCTCAGGTTAAGAACAGACCTCCAGAACGAATAAAGTTCTTAACCCGAGGTACCACTGTATTGACTCAGACCCACTGCTATACCTACCTGAGTATTGTCTGGCCTGCCTGCACAACAGATGCTTTACCACTGATCTTTGACCTGTAAAAGCAAAAACCAAAAGCCCAATGCTTTTGCCTTCCCTTGCACTGATCATTCTGGTTGTCCCTCCCAAACACCTTTTAGCCCGTGTGAACGGCTCTTCTTAAACATGTCTCTCGGTTTGGGAGAGGGCAAGCTCAGAGCAGGGACTCACTCAGAGACAGAGCAGGCAGGCTCCCCGTTGCCCAGTAACTTTGCAACCCAGCGCCGACGTGCTTGTACACACAGCTTGGGAATCTGTGGTAGAGGCTGATGAGTCACTGCTTGAAGTCTAGGCTGATACGAAACAGCCCCAGTCATTGTTAACACGATGTTCAGGTGGCAAACGGCTCTGTATTCAACTCAGGAACTTTTTGTTTGACAGCATTGTCTTTCTTTCTCTCTCTTTTAAAGAAAAATACTTTCGAAATCCGAGCAGTAGTTTGTTTTCGAAAAAAGGAAAACCACAAGCTTCTTTTAATGAGGAGCACTTAGAGAAGCACTTTAGTTTCAAATAGAGATTGAGATTTGTTTTCTGCAAAGATGGGGGAAGGGGGGGGCATCGACTGTCAAAAAGCGCCGCTTGCAAAATCATCTGTTCCTAGTAGCTGCCGTGTCGTGTTCTGAGCATATTTGCAGGGATGGTTGTACCCTGAGCTAAAAATATTAGTCTTCTGCAGCACGTTGGCAAGCCCAGATGCCAAGAAAAGGATTCTGCAAAAAAAGTACTATTTGCTTATACTGTACCCTCTCCTTTTGCATAATACATTTTGAGTTACGGAGAAGGAGAGCTACTGAAGTGTAGTCATCTAGTCCGACCCTGTGTAATGCAGGAATCTCTTCCCCAACGCTGGACTCGAACCCACAACTCTAAGAGAAAGCGGAGTCCTCCAAGGATCAGTATTGGGACCTGCGCTTTTAAACCTGTTGTGTGTCTACACCCCGCAACCGCCCCTTGTTGATGAATAAAACACACTAGGACACAGATATTAAGTTAATGTTATTGGGGAAATTTTGGCCACAACTTTATTGATTACAGAATGTGAGCGGTAAATGGCTTAGGCATTGAATGGCCCCGACTATATCTGACTCCTTCCCGGCGCGCAGGGAGTCTGGTAAGGGTAAACCACCAGAAGGGGAAACCCTGTCGATGCAAACCAACTCGAGCTCCCCTAGGTGTTCTTGACGGGGTTGTGTCATGGCCCTAGCCCCTGATCCGGGCTTCGGACAAGATCCACACCCCCGGATTCCTTTAACGGAATACCCTTAAGCTTGGAGGGGCATCATAAGGTCGAACAATGCCTAACCGCAAAACCTTACAAAGTTGTGACGGTTGCTACGAGGTAGGCGAAAACCAAATGGCCCGTGCCAATTTGCAAGTGGAAAAATTCCTACCAGGCCCCGCAATGGCGACCAACCGAGGTCCATAGCAAGTCCGGTGAAAACCTGCAAAAAAGGGAGGGAGGGCGGGAGATTGAAGGAGCAAGCCAAGAGGAAGCCCTCCGGCTCGCGCCTCCATTTAAATGGTCCTGCCCATGCCCCCACCAGCCAGCAGATTGGCTGGCTGAGTGAAGACGCCGCCAGGATCCCCAGAATAACATGGGACTTTGTCCCCCGGCCCTGGGGAGAGTGGGTGGCCACGTGGTCCACCGCAACTCCTCCCCACAAGGAAGTGGAGCGGGCTTCATAAACCATTTTATAACTGGGTTGGGCACTTAAGGTGGCCAGGTTCGCTGATGATACCAAAGGGCAGAGGGTTGTTTCACTCCTGCCCAGGTCACAGGCTTCCCACTCGTTGGCCCGTGTGAGAACAGGATGCTGGGACATTGGCTGGACCAGGCAGGCTCTTCTCACGCTCTTAAGCTGGGTCAAAATCAAAAGCCAAAATCCACACAAGCACGCCAACACTCTCCCTTCCAGGGGTTTCCAGGAGCTGGTATTCAGAAGCATTTAGTGTCTCTAACTATGGAGGCAAAGCGTAATTGTCTTGGCTAGTGGCCATTGATACCTTTACCCCAAAGCCATGGCTTTGTCCTTTTAAAGCCATCCAAGATGCTCTTTTGCAGCCATCCAAGATGGTGGCCACCACTGCTTCTTGTGGCAGTGAGTTCCACCGTTCGGCCAATTGATGCATGAAGAAGTACCACCTTTAATCTGACCAGGACGTTCCAGTGTTATGAGAGAGGGAGAAGAACTTGCCACCCACTCCTGGGTGGTAGGGGGCACCCCACAGCGGCAGGGGCTTTTTCAGGTGGCCAAGAAGGCTAACCTTGGGCAGTAGATCTGGGCAATGTGTCAGTTCATCACCTGAAACCTGTATGAAATTCAGGTCCCCTCCAAACGGTTTTGGGCTTTTTGAGCTGGCAAGACATTGCGACTCTCCAGCTGCTGCCAGCGCAGAGCCTACCTGCCTGCTCTGTGTTGGTGTTGGCTGGGGAAGCATGTTGTATTGCCAGTTCAAATTGCCTCCCTCAGCCTGTAGGTTTGCCTTTGCCCGAGCAAGCGGGGTGGGCTGCCTCTTCCCTCCCAGTTGATCGCTCCTCCTACAACTGACCAGGAGGAAGCGGACACGGAACAATGGATCCAAACTACAAGAAAGAAGATTCCACCTAAACATTAGGAAGAACTTCCTGACAGTAAGAGCTGTTTGACAGTGGAATTTGCTGCCAAGGAGTGTGGTGGAGTCTCCTTCTTTGGAGGTCTTTAAGCAGAGGCTTGACAACCATATGTCAGGAGTGCTCTGATGGTGTTTCCTGCTTGGCAGGGGGTTGGACTCGATGGCCCTTGTGGTCTCTTCCAACTCTAGGATTCTATGAAAGAGGAAGGCCACCCACTTGCTTGGGCAAAGGCGAAAGGGCAGGCAGATGGAGCAGACTTCTCAGGCTCCCTTTCCGAGGCTGGGGCTGAACTGCAGAGGATGGGACTGGGGGACAAGGCAGAAGCTCCTTTGCCCGAGCAGGCAGGCAACCTCCTTCCCTTTCTTCCATTATTATTATTATTATTATTATTATTATTATTATTATTATTATTATTAATACCCCACCCATCTGGCTGGGTTTTCCCAGCCACTCTGGGCGGCTTCCAACAGAATATTAAAATACAATGGTCTATTAAACATTAAAAGTTTCCCTAAACAGGGCTGCCTTCAGATGTCTTCTAAAAGTCTGCTAGTTCTTCTATTTGACATCTGGTGGGAGGGCGTTCCACAGGGCGGGTGCCACTACCAAGAAGACCCTCTGCCTGATTCCCTGCAACCTCGCTTCTCGTGGTGAGGGAACCACCAGAAGGCCCTCAGCGCTGGACCTCAGTGTCCGGGCAGAACGATGGGGGTGGAGACGCTCCTTCAGGTATACAGTGGTGCCTCGCAAGACGAAATTAATTCGTTCCACGAGTTTTTTCATCTAGCGAATTTTCCGTCTTGCGAAGCACGGTGTCGGAAAAGTTTTGGAAAAGCTTCAAAAATCACCAAAAACCTCAAAAAAAGGCTACCACACTGCGTTCTATGAGTTGCTCCTCGAAGTCAAGTCGCAACTGTATTAAGGGTGTTAAGAAAAACGAAACAAACTTGCAAGACGTTTTCGTCTTGCAAAGCAAGCCCATAGGGAAATTCGTCTTGCGTAGCAGCTCAAAAACCGCAAAACCCTTTCGTCTAGCGAGTTTTTCGTCTTGCGAGGCATTCGTCTTGCGGGGCACCACTGTACTGGACCAAGGCCGTTGGTCCTCCCTCCCTCCACAGCCCAGCCTCTTTTCCAGCCTTTTCCAGTGTTATTTCAGACATCTTGATATATCTCTATATCACAATGGTTAGCTGGTAAGATCATCTTCTTTGGCGATCGCTCACCGCCAAGTAAGATTTTCTTCCATGGGTTTAACAGTGAGTCCGTAAGTGACTTTGGAGGTCAGTTCTGGATCCATACATCCTTCCACGGTGGGGACATAGGTTTCCGGGCGGGAGTTGATCACTGTGAGGATTTGCAAAGCATGCCTTCCTCTTAGCATGTTTCTCCCTTGCGTCCTGAGTTCAAGTGTCTTCAAAGCCCATGACACCTTTGGTAAAGGCTGTTCTCCAATTGGAGCGCTCGCTGGCCAGTGTTTCCCAGTTGTCGGTGTTTATACTACATATAGTAGTAGTATGACTTGCTTTACCCCAGCAGGTCCCAAGGTGAGCTCAGCAACTTAAAATTCAGTTTTAAAAACAGTTAAAACAAATTAGGAATACGATATTATTACAACACCATTTGCCTTTAAAAAAAATCTGCCTATTAAAAATGAAAGGTGCAATTAATGGGACATCTGAGGTGGTCATCATCTAAGCTATTAATGGACCCCCCCCCCCCGTTCCCCTCACAGTTACAATTTCCAGAGAGGCAACTCTGGGAATTGTAGCTCTCTGATGCACCCTAACAACTCCCAGCACCCTTAACAAACTACATCTCCCAGGATTCTTTGCGGGAACCCACGACTGCTTAAAGTGGTATCCTAGTGCTTGGTAAAGGCTGTTCTCCAATTGGAGCGCTTGCAGGCCATTGTTTCCCAGTTGCCGGTGTTTATACTACATTTTTTTAGATTTGCCTCGAGACAGTCTTTAAACCTCTTTTGTTGACCACCAGCATTACGCTTTCCATTTTTAAGTTCGGAATAGAGTAGTTGCTTTGGGAGACGATAATCAGGCATCCAAAAAACATGACCAGTCCAACAAAGTAGATGTTGAAGAATCATTGCTTCGACACTGGTGATCTTCGCTTCTTCCAGTACACTGGCATTAGTTTGCCTCTCTTCCAAGGGGACGTGTAAAAATTTTCAGAGACACCATTGATTGAATCTTTGGAGGAGTTGGAGATGGCGTTTATAAGTGGTCCATGTTTCACAAGCGTGCAGTAAGGTTGGTAGTACAAGTTGGTGATATATCACAATCTTGAAAAGCAGATATTGCTCCCTGGACATGGTAGTACCTGGATGTCTGTGTACAGATTCAATAAATGTCTTCTCATTCTGGGGCAGTTGCTACTTGCCCCAGGGCTTGTAGGATGTTCTGAAGCCTCTTAAAAAAAAATCAGAACTGTTTTCTTTGTTGAAGGGTATGGCTTAACCCCAAACTGTAAGATTTGCCCCAAATTGGGACCGAACAGACAAAGGAGATAGCTTTTTCCCCAGGGGGATGCAGGGAGCATAACCACGGAGGTGTCGGTGGCGTATAAAATAATTCAAAGGTTTGCAATCTGCCCAATTAGGCATGGCTAATTTCATCTCCGACTTAACGGGGGGAACAAAGTATTTGCTCGTTGTAACAAAGGCCACTCGTTTGAAACAATTAGAGGGAATGTGTGTGTGTTTGATGCGGCACATAATTAAATAGTGCAGCCGTTTTTAGGACTATTTAGCAAGCGAAATGTTTTGTAAAATTCAAGGCAGATAAAAGAAAGTGCTTTGTGCCGTGCATGGTTAAACTATGGAACATGCGAGGCAGGGATGCCCACCAACCTAGAGAGCTGTCAAATAGGGGATTGGGCAAATTCCTGGAGGAAAGGGCGATCGATGGCTACTAGCCATCATAGTTATGCTCTTACCCCTGCAGTCGGAGGCAGCAATGCTTGTGAATACCAGTTGCTGGAAACCGCAAGAGCAGTATTAGAAATTAGCCAGGCGCCAGGCGCGTTTTGCGACCAGCACAGGTCCAATTGCAACCATGTGGAGATCTCTGGATGCCAAGTTGGCAATTGAAGAAAGCAAAGTGTCATTTAGAGAAGGATCTGAAATATTTTCCTTGCAGCTTGAATTTCTTTTTTTCTGGGTTGTTTTATTGGATGTTTTAAAACAGCTTTGAGATTTGTTCTTTAAAAGATAATGCAGTATCGAAATGCAAATACTACTACTACTACTAATAATAATAATAATAATAACAATTTTATTAGTAGTAGTAGTAGTAGTATTCCATTGGTGGGAAATGGCACTTAGACATTCCACTGTGGCAACCATGTTGTTGTTTAGTCGTTTAGTCATGTCCGACTCTTCGTGACCCCCTGGACCAGAGCACGCCAGGCACTCCTGTCTTCCACTGCCTCCCGCAGTTTGGTCAGACTCACGCTGGTAGCTTCCAGAACACTGTCCAACCATCTCATCCTCTGTCGTCCCCTTCTCCTTGTGCCCTCCATCTTTCCCAACATCAGGGTCTTTCCCAGGGAGTCTTCTCTTCTCATGAGGTGGCCAAAGTATTGGAGCCTCAGCGTCACAATCTGTCCTTCCAGTGAGCACCCAGGGCTGATTTCCTTCAGAATGGAGAGGTTTGATCTTCTTGCAGTCCATGGGACTGTCAAGATTCTCCTCCAGCACCAGAATTCAAAAGCATCCATTCTTTGGCGATCAGCCTTCTTTATGGTCCAGCTCTCACTTCCATACATCACTACTGGGAAAACCATAACCTAGGTTTAAGGTGCCATTTGGTGGTTAGCTTATATATCTGAGTTTCTAACATTGCACAGGAGGGAAGATTGTTGCTCTTGTGTTCAAATCCTGCTTGCAGGTTCCCCACAGGCCATTGCTCTTCTCATGTTCTTATGCACTCCCTTGTATCTGAAGTTGCCCGGTCCATAACGCTACCTGAAAACTCCCATCGTCATCTTACTCCTTTGACCATTGCAAATCCTATTTGACCATCTCCTCCCACTATTCTACCAGGCGTTGCCCACTCATTTTCAAACGGTTGTGCTATTATTATGCTGTTCACATGGTACAAGGCGCTTTGCTAAAATACCTGGTGGCAGGTGCCTGCCCCAAGGAACTTACGTACTAGAAAAAGGCACCAGGAAAGCAACAGAGGAAGGGGATTGAAAAGGACATAGGGGGTCAATTGGAAGATTATATAAGTATTCTGGCTCTGCGTACTTTGGCTCAGTCTAAATAAGTTACTGGGAGTGGGTGTTATGTACTAAGTTGAATAGGATCCAAAATGCAGCAGTCTGATTGGCCCTGGAACAATAGGGTTCAGAATGCAGCAGTCTGATTGGTCCTAGAACAATAGGATTCAGAATGTAGCAGCCTGATTGGTCCTAGAACAATAGGCTCCAGAATGCAGCAGTCTGATTGGTCCACAGGACCCACCCAATCCAGCTCCAGGTAGAAGTAAATCCGCGACCTGATTGGCTTACAGGAGAATCCCGGAATTAGCCAGTCACGTGGGGCCCATTGTGTAAATAATGTATATAATGCAGACATTCTGGAGGAACTTCCATTCCTCCTCACCACTATGAGCTGAATAAAGAGCATGAAATCCACTCTCGACTCCGAGTATATTTCAGAGTGGATGCCAAAGGTGTAATGGAAAATGGTGGTTTTAGGGGACGAATGTGGAGGAAAGGACAGAAGGGTGACCTGGGAGCTGGCTGCTGGCGCCAGCGGCAGCTACCTGGCCGCAAAGATAAGTTTGCAAGGTCTAGAAGCTTGCCCCCCTTTTTTAAAAAACCCCAGAAAAGTCAAAGAGATTCTCAGGAAGCTTCTTTCCGTCCCCGTGACCACATTTCTTATTCCTGCGCTGCACAAAAGTGCCACGTGTACAAAGCGCTTGTCCCACTCAGCCGGCGCTGCGGAGGGAAGCACTGGCTCTTAATCTTCCCGGTGGAAACAATATTGATCCGCTTCATGAGGCCGCTAAGAATGAACACAAACTGGATTGCCAAAGTGCTTGAAAGAGAGTTACATAATGGAAGCAGCAGTGACATGTGCAAACAGCCTCCTCTGCGTATCTTTCCCGGCTCCCGAGTCCTCCAAGCTTTGAAGCGTTACTGTAAAAAAACCAAGAAACAACTCCCTAGTTCTTGACGCAGTTCCTTTTAAAAATAGGCAGACGACTTCTTGTTTTGCAGTTCCTTGTTTCAGCATTTCTCACATATATATAATCTTTAGGGAGGGCCGTATCCTGGCACGGCTTTTCTCCTGCTTCAAACCCACCCAAGGCAATGAACGCTGCTGTGTTTCTGCTCAGAACCTGCCAGCCTCCTGGGAGTGACGCTTGCTGCCCTTAACTTCCTGGTTGCTTTGCTCAGTTTGTCCCAGGCAGGCATAAATAGCATTAAAAAAAATATATATATAACAAATAATTGCCAGGGTGCAAATTCCTGTCTCCCTATGGGAATTGTGTGTGTGTGTCCACAACGGAACAAGAACTTGAGTTTGATCAGGGTTGCAGGGGTTTTTTACACGTCTCCTCCCGTTCCGATTTTGACCTGAACTTTGCTTTCGTTATAAAGGGAACATGCAAATCATGCCCCCCCCCTTTGGGCGTGCTGCGGGCTGCAGCCTGGAACTCGTCCTGTCATTTGGATTACGTGCTTTTCGTCGGCTGGGTCTCCTCTGCTTTAACAGCTCAGGTCGTCAAGCGCATCTCCACAAGTACGTTTTTTTTCATTTCTCCAAAAACCGAGGTTCCTTCTTGTTTCTGCTTTCCCGCCCCACCTCCTTCTCCTTGTCTCTTTCTCTCTTTATAAGAAGTAGAATCCGGTTGCGGGCGACGTCTGTTCCACACCTTAACTTGAAAAATAAGACGCCAAACACTTTGCGAGGAGGGTTTTTAAAGACTGCGACAATTTCTGATTCCTCTCCTCTCGTGATTGTAACGTATGCCCAGGTTTCCCTTCTCTCGGCAGCGGTGAAAGCGATTGAAGCTGAGGTGCTTCAAGGTCAGTTTGGTAGGTTCCTCCACAGCACTCCTTGAAAGCAATGTTGTGGTTTAGGCAGTCTCATGGCAGAGATGAGCATCTTGCCACGTCGATCTCGGCACCTTTCAGAGCGAGAGAAGGCTCATGGTGGTTTGGTTAGACAGCAGGTATTTCTCCGTGTTTCGGCTTCACAGGTATGCCTTCTGTTTCTGTCTCCGTCGTCGGTCCTTACAGCTCTCTTCGGAGCAAGTGGAGGTTTCTGAACAAACATATGTTTCCACGCAGACGAGCTGTTCAAACTTGAAGCCCACCGTGGCCCCTCGGATGCCTTTGAGAATGCAAACTTGCCCCTTGATCTTATGAATCGCTTTGTGGCGTAGTGAGATGGTTTTATTTGGAATTGCCAGGTTCACTGAAGGTGAGGGTGGGTGCCGCCTGATTCAGACATGTACAGAATTGCCGTTTCTTGGAAAACTGGGAAGGAAGGTTTTTAGACCTTTATGGGGAAGCTTCTGGGGTATGTTTTTCCCATTTCGGTACAAAATTCAAAAGCTCAGGAATTAAGTATAAATAAGTATCATAGTATTAATGGAAAACAAGGTTAAAATATGTTAAGATAATCACATGACAGAAAATAGAGAAAGATGGAAAGGATTTGCTGAAATAATTAATAGAAATGGAATACAAAAAGGGAGGTGAGAGGAGGTCGATGAAACAAGGGAATGAAAGAGAGGATATTGAGATGGTATGATGTGTGTTTTTTGAACTGTTTTTGCTTTCATTTTGTTTAATGTGTTAATGTTAATGTTGTGTTGTGTTTATATATTGTACTGTATTGCTTTTTCCTTTTCTTTTCTATTTCTTTTCTCCTTTTTGTAAGGTTTAAAAGTAATAAATATTATTTAAAAAATAAATAAATTCAAAAGCTCAAGTGTAGGATAGGAGAGGCTGAGGTCTCTGGAGCCTAGAGGAAGTGTCCCTGTTTGTCTTTAGCTGTCCAGGGTGTCTAAAAGGTGTTCCACTTTATCATAGGCTACAGTACTTTCTTGCAAAATGTAGCTTTTATTTCATTTTTACACTTTTTTACACTTTTAGCCCAAGTATTCGAAAACTTGAATGCTGCAGATTATCATAGGCTACAGTATTTTCTTGCAAAATGTAGCTTTTATTTTATTTTACGCATTTAGCCAAAGTATTCAAAAACTTGAACGCTGCAGATTATCATAGGCTGAAGTACTTTCCTGCAAAATGTAGCTTTTATTTTATTTCCGTGCTGTATCTTGTGGGTGTTGTTAGCTTCCCTGGGCTCTGTAATGAGGAAGGGCAGGATAAAATTAACGGTGATAGTAATTAATAACAGGCTGGCTGCAATACACGTAAAAAAACAAACTTCCAGGTGTATTCGTTCTGGGGTGGGGGACCTGTGCCTGCTTATTCCCACCGCCCCCAGGTTGCTGGATGTCAACGGCCAGGCGCAATGGGAGTTATAGTACAGCAGCACCTGAAGGCCAGCAAGTTCCCCACTGCTGCTTTAGTTGATTGCAATCTGAACGTGAGCCAGCCATGAGAGGCAGCTGCTAAAAAAGCTAATGTGATCTTGGGCTGCCCATAGTGTCCGAAGCATGGGAAGTAATAGCCGCACTCTGTTCTGCACAAGCCAGGCCGCATCTGAAGTACCACGTCTCGTTCTGGGTGCCAAATGTTCATTAAGGAAATGGACAGACTGGGGGATGCCCCCCCCAGGAGAAAGTGACTCGGATGGCGGAGAATCTGGAAAGAGCTGGGTAGGGTTAGCCTAGAGAAGTGAAGGTTTAAAGGGAGACCCGATTGCGTTCTTCCAGCATCTGAAGGGCTGTTCTAGAAAATTGAACAGGCAGCGATTGAACTGGGAGCACAGCTAAGAAGAGGCAAAATTTGCCTCCAGCTGCACCCCTTTACTTTTCTCCTGTTCGAAAGGATGGCATCAAACGCAGTTGCAGAGGCAGCGAATAAACCAGGGGAAATTTTGGGTCTCCTTCGACTCCGCTGCCCCAATCCAGCACACCCGATGGGGCCCTTTTTCCAGGGGAGAAAAGAATATTGACTCTCCGCATATCACAGCAGGGAACCTTTAGCTTTTCAGATTTAGGGAAGTTTTTAATGTTTGATGCTGTGCTATGTTTTTAATATTCGGTTGGAAGCCGCCCAGGGTAGCTGGGGAAACCCAGCCAGATGGGTATTATTATTATTATTATTATTATTATTATTATTAATTAAATTTTATTTATACCCCGCCCTCCCCAGCCAAGACTGGGCTCAGGGCGGCTAACACCCAATATAAAACAAATTGATTGAAATACAACTTAAAAACAAGATTAAAAATACAACATTAAAACTAAAATACAGCCTCATTTTAGTGGAAACTCAAATCAAAAACTCAGATTTTGGGGATGAAAACGTCAGGTCTTCACCAAGGCTAACTTTCCAGACTGGTCCTACATGGGCCAGAAAAAAGCCAGGGAATTTATTATTATTATTATTATTATTATTATTATTATTATTATTATTATTATTAAGATGTTGTTGGAAGCAACTTCCGTCACTCCTGACCGTTGGCCATGCTGTCTGGGGCCGATGGGACCCCCACATTTGCCTTAAGCTTTCCTCTGGTTATGGGGGGGGGCAGATAGAAGCCCCTTCACATTGCTGCTTCCCCTCCAACTCCCTCTCTTCAGGCAAAGCAAGCAGCTCAGGAAGACTCCACAGCTTTATTTTTGCAGCAGAACTAGGAGCTCAGATCTTGCAGGGAGGCATCGATCAGGCACGGCCATTGAGGCAGGAACGATGCCGGCTGCTCGCCATTGTTCGCCCAGGAAATGTGGAGAACTGGGGGCGAAACGAGTCTTTCAATAGGTGCTTCTGGTCAGCTAAGGTCACACCAGTTTTTTTTAACAGACTTGGCTGTCCCAGTAGAACGAATTCCCAAAGTGTTATATGGAAGAATGGGTGCCTTTTTCGGACTACTTAAATATTATAGTATGGAGAACTTGCGAGCAGTTTTTGAGCAACAGACGTAATTAGATTATAACACAGTTGTTAGGATTTAATAGATGGAAGTTGGGGTGCAGCGGAAGGGAGAAACAACAACTCCATGGAAACCGGGGGGTGGGGGGGAGCTGGCAAAAATAAGAGAAACGACGGAAATGTGTTTTGATTGTATATGCTTTTAAAAAATATATATAGCGTATTTTTCGCTCTATAAGACGCACCAGACCACAAGACGCACCTAGTTTTTGGAGGAGGAAAACAAGAAAAAAAATATTCTGAATCTCAGAAGCCAGAACAGCAAGAGGGATCGCTGTGCAGTGAAAGCAGCAATCCCTCTTGCTGTTCTGGCTTCTGGGATAGCTGCGCAGCCTGCATTCGCTCCATAAGACGCACACACATTTCCCCTTACTTTTTAGGAGGGAAAAAGTGAGTCTTATAGAGCAAAAAATACGGTATATTCAAAAGTTACAGTACAGTTGCAATAAAACACATTTTCAGTCAGTATATCAATTGTACATGTGTAAAACGTTGAAACTTAATAAAATATAATTGGGGAAATAGCGAATTTCAAAAACCAGCTTGCGTCGCCGTTGGGGAGCTCCACAACCAAGCTTGTAGTCCCAGCCTTCGGCAATGTGGAAAATCAAAATGGTGGCTGCTGCTGTGGCCTGCCACTCCTCAGGAGGCGGTGGGCTCTCCTTCCTTGGGGGGGGGGGGGTTTAAGCAGAGGTTGGATGGCCATCTGTCATGGATGCTTCAGTTGAGATTCCTGCATTGCAGCAGGGGGTTGGACTAGATGACCCTCAGGAGTCCCTTGCAACTCTGCGATTCTGCGATTCCTAGCGCAGCAAAGAGCCCGCTCAAATCCGGTGGCAAACATTTCCCTCACAGAAACGTCCTGAGGAGGACGAACGGCTGCAAAGTCTCTGTTAAGCCAGGGGTGCAGGCAGCCCTAATAATTCAGAGTTTTCAATGAGCTTTTCCAGTGTGGCTAATAAACGAGCCCTTTGGGAATGAAATAGTCAAATATTTAGATTGCAGGTGCCAATGTTTTGTTGGAACCTTTTTTGCAAAGGCGTTCAGTATTACGAAGCTTAATTGGTTGGGAAATGAAGATCTGTTCTAGGACAGGCAATCAAATGATTCTGGGGCAGGTGTGTGTTTTAATTGCAAAGGTTTTCGCTGTCTTATGCTTTGCCAGTAAGTGCCGGAATGAGCCCCAAATGCGAAAATAGTCTCTGCTTCCCTGCCCACATGCGTCGCTGTTTTTTGGTGTTTTTTTTCTGGGGGTGGCAAGGAACCTGCTCAGGAAGAACGGTTATTTGCCTTGGCTGTCTGAGCGGCTAGAGTAAGAAGCTCAGATAAATATCGCGGCACACAATTCATGGCGACATTTTGGAGAGAACACGGGGAACCCTTTCCCTGGTTTTAAACGCCAAAGTGTCCGCCGGAGCGAAAAGGATTTTAAGCACGCTCCATCACTCAGGGAGCGCATGGAAATTGTCGCTCACAAGCAGGGCAATAATAAAATTAATAAAATGCCACAGTGAAAAATTGGCAGCTCGTATCTGTATTGGTACGAACTTCTCAGCAGTGGCGTCCGGATGAGTAAGAGCAGGTTGAACGAACGCTCAGGCCTTTTCATAATAAGATGCTTAACCGCACTGCAAGCGAAAGGTCCCAGTTCCCATTGGGACCTAAGAAAAACCTTGCAGGATTAGGCAAAAATGTAGGCCCATCTGTTCCAGGATCCTGTTCTCACAGTGGCCTGACTCTGCAGAAGGCAGCTTCTTCAGTTGCTGTGCTGCTGTCAACTCTGGAGAACTGCTGCCAGCCCGTGTCAGCAGTACTGAGCTGAGATGGACCAACGGTCCTGCCTTTCAGGGGGTTGGACTAGATGACCCTCGGGTCCCTTCCAACGCTACAGCTCTATGATTCTGTGACTTGGCAGAAGATGGCTTCCTACGTCCCTGTATGTATGTATGTATCATCATCATTTTTTAATTTGTATACCGTATTTCTATCTTACAATACACAAGGCGGTTTACAAGCTGAAGAAACAAAAAATGTACATCTTATAACAATCTAATGCAATACGAAAATGTGATAATAAAACTTTAAAATAGGCAACCTACATCAAAAAAGTGTGGCCTTCTCTGTCCTTTAAGGGGCAACCCAGCCAGATGCGTAGGGTATAAATAATAAAATGGTTGTTATTATTAAGGTTCACTAAGGGAGCCAGAACCGTGCCGTCGCCCCTCCGGCAATAATCACCATATTTTTCGCTCTATAAGACGCACCAGACCACAAGACGCACCTAGTTTTTGGAGGAGGAAAACAAGAAAAAAAAATATTCTGAATCTCAGAAGCCAGAACAGCAAGAGGGATCGCTGCGCAGTGAAAGCAGCAATCCCTCTTGCTTTTCTGGCTTCTGGGATAGCTGCGCAGCCTGCATTCGCTCCATAAGACACACACACATTTCCCCTTACTTTTTAGGAGGGAAAAAGTGAGTCTTATAGAGCAAAAAATACGGTAATTTCCAATGGGGACCGAAGGGTTGAATAAGGCTGGGTTCTTATCGGTCAGAGCCAACGGTTGGTGGGGGCAGTCCAGGTTTGGTTCATCGTGCCAAAAGTTGTAAATGTGGAAAAGAGTACACATTTTACTATCGGCGAGAGGGTGCATTGCTCCAGAACAGTGACTCAGGGCTGAACAGGTAATCAGGGTCACACTGTTCCATCTCGCTTTGAGAAGGGAGTTTTCATGACCAGTTCACTGATTAGCAAATTCTTTTCTTCCCAAAGCTAATCTCACCTGTAGGAGAGATTAGAAAGTTCACTCGTAACATTTTAGATCTTTTCTTTTTTTAATTAAAATTCGTGACCCGCTCTTTAATCAAATTACGTCGTCTTACAGTAATACACACTTTTATTTTTTAAAAAAGAAAATCCACATTAGAAATAAGTCAGAAATAGCAACTCTATGAGCAACTGCATTAAGCAATACAAAGCCAAATAGATCATTAAAAAGGCTGGCAGCCGGGCTGGGGAGAGATGTTTCCCCCTGGAACTGGAAATAACTTTAAAGGGCTAAAAGCTGCAGTGAAATCTTATTTGGAGACATCTAAGGAGTTACGTGCCCTTCAATCAGGCAAATTATGGGCTGCCGAGCTACTCATCTTCTCAGTGAAGTCTTCATTGCAAAGGCAGCATAATCACAGGTAAATGGTCATGTTGTTTAAATTATTTCAATTAAGTATAAAAGGAATTTCCATTTCCTGGTCGCCTTGGGGGAGACCTGCAGGTTGGATAGCCATTCGACTTCATGAATAAGAAGCCTGTAGGGCCGTTTAACTGCAGAACTTTTGCAAATTTAATTAAAACAAGGACAACCGGGGATTTAAATGGCAGGACATCTCAATTCGCTCCAGTCTGTAATAAAATGCTGTTATAGGGCCACCTCAATCTCTGCCAAGGGGCTCACTTGGTAGAGCACGATGCTTTTAATCTCAAGGTTGTGGGTTCGAGCCCCTTGCGGGATGACCCTCACAGTCCCTTCCAAGTCTGTGATTCTGTGATACTCTTCAAATGTGGCCCAGGCATTATCCCTGCTCACTGTAGGCCTTTCAGGGGAGGGGAGCGCATAGGCTGGAAGGGTGCAATAAAAAACATTTTAACAAATAATAGAGCTAAATGAAATAAACGTGTTTGCACAGGCATTTGGTGACTGTGAGCAGGAGGAGCAAAGTGAGTTTGTTGCCATAGCTGCTGTGTGTTCAGAAGATGTTTTTAGTAGTGTTTTAATAGTGTTTGTGTGTGTGTATGTGTGTGTATATACAGAGAGAGAGCGTGCGCTATTGTTGCTTTTGGTTTTGTAAGCTGCAGGCCAGGGCAGGGCGTTTGAAATAAATAAATAGAAAGCTGGTTGTGTGGACTTCAATGCTGAAGTAGGATAGATCTTATTTTGTTGCTGCTTTTTTCGGAACTGAAGTCGATCTATTTCCACAAATAGGCCTCTTGTGCAACAAACACAGGAGTACATAGAGGAGAAGGAAAGGAATCTTGCTTGCTAGCCCCACCCTCTGACCCCATTGCATTGAATGGCCCCAAATTTCACGCATTGAGCTGAAGATGGAGATTTGATTTATATGTGTTTACAGTAAGTACAACCTACTTGTTTGTGCCTCCGGTTCACCTGTCAAACGCTGGCAGTATACATGAGGTCAAGAGTGTGATCATCCAGCACGATCCTGTTCCCCTATATTTGTTCACTAGACGTGTGGAGTGTTGGTTGGAAGAGAGGGCTCTTGTATTCTTCGGTTTCAGAAAATACAGATGTTTCCCTTCCTCCACTGACCTTTCCCATCCCCTGATTCTGTGACCAATGGCTCAAACCAGTTTTCACCCCGGCTGACGCCGCTGCAGTCAGTAGGATTCATCTCTGCATAAAACTACCGGCTTGATGATTTTGGGCACCTATTGGACAGCACCAGTGATGTCATTAATGTTGCGAACTGCTCTGAGATCTATGGGTATAGGTAAAGGTAAAAGGACCCCTGACCATTAGGTCCAGTCGTGACCGACTCTGGGGTTGCGGCGCTTATCTCGCTTTATTGGCTGAGGGAGCCGGCGTACAGTTTCCGGGTCATGTGGCCAGCGTGACTAAGATACTTCTGGCGAACCAGAGCAGCGCCCGGAAACGCAGTTTACCTTCCCGCCGGAGCGGTACCTATTTATCTACTTGCACTTTGACGTGCTTTCAAACTGCTAGGTTGGCAGGAGCAGGAACTGAGCAACGGGAGCTCACCCCGTCACAGGGATTCGAACCGCCGACCTTCTGATCGGCAAGCCCTGGGCTCTGTGGTTTAACCCACAGCGCCACCCGCATCCCTTATGGGTGTAGGGTGATATACAAATTTAACAAAAACAAATTACAGTGGTGCCTCGGGTTAAGACCTTAATTCGTTCTGGAGGTCCGTTCTTAACCTGAAACTGTTCTTAACCTGAAGCACCACTTTAGCTAATGGGGCCTCCTGCTGCTGCTGTGCCGCCGCCGTTCAATTTCTGTTCTCATCCTGAAGCAAAGTTCTTAACCCGAGGTACTATTTCTGGGTTAGCTGAGTCTCTAACCTGAAGCGTCTGTAACCCGAGGTAATACTGTAAAGGTGAGAAACACATCCTTCCCTTCCATTCTGCATTTTTACATCTCGTCTTTGCACCCCAAAAGTCTGGTTTCGTTTGTGATTTGCATTTTCGTTCCTGTGTGTTTGCTCCTCCTGTGGTTGGAGCTTTGTTGCAACAACGCAGAGGTACGCTGGTGTGTGCGTTTTCAAGGAAGCGAGTTTGTGTGCTGGTACATAGTGTAATCGCAGCAATTACACAGAGGCAAGAGGTCACATTGATCTGCGAGCACAGTTCCTGGGTGAAGTCAGTCCTGAACTCTGGCAACCCCCTTGGGCGCTTGTTGTTCTGTCGAAAGTTGCCGGCTCAGAACAACCTTGAGAAGATTTGAGAAACACATTTGTCCACCTGAATCTTGGAGGCAAATTGCCTGCTGATTACTCTCTCTGAATTGTCCCCTTTACTTAGGACTGGTGGTACATTCAGCTCCTGGCTGCTGCTCACATCGCCAGCCTTTGTCCTTTTTTAAACCTCCCTCCATTCTCTCCCCTCCCCATTATTCCCAGATTGCACAATTGTTCAAGAACAGCTTTGGACTGGGTGTTTTCGAAAGCCATGCCTGTTTCCTTCGTGAACCGCTGGCCTTCGACCCATTGTCTCGTAAGTCCTTCTGCCAATGGTATTTTTGCCGCCGCTCATGTACTTTGTAGTCCTGACCTCTGCGTTGGGACGGAAACTTAATATCCGCACTGCCGGCTCCTACAGGAACCTGCCCACACGCTGAGATTATTGTTATTTAACACTTGCAAAGCAGACGAAGGCAAGGGCGAAGGACCTTTTTCATCCAGAGGCAAAAGTGGGCAGCGAATGTAAAATTTTATCTCTCTACACAGCCGGGTATTTTCGCACGCGCCCGTTTCTGTTTCCCACCGGAGCGAGCAAGAATCGTACTCTGGGTTCAAGGACACGTTCCAGTCAGGCAAAAGTGCTCCAGGAAGATGCAAAGCACAGCTGAGGTGTGGGCTGTGGAGAAAGGGCTTGGCTGGGGAGAATCCTGAGGGCCAGATGGAGAGGCTTGGAGGGCCTCCAGTCTTGGGATTCCCCATGTTTGAACATGCGCAGAGTTTTAACAGATAATGTTGTTGTTGTTTAGTCGTTTAGTTGCGTCCAACTCTTCGTGACCCCATGGACCAGAGCACACCAGGCACTCCTGTCTTCCACTGCTTCCCGCAGTTTGGTCAAACTCATGCTGGTAGCTTCGAGAACACTGTCCAACCATCTTGTCCTCTGTCGTCCCCTTCTCCTTGTGCCCTCCATCTTTCCCAACATCAGGGTCTTTTCCAGGGAGTCTTCTCTTCTCATGAGGTGGCCAAAGTCTTGGAGCCTCAGCTTCACGATCTGTCCTTGCAGTGAGCACTCAGGGCTGATTTCCTTCAGAATGGTTTGGTTTGATCTTCTTGCAGTCCATGGGACTCTCAAGAGTCTCCTCCAGCACCAGAATTCAAAAGCATCAATTCTTTGGCGATCAGCCTTCTTTATGGTCCAGCTCTCATTTCCATACATCACTACTGGGAAAACCATAGCTCTAGCTATACGGACCTTTGTTGGCAAGGTGATGTCTCTGCTTTTTAAGATGCTATCTAGGTTTGCCATCGCCTTTCTCCCAAGAAGCAGGTGTCTTTTAATTTCGTGATTGCTGTCACCATCTGCAGTGACCATGGAGCCCAAGAAAGTAAAATCTCTCACTGCCACCATGTCTTCACCTTCTATTTGCCAGGAGGTGTAGGCTGTCTAATAGCATTGGCATCCATCTGTCTCGAGAGACTATCGAGTGCACCTCCGGAGGTGAAGTAAAACTGCTGTGTTAGCAGCACTGAAGTGACCTCCCCGGGGTGCAAGCCAGGGCAGTGTGTGTGGAGGTCCTGGGCTACCCAGACGACAAGACCCCCCTCTCAGCCTCGCCAATGTAGTCCAAAGGAAAGCAGAGCAAAACGTTTAGCACCAGCTTGGCTGCAGAAGTTGCCGGAAGGAGGCATACAAGGCGCAATCTGACCGTCTTAGGTCCGGATTTGTGCAGGGCTTACTCCTGAACCTTTCCCCAAAAATATCCCACAAGGCAGCAGAGATTTTGGATAAGGGTTTTCCTTTTTTCCAAATGTTTTAATCATTTTAAACTCTTTAAAAACCATTTTTAATTGATAGCTTTCATATTGCTCAACGGCTTAGCTACAACCAAGCGACGTGCAAATGTTGTCATGTAGAAAAGGTCGGATTTGCGCATTCCTGTTCAGCAGCAACTTGTAAAAGACACAGACTCATTTTGCTTTTATTGAGCGAGTTTGTCTCAATTTGAATTTCTTGGCACAGAATCTCAATATCAGAAAAGCACAAGTTGCGCTCTTCATGTGATGGGTAGCTCGGTCGGTAGGGCATGAGGCACTTAAATCTCTGGGTTGTGGGTTTGAGCCCAATGTTGGGTGGAAGATTCCTGCGTTGCCAAGGAATGGACTTAAATCATGGGTAGGCAAACTAAGGCCCGGGGGCCGGATCCAACCAAATCGCCTTCTAAATCCGGCCCATGGATGGTCCGGGAATAAGCGTGTTTTTACATGAGTAGAATGTGTCCTTTTATTTTAAATGCATCTCTGCGTTATTTATGGGGCATAGGAATTCGTTCTTTTTTTTTCTTTTCAAAATATAGTCTGGCCCCCCCACGAGGTCTGAGGGACAGTGGACTAGCTCCCTGCTGAGAAAGTTTGCTGACCCCTGACTTAGATGATTCTCGTGGACCATTCCATCTCTACAATTCTCGGTTTCTGTGAATAAAGGATGGTGCAGGAACGCAGGGTTGCAGGACATCTGTGGCTCTCCAGATGTGCTTAACCAAGGTGGCTGGAAGTTGTTGCAAGGGACCTATGGGAATGCGGATTAAACCACCCATTTGCTGCTCAGGAGCCTGTGGTGGCACCGACCAACAGGAAGTCAAGATAAAACCAGCGTGAAGATTCACTGCGAAGCAAGGAAAGGAATTTCCCCCAAAGTCAGGGGAGAGCCGGGAATAGAACCCAACACCTTGTGACTCTCGGTCAGATGCTTCCAAGCTCCCATCATCGCGTTCATCTCTCTTCAAACGGAAATCTTAAAAATGATTCATCTTTTGAAAAGTGAGTGCCGAAGGGAACAAAGCATGAGACATCGGAGCCAGACTTAGGAGCTCAGTCTCTGGACTTCAAAAATCATTATAAAATAAGTTCTGGGAAAGGGCAGGGTGGAGAGGCTGAATTATTTGATTCTGTCTTGCCTTTACTCCCAGGGAGCTCAGGGTAGCATTCTGTCCTCACAGCAACCCTGTGATTGGGCATCATGGCTGAGTCAGGATTCAAACCCTGGTCTCTAAGCTCTAGGTCCTCGTATTGGGTGGCGGGGAAGGGGAGAGACTGCTGGATAAAATACTGAGCTAGATGTATCAGTGGTAAGACAGCTTCAAATTGCTCAGTGTGGTGACTGAGTGGTCTGTTGTTTGTTTATTTTGTAGAACTGTAGATTTGGAAGGGACCTTGAGGGTCATCTAGTCTAACCCCCCCCCCCAGCAATGCAGGAATCACTGCTAAAGAAGAATCCCTGACAGATGGCCATTCAAGCTCTCCCAGCATAGTTCTTGTGAGCACAATTCAAAGTGTTGGTGCTGACCTTGAAAGCCCTAAACGGCCTCGGCCCAGTATACCTGAAGGAGCATCTCTGTTATGTACTGAGTTGAATAGGATCCAAACTGCAGCAGTCTGATTGGTCCTAGAACAATGCAGCAGTATGATTGGTTGGCAGGAACCACCCAATCATGCTCCAGATATAAGTGAATCCACAACCGGATTGGCTTACAGTAGAATTCCAGAATTAGCCCATCATGTGCAGCCCATTGTGTAAATAATGTATATAAAGCAGATACTTTGAGGGGATATTCATTCATTCCTCCTCACCACTATGAGCTGAAGAAAGAGCATGAAATCACTTTGCGACTCTGAGTATATTTCAATCTCCATCCCCCTTGTTCTGCCTGGACACTGAGGTCCAGCGCCGAGGGCCTTCTGGCGGTTCCCTTACTGCGAGAATCCAAACATTAAAAGCTTCCCTAAACAGGGCTGCCTTCAGATGTCTTCTAAAAGTTTGGTAGTTATTTTTCTCTTTGACATCTGGTGGGAGGGCATTCCACAGCGTGGGTGCCACTACCAAGAAGGCCCTCTGCCTGGCTCCCTGTAACTTGGCTTCTCGCAGCGAGGGAACCGCCAGAAGGCCCTCGGCGCTGAACCTCAGTGTCCGGGCAGAACAATGGGGGTGGAGATGTTCCTTCAGGTATACTGGACCGAGGCCGTTTAATGCTACCTTCCCTTAAAAATAACAGACGCACCTTGTGTCACAATAAATCTTTGCAATGTACAGTGTTTTTCCAGTGGAAAACCAGATAATGTGAACATCAAATGTATGTTGCATAACACCCACATAACACAAATGGCAAAATTTGTGTGAATCCATTCATTGCAATCTCCCTCACAACCCTATTGGGTTTAAAACAGTCAGCATTAGAATAGATGCTGATAAATGGCCTGTCGCTAAAATTCAAGCTTTGCGAAATGGCCTATATTTATCATATTTTTGGTAAGCAGTTTGTTTGGTCAATAAAGTGTGTGTGTGGGAAGCAATACAGTGGTACCTCTGGTTAAGTACTTAATTCGTTCTGGAGATCCATTCTTAACCTAAAACTGTTCTTAACCTGAAGCACCGCTTTAGCTAATGGGGCCTCCTGCTGCTGCCGCGCCGCTGGAGCACGATTTCTGTTCTCATCCTGAAGCAAAGTTCTTAACCCGAAGCACTATTTCTGGGTTAGCAGAGTCTGTAACCTGAAGCGTATGTAACCTGAAGCGTATGTAACCTGAGGTACCATTGTACATGAAGGGGGAAGCACCAAGCCTGTATTAACCAGTCTGACATCATTGTCTTTCGTTTTGCTTTGGTCTCTTATTAGATTTCCAGAATCTTCAGAAATAGAGAGGGATGTGAGTTGTGTGTGCTTAAAGCAGGTATGGGGAACCAAGGCCCTCCAGATTCTGTGGAACTGAAATTCTCATCAGCCGCAGCAAGCCTGGCCATAGAAACATAGAGTTGTAGAGTTGGAAGGGACCCCTGAGGGACATCTAGACCAACCCGCCGTAGTGCAGGAATCAGTGGTCAGAAGTGATGGGAGCTTCGGGACTTCCGGGTTGGTGCGATCTGGAAATGGCGGATTCCCTCCGAGCTCCGGAGGGAATCGGCTCAGCGGTGGATGGGTCTTTGCCGTGCCGGCGACACGGGGACCCTTAAAAACCGCAGGCGCGGAAGCCTGCGGACTGAAGACTCGACGGGTGCCTTAAGCGCCCCCCCTGATTCGCAATGAGCCTTTTTAAAGGCTACGGAGGGGATACGGGGGACGGCGCGGCACTGAGAGTCGATCGCTACCGCCGCTGAGCGAAGCCGCGAGCCATAACTGGAGAGCGCTGACTTCCTTCCTTGAAATTTGGACTGAAAAAAGAACCCGTGAGTAATTTGGAACTGAACTTTAAAAACTTTTCCCTTCTGAATTTGAGACGACCGGGGGGTGTGCCAAAAGGAAGTCCCCATCCCCCCCCCTTGCAGACGATCCAGAGCAACGATATAAGAGCTAAGCTGGAGTGCCCACCCTGTAAAGGGTGAGTTTTAAAAAAGACAGTAACTTCCAGGATTTGGAAAAGCAAATTTAAGCAGGAGAGTGGAGTGTTGGAAGAGTTTTTGTTTTGTGGCAAACAACCCTCCCTCCCGAACCCGGGAGCGATCTGCTTTGGAGCCTGTATAGAGGAGCAGAATTTGACAGCTGTCAAAGCTGTCAAATGGACTGTTAATAGTGAAAAATTGCTACTTAAGACCTCTCCGGATAAAAAGGAGTTACAATTGAACTAAAATTTTGGGAAACAAAGAAACAATAATAGGACAGAGGATTGTTGGAGAAAAGACCATCCAGTAACCAGATTCCCTCTAGGGGGAATTCTGTGGAATTACAATGGCTGTGGGTGGAAAGATACTGAGAGAAATCGAAAGGATGTTTTTACTGGTGGGAACCTTACAGGAGCAGACTACAGCTATGAGTAAACAATTGACGGCTTTGGATATGGAAACAAGTAGTTCTGCTGAATGTAATGAGGAACTGAATGAGAAAGAACCCACAGCTGAATTTGAGATAATAAACAAAGAAGAGGAGAAGACAAAACAAGAAAGAGAACAAGTTATGTGGGAAAATACTAACCAGAGGCCGACATCTGGAGAACACAAGTAAGGAGACCATTGGATGGAATCTATTTTAAGCCTACGAAAGATACAGAAGACGAAAGTGGAGGCCCTGGGAGTTTATGGAATTCAGGAACTCGAAACAAAGAAGTACAATTGGGGCCTCCACATAGACTTTGATTTTGACCATCACCAAGACTCAGGCCTTGTGGAAATTCTTCAGCAGCTGCTTCTAAATATGGGAAGAGACTATGGACTGATTGGATTGAATGTTAAGGAAATCTTTCGAGACTCGATGACTGACAAAGAGGACTACCAACAAAACCGGCGGAGAGGGACTGAAATAGATTTGAGAGCCTCGGATGTGCGGAATCCAGGCTAAAAACTGCTATTTTGGACATATCTTGGGAAAGGACGCAAAGCGGGGATGGGAGGGAGGGAAGTATAAATTTAAACAACACTCAAGACCAGGGGGTTTAGTAATAAGGAAATTACTTAAGAAAAAATGAGAAATCGAGGGAAGAGAATTGGGGTCCAACTTAGGGAAAATTTATTTTTTGTTTTTATAAAAGGACTAAGATTAAGACGGAAGAAATGCTAACTTGCTGACATAAACCTGGGAACAGGGATGCAAGGGAGGGGGTGGGGGGAAGTCAAGGACTAGGGTTAGAAAATAAGATTTTCTGGAACTATTCATGTTTGTTGTTTTTTATGTTTGTCTTGGTGTTATGTGTTTTGTTTTTGTCTATATAAAATGTGAAAACCCAATAAAAATTATTGAAGAAAACAGAAGTGATGGGAGCTTCAGTTCAGCAACATCTGGAGGGCCCAAGTTCCCCCAAACCTGTGCTTAAAGCATCAAACACAACTTTGCTGTCTGTCCTGGAAGGATCTAGTTAGTCACTGGAATAAATAGGATTTCAGGGATCAACATGACATAGATACCAGTTTCTTAGACCGAAAGGTTTGGACAAGTTTTGTAGCTTTGGTCCCCCCCCCCCCACAACAGACCTAACACAAACCCTCTAGAAGTTGTATGTAAAAAAATAATAATACTGCACAACAGTTCTCCAACCAAATCATTGCAGCATCCCTTTCGATTTATCCAGAGGCTTTTTCGGCGATTAATCCTAACCGATTCCTCAGCTGCACTAGCTACAGGAAAAGAAGGCGTGGAAGAATTGCGTTAGGAATGTTCATGTGTTCTTCTCGTAAGACCAAGATTAGGCCGATAAACCACATTTTAAAAAAGAGTCGTGCTTGTTGCTCCTTGTTACTATAACCATCCGCTGGTGGGTTGTTTTTTTATCAGTTCCTGGGCTTTGGAGTGTTAAATAAATGGCCAGAAGCTAAGATTTTCATCCCACAGCTTAGTTTTGGGTGCGGTCTTTTCCGTTTGGCCAGTCGGCTGAAAGAGGCTGGAGGATTGACTCTGGTTCTGCCCCAGCAGGTTTGCAGGAATTCGTTTAGGAGACATTACAGAGCCGCTTGTTTGTCTCTTCTCAACTCGGCTGATCGCTGCTCTTTTGTGTACCGCAAATAACATACATTCAAAAAGGCTAGCTATATATCCGAAGGGCACGGCGGAGTGGAAGTTGTGCTGTAGTTTCATTGGAATTAATGAGGCGTGTTGTGGCTAATTGCTTGTTGCACTCATTTCGTGGGGGATATGAAATTTCCTTTGCACTGGGGAGGGGGTCAGAACTTGCAGCCTTTATCCAGCGGGTCTCCTGAGCACATGGGTGCAACATAAACATTCATACTAGAAAATGTGGCTTCGGTTTACATGGGGGAAAGGTGGGTCTGTTTACAGGTCTCACGGCTGTAGAGCTCAATTTAAGATGAGAAGAGAAACAAAATAAAGAAGGATAAGGAGCAAAGATACCACGAGACTTAATCTCAGGGTTGTGAGTTTGAGCTCCACGTTGGGCAGAAGATTCCTGCATTCTTGTTGTTGTTTAGTTGTTTAGTTGTGTCCGACTCTTTGTGACCCCATGGACCAGAGCACACCAGGCACTCCTGTCTTCCACTTTCTCTCGCAGTTTGGTCAGACTCATGTTGGTAGCTTTGAGAACACTGTCCAACCATCTCGTCCCCTTCTCCTTGTGCCCTCCATCTTTCCCAACATCAGGGTCTTTTCCAGGGAGTCTTCTCATGAGGTGGCCAAAGTATTGGAGCCTCAGCTTCAGGACCTGTCCTTCCAGTGAGCACTCAGGGCTGATTTTCTTAAGAATGGAGAGGTTTGATCTTCTTGCAGTCCATGGGACTCTCAAGAGTCTCCTCCAGCACCAGAATTCAAAAGCATCCATTCTTCATAAAAACTAAACTAGATGATTCTCGTGTTCCCTTACAACTGTGCAGTTCTACGATTCTAACGGTGCATCTCTTTACGTAACTACTCAAAAGCAAGCTTTGTCAAATGCAATGGGGCTCACTCCCAGGTAACCAGGGATCAGTGTAAGATTTCCTCCTGCAGGAGTGCGGAACCTGAGGTTCTCCAGATCTTGTGTGAATACATCTGCCTTGGTCAGGCCACACCTGCTAAAGCATCCATGACAGATGGCCATCCAACCTCTGCTTAAAAACCTGCAAGGGAGGAGAGTCCACAACCTCCCAAGGGAGACAGTTCCACTGTCAAACAGCTCTTACTGTCAGAAAGTTTTTCTGAATGTTTAGTCTGAATCTCCATTCTTGTGACTTGAAGCCACGAGTTTGGGTCCTACTTTCCAGAGCAGGAGAAAACAAGTTTGCTCCATCCTCCATGTGACAGCCCTTGAGATATTTGAAGATGGCCATCTTATCTCCTCTCAACCTTGTCTTTTCCAGGTTAAACATACCCAGCTCCTTCGACCTTTCCCATAAGGCTTGGTTTCCAGACCCTTGATCATCTTGGTTGCCCTTCTGTTGCTCAGAATTGGACACAGAATTGGCAGAACAGAGTGGTGCTATTACTTCCCCTGATTTGTACACTAGACTTCTGTTGATGCAGCCTAGAATAGCATTAGTGTGGTTTTTTGCTGCTGCTGCTGCTGCATCACCCGGTTGACTCCTGTTAAGCGTGTGGTACACCAAAACCCCTAGATCCTTTTCACATGTACTGTAAGAGTAGGTCTAAATCCTGATATTTTTACAGATTCCAGGAGTTGCTTTGGATCTGTTGTACAGTGGTACCTCAGGTTAAGAACTTAATTCGTTCTGGAGGTCCGTTCTTAACCTGAAACTGTCCTTAACCTGAGGTACCACTTTAGCTAATGGGGCCTCCCACTGTTGCCGGCCGATTTCTGTTCTCATCCTGAAGCAATGTTCTTAACCCAAGGTACTATTTCTGGGTTAGCGGAGTCTGTAAGCTGAAGCATCTGTAACCTGAAGTGTCTGTAACCCGAGGTAGCACGGTAAGACATTTATGAGCCACTTTACCATATACTCCCCTCAGTGCGCATGTTGGAAGTCATAAACGTAAAGGACCCCTGACAGTTAAGTCCAGTCGCGAATGACTCTGGGGTTGTGACGTTCCTCTCACTTTACTGGCCAAGGGAGCCAACATTTGTCCGCATGACTAAGCTGCTTCTGGCGAACCAGAGCAGTGCACGGGAACACTGTTTTCCTTCCCGCCAGAGCGGTACCTATTTATCTACTTGCACTGGTGTGCTTTCGAACTGCTAGGTTGGCAGAAGCTGGGACCGAGCAATGGGAGCTCACCCCATCGCGGGGATTCGAACCGCCGACCTTCCGATCGGCAAGCCCAAGAGGCTCAGTGGTTTAGACCACAGGGCCACCTGCGTCCCGTTGGAAGTCATAGAACCATAGAATTGTAGAGTTGGAAGGGGCCGAGGGAGGAGCGCTGGGTTCTTTCTTTTCCTAGTAGATTTCCACAGCATGTAGCTGCCAGGATTCAGGACTTCCTCTTCCTGCTTGGCAAAGACCTGGCATTCCACGAGACTCCGGCTCTGAAGTGGCTCGTCCCACCCTAATCCCTTGGTAGATAATTGATCACATCAGCCAACGCTCGGCAACTTTGCCACAATTGGCAGCCGTGGCAGCTTGTGGGAGTTCCAGGATTGGAGTGGCCAAGGGTGGAGCAGGCCAGAGGGCATTGGTGGAGCTGGGGCAGAGAGAGGCGCCCGCCAGCCGTCTCCATCTCTGGCCCACACAGTCAGGGCTTTTGTCCAAGGACACAGCGAATACTCCAGGGCACGTTAATTGCAAGCGGGGAGAAGCAGAGCGGCAGTTGCGTGGGCAGGAGGCAGTGGCGGGAAAGAAGGAATTGCGGAAGAAGTGCAGGCGTGACCCGCTCAAAGCCAGGCTTGAAATTAGGCCCACACCCTGCCCTACAAAAGTGGGATCCGATGCTTGAGTGTTTCCCCCCCCCCCTCCTCTAGAGATGGGGGAGAAATACCATTTAAAGGTGAGCCCACCTGACTCAGGCTTTCTAAAGCAGCATGTGGGACAAAGCACCGCCATTCTTCAACATTCAAATTTCTCTGAATTTTTTCCCCCAACGCATTTCTCCGGACGAGTACAGTGGTACCTCAGGTTACAGACGCTTCAGGTTACAGTCTCCGCTAACCCAGAAATAGTCCCTCGGGTTAAGAACTTTGCTTCAGGATGAGAACAGAAATCGCATGGGGGCGGTGGGAGGCCCCATTAGCTAAAGTGGTACCTCAGGTTAAGAACGGACCTCCAGAACGAATTAAGTTCTTAACACGAGGTACCACTGTAATGAGAAACAAGCAAAAAGGTATATACTGCGGTAAAGCATGCCAAAAAATGTATGTATCACAAAAGCAACATTTGGAATCCTAGAGTTGTAGAGTTGAAAGGGACCCTGAGGGTCATCTAGTCCAACCCCCTGCAATGCAGCAATCTCAAGCATCCATGACAGATGGCGCCAGACCTCTGCTTAAAAACCTGTAAGGAAGGAGAGTCCACAACTTCCTGAGGGACCTTTCCACTGTCAGAAAGTTCTTCCTGATGTCCTTTCTTGTAGTGTGAATGCATTGGTTTGAGTTCCCCTTCAGAACAGCAGAAAACAAGCTTTCCCCTGTTCCATGTGACAGCCTTTGAAATATGTGAAGATGGCTATCACATCTTTCAGTCTTCTCTTTTCCAGGCTAAACATACTCAGCTCCTTCGACTGCTCCTCATAAGGCATGGTCTCCAGACCCTTGATCATCTTGGTTGCCCTCCTCTGCACACCTTTCAGCCAGGGGTGGAGGAAGGGGGGTGCGGCGGGTGTGGGCCACCCCGGGTGTCACCACTGAGGGGGGTGGCAAAATGCCGGGCCGCACTCACCGCGGGGCCTGCAGCGTGCCCGAGTCATGCGTCACTCCTGGGAGTGACAAGGTGGCTTGGGCGCACACAGGCTCTGCACTTCCCAAACGGTCCACCCCCTGCCTCCCCCCCAGCTGTAGGGCGGCTGAGTGGGAGGAGGCAGGCAGGCTTTGGAGGCCCCAAAGTGCACCCCGCCCCTATGGGCAGCTCGCCCCGACCCTGGGCGCACCGCCATGCGCCTGCATGGCTTCCTCTGCCACTGCTTCCAGCTCGTCAACATTTAAAAGCGTGCATTATATCAGGGACCATTCTTTGCCAAAAAAAAGATGTCTGTATTAGGCGAAGTTATATTCAAACACGGGTATATTAGGAGAAAATGCTGATGAATCGCAAATTGATGTAGAGAACTGAACTTTCGATGGGGAGGGGCGGGACTGAGAAAACCCAACACTGACAAATTCACCAATTGTTTCGCCGTGTCAGCGTTTCAAAAATGTTTTACCCTGTGCAGCAAACACTATCCTCTCTGCCTTCTGATGACGAGGGAAGCAGCCATTCTGTTCAGTTTACACAACTATTTTTGGACGGAGCTGTATGTCACTTTTCAGCAGAAACGCGTTTCCTTGTTAACTGTAACTTTGAGGGCAACTGCAGGGGGGTTTCTGCAGGTGAGAAGGATGGTTCTTATGCATTCCCACCTTCTGCTTCTCTCTCCATCCCGACAACCTCCTCCCTTGCTTATTTTCAGTCTTAAGAGGCAGCTTGGGGGAAAAGGGAAAGCAGCCAGGGAGGCTGCTGGGGAGAAGGAGCCGGTGGGCAAAGGGTTAAGCGCTCCCTCCCTCCTACTGCCTTTCACCTGCCTGTGCCCTTTCCATCCCGGCAAGGCAAACAGAGGGGTGTGACGCCTGTTGCTTGTGAAATTCTGCCCACTGGCATTGCAGTGAATCAGCATGTTTTATTCTTTTCTTTATCGTTGTTGTTTTTTTTTTGCAAGGTGAACGGCTTCGTAGCCGCCGAGGTGGCAGCTCGTACAAAATTTTGGGCTGAAACGAAGGTGGGCGGAAAAGCCACATTCCTGGCAGGTTGACCTTTCCTGGGCTTGGCATGCAAAGTATGTGCTCAGCGTGGCAGAAAAGGCACCTGGCCTAACCCTGTGCCTCTCCCCACATTGCAGGGTTGAGGAGTCCTTTTTAGCTCCAGATTGTCTTCTGAGGACCGCATGCCAGTACAGTGGTACCTCGGGTTAAGTAATTAATTCGTTCCAGAGGTCCGTTCTTAACCTGAAAATGTTCTTAACATGAAGCACCACTTTAGCTAATGGGGCCTCCTGCTGATGCCGCGCCACCAGAGCACGATTTCTGTTCTCATCCTAAAGCAAAGTTCTTAACCTGAAGCACTATTTCTGGGTTAGCGGAGTCTGTAACCTGAAGTGTATGTAACCTGAGGTACCACTGTACTGGGCAGGACTGGAGGCCAAAGTGGGCCGAGCGAAAAATGCACCTTTTACCTTTGCACAGTGGGCCTCTGTGAGGAGCGAGCCGGCAGTAAATCACACCGTTCAAGTTGGTGTTAACTCTTCGTTTGCAAGAACAGGATCTGCACAGACTTGGCGGAGTGTCAGGTCTAATGAGCTGGTAGGTCTTGCCCCCATGGATCAGACAGCGCACAGCCGTCTTAAGTCCCCTCCTCTCCAGTGTTTTCCTTGAGCAATCGGAGACCTTGCCTGCATGCAGCCAACCTCTCCTCCGCCCTTTCCATGCCTCTTCTGGTTCGGGGAGACCTGGGTGGAGGGCAGCTTGTTGCAACAAGAGGGGGACACACCCGTGACTCTTCACCAGTCAGACTCCTCTCTGCCTCTTGGCCTCTCTCCTCTCCTGCTTCAGCTTCTCTCCCGTCTCTCTGCCACACACTCTCCCAGCTCATTAAGCCCTGTTACCTCTTCAGCTTCTGACACCTCCTCTTCCTCCTCACAGCTGTCCATGGAGGCGCAGGTCAGTTCTGTGTCCAGGGCAGTTGTCTACCAGCTCCACCTGGTACGCAGGCTGAGACCCGACCTGCCCGCAGACTGTCTCGCCAGAGTGGTGCATGCTCTGCTTATCTTTCGCTTGGACTACTGCAATGCACTCTATGTGGGGCTACCTTTGAAGGTGACCCGGAAACTACAACTAATCCAGAGTGCAGCAGCTAGACTGGTGACTGGAAGCGGCCGCTGAGGCCACATAACACTGGTCCTGAGAGATCTGCATTGGCTCCCAGTACGTTTCTGAGCACAATTCAAAGTGTTGGTGCTGACCTTTAAAGCCCTAAACGGCCACGGCCCAGTATACCTGAAGGCGCGTCTCCACCTCCATCGTTCTGCCCGGACACTGAGGTCCAGCTCCGAGGGCCTTTTGGCGGTTCTGTGCGCTGCTCTGGTTCGCCAGAAGCGGCTTAGTCCTGCTGGCCACATGACCCGGAAGCTGTACACCGGCTCCCTCGGCCAATAAAGCGAGCTGAGCGCCGCAACCCCAGAGTTGGCCACAACTGGACCTAATGGTCAAGGGTCCCTTTACCTTTAAACAGATTTAAGATTTGTTCTTTACAATACAAAGCACTATAGAAATGAAATGAACAGCAATAATGATGAATTCCATTGCAAAACAGAAAACAGCACCTAAACATTTCCATGGTGGCGACCGCAACTTAGGTTTAAGGTGCCATTGGCTGCTCTGGAGCATTTGGCTCGGTTTGCATGCAGCTCTCGCCTGACCTGTCAAGAAAACACACCTGCAGGCTCTCTGCTGCTGCTGCTAGGAGCACCCAAGCAGGAGAAGTCACCGCAAAGCTGTTGTGTGAACACCTTCAACCCTGCCTTCTCGCTGTGTTGTGCTTTGCGTGCCACAAATGACCTTGGCGGCAGCTAATCAGAAGGCTTTCCAGTGTGGCTGCTTTGTTGACTGAAGTTGTTCTGGCACCTGTGAACATGCACTTCCAGCTGCTTGCAAGAGAATTCTTCAGCATGAGAGAGCTTGTTCCCACGGTGGCCAGGCAGATGTGTTTGGGGAGTCTTGCAGCAAGGGCGATAGCTCAGGCAGTGATTAAGCACATTCTTTGCATGCAAAAGTTCCCAAGCTCAATTGTGGGTGTCTGCAGCCCGGGCTGGAAAAGACCCCTTTCCTGAAACCCTTGGAAAGCTGCTACCAGCCCTTGTTGGCAGTATGGAGCAAGGCAGACCAAATCTTCTGCCTTTTGGTATAAGGTACCACCTCCTGGATGAGGGACGCGGGTGGCACTGTGGTCTAAACCACAGAGCCTAGGGCTTGCCGATCAGAAGGTCGGCGGTTCGAATCTCCGCAACGGGGTGAGCTCCTGTTGCTCTGTCCCAGCTCCTGCCCACCTAGCAGTTCAAAAGCACATCAAAGTGGAAGTAGATAAATAGGCACCGCTCTGGCAGGAAGGTAAATGGCGTTTCCATGCACTGCTCTGGTTCGCCAGAAGCGGCTTAGTCATGCTGGCTACATGACCCGGAAGCTGTCTGCGGACAGACGCCGGCTCCGTCGGCCTATAGAGCGAGATGAGTGCCGCAACCTCAGAGTCGTCCGCGACTGGACCTAACAGTCGGGTACCTTACCTGACCTTATATCAGTACGTTTCCGAGCACAGTTCAAAGTGTTGGTCCTGACCTTTAAAGCCCTAAACAGTCTCGGTCCAGTATACCTGAAGGAGCGTCTCCACCCCCATCGTTCTGCCCGGACACTGAGGTCCAGTGCTGAGGGCCTTCTGGCGGTTCCCTCACTGCGAGAAGCCAAGATACAGGGAACCAGGCAGAGGGCCTTCTCGGTGGTGGGACCCGCCCTGTGGAACTCCCTCCCACCAGATGTCAAAGAGAACAACAACTACCAGACTTTTAGAAGACATCTGAAGGCAGCCCTCTTTAGGGAAGCTTTTAATGTTTGATGCATTACTGTATTTTAATATTTGGTTGGAAGCCGCCCAGAGTGGCTGGGGAAACCCAGCCAGATGGGTGGGTTATAAATAAATTATTATTATTATTATTATTATTATTATTATTATTATTATTATTATTATTATTATTATTACCACCTCCTGGAGGGGTGGGATTACATAGTGGGGTGCTGAGAGGCAAAGGGGCAATGGGGGAAGGGTGCTGGAGGGGTCAATGACCACCAGACTTTGAAACTCTGGCATCTCTGGCAAAATCTACCCATTTCTTTCAATTAATTAAACTAAAAGGTTTTAACTGGATTTCGAATTAACTGGTCCTTTTTGAATTTTACTGTGTCCTCTTCCTTAGTGGGCTGTGGAACCGCTAGTCTGAATGGTGCTTTTAATTTTATTTATTTATCGCATAAAATTTACACACTGCTTGATTGCATAAAAGCCTCAAAGCAGTTTACGAGAAGACAGTAACATCAAGAAAAATTCATGACCCTACTTTGAAACATACAAAGTTAAAGCACTGAAACTTTAATCCTAACCGTCTGGGTCAGCTTGTCTCGACAAGAATGCTTTTAGCCGGCCCTGATCAGAGTACAGTGAAGGCACCTGCTTGGTCTCAATCGGAAGTGAGTTCCAAAGTGCTTTGCGCAGCCGGAATTCCCTGGATCGCCCTAAATCCGACGCCAAACACCTTGAACTTTGCCTGGGAACAAATTGGTAACCAGTGCAGATCTCTGGGCATTGAGCTTTTTATAGGGGGCATTGGGGGTGGGTTTATGGAACCAAGCGGGTGGCGGCTAGAAAAAGGAAATTGCTGGTTTAAGTCCGCTTCCTATATTCCTGAGCCCAGAAGCAGTTGCTGCCCAGCAGCCGACGTTCAGGCATATGGAACTGAAAGTTGCAAATAAAATTCAGTAGGGCAAAGGAACTGCCATGGATGTGTGTGCTATGATTGAGGGAGGAAACAGAGCGCTGCTCCCTCGCTCTCCAATTTCTGCACCACCACCCCCGGTGATAATCTGTTCTGCCAGGGGAGAGCAGACCCAGATCCCGTTTCCTCCCTAGCAAGGAATAATCCGTCCTTGCGATGGGAGTAGCTGGAGTGCTGGACCTGGAGGCCCAACTCCTTGGTTACTCGCCAAGCCTATGGCAGATTTTGCCTACCTTCCAGGTGTTCTGCGCTACAACTCCCAAAAGCTGCAGCTGGCACAGTCCCAGAGTGGTTTTAACAGCCAACCCCCTTACCCAGGGAGTTTTGGGAATTGTAGCTTGGGGTAAGATAGGGGGCCTCCTTACACTTCTCAGCACCCTTAGCAAACTACAACTCCCATAATTCTTTTTTTGGGGGGGATGGAGAGTCACGACTGTTCACAGTGCTTTTATGCATGGTGTGAAAGTGGCCTGAACTTGAAGACCAACTTGTGTTTCAGTTTGAGTGTGGTTTCGGTCGGCTCATCTTTGAATGTGAAAGGAGTCAAATTGCTATCCCATCCTTTGGAGAAAGAGAGAGAGAGAGAGAAGAAGGCATAAAGATCACAAAGCCCCCACAATTGGTGCTACTGTCATAGAATAATAAATAATAGAATTCTAGAGTTGGAAGGGACCCAGTTCAGGAATCCTCTGCCCAACTTGGGGCTCAAACCTATAATAATAATAATAATAATAATAATAATAATAATAATAATAATAATAATAATAATAATAATAATTTATTATTTATACCCCGCCCATCTGGCTGGGCTTCCCAAGCCACTCTGGGCGGCTTCCAAAAGAATATTAAAATACTATAATACATCAAACATTAAAAGCTTCCCAAAACAGGGCTGCCTTCAGATGTCTTCTAAAAGCCTGGTAGTTGTTGTTCTCTTTGACACCTGGTGGGAGGGCATTCCACAGGGCGGGCGCCACTACCGAGAAGGCCCTCTGCCTGGTTCCCTGTAACTTGGCTTCTCGCAGTGAGGGAACTGCCAGAAGGCCCTCGGAGCTGGACCTCAGTGTCCGGGTAGAACGATGGGGGTGGAGACGCTCCTTCAGATATACTGGACCAAGGCTGTTTAGGGCTTTAAAGGTCAGCACCAACACTTTGAATTGTGCTCGGAAACCTACCACCCTAAGATCAAAAGCCTCGTGTTCTACCAGCTGAGATATTCTGCAGGGCTCTCGACTCCCCTTCCTAGGCAAATCCAGATTGTTTTGCCTCGTCACTTTTGACTGCCAGCGCGGCAACATTGAGCCATCCGAAGGGGAGTCCGCAGGTGTTGCGGAAGAATGCTAGGCTCCCTGCCACGGCAAACACAGCTTACCTCTGCCCTTGATAATCGTGGGTGGGTGCTGGAAGTGACTTGCATTTCTTCCTTCTTTCCCCCCTCCTTTCTCTCAACCAGCTTTTCAAACGCTCCTGCCACCCCAGGAACGCACCGTGAGTGGCAGAATTAAGGGGCTTGGGAGAGGCTGGCTTCTGGTGGGCAAGGGAAGAAGGGAGGGTTGAATTGCAGGTAGATCTGTTTCAGGGTTTGTTGTGCCGCTAAGCTCAGAGGGGCGCGGGTGGCGCTGTGGGTTAAACCACAGAGCCTAGGACTTGCCGATCAGAAGGTTGGCGGTTCGAATCCACGCAATGGGGTGAGCTCCTATTGCTCAGTCCCTGCTCCTGCCAACCTAGCAGTTCGAAAGCACCTCAAAGTGCAAGTAGATAAACAGGTACCACTCTGGCGGGAAGGTAAACGGCGTTTCCGTGCGCTGCTCTGGTTCGCCAGAAGCGGCTTAGTCATGCTGGCCACATGACCCGGAAGCTGTACGCCGGCTCCCTCGGCCAATAAAGCGAGATGAGCGCCGCAACCCCAGAGTCGGTTACGACTGGACCTAATGGTCAGGGGTCCCTTTACCCTTTACCTTTAAGTCTGGGGTCGTTTGGTCCGGGGTCCCTAATGGTCAGGGGTCCCTTTGTTGCATATAAGAACAATTTCTGGTCATTCTTAATAATGTCTTCTCCTACCATTCCCAACAAGAATGCCTCTGGCTTTTTCAAAAACGTATATCTAAATATCTTCTTTAATTCATTATCTATGTTTTCCCAATATGTTCCCAATATGTTTTTACCTTATCACATGACCACCACATGTGAAAGAAACTACAAGGGCACTATTTCAGATTTCTTTTGGGACTCGGCCGCCTCTGGCTAAGCCAGGTCTGCAAAACAGCCAAGTATAAGAACTGGAGTTATTAATAACTGTGCTATTAATACAGGTAAAATTAGCAGGGGGTTTCTGTTTCTGCATGTGCACCTGTTCCCATAAGCCTGTTTTGTTATTTGTTACGGCAGGTAGAGGCAGGACAAGAGATACGGCTGCGTCGGAATTCTAAAACTGAATTTACCTGGGAGTAGACGTGGAAGGGAAGAAGGGAGGGTTGAATTGCAGGTAGATCTGTTTCAGGGTTTGTTGTGCCACTAAGCTCAGAGAGACACGGGTGGTGCTGTGGGTTAAACCACAGAGCCTAGGACTTGCCGATCAAAAGGTTGGCGGTTCGAATCCCCGTGACAGGGTGAGCTCCCATTGCTCAGTCCCTGCTCCTGCCAACCCAGCAGTTCAAAAGCACACCAGCGCAAGTAGATAAATAGGTACTGCTCCAGTGGGAAGGTAAACGGCGTTTCTGTGCGCTGCTCTGGTTCGCCAGAAGCAGCTTAGTCATGCTGGCCACATGACCCGGAAGCTGTACGCCGCCTCCCTCGGCCAATAAATCGAGATGAACGCCGCAACTCCAGAGTCGGTCACGACTGGACCTGAGGTCAGGGGTCCCTTTACCTTTACCTTGTCTCTCATGCATAAGGCAGCTGAGGAATGGAAGGGGGAGAAGTTTGAGTAAAGCAAAGGTGGGAAGGCAGTGAGAGAGGGAAACAGACAACTTTTAAAAAATGGCAGAGGTTAAGCAGCGATGGAGGAGGAAAGCCTTAACTTCCAATCAAATGTGCAAAGGATTTCGCTGTTCATTGAATAAATTTGGATCCTGGATGCTTCCCCTGACACATAACCCAGGGCACAGTTTGGATGCTGGGAGGTTGGAATATGTGAAGTAATGATTGAAAAGAGTTTCCCTGGGCATGAGCTAAGTAGTTTTCATTCATTTCTACAGCATTGCCGATACTACAAGAAGCTCAGCAAACAGGCATCGTAGGATCCTAGATTTGGAAGGGATCTTGAGGGTGCAACCCTCTGCGATGCAGGAATCTCAACTAAATCTCCAGGAAGTCTTGCCTAGTCGTAGAAAAGAAAGCACAAGCCAAATTGCAAATGTTCCCTAAAGTGACAACAGATTGATGTCCTAATTCATGCTCAATGTAACATAATATGTTTTCATCATTGATGTTCTGTATGGTGTTTTTAATCAGCCCTGGGATCTTTTGATAAAGGGCGGTATATAAATTGAATAAATAATAATGTAGTGAGATGGAGACAAATAAAGTAGTATACGCACAGAAATTATGAATCTGCAAATTAGTATGGTGATTCAGACTGCTGTTCTAAATTCACAGAGGAACGTAACTCTTCGGTGGGTTGCTGTTGTGGATCTTTTTCGGTTAAGATGAAGGGTGCTTCGCCTGTGGCAATCTTGATTACTTCTTCCCCGCTTTCCAGACTTTGAGCTTGCATGCACCGTCCTGGGGCCATCTCCATCCCCTCTTCACCCTGATTTTAACGGGGGTAATTGAAGTTTCTGGATAGACTCGCTTTTGGATAATCAAGACACATGGCTTGGTGTGAGAGGATCTTTGCCCTGGTTTTGACTTGTTTGTTCTCTCAGATTGTGGTTTTATGGCAGGAAGCTCTAGAACCCTCAGTGCTGGGGTTGGGTAGATGAAAAGCAGGGCTTTCAACTTACAGGATTTCTTCGTCTTTTTCTTCTTCTTTGCAAACAAGGCTGCATGTAGCAGGGAAGGTGGCATACCACTTTGCAGAACACTTGCACTTAATTTTTTATTGGAAGCCGCCCAGAGTGGCTGGGGAAACCCAGCCAGATGGGCAGGGTATAAATAATAATAATATATTATTATTATTTTGCATTCTTTGCAGAAAAAGCCCTGCACTTTCTTTGAAGGTTTCCTGGGAGTTTTTAAATGCTCTGCGCGGTTGTTTTCTGAAAATCTGTTGGCTTCCACCTGCGTTTCCTTTGCAGAGATGGAATCGTAGAATTGGAAAGGGACCCCACGGGTCATCTAGTCCAGCCCCCTGCTTTTATAATTCTTGATGAACCCTGCAAAATATTTTCCAGAAGGGTAGCCTTCTTAGTAAAATCAGCCAAGCCTTTGTGCACCCTGAAGATTAACCAATTTATTACGCCACAAAGTGGCAGGTATATACACCAACAATTTAGGTTGGTGGCCATCAGTGTCCCTTGTGGGAGAGAGTTCCAGAGGTTATAACTATGCTCTGCATGAAGACGTTGTTTATTTTATCTTTCCTGAATCTTTTTATCTTTATCTTTTTTATCTTTTATTTTATCTTTCCTGAATGTCCACAAATTCTAGTGTTATGAGAGAGGGAGAAAACTTTTATCCAGCCGCTAAGTGTAAACTAACAAATACATTGAAATCAGGCCCATTGATTTCAATAGGTCTTCTCTGAAGCAAAACTCTGAGTAAAACTTAGTTGAATTCCTGCACTGCAGGCGGTTGGATTAGATGTTCCTTCCAACTCTCCAATTCTATGTTTCTCTGAATGCCACCTGCAGATTAAAATCCCCTCATTGCCTGGGATCTATATACAATGGTACCTCGTGTTAAGTACTTAATTTGGTCTGGAGGTCCGTACTTAACCTGAAACTGTTCTTAACCTGAAGACCACTTTAGCTAATGGGGCCTCCTGCTGCCACTGCGCGATTTCTGTTCTCACCCTGAAGCAAAGTTCTTAACCTGAAGCACTATTTCTGGGTTAGCAGAGTCTGTAACCTGAAGCGTATGTAACCCGAGGTACCACTGTATCTCAGAAGGAGACCCTCCTCATATGAGTGGACAGCTATTTGTGTCCTCTCTGCTAACTTAGAACAATTTCACTACACATTTTAGTTGAGGGCACAGGGGGATTTTCTGCACAAAAACTGGAGAGAGGGAAGTACCTCTGCTGAAACATGCCCTGGGGGGAAATCCTTTCTTCTGGAAAATTAATTCTCGTCAAGTGCTTCAAAAACATTTGTAATGCCGAAAAAACGCTGCAGTGAGTCTCCTGTTTCTCTTCTCTAAAATCAACATCCTTTTCCGTTCGTCAAGTATCAATGACTGGTCCAAATAAGCATTTATCTCTGTGGCAGGTGTGAGTGAAACGGCGACTTGCGGCGCTGCTCACTCCCCTTAGTCAACGAGGCTGACATGAATCTGATCTGAGTAATAAAAGATCTGAATGTTTTCACCCTGCCAGGGCTACATTCCTACTGGTCAGGTCATCCACTGGAGGCAGAGACAGGAGGGTTTGGGGGAAGAAGGGGATTTTGATTGTCGGTCTCGTTGCCCTCCCAGAGAGCCAGAAGCAGTGTGATTAGAACTATTAATGCCAGGGATATAGCTTCATCCCACTCTGGTCTCTGTTTGCCGATTTCACAGAATGCATTGGGAAAGACACCGCCGGCCATCTAGTCCAACCCTCTGCAGTGCAGGAATCACCAGGAACCTTGCAAAACATTTTCCAATAAGAAAAACCAACCGGTCCTTGTGGCGCCTTGAAGATTAACCAATTTATTATGGCATAAAGTTTGGGGAACTACGGTCTGCTTTCCGTCCACCACCCATGCTGAATTATCCTGAGCGGCAGGTACATAGGCGCATAGGTTTCTGATGCTGTGGGCATTGTCCGCAGCGGGATCAGAGGCAAATGAAATCAATAACGTTCGAAGACAGTGATAACTATGCAGCTGATAGCGGAATTCCCAAGACGGTCGTTTGTTTGTTTGTTTGTTTTTTAATTAAAGGTTTTCTTGTTTTACAGAAGCGTGTGTAATGTCTCTCGTATTTTTTCCATGTAACATTTTTACAAATCAGTTTCATTTGTTGAGACATTGGGGGAGGAAGGGGGGGAGATGGGTGGGTCTGGTGGCAATATTTCTATTTTGCTTAATGTATGTAGGGTTTGGTGTCAGCGTTGCATGTGCTGTTCACTTGTGTTCCTTTGGTGGTGAGAGAGGTTGGGGTTGGCCTAGGGTGTGGTTGTTTGTTTGTGATTGGCTGTGGTGATCTTTGTTTTCGTGTGTGAGTGGGGTGGGTGGGTGTTTTGGATCGGGTTAGCCATATTGATTAGTATGCTGTTGGTGGATTTTTTCATTGTTGGGCTGTGTATGTGATAAAGGGGAGCCATACCGGGGTGAAGGTGTCTTCTTCTGTTTGTCTCCGTGTCAGTAATGAACAAGACAGTGGTTGGTAACGCTGACAGCCCAGCATTGGCAATTAACGCATTTCGCGTGTTAAAAAAACGCGCTGTCCACATGGGTGAGCATTGATGAACTGTAGTTCAGTGATTTCCCATTGCAGTTTTCCCTCCGATGCACCTTTCCTCAGGTCTTCCCAGTGGATCAGTTGCAGAACATTTCGTGAGGCCGAAATGCCCCCTTCCTGCATTGGCTTTCAAATGTTGCCGTTTCGGATGTCCGATCTGTGTCCGTTTGTCCTTTGCGCACAGGTCCTGACCTGTCCGTCCTCTCTAGGATGCAAAACAATGACTTATTACTGCAGTGGAAGATGAGAAAGTGAAGTAACCCCTGATGCTGAGGGTGACATTATTAGGCTATTTGGGCAAAAGGTATTTGGGTGGGCATGCACTGCAAGCTGCCTTATACAGTGGTACCTCAGGTTAAGTACTTAATTCGTTCCGCAGGTCCGTTCTTAACCTGAAGCTGTTCTTAACCTGAAGCACCACTTTAGCTAATGGGGCCTCCTGCTGCTGCCGCCCCGCTGGAGCACGATTTCTGTTCTCATCCTGAAGCAAAGTTCTTAACCTGAGGTACTGTTTCTGGATTAGTGGAGTCTGTAACCTGAAGCGTCTGTAACCCGAGGTACCACTGTACTGAATCGGTCCATCTAGCTCCCTGTTGTCTACCCTGACAGGGCTCTTCCAGATGACCTATTTATGCAGAAATCTGGCATGGAGGTTAGATTATATCCGCTTGTTCTGATTTGTTTACAAGGCGGTTATACAAGCACCGGCCTTCCCGCCCTGTATTCATCCAGATTTGCTTGTGGAGTGTTTCTTCATCTTCCCGTTAGTCATTCGCTCATCTCACACACTTGCTGGTGCTTTTGTTTATTTCATTCGCTTTCCAAAGCACAGCGAGTTACGATTCGTCTTCTTTTTAACGTGGATTTGTTATGTCAGGGCAACAGAGCCGTTCTGCCCATTTTAACCGAGGAAACCTAAAGTTCTGGTATGCTCTTGAATCCGTCCCGCAAAAGAGCGGTGGTCTGAAGGCACACTTAGGCCACTTTTGCAGCATGCAATGGGTGTGCTGTGTTGTTGCTGACATCTTGTCTGTCTCGAAACACAATGGAGTGTGCCTCTTGGCCACAGTGATCCATGCGACTGTCACCTCCAGGCTTGACTACTGTAATTCGCTCGACGTGGGGCTGCCCTTGAAACTGTCCCACAAACTCCAGCGGTTGCAGAATGCCACAGCGAGACTCCTTACGGGGTCCTTGCCTTGGGATCTCATTCATCCAGTGCTTTACCAACTGCACTGGCTGCCGATGGAGTACAGGGTCAGGTTTAAGGTGCTGGTTTTGACCTTTAAAGGCCTATGCGGCCTAGGACCCACGTACCTACGGGACCGCCTCTCCTGGTATGCCCCGCGGAGGACCTTAAGGTCCACAAATGACAACATTTTGGAGGTCCCAAGTTGCAAGGTGGTTACATGGGTCTCAACTAGGACCAGGGCCTTTTCAGTACTGGCCCCGACTTGGTGGAACGCTCTGCCACAAGAGACTAGGGCTCTGCGGGACTTGACATCTTTCCGCAGGGCCTGCAAGACAGAGCTGTTCTGCCTCGCCTTTGGTTTGGACTCAGTCTGACCCTTATGTTTCCCTCCCCTTATGGTTTTGATTTATGGGCTACTTTTAAAATGAGGTTGCATTTTAAATTGCATTTTAACCTGTATTTTAAATTGGTTTGTTTTTTCCTATTGTAATTTTACTGGTGTTAGCCGCCCTGAGCCTGGCTCTGGCCAGGGAGGGCAGAGTAGAATCATAGAATCATAGAGTTGGAATAGACCACAAGGGCCATCGAGTCCAACCCCCTGCCAAGCAGGAAACACCATCAGAGCACTCCTGACATATGGTTGCCAAGCCTCTGCTTAAAGACCTCCAAAGTAGGAGACTCCACCACACTCCTTGGCAGCAAATTCCACTGTCGAACAGCTCTTACTGTCAGGAAGTTCTTCCTAATGTTTAGGTGGAATCTTCTTTCTTGTAGTTTGGATCCATTGCTCCGTGTCCGCTTCTCTGGAGCAGCAGAAAACAACCTTTCTCCCTCCTCTATGTGACATCCTTTTATATATTTGAACATGGCTATCATATCACCCCTTAACGTATAAATAAAATTAATAATAATAATAATAATAATAATAATAATAATAATAATAATAATTGGTGTGAGGCCAAACCACTGTATTAGCAACACCTAAGTGACCTCCCTGGGGCGCAGGCCTGGGCATTGTGTCTGGAGGTCCTGGGCTGCCCAGACCACAAGACCCCCCTCTCGGCCTCACTGTTGTGGTCCATAGGAAAGCAGAGCAAGACGTCTGGCACCAGCTGGGCTGCAGGAGTTGCCGGAAAGAGGTGTACAAGGTGCCATCCAACCATCTTAGGGACTCCACTCTGGATTTGTGTAGCGTTTGCTCCTTAGCCCTTCCTGAAGATACCCCACAAGGCTTCTCCAAATAATTCTGAGAACTGTAGTTGCTTAAGGCGGGCACAGGCAAACTCAGCCCTCCAGATGTTTTGGGACTACAACTCCCATCATCCCTAGCTAACAGGACCAGTGGTCAGGGATGATGGGAGTTGTAGTCCCAAAACATCTGGAGGGCCGAGTTTGCCTGTGCCTGGCTTAAGGGATCTCAGAGTTCTTATGTGACCCCGATTCCCCTCCCAGAGCTACAATTCCCAGAGAGGTTTAACCATCAATCTGTCTTCACGGGGAGCTCTGGGACCAATCCGAGCCTTGAGAAGACCCAGATGTGGCAGCAGCTTTGTGTGACTTCAGACCACACCTTGGGACCACACATATGGTCTACAATGTATGCCTAAGACAACTGAACTGCACATGGGGAACAGTATCAGAATGATGCTAAGTCTCCCATTTCCACCCCAACACCTCTGAGGTCCATGAATAATCACAGTTTAGAGGTCCCAGGCCCTAAGGAAGTCAGATTATCCTCCACCAGGGCCAGGGCCTTCTCAGTGATGGCTCCAACCTGGAGGGATGCTCTGTCCCATGAGACCAGGGCCCTGCTGGATTTAACTTCCTTCCGCAGGGCCTGTAAGACAGAGCTTTTCTGCCTGGCTTTCAATTTGAACTTAGCCTGATCTTTTATTCCCCTTCCTTCCCTCCCCCTCCCCTTTTTATGAAGATTACCTGCTCTGGGATCCCACAGCTAATTCTCCCCTGGTCTCCTCGCTGGCCCAAGTAGAACAAATTCAGCCAGCTAGCCCTGGTGATCATCTAATGTTTATTGGATGGATTTCCCCCCTAAATTGATTTTTGAATTCTGAATTTATTGTTATTCACGTTTTATACTGTATTTTATGCTGCTTTTTGTTGCATTAATTAAGTGTTTTAAATTTGTTGTTAGCTGCCCTGAGCCCGGTTTTCTGAGCTGGGAAGGGCGGGGTATAAGGAAAAAAAGTAGTATTATTATTATGAGGACTGTGGCTCTGTCCAGGTTTTGTTGGGCTCAAGACATTCCATCGGCTCCAGCCAGCAGGTGGTCAGGGATGATGGGAGCTGGAGTCCAAGATCACGGACAATCGCAAGTCTCTGTTCTGGTGTTTGGAGGCTTTCTTCAGAACTTGTTGGCCTTTGTCAGAGGGTGCTGTTCCTTTTGCTACAGAAGATGAACCCATCTACCATTCTGGAATAAGAGGAGTGTGCTTGTGTGCATGTGCAGAGTGTGTGAGAGAGAAGAGATCCATGCAAAACAAATGATTGCTTTTTCCTTATCTTTTTGCTCCAGTGGCTGTCCCACCCACCTGAAACTGCTAGGGAAGCTTCCCTTCCTGGAGCAAATAGCAGCTGTTCACAGAGAGACGACTCTCTTAACAGGATGCTCTGGGAATCAGCCCCATTCCCACTGTCCTAGCTGCAATCTCTCCCCTGGCTGCACCTGCCGCTTAAAAATAAAGCAAGTGTATTGAAGACATCTGAGGGATGCAGGTGGCACTGTGGGTTAAACCACAGAGCCTAGGACTTGCCAATCAGAAGGTTGGCGGTTCGAATCCCCGCGACGGGGTGAGCTCCTGTTGCTTGGTCCCTGCTCCTGCCAACCTAGCAGTTCAAAAGCACGTCAAAGTGCAAGTAGATAAATAGGTACCACTCTGGCGGGAAGGTAAACGGTGTTTCTGTGCGCTGCTTTGGTTCACCAGAAGCGGCTTAGTTATGCTGGCCACATGACCCGGAAGCTGTACGCCGGCTCCCTTGGCCAGTGAAGAGAGATGAGCACGCAGAGTCAGCCACGACTGGACCTAATGGTCAGGGGTCCCTTTACCTATGGAAGACATCACATTTCACACATCTAGTTCGGCCACATTAAAAGCAGGTTGTGGAAAACCAGCGGTGTCGGTGGAGGCCAACTTGTGCAAGCATGTCAGAACCAGGGTGTTCTAATCCCTTGTGCAGTCCTCTCCACTGTGTGTGCTGTTACTTTATTCATTTATTCCTCATTGCATGTCTATCCAACTTTCCCTCCCAAGTTGCTCAGGGTGGCGTATGTCATTCTCTCTTCTCTCTCCCCCCCCCCCCATTTTATCCGCACAACAACCCTGTGAGGTATGTCAGGCAGAGAATGAGTGACTGCTGCAAGGCTTTGTGGCTGAGCGGGGCTTTGAGCCCTGGTCTCCCAACGCTCTAACCACTACACCACACTACCTCTGGTTTGGTCTATACGTAGCAGCTGCACAGCTTTGTAGGCCTGGCTTTTGTTTCATAGCCTGCCCACTGTCTCCCTCAAGAGTTCCGCAAACACCTTCCAGGTGTGCTAGTCGTCACAGCATCACCACAGTCACAGGTTGTCCGCTCCGCCTTTCAGCGACCCACTTAACCATCCCACGACACTGAGTTAGTTCACCCCAAGCTTTAGTCTTCTTTCCCCCCCTTATGCGAACCTGAAAAGAGTTAACCTCAACACCAACACCAGCTTCCAGTTTCATTCGCTTCTTTCCGTTGATTATTTTTCTAATCATGCACAGGAGAGCTATGATAATCTTTATTGTCATTGTCCCATACAGAACAACGAAATTGAAAAATATACATCAGACATTCAAAACCCAACAAGCCTGCTATCCCAGCTATCCCAACCTAGTTAGCCCCTAAAAACTCTGATGCCCCATTTTTAAATACTATATACTCCCATACAGACTCCTTACACTGTGTTTAAAACCAAAATCGCATTTGGGTAGAAACTGTTTCTCAGGCGGCTAGTCGTAGTTTTTAAAACCCTGTACCTTCTTCCAGATGGGACGCGGGTGGCGCTGTGGGTAAAACCTCAGTGCCTAGGACTTGCCGATCGTATGGTCGGCGGTTCGAATCCCCGCAGCGGGGCGAGCTCCCATCTTTTGGTCCCAGCGCCTGCCAACCTAGCAGTTCGAAAGCACCCCTAAGTGCAAGTAGATAAATAGGTACCGCTTTATAGCGGGAAGGTAAGCGGCGTTTCCGTGTGCTGCGCTGGTGCTGGCTCGCCAGAGCAGCTTCGTCACGCCGGCCACGTGACCCGGAAGTGTCTCCGGACAGCGCTGGCCCCCGGCCTCTTAAGTGAGATGGGCGCACAACCCTAGAGTCGGACACGACTGGCCCGTACGGGCAGGGGTACCTTTACCTTTACCTTTTTACCTTCTTCCAGAAGGCAGTTGCTGAAAGAGATCATTTCCGGGGTGCGCACTATCCTGCACTATCTCTGCAGTTTCTTATGGCACGTGGAAGCATAGATTTGATCCAAAGTGGGAAGAGTGCACCCAATTATTCTCTCTGCGGTCTTTACAACCCTGGACAGCGTTGTTTTTTCCCTGACCGTGCAGCTCCCAAACCACACACACAGACCATAATAAGTTAATACACTCTCCACAGTACAATGGTAAAATGCCATCAACAGGTCCTTTGAGAGATTGATTTTCTGGAAGACTCTCAGATCTCATTTTGTGGGGTGACGTTTCTCTCCCCCAATAATACTCTCCCCTCCGTTGATTACTGCACCGGCTCCGAAAGCAACTTCTTAAGCGTGGATTCTAGCACCAGACTTTTTGCAGTTTGCCCTGTTCGCTCTCTCCCTACCCTACCCTGCCTCCCTCTTTCCCCCCTTTCCTTTTGGTCTTCCCTTCTCTCTCTCTCTCTCTCTCTCTCTGTTTGTGGAATTTTCCTGTGCTCTGGGCGTTGCCAGGATCTTCCATTTCTCGGAAGCAGCGTTGCACGAGAGCCTGAGCAGCTACTCACTACGAAACACGCGCTGCCTGGCCCCTGACTAATATCCTTCGGTGTATAGCTGAGGGCTGACTCAAAGCGAGGGGCTGGCAGCTGGCCGCATCATTACGGCTGCAGAGTGCAACCCGGGTTGGAATTCCCATCAGCGCACGGAGGTGGCTCAGGGTCCCCTAGCGACACTCAGTAACCCCTGGCAGGAGGAGGTGGAAGGGAGAGGAAATAAATGTGCAAGGAGTCATCCTGTGGTGGGGATGATTCAGGAGCTGGTTCTGTTAGTGGTCAGCGAGGCACGTGGCCAGTTTCATGGCTTTTGTATGCTAATCAGAGGCCAAGTCATTTTCCCTGGGGAATCTGCCTTCGTCCCGGCGTTTTGCCAGAGAACCCGTTTGTTTGCCGGATTCAGAAAGCTGCGATTGTTGTTTGCAAGGAGAGAGGGTTTCTTTTCACATATGGCAGGCAGGTTTTCTAGCTGGGGGGTGTTTCTTTCTTTTCGTCGTTGCCTCTGAATCAGAGCGAAACTTTCGGAAGCAGAAAAAAGAAAAATGAAAGTTGCATGCTGATCTGCTGAACCACACACACAGAGAGAGAGCTCGATTGAAGCGGCTGCATTTTGAGACAGAAGCAGCCCTGGTTTTTAGAAACCGAGGATGGATTTTGTGGAGTCCAAAGGTGCATAAGCGTAGGAACGATCCTGTTTGCCCCGTGGGAAAGAAAAAGGAGTGTTTCGTTCTCTCCTGCTCCATTCCCAGGACCATCTCGCCGAATCAGCCGATGGAGTGCTGAAAGCTAAGATGTAAGTTTGGGAACGTGGCAGCTTGCAAGTGTGTTTTGAACTAAGTTTTGGATTCCTTTGAGAGGGCTGTGTGTGTGTGTGTGTGGTTATCTTGTTTTGTGCCTAACCATCCTGCCATGTGTGTTTGCCACTTTATGCACCAGGGAGGGACCACTGAGCAACTGAGCACCTGCTTTGCATGCAACAGGTGCCAAATTCAGTCCCTGCCCTCTCCTTTCAGGAGGGTGAGGGAGGGGGTGACGAGAAAGACCCTCCTCTGCCCAGGAAAATACCAAGCCTTATGAGGAACGGCTGAGGGAGTTGGGTATGTTGAGTCTAGGAAAGAGGAGACTGAGAGGAGATAAGCTAGCTATCTTCAAATTAATCTGAAGGGTTGTCACACAGAGGATAGAACAAGCTTGTTTTCCGCTTCTCTGGTAGGACTCGAATCAATGGCTTCACGTTACAAGAAGGGAGATTCTGACTAAGAACATTCTGACAGTAAGAGTTGTGGAATGGACTTCTTTGGAAAGTGATGGACTCTCCTTCCTTGAAGATTTTTAAGCAGAGGTTGGGTGGTCGTCTCTCATGGATGCTTGAGTTGAGATTCCTGCTTTACAGGGGGTTGGACTAAATGGCTCCGGAGGTACCTTCCAACTCTGCAATTCTAGGCTTCTGTAAGACCTTGGGAGAATTGCTGCCAGAGTACAGAAAACTGGGCTAGATAGACAAATAGCCTAAGCTGGAATAAGGCACTGCCTTATAGTTTTCAGTTATTTTGCTTATAGGTGCATTTGATGCTGGGCATTCAGGCGGAGGTACTAAGATTCCCAGTTCTGGCACCTTGCATTTTGTGAAACCCAGCCTGGCCCAGGGTGAAGGAAGCTGAGCGCACAGCAAATGAAAAGGACTATACGAATCATGATGACAGGAACCTTAGGAAGCTGCCTTATACTGGACCAAAGCATTGGCCCATCTGCCCCAGCATTGCCCACACTGGCTGGCAGCTGCAGGGTGTCAGGTCTCTCCAGCTCCTACCTGGAGATTCTGGACGTCGCACCTGGGACCTTCTGCAGGAAAGCCATGTGCTCCAATGCTTAAGTGCATAAGAATTGCTTTGTTCTCAAGCCTGGGGTCTGGCCAGTTCTGCTGCGCAACTATAGCCAGCCAGGCACCTCTGGTCATTTCTCCTCCTCTCCTCCTCTCGCCTCTGGTACCCAGAGGTACAGTGCCTTTGGCTGTGGAAGTTCCACTTAAGCACGGATAGATTTGATGCAGAGACCCACCTGTCCGCGAATGTTGAGGTTTGCAGCGCATTGGGACCATAGGACCTGAGCGCTGCTTAATTTCTCCATTGTGAAGGATTCATAAGCCCGCAAGGAGGGTGCGCATTGGCAGCCGAGGACAGTTTCCTGCGAGCTTCTCCTCACAAGCCTGTTCTGCGATGTGTGTGAGAGAGAGAGTCGCCGGTTAGTCAAGAGCCTGTTATGAAACCAGATTCAAGCAGCTCCTTGAATCAGGCAGCGGGGAGAGGAGGCTGCCTTGTGCTGCACACAGCCAGGGATGGTGTGTGTCCACCACGTTCCGTAATTTGCATGTGGAGTACAAACGGTTCGTGGTGGATGACGCCGCACTCCGCTTTTGGGGAACGGAAAGGGAGTGTGCGGGAATCAGGCAATCCGGAATACAAGCATGCGCTGCCAGTTTGGGAGGTGCTGGCTGAAGGTGTGCCTTGCTTTCGTTTTGGAGGAAATTTTTGTGCATATCTTATCTCTCTTTCGCCTCTTGGCTTGCGTCTCCAAACTGCACGGTCCTGGGCCCTGGCAGCTCAGGCAAAGATCAGCTTCTACAAGAGCAGCCACGGGCAAAAAATAGGCAGCTCTTTCAGCGGAGAGGAAGAGGAGGATGGGGAAATAAGGATAATCTTTGCAGAGTGTTTGCTGCCGGTGGATTCTTGACCTACTGGCTCAGATAGGAGGAGGGGTCACAGACAGAAGCCTCACCGTGGTTCCTCCTTTCCCTTTCACTCGCAGCAGATTTCGGGAGTCGCCCAGGAGCACCGCCAGGAAAAGGAGAAGAGGGGGCTGCTGCATGCGCACGGATTTGGTGCCTGAGATGAAATGAACTTGCTGCCTTTGTCACCACGAGGACTGCCTGGGATCCCAGTCTCTTGGAGAGGGTGAGTAAGTCAAAATGCCATTTTAATTCTGGGTTGAGAGGCTCGTGGGTTGGTTTTCAGTCATTTCCACTGCGTGCTTTCAAGGCGCTTTGCAACCTCGCCGGCATTTCAAACAGTCGCCGCGAGGAAGCTTATCTCTGTTCCCATTTTAGAGGCGGACAACTGAGGCTGATGAGTAGGGTTGTCTGCGGACAGCAGGCTATCTCTCCTCCCCTCTCCCCCGTCTTCCTCTGCTGCTGCAGTGCGACTGGTTTAGCTCACAATCGTAGACTTGTAGAGTTGGAAGGGACCTCCGGGGGTCATCCAGCCCAACCCCCTGCAGCACAGGAATATTTTTGCCCAATGTGGGGCTCGAACCCACAACCTTAAGATTCAGTATCTCGTTCTCTGCGGACTGAGCTATCCTGAAGATGGAGGAGGAAGGTACATCAAGGAGTAGCATGCTTTAAACATTGGGGTGAGTGTTGCACATCAGGTCCAGGGACTAAAAGAGACCTCTAATGTAGAACCACCACCAGCCTGCAATAGATTGCTTTTTCTGGTTTTTCCTAAAATCAGAACCCGATTCCCACTTGGCTTATTTTCTAACGACAATGCTGACAACAGGGCGGTTTGGTTGCCTTTGTTCTTTTCTCCTTCCTGGCTTGAACTGAACATCCCAAATCATGTTGCATGATTCTCACCACAGCCCTACAAAGGCTCACAGTGTCTGTATTGCAGATGGAAGATTGTGGGGGATGAGAGAGCAGCCGCGGAGAGATCAGGGCTTACCTGCAGCTTCCTAAAGGCATAATGCAAGATTTGGACCTCAGTAATAAAACAATAGGGGGGGTGCGTTTCACTCTCTGTAGTTTGCGGCAGATGCTTCCCACATGGAGGGCTCATCGCGATAGACCGGCTGGCTTTGCATGTGGAAATTTCTGGCTGTTCCCAGTGCAAGGGGGCAGGAAGAACCGTCTTCTTGGTACCCAAGAGAAATGCTTCTGCTGTTGCTCAGTCAGTCCTGGGCAAGACAGAGCAATGCTCTGACTAAGCAGACCTTCCATGTGACCATGTGCTGATTAGGTTCTACATCACGCATCTTTCTGGCCATGACACCCCTTTGCTCATTTCTCCTTTCTCCTTCTGTAGGATGTTCTGACTTGGACAGTGCAGACTAATCTGCTGTCTCCTTTGCACATTGCAGCTCCTAGATATTCAGGATATACTGAGTATATCGTTTTTGCAATCTTCACATTCAGTTCTCCACCGTTTCACACTGGTCTGCAATTTTTTAAAATCATCGTGAAAATTCACCAGCTTTTATGCGCGCATTTAACGTGCACGTTTTTTGTATGCAATTTTTGCCTAAATATTCACAATTTCACAAAGCAAATTCCCGCTAATGCAAAGCATTTCTTTGGCGTGCTGTTTTTGCTAACACAGTAATGCAGACTTTACCCCCAATTTAGGCATTTTTGTAACCATTGCTTTGCTGGAGAACTGCATGGCGAAATTCAAAGAAGCATGAATTTCAAAGGACACCTGTGTTTCGAGTTTCTGTATTGTTTGGGGAAGTGACTTAGACTGATTCACTTTTAAATGTGAACTGAATCTAATTTCTCCCACTAACATTGAGATAGATTTTGGTTCAAGTCTCTACAACTTCTTTTGTTTTTATGCATACTGTCTTAATTCGGGGCCATTTTAAGTTGCGTCTTGCACTCTCGGTTATTGCTTTATATCTGAGCTGAAATGCAAAAAAATTCTGAAAAGCCAAAATTCTGCTCTGCAGTTTCAGCCTTGAAAGAGTTTCCAGGAATTGTTTAACTAATACAATTTTCCAAGTATGTACTGTATAGTCTGCTCTATAATTTGCCAAATAATTTTAATATGACCTTGAAATCCTATGATGCTCAATTCCAGTATTAGGCAAGTGAAGTGCCTTCATTGTACTGCTTTCCATGCCTGCTAAAAAGGCTTTTGTTTAGACAAACCTGCACAGGCGACATGTATGAGTGATTATGCACATTTGGTTTAAAAACCGTTGGTTTTAGCTATATTTTGCTAATTGCTTTATATCTTTTGTTTTTTTTAAAGTCTGTTGATTTTATTCAGTATTTCCTTATGAATATTTTATATTACTTTAGCTTAATCGCTTAGAGGTTTTATTTTATTGTGGTATGTATATCTTGTTAAATAAATGTTTGATGCTTATTACTGGATATTAGGCAGAATTTGGCATTTCACAGTATTTGCTGTCTGTTAGGACTTAACAGAGACTTACTGCGTTTGATAGTGACATGCAATGGCACGTAGTATTTAGAGTTTAGTCCTCGGCTATATTTGGCATATGACATCTTAAGGAGATCTCAGGTTTGGTGCACTAAAAATCCAGGTAGCCTTTTCAAGTCTTAAAAAGTGCACCTGCTCCAGTATTGTGACCAGCCAGATTGCTGTGAGAAACTCCCAAGTAGAACATACAGGAAACTGCCTTTCTTTCCCACTCCACCCCCCCAAAAACCCCACAATTTTATTATTTGTACCCCGCCTGTCTGGCTGGGTCTCCCCAGCCAATCTGGGTGGCTTCCAACAGAATATTAAAATACAATAACCTCTTAAACTTTAAAAGCTTACAGGGCTGCCTTCAGATGTCTTCTAAAAGTCTGGTAGTTGTTTTTCTCTTTGACATCTGGGGGGAGGGCGTTCCACAGGGAGGGCGCCACCACCGAGAAGGCCCTCTGCCTGGTTCCCTGTAGCTTTGTTTCTCGCAGGGAGGGAACCGCCAGAAGGCCCTCGGTGCTGGACCTCAGTGTCCGGGCAGAACGATGGGGGTGGAGACGCTCCTTCAGGTATACTGGGCCGAGGCCGTTTAGGGCTTTAAAGATCAACACCTTTAATGCAGCCCATAGTTAAACTGTGGAACTCTCTCCCACAAGAGGCAGCGATGACCTAGATGGCTTTAAAAGAAGTTTAGAGAAGTTCGTGGAGGAAAGGGCTGTTGATGGCTACCAGCCACAATAGCTATGCCTTGTCTCCATGGTTGGAGGAGGAGAGTTGCTCTTGTGTTCAGATACTTCCAGGCATCTGGCTGGCCATTGTGAGAACAGGATGTCTGACTAGATGGTATAAAAGTAAAGCTAAAGGCCCCCTGGATGGTTAAGTCCAGTCAAAGGTGGACTTAACCTTTGGGTGTGGCACTCATCTCGCTTTCAGGCCGAGGGAGCCGGCGTTTGTCCGCAGGCAGCTTTCCGGGTCATGTTGCCAGCATGACTAAACTGCTTCTGGTGCAACGGAACACCGTGACGGAAACCGGAGTGCACCGAAACGCCGTATACCTTCCTGCGGCAGTGGTACCTATTTATCTACTTGCACTGGCCTGCTTTCGAGCTGCTAGGTTGGCAGGAGCAGGGACCGAGCAACGGGAGCTCACCCCATCACGGGGATTCGAACCGCCAACCTTCCAATCAACTAGAGGGACCATGGACTTGGTCCAAGCAGCCTTTTCTTATGTTTTTATGATAGCCTGACCTGATTTTTTTTAGCTTCCTGTACTTCTAAGGATGTGGCCCACAGCAGTGGTTCTCAGACATTTTTCTCTGAGCCACCGTTTCAGAAGAAGAATCTGCTCACACCCACAGCAAATTTTCTAGTGTTGTCCTCAGTGTCACTAGAGGCTCTTGGAAAAGAGATGATGATGATGATAACAATAATAATAATTTATTATTTAAACGCCACCCATCTGGCTGGGTTACCCCAGCCACTCTGGGCGGCTTCCAACAGAATATTAAAATACAATAATCTATTAAACATTAAAAGCTTCCCTAAACATCTAACTATACAGGCAACTCCCCATTCATGTGTGTTCTGTTTGCTCGCAACCACACACACAGAAGGGGAAATCTAGGGCACCTGGTCAACCGAGCTTTGCTGTCACAGCCGACACAAGCGGGGAATCTTCTTCCCCTCGTGCGAGCAGGAGGACAGCAGGAAGACTCTCCTGGGCGCTCCCCATTTTACGTAACTCAGCGTACGTGCACAAGGGCCCGTTACAGAACCCCTGCATAAATGGGGAGTCACCTCTATCCTGCAAATAACTAAAAAAATGGAATCATAGAATTGTAGAGTTGGAAGGGACCCCTGGGTCATCTAGTCCAGCCCTCCACAATGCGGGAATTTCAGCTAAAGCATGCATGACAGATGGCCATTCAACCTCTGCTTAAAAACCTCCAAGGAAGGAGAGTCCACCTCTTCCCGAGGGAGACCATTCCATGGTCAAACAGCTCTTACTGTCAGAAAGAGCACCTTCCTGATGTTTAGTTTCAATCTCCTTTCTTGTAAGTTGAAGCCATGGGTCCAAGTCCTGCCCTCCAGAGCAGGAGAAAACAAGCTTTCCCCTGTTCCATGTGACAGCCCTCGAGATATTTGAAGATGGCTATCGTATCTCCTTTCAGTCTCCTCTTTTCCAGGCTAAACATGCCCAGCTCCTTCAACCGTTCCTCATCAGGCTTGGCTTCTGGACCCTTGGTCCACCTTGGTTGCCCTCTTCTGCACACCTTCCAGCTTGTTCCAGGTACAGTGGTACCTCTGGATGCGAACGGAATCTGTTCCGGAGCCCCGTTCGCATCCTGAAACAAATGCAACCCGCGTCACAATTCACCGCGCACGCGCACGACGTCATTTTGAGCATATGCGCGAGCAGCGAAACCCAAAACTAATGCACTCCGTTACTTTTGGGACGCCGCGGAGCACAATCCAAAAATGCTCAACCCGAAGCTACTTCAACCCAAGGTATGACTGTATTTGGATACTGTTGTTGTTGTTTAGTCGTTTAGTCGTGTCCGACTCTTCGTGACCCCATGGACCAGAGCAAGCCAGGCACTTCTGTCTTCCACTGCCTATCGCAGTTTGGTCAAACTCATGCTGGTATCTTCGAGAACACTGTCCAACCATCTCGTCCTCTGTCGTCCCCTTCTCCTTGTGCCCTCCATCTTTCCCAACATCAGGGTCTTTTCCAGGGAGTCTTCTCTTCTCATGAGGTGGCCAAAGTCTTGGAGCCTCAGCTTCAGGATCTGTCCTTCCAGAGAGCACTCAGGGCTGATTTCCTTAAGAATGGACATGTTTGATCTTCTTGCAGTCCATGGGACTCTTGAGTCTCCTCCAGCACCATAATTCAAAAATAATTCATAATTCATAATTTGGCTACTATGCTATGCTATATTGAAATGTTTAAACGTTTCTTTGTCCTTGAATCTCCCTGCTACACTCGCCATCCTCTCCTGCCAGGCCAGTGTGGCACACATGCCCACAGCCTTTGAGAGCGACTGAGCCAACGTTTCTAAGCAACATGAATTAGGTGCCAAGTGCAACTTACAGTTTGCCCCTCCTGCTCAACAACATCCTTTTAGCCGCAGGAAGATTTTTGTTGAGCTTCGGCACGTTTCTCTATTTGCATTGGCAGCCATCAAATGGAGATCCGAATTGAAGGCTCGACATCTCCATGCCTTCATCTTCATTATAGCTTGCAGCTAAAGAAATACAATGGATACTGTTAGCCACAACGGCTATGGCCTACCTGCAGGGTCAGAGAACGCCTGCTTCTGAATCAACAGTAGAAGGTATTGCTCTTATCTCCTGCTTTGTGGCCACCCTGTTGGGGCATCTTGTAGATGATCTCCCTTGCCCTGACCTAGCCACTGTGATCCATGCAACTGTCACCTCCAGCCTTGATTACTGTAACTCACTCTATGTGGGGCTGCCCTTGAGACTGACCCAGAAACTCCAGAGGGTGTAGAATGCCGCGGCGAGACTCCTTACGGGGTCCTCGCCGCAGGATCACATTCACCCGGTTCTATACCAGCTGCACTGGCTCCTGGTGGAGTACAGGATCCAGTTTAAGGTGCTGGTTTTAACCTTTAAAGCCCTATACGGACTAGAACCCTTGTACCTACGGGACCTCCTCTCCTGGTATGTCCCACGGAGGACCTTACGGTCTTCAAACAAAAACATCCTGGAGGTCCCGGGCCACAGGGAGGTTAGGTTGGCCTCGACCAGAGCCAGGGCCTTTTCAGTACTGGCCCCCATCTGGTGGGACGCTCTGTCACAAGAGACTAGGGCCCCGCGGGACTTGACATCTTTCAGCAGGGCCTGCAAGACAGAGCTGTTCCACCAGGCCTTTGGCCAAGGCACAGTCTGACCCCCTCCTTTGGTAATCCTCACAGAACTCTAGCCCAATGGTCGCCATGAATTTGATTTTAAAATGAATTGATTTTAGAATGTTGTGTTACTTTTATTGTTGTTAGCCACTCTGAGCCCGGCTTCGGCTGGGGAGGGCGGGATATAAATAAAAAAAAATTATTATTATTATTATTTATTATGATCGCAGAGTTAAGGTCAATGGACTAGACTGGCCTTGGCTCTGGTCCAATAGCGAGAGAGAGAGGGAGTTGTGGATTTTTTGCTTTGCAAGGCTGAGCACAAACTGAGAGTCAAGACATGTCCTTTGCAGTCTCCTGGACCCGAGACCAAGGTCTACATAGCAGTAATGGCCATGGAGGTTTTTTTTTTTATAAGATTGCACAGGGAGAGGCAAAGCACCCCACGTTTTGGTTCTTCGCGAGACCTGCCTCCGCCGCCCACAAAAACACCCCCTGATCTTTGGGGATGAACACGTAAAGAGCAAGTTTCAAGCGAGCGGATCCTCTGAACGGCGTGGGTGTCAAGGTCACAGAGAAAGCCACGTTTGCTGCGGTTTCTGCGCAGGCGGGAAAAAGCCCAAGAAAAAGGAAAGGGTGGAGGAAACCAACTTGCTCGAATTCAGCAAATAAAGGGGTGTGGTTAGGCAGAGGACCAGATTTCTTAATTTTAATTGTGCATTAAAAAGAAACATTGTTTTGTCGCTGCCGCCGCTGCAGGTCCTTACATGGGCTAACCCAGCCCAGATTTGCCAGCCTGGCTCCTTCCAGATGCTTTGGGTGCTGGGAGTTCTAGTCCAGAAACATCTGGAGGGAATCAGATTGGCAAAGGCCGGACTAACCCCGTAGATCCAGAAAAGGCCCGGCTCTTATCGCAGCCAGATTCTCAAGGAGTCCTTCTCCAAGGAGTCCTTTGCCAGCGGAACGGCAGCTCAGCACCCCTTATCTCAAGGAGGAAGCTGTGGGTTTTTATAGTTTTCGTGATTTGTAACTGCCAGGTACGAACTGGGATCCGAGGATCAGGTTTCGCCAAGGGCGATGCCAGCAGGAACATTAATTTGCCGAGGAAGTCAGAGCCGGCTGTGTGTGAAAAAGACCTCTCTTCCCATTCATTGCTGCTTACCTACCTGCGTGGTGCAAGGGGAAAGATATCACTCCAGGTTCATTTATTGTGGCGGTTTATTTATTTATTTATTTTCATTTTTTAAAAAAATTAATTTTCCAGAAAATTTTTAAGACAAACAAACATACATCCTAATTGTGATTAAAGCAATCTTAATAACATTGTTAAGTGACTTCCTCAAATCTCCCTGGTTGAATTTCATTGTAAATCATTTTAACAGTTTTCCAAAATCAATCTTCTCAAAAAGTTAACTTGATCCCTTAGCATCTTTCATTCTTTCTAATCTAGCTTTAAACATCTTAATTCCTATCCTTACATATTTAAATCCTAAGCCTATCTAATATTTGCAAGCTTTTCCAATTAAGTTATCTTAACATATTTAGCTAAATAGTCTTTAAATTTTATCCATTCTTCCTCCTCTTTCTGGTCGTGGACTCTTCCAGTCAGGTTGGCTAGCTCTGAAAAATCCACCATCTTCATCTGCCAATCTTCCCCTGCTGGAACTTCTTGTGTTTTCCAATTCTTCGCTAACGAAATTCTAGCTGCGGTTGTGGCATACAAAAGCAATTTAACATCTTTCTTGGGCAATTCCAAACCTGTTATTCCAAGAAGAAAGGCCTCTGGTTTCTTAATAAATGTATATTTCAACATTTTTTTCCAATTCATTATAAACCTTTGCAGGTAGGATTCCATTGCATACCTGAAAACCCAGGTAGCGTACTTATTGAAGTGTGGATTTGACGCACTCAAGCAGCAAACCTGTTCCCCACCCGCCGCCTCCTAAATACCTGAGTTTCAGAGATTTAAAATAAAAGTGGCAGGGAATTGTGGGATAACGGATGAAACATCACATGAACTCCCTGAAAGCAAATCGGAAGGGATGCGCTTTTGTCTCCTCTCTCTGCAGACTTTGTGCAGGCAAAGCAGGAGAAAAGGCTCAAAACTCAGGTTGTCCGGAAGAGACCTTGGTTTAAAATGCGGCACAGCCAATATGGCAGTTCAGGAAGCTTTGCTGATAAATTAGATTCAGATCGTGTGCTCAATATGAAAGTTGACAGGTAGCATGAGGGCTGCTCTTTGAAAAAGAAAAGCTAGCAGTTCATCAGGTGTGGCACTTCTTCTTCTTCTTCTTCTTCTTCTTCTTCTTATTATTATTATTATTATTATTTATACCCCGCCCATCTGGCTGGGTTTCCCCAGCCACTCTGGGCGGCTTCCAACAGAATATTAAAATACATTACAGTGGTACCTCGGGTTAAGTACTTAATTCATTCCGGAGGTCCATTCTTTTTTTTCCTTTTTTTTATAATAATTTTTATTACGTTTTTTCCAGTTACAGATAGAGCAAAAAAAGGATAGAAAAGAAGATAAGAAAAGAAAAAGAAAAATCAAACCAGTTCAGCAACTTATTTCAACTTTCTATCGAACTTCCCCACACCTCCCGCACAGTGCATTCTTAACAATAAATTTGTCAACAAATTATAACCTTATTTCGTGTGTTCCTTTTGTTTTTTCAATTACAATTTAAGTTTAAATCCCTTATTTTCCATTTAGTCTGAAAAACAGAACATATTATCATTCTTAACCGTTTAAACTTTGATTCTTTCAATAATATTATCCAATTTCCTATATAATCCACTCTCATTGCTGGGGCTGACCCTCCAAGTCATGCGGCTTCTTAAAGTTCATATAACTTATAAAACTTTTGCAAATAGTCCTTAAATTTTTTCCAATCCTCCTCCATTGCTTCTTCTCCCAAGTCTCGGATCCTGGCAGTCATCTCAGCCAACTCCATGTAGTTCATCAATTGCGTCTGCCAGTCTTCCAGTGTGGGTAAATCTTGAGTCTTCCAATACTTAGCGATAAGAATTCTTGCTGCTGTGGTAGCATACATAAAAAACGTTCTATCCTTTTTTAACACCTTTTGGCCGACAATGCCCAAAAGGAAGGCCTCTGGTTTCTTAGGAAAGGTGTACTTAAACACCTTTTTTAACTCATTGTAAATCATTTCCCAGAAGGCCTTCACTCTTGGACAGGTCCACCAAAGATGAAAGAATGTCCCTTCAGCCTCCCTGCATTTCCAACATTTATTATCAGACAGATGGTAAATCTTAGCAAGCTTGACTGGGGTCATGTACCACCTGTATACCATTTTCATAATGTTTTCTTTCAAGGCACTACATGCCGTAAACTTCATACCGGTGGTCCATAACCTTTCCCAGTCCTCAGACATGTCCATTCTTAACCTGAAACTGTTCTTAACCTGAAGCACCGCTTTAGCTAATGGGGCCTCCTGCTGCTGCCTCGCCGCCGGAGCATGATTTCTGTTCTCATCCTGAAGCAAAGTTCTTAACCTGAAGCACTGTTTCTGGGTTAGCGGAGTCTGTAACCTGAAGCATATGTAACCTGAAGCATATGTAACGTGAGGTACCACTGTGCTCTATTAAACTTTAAAAGCTTCCCTAAACAGGGCTGCCTTCAGATGCCTTCTAAAAGTCTGGTAGTTGTTGTTCTCTTTGACATCTGGTGGGAGGGCGTTCCACAGGGCAGGCGCCACTACCATCCATCAGAACGTTCTTATGGCAAATCCAGCCTTTCACCAGTAAGGAAGGACCAATGGCAGTCCCATGCCGTTTTCACACAGAAGGTGTCAGATCCGACCCTCAGCCTCCTCCACGTGGCTGGCAAAGACCCCCCTCGGAAGCCGCTGCCAACCAGGCCATGGCAACCAAACAGCCTTTAGACGCGTCAAGGGTGTGACTCGGTGCAAGGTTGTTCCTTACATTCGTAGGCAAAGTGCCGACGTGTGTTCTCTCTGCCGACGTGCCGTCACAGGCTCCTGTCTAAGCACATGACGGTTCTCATTGCCAAAACACTGTCCCGGGCAAGAATGTGCCGTATGGCGGGGAAAATATGTTTGGTTTACGTGGATTCACCAAAGCACAGGTGGGGGGGGTGGCAATGGGGAGGGAGATAAATTCCAGCGCAGGCAAGCGCGTCTTGTTCTCTCATGTTAGAAAGAGCATTCCTGTCAGCGATGGGTATTTGATCCTTGCAGGATTTGTTTCCCAGGCGGTTTGGCAAAAGGAAGGCGAGAATGGCTTATACCAGCATGTGCGTACCCTTGCCCAAGATGCCATTGGGGTCGGTTAATTCCTTCTAAGGCTGTGGCTGGGGGGGGGGGGGCTCTTTGCTGCTGATTGGGGAAATTTGGAAACGGGCCCAGCAGCATAGCAGTCACAGGTGAGTCCCACATTTAGCAGGTAAGCGGCTGGCTTGTAGTCACCACTAAGGCTGGGCGATACCTGGTTTTCAACATCACGATATATCACCAGCTAAACACCATGATAATATAGTGGTACCTCGGGTTACATGCGCTTCAGGTTACATGCGCTTCAGGTTACACACTCCGCTAACCCAGAAATACTGCTTAAGGTTAAGAACTTTGCTTCAGGATGAGAACAGAAATTGTGCTCCGGCGGCGCGGCAGCAGCAGGAAGCCCCATTAGCTAAAGTGGTGCTTCAGGTTAAGAACAGTTTCAGGTTAAGAACGGACCTCCGGAACAAATTAAGTACTTAACCTGAGGTACCACTGTATCAATATATCATGATGTCTGAAACAGGATGGAGCAATAAATAGGCATTGGCTAGCTTCACAGTTTCCCCCACATTGTGATTTTTCGCAAAGCACATGCACATCATGATTTGTGATATATTGCCAGGTCAAAGATTATGAAGCCGGTCTCATGATACGGACTTGAAACCAATTTTGGATAATATATCGCCCACCTCTAATACACATCATGATTTGTGATACAGTGGTACCTCGGTTTTAGGACATAATCTGTTTTGGAAGACCGAGTTCTGAAACGTTCAAAAACTCAAAACGGAAATATCAATATGGAAAACTCAATAGGGAAGCCACGTTTGCGGTTCGACTTCTGAGGCGCATTCGAAAACACAAAGCATTTACTTCTGGGTTTACGGTGTTCCAAAACGTCAGTGGAGACGTTTGAAAACCAAGGTACCACTGTATATTGCCAGGTCAGAAACTATGAAACCAATACAGTGGTACCTCGGGCTACATACCTTTCAGGTTACATACTCTTCAGGTTACAGACTCCGCTAACCCAGAAATAGTACCTCAGGTTAAGAACTTTGCTTCAGGATGAGAACAGAAATCGTGCTCCGGCGGTGCCAGGAGGCCCCATTAGCTAAAGTGGTACCTCAGGTTAAGAACAGTTTCAGGTTAAGAAAGGACCTCTGGAACGAATTAAGGACTTAACCTGAGGTACCACTGTATCGTGATCTGGACTTGGAACCAGTTTGGAATGATATATCAATATATTGCCCAGCCCTAGTTGCCACGAAGATTTCACCTGAAGGAAAAAGCCAGGATTAATCTTGTGTGTGTCTCTGAATTAGTTCACTCTTGCAAGTTTTTCGCTGGCCGGTTGCAGTTTTCCAAGCAGGTGTAGGCAGACTTCAGAGTTGCTGGCATCTGCTCTGTTGTCCTCAGGGTCACCCAGGGAGAGCCAGGCATGTGGTGTCGAGAATAGGCCTTTACTAAGCCCAAAGGAACAGGGTTCTGAACCAGGGATGGGAAAATCTGACAATTTCCCTCTCTCACTTCATTTCTCATTCTTACATTGAGTTCCCCATCTTTCCTCATCAGTTTGCTTTTAAAAAAAACCAATGTGAAAATGCATCTGCATTTTAGAGCCAATTTCTCCTAATATCTTTTTTTTAAAAAAGCCAACAGCCAAAATATTCCCTGCCCCAGGAATAATAGTTCTATTATTGCAGGATTTCCCCCCTCTCTCCTCCTTCCCACCCTCCAATTTTTACTGGGTAAAGGATGGGTATCTTTTATATCAGGCACAGGCAAACTCGGCCCTCCGGATGTTTTGGGACTACAACTCCCATCACCCCTGACCACTGGTCCTGTTAGCTGGGGTGATGGGAGTTGTAGTCCCAAAACATCTGGAGGGCCGAGTTTGCCTGTGCCTGTTTTATATTGTTTTAACTATTCTATATGTGGAACTGTTTTTATTTGTCTCCGCACTCGTTTTATGGCTTCAACCGTTCTCTTTTCTTTAAAACTGCTTTGTTTTATTGTTTCAACCTGTCCTGGGATCTTGCGGTGGAGGGCGGGTAAGAAAGCTAACGAAATGAAATTTAAATAAAGATACCACACAAGGTGGACCTGCGGCTGTTCAGGGTGCAAGCCAGCCATGCCCCTTTCCAGGATACTCCATCTCGGCTCTCCATTTCTCTAGCTACCCAGCAGTCCAGATTCTGTGCGCATTTAGCACGCTCAGCCATCATTGAGCTGTTTTTGCTTCTTCTAAATATTTTCGGTACTTCCCCCAAAACGGAGCTTTCTCCCTAGCCTGATGATGCTTTCCATTTGTCTCTGGATGGTGCTGTTTCACCCACAAAGGAGAACTGACTCCTCCTTGGTATACAGTGGTACCCTGGGTTAAGAACTTAATTCATTCTAGAGGTCCGTTCTTAACCTGAAACTGTTCTTAACCTGAAGCACCACTTTGGCTAATGGGGCCTCCCGCTGCTGCTGCTGCACCGCCGCTGCGCGATTTCTGTTCTCATCCTGAAGCAAAGTTCTTAACCTGAAGCACTATTTCTGGGCTAGCGGAGTCTGTAACCTGAAGCGTCTGTAGCCTGAAGCGTCTGTAACCCGAGATACGACTGTATACACGGTCCCTTTGCCACCTACATTTCCTCTTGCTCTAAAGTGTGAAACATCACACCTTGTCCCGTTAGCCATCGTATTAACACAGACACACACCATGTAAAATAAGAACAAAAAAGCCTTCTTCTCATATGGTTTCTGACAATCCCCCAAACGCCATTCTGAATTCCCAAATTGGAGGTGAAGCACAAACTTCGCAGCTAGCTCCTCAGTCCATTTTGCACACTGTTTAGAAGCTTAAGATACGTAGGAAGAGAAAGAGGCGTGTGTTAGACGCTGAAGGTCCTTCCGGACAACCTGTTTATTGAGCGTTCATCTTGATTCGTTTCCACGGGGGTTAGACGGCGTCACGTCAGAGCAAATGTTATCCCACTCTTTCTGGCACATCTCAGCACTTGCCATGTATATTGCAAAAGTCTGGTCTTTGGGCGGGGGGCGGAAACGGATTTGTTGTACAAGAGTGCCAAATCAGCTGTAGTTGTTCAGCCTGACGTTTCCATGGTGCGATTGAATCCTACCTGAAAGTGGTGACAGTTCGGGCGCACCGGAAAGCAACAAATGGCTTGCAAAAAAAGGAAGAGGGGAAAACCTAGCACATTCAAATGTTTTCAGGTGGCAGAAGCAGTCTGCGCCTCAACTTTCCCGTGAGAATTTCTCTGGAGTAAAAGAAGCACTTAAAGGAAATACAGAATGTTCCCCGGCTCTCCCTCGCGGTCCATTTTTTTTTTGTGGCGGCCTGCAAAGCGTGGTTTCTCCTGCCTCAGCAAATCACCAAACGTGTGTGTGTGTGTGTGTGTGTGTGTGTGTGCTCTCCCCACCCCTATTTACAAAAGCTCTGGCAAAAGGGCATGCACGCAAGCAACCCCAAGCTCAGCCACAGCTCGGTGGTCCATTGATTGCGTGTTTCTGCTTGCAGTCATTCCCCAGCCCACCTGGTTACCCAGATGCGGGACAGAAAGGTGCTTGTGTAATAGTGGGTAGAACATGGATAGGCAAACTAAGACCCGGGGGCTGGATCTGGCCCAGTCATCTTCTAAATTCGGCCCACGCACGGTCCAGGAATCAGCGTGTTTTTACATGAGTAGAATGTGTCCTTTTATTTAAAATGCATCTCTGGGTTATTTGTGGGGCCTGCCTGGTGTTTTTACATGAGTAGACTGTGTGCTTTTGTTTAAAATGCATCTCTGGGTTATTTGTGGGGCATAGGAATTCATTCATTTCCCCCCAAAAAATATAGTCTGGCCCCCACAAGTTCTGAGGGACAGTGGACTAGGCCCCCTGCTGAAAAAGTTTGCTGACCCCTGGGGTAGAAACTAGTGTCTGCTGCACCAAGGTAAAGCTTGCATCCGTAGCCCCACCCACTTTTGTTTGTGGCCCCGCCCACCCCTGGCCTATGGTCCCCAGAAGATGGTGCAGGAAGGATCTGCTGTGAAGGGTTGCCTCTCTGTACCTGGCCTGTCTTGAAGGATGCTTTGCAACGGAGCATCAGTTTGGCTTCTTTTCTCGTTGTTTTCGCTGCGCGAGCAAAACTTTTATTGTCGTTTTTCTTATTGTAGAAACTTAATACAGTGGTACCTTGGGTTACAGAAGCTTCAGGTTACAGACGCTTCAGGTTACAGACTCCGCTAACCCAGAAATAGTACCTCGGGTTAAGAACTTTGCTTCAGGATGAGAACAGAAATCTTGAGCCAGCGGTGCGGCGGCAGCAGGAGTCCCCATTAGCTAAAGTGGTGCTTCAGGTTAAGAACAGTTTCAGGTTAAGAACGGACCTCCAGAACGAATTAAGTTCTTAACCCGAGGTACCACTGTAAATGATAACGATAATTGTTCTGGCAGCCGTTTGCCCTGCCAGGCTGAGTGACGTTTTTATGCAGCAAACCCTCATTTCGGTTGCTTTGATCTGCGGCTTGCTCCTGTCTCCATTTCTGTTTCTCGTTCGTTTGTTTAGTTTGTGTGCTGATTTTCGACTTCGGCACTCCTATTTCTCAATAGCCGCACTGAGGGATGCAAACACGTTGTCGGGGTCTTGCCGTTTGTCAGTGTTTATAAGAATTCGGTGTGTGCGTGTTGCTGCTGTTTCCTTTCACCTTTATTGCTTATTTTATTATGTCCCCTGCCGTGTTTCATGTTTTCTTCTGTTTTTAATCTGTTGGGAGCCACCCAGAGTGGCTGGGGGAACCCAGCCTGATGGGCAGGGTATAAATAAATTATTATTATTGTTGTTGTTGTTGTTATGGTGCCAGTAATTGATGAAGGGTGGGGCATAACTCTTTTAAAATAATAAATGAATACTGTAAATATTCCAAATAAACAAATAAGATGGTGGTGCATAAACCCCTGCATATTTCTCAAAATTTGCACTCAGATTTTGGCACATTTATTTTATTATAACCGTCGCATGTTACCTTCCCCGCTTCTATCCTGTCCGACGATCACAGAATAACTCCCTGTCGGGTCTCACTTTCTCCTCATAAGAGGCAGACCAGGCTCAGAGATCGGCTGGCCCAAGCTCACCCAGCGAACTTCATTGGAGTGGGGAATTGAACCCAGCTTCTCCCCTGGTTCGAATCACATTGCCCCTTCATATTGTTTCATGCACTTTGGGACTACAAATCCCATCAACTAGGATGGCTGTGATAGCTGAAGCTTATCGGAGTTGCGGCCCCAAAATACCTGGAAGTCAGAATGTCAGCACAGCCTTAAGATCTTGGAAAGCCGCTGCCAGCCAGTGCGGACAGCATTGGGCTTAGTGCGTTCAGCAAGCTGGTGAGCTGACTCAACCTGCGCTCACTTTTGCACATGCATGCGCATCACTCGGGATGTTTCTTTGCCAAGAACTCACCATTGAACACGAGAGCCGAGGTTTAAAGCATTGTGTTTAGGTTTGTTGTTGTTGTTTAGTCGTGTCCGACTCTTCATGACCCCCTGGACCAGAGCACGCCAGGCACTCCTGTCTTCCACTGCCTCCCGCAGTTTGGTCAAACTCATGCTGGTAGCTTCAAGAACACTGTCCAACCATCTCGTCCTCTGTCGTCCCCTTCTCCTAGTGCCCTCCATCTTTCCCAACATCAGGGTCTTTTCCTGGGAGTCTTCTCATGAGGTGGCCAAAGTCTTGGAGCCTCAGCTTCAGGATCTGTCCTTCCAGTGAGCACTCCGGGCTGATTTCCTTCAGAATGGATACGTTTGATCTTCTTGCAGTCCATGGGACTCTCAAGAGTCTCCTCCAGCACCATAATTCAAAAGCATCCATTCTTTGGCGATCAGCCTTCTTTATGGTCCAGCTCTCATTCCATACATCACTACTGGGAAAACCATAGCTTTTACTATACGGACCTTTGTCGGCAAGGTGATGTCTCTGCTTTTTTAGATGCTGTCTAGGTTTGTCATTGCTTTTCTCCCAAGAAGCAGGCGTCTTTTAATTTCGTGGCTTGCTGTCACCATCTGCAGTGATCATGGAGCCCAAGAAAGTAAAATCTCTCACTGCCTCCATTTCTTCCCCTTAGGTTAGGGGAAATAAAATCACTGCATTCCTTTTACCCGTGACAGTTTCTTCCGCACATGCAAGTCTACTCTTGACTCCGCAAAGGGCTGGATGAGGAATGTGTGAACACCCGCCAAGGACTCCCAAGGTTAGGGTGGAAAGATGGAGCCAGGGGACCTCTTTTCTTTCTTTCCAGCAGCAGGGACCTGGCTGGGAGCGTGAAATAATTGCATTGTACACACAGCTGAATAAGGAAGTGGATGGAAAAAAACGTGTGACTTGGGTGCGTGAGCGAGCGATGATGTGAGTGGGCGGTTAATTAGGTTGGCAAGCGTACGGGGAGCGTACACTCCGATGAGCACTTGGCCGCACATGAATGCAGAGTTGGGCCAACTTCATTAGCAAACATTGTGGCGCCTCCACGTATCGGCAAGCACCAGAAAGGAGCTGGAAAACTGTTCCCCCGAATAAGCAGGGAACCTGAGATCTTTGTTGCCACCTGTACCCCTCAAAACAGCACCCTAATCTCAGGGAACATGGCATCGCTCAAAGGGTATGTAGTTTGTTTGCTTATCTGTTGCATTCATAAAGGTAAAGGGACCCCTGACCATTAGGTCCAGTCGTGACCGACTCTGGGGTTGCGGCGCTCATCTCACTTTACTGGCCGAGGGAGCCAGCGTATAGCTTCCGGGTCATGTGGCCAGCATGACTAAGCCACTTCTGGCGAACCAGAGCAGCGCACGGAAACGCCGTTTACCTTCCCGCCGGAGCGGTACCTATTTATCTACTTGCGCTTTGACGTGCTTTCGAATTGCTAGGTTGGCAGGAGCAGGGACCGAGCAACGGGAGCTCACCCCATCGTGGGGATTCGAACCGCTGACCTTCTGATCGGCAAGTCCTAGGCTCTGTAGTTTAACCCACAGCGCCACCCGCGTCCCTTGTTGCATTCATACACACCCCAAAAAAGCTCAGTATGGCAGATATGGCTCTCCCCATTATTCTCACAATAACCCTGTGAGGCAGGTTTGGATGAGAATCAACAACTGGCCCAAGGTCACCTTCAAGGCTGAATCAGGACTAGAACCCGTTTTTCCCAAGCCCCAGTCCAGCGCTATAACCGCTGTACCACAAGGGATCTGAACTCATGCCTCAAATAATTCTTTCCTGCTGTTAAATGGAAATGCAGTGGGTTTGGATGAGCTTTCTGGAGAGTAGAGGTGTGAGTGTTTTTATGGGGGCTCATATATGAACGTATAAAGCACATGATTGGGTAGGGGGCTCCCCACAGATGCTCACCTTGGCAGCCTTTAGGCGCCGAGCAATAACATTCTGGTTTGGCCAAACATTTGGATGTTAATTGGATCATAGTGCCGATTGATTGTGACTTGCTTTTAGGTGTTCACATTTCACTGGTGTGTGTTTTTTTCTGGGGTAAGAGTCACCTTTTTCATTCTTGTTGATGGACAAACACTTTTGTTATCCTCCAGTTCAGTTCTGCGTTGCAGAGTTTTTAAAGGTTTTACCGTTTTTTTTCTTATTACAATATTGCACAAGTTGCTTTGAGCCTTTTCTTTTTTTAAAAAAAACGATGAGCAAATATAAATAATAGCCGTAGCTCTCTGTTGCTCCTTTCTAGCCCAGCATAGTCTACCTGGAGCGGGGACGTCTCTCCAAGGTTTCAGGCACAGGGAGACCCCTCCCAGCTCTGACTGTCAATGTCTTTGCTTTCAAAATTTCAAGGCTGTGAACCTTCGCAGGGTTGGAACCATTTGTGGAGGAACATAGAATTGCAGAGTTGGAAGGGATCCTGTGGATCACCTAGCCCAACATGGGGATCGAACCCACAACCCAGAGATTCAGAGTCTCATGTTCTACCAACTGAGCTATCCTAGTTTATCACATGTAGAATTAATAATAATAATAATTTTTATTTATACCCCTCCCTCCCCAGCCAAGGCCGGGCTCAGAGTGGCTTACAAGCAATAATAAAAACAAGTTGAATGATTACAACTTAAAAACAAAATTAAAATACAACATTAAAATATTGAAACATTAAAATATTAAAACGTAGCCTCATCGCAGGAGGAGAAGGAAAGGAAAAAAGAAAGAGAGGGAGGGAATCAAATTGGCTCCAAGCCAAAGGCCAGGCGGAACAACTCTGTCTTACAGGCCCTGCGGAAAGAAATCAGATCCTGCAAGACCCTGGTCTCATGAGGCAGAGCGTTCCACCAGACCGGAGCCAGTGTTGAAAAGGCCCTGGCTCTGGTTGAAGCCAATCTAACTTCCTTAGGGCCCGGGACCCTAAGGAATAATAATAATTTAATAATTATTAAATGTCCACAGCTGCAAAACCCACCTGAGAGCAAACCCCATTGAACTCGACACGACCTCTGAGCAGGTGTGTGCATAGAGACTAGACAACAGAATTGAGACTTGAGGAATTCTATTATTTCTTTCAATCAAGCGGCATATAAACTTCATGAAACAAATTATACGGTGTGACATTCAGCTAGGCCCATTGGAATGAATGAACATGGCTAAATTAAAGCCAGTAATCTCAGTGCGTCTACTCTGAGTAAAGCTTAGTTGCAGGCCACCCATGGTGGCGGACGACAGCCACAAGTATTTTTATTCCATCTCCCAGTTTCCTTTTGATTTCCTTCGGAGCTGTCCCACCCAACAGCTAGCAGATGTGTACCTGCTCACAGGACAGTGTTTGAATACCTGTTTAATAGGGACGCGGGTGGCGCTGTGGTCTAAAACACTGAGCCTCTTGGGCTTTCCGATTGGAAGGTCAGCGGTTCGAATTCCCACGACGGGGTGAGCTCCCATTGCTCGGTCCCAGCTCCTGCCAACCTAGCAGTTTGAAAGCACACCAGTGCAAGTAGATAAATAGGTACCGCTGCGGCGGGAAGGTAAACGGCGTTTCCATGCGCTCTGGTTTCCATCATGGTGTTCCAGAAGCAGTTTAGTCCTGCTGGCCACATGACCCAGAAAGCTTTCTGTGGACAAACGCCTGCTCCCTTGGCCTGAAAGCGACATGAGCGCCGCAACCCCAGAGTCGCCTTTGACTGTAGTTAACCGCCCAGGGGTCCTTTACCTTTTTTTTTTTAACCTGTTTAATAGGGAACGATTTCCCTCAGAAGTTCAGTGATCTTCCGGCACCGAATGTGATTAATCCGTAGATGTTTTTGGTTGTTTAGCTCCCAATGTCAAGGTTACAGGCCTGCCGCCGTGACCTTCATTTAGCGGCCCACAATCGGCCTATTGTTTTAAGAGTTATTGCTACAACATCCTGGTTGAGTTGTATTATTAAGTTACGCACAGTACATTTTGCCAGTTCCGCACGCCCTCCCACCTCGGTGATAAAAGAGAGACCTTTTGAACCCCGGGCAACAGTTTGCCAGAAGTTCATGGAGCAAAAGGGTTTTGTTTTTTGTTTTTTTGCAGTGTAGAGCCTGTTCATGTGCAGCGGTCCAAAGAAGCAGTGCAGCTTAGTGGTTGGAGACCCAAGTTTGAATTTCTGTGAAGCTCCCTGGGTGAGCCAGTTTCTTTGGGCCCAGCCTACCTCAAAGGGCTGTTGTGCGATGAAACCAGGGCAAGACCATGTGCGCTGCCTTGAGGGCGCCCCAGGGAGGTCACTTTGGTGCTGCTAAACACATCGGTTTGACTTCACCCCCAGAGACTCTCTCTCTCTCGAGACAGACAGATGCCAGCAACAACAATTGAGTGATATACTGGCTCTGAACATGGAAGTTCTGATCAGCTGTGATGGCTGGCTGCTGCTAAATCCCTACCCATTGTGGGTCTAATAATCCCCTTTTTTTAAAAAAGAAAAGCTTCTGTATTTTTCATAAAATTATACTTAAACATTATTTTAAGCCAGTCATATACTGTGTTCCAGAAGCTTTTGATTTTTTCACAGGTCCACCAAACATGTAGAAGTGCCCCTTCTGTTTTACCACACCTCCAGCACAGATTAGTTTTAGTCTTATACGTTTTAGCTATTTTGGTAGGTGTTAAGTACCATCTATAAAACATCTTGATTAGGTTTCCCCTCAATACTTCACAGGCTGTAAATTTCCAGTTCTTTCTCCATAGTTCTTCCCATGCTGCTAAGTTAAGGCTAATCATCCCCTTCTGAAAGCTATCACTACGCCAGAGGAACCCGTACGTTACTTAAGCGCAGGTTATTATTTCCGTCCTCTGAGCGTATATCAGATGGAGATGGGGAACAGAACCGCCGGCCACTCCCTTCATTCCAAACACACTGCCGGCCAGGAAAGGAAATGTTCTCTGAACACCGTGTTCCTACTAATCTTTATATGACCTGTAGAGGCAGGTGTTTCGCATGAGAAGAATGGGGAAAAGCTGGCGGTTACACAACGAGGCAGAGCTGTGTTGGAAGACTCAAACGTGTTCTGGCCGTTAAGGAGGCGCAAGCCTTATCGTCCTTTCTGGCGTCTTTCGCACACATGCCCGTGCAAAGCAGCTATCAGATCTGAGAACCAGGTGCTTGACCACAGATTTAAGCGGCCGGGTGTGCGCCTTGGAAAGCAGCATGCCCCGAGTTCAGCCCGTGTAAAACCAATAAGACACCTGACTGGTTTTACTGGTAGATGCTGGGGGTGCGAGAGAGAGAAGGCAATGCAGACTAAACCACAAACACTCAGGGGGAAAGATGTTCCTTTTCCTTCCCTTCCCTTCCTTCCAACAACTTAAGCAGCTTCTTAACCGGCTAAAAATATTTCTATTCCCCCGAGGTGTCTGGTTATTTTCCTGACAGACACTACCTCAGCACCATGGAGTCAATATAAACCAACCACCCTCTTTGGCCTTCCTTTGCTGTGGGCGAAAAATGCAAAAAGGAAAAAATGTAGGAAGCCACAGGAATTAAACATGGGACAATTTGCCTGTCTCAGGACGGCATCCCAGTGGCTTAGAACAGGGATGTCCAACCCGTTGACCGCGATCGACAGGTTGATCCCTGATCTGCGACAGTGAAAAGCGATGGGGTAAAAGTCCCCACGCCCCTCGTCCGGCGATCTTCTACTCCGCCGTGTCAGATTTTGCCGGCAAGTGAGGAAACGGAATTAGTTGTTCCTGCTTCGTCGTCGTTATAGGCGAGCGATTTCCCTCCCTATTAAAACCCTTCAAAAAAAGGTCAACAACTTTAGCTTTGCCCCTCCCCCAAGGTCAACAACGTTGGCTTCCCACTTCCCCAAAATGGGTAGATCACTGCCAGTTTTTTATACTGGGAGTAGATCGCAGTCTAATAATAATAATAATAAATTTTATTTATACTCTGCCCTCCCTGGCCAGAGCCGGGCTCAGGGCAGCTAACACCAATAAAATTTCAGTAATAACAATAAGAAAAAAGAAAAGGGGAAAAAAAGAATTTAAAATACAGGTTAAAGTGCAATTTAAAATGCAGCCTCATTTTAGAAGTCAAAACCATAAGGGGAGGGAAACATAAGGGTCAGACTGAGTCCAAACCAAAGGCCAGGCGGAATAGCTCTGTCTTGCAGGCCCTGCGGAAAGATGTCAAGTCCCGCAGGGCCCTAGTCTCTTGTGACAGAGTGTTCCACCAAGTCGGGGCCACTACTGAAAAGGCCCTGGCCCTAGTTGAGACCAATCTAACCACCTTGTGACTTGTGATCTCCAAAATGTTGTCATTTGGGGACCTTAAGGTCCTCCGCGGGGCACACCAGGAGAAGCGGTCCTATTTTAAGCAAATTGTTTCTTTCTGGTCCAGGAATACAACAAACTGTGCAGGCATTGCCCAGTCTTGTGTTTCATAGAATTGTAACGTTGGAAGTGACCCCGAGGGTCGTGGTCCAAGCACCTGCAATGCATAGCAGTCCCACAATTTCAGACATCATCATCATCATCATTATTTACTGAATTTATATACGACCCTTAGATATAGTGGGAGGGTGGGGCGTGGTTTTTCTCAGGAGGGTAGCAGGAGATGGGTGATTGACTCAATGGGTATGGTGAACCTGCTGACAACTGTTAACGGCTGCAATTAGTCCTACAGGAAAAAGCAAGGGATAGTTTGCAGATGACCAGAAATAGCTTTAGCATATGTAATGAGACAAAAATTCAATATCTCTATTCAGACCAGGTCTCTCCATAGTTTTCAGTTTAGTGTTGTTGTTGTTTAGTCGTTTAGTCGTGCCCAGCTCTTCGTGACCCCATGGACCAGAGCATGCCAGGCACTCCTGTCTTCCACTGCCTCCCGCTGTTTGGTCAAACTCATGCTGGTAGCTTCAAGAACACTGTCCCACCATCTCGTCCTCCGTCGTCCTCTTCTCCTTGTGCCCTCCATCTTTCCCACCATCAGGGTCTTTTCCAGGGAGTCTTCTCTTCTCATGAGGTGGCCAAAGTATTGGAGCCTCAGCTTCAGGATCTGTCCTTCCAGTGAGCACTCAGGGCTGATTTCCTGCAGAATGGAGAGGTTTGATCTTCTTGCAGTCCATGGGACTCTCAAGAGTCTCCTCCAGCACCAGAATTCAAAAGCATCAATTCTTCGGCGATCAGCCTTCTTTATGGTCCAGCTCTCACTTCCATATATCACTACTGGGAAAACCATGGCTTTAACTATACAGATAAGTTGTAATTCAGCAACTTCTCTTTCAAGTTTATTCCCCACCCCACCCTCCCACAATATATAAGGGTCTGGTGACTTCTGTTTCAGTGTATCCGAAGAAGTGTTCATGCCAACAAAAACTTATATCCAGAACAAACTTAGTTAGTCTCTAAGGTGCTGCTGGACAATTTTTTAATTTATTAGAACTTGATGTGATTGCAAAAACCGTTCAGTTTGCTTTAATGTTTTATTGTTTACGGCTACTTTTTGATACGTTGTAGCTAGCTCTTTTTCCCATGTTGTACGCCGCTATGATCATGGTTTGAACTGTGGAAGGGCGACGTGCAAATAAAATTACGTATGTACAGTATCTCAAAAGGAGTTGTAGTCCACACAACAGGGGCAGCCACACAGAAGGCCCTGCTCCAAGTTACAGTGGTGTGGGCTTTTGGGATCTTTGGAGGCAGACCACAATGACCTACTGGGCATATAAGAGATAAGGCAGTCTTTCAAGTATAGCATTGTATGTTGCTTTCATTACCAGATTTAAGGTGCTGCTTTTGACCTTTAAAGCCCTTCACGGCCTAGGACCCTCGTACCTACGGGACTGCCTCTCCCGGTATGCCCCATGGAGGACCTTAAGGTCCATAAATAGCAACACCCTAGAGGTCCCGGGCCCTAAGGAAGTTAGATTAGCTTCAACCAGAGCCAGGGCCTTTTCAAGACTGGCTCCGACCTGGTGGAACGCTCTGTCTCATGAGACCAGGGCCCTGCAGGATCTGATTTCTTCCCGCAGGGCCTGTAAGACAGAGTTGTTCCACCTGGCCTTTGGCTTGGAGCCAATTTGATTCCCTCCCCCTCTTTCTTTTTCCTTTTTCCTCCTGTGATGAGGCTGCATTTTAATGTTTTATGTTGTATTTTGTTTTTAAGTTGTATTCATTCAACTTGTTTTTATTATTGCTTATTAGCCGCCCTGAGCCCGGCCTTGGCTGGGGAGGGTGGGGTATAAATAAAATTTATTATTATTATTATTATTATTATTATTATTATTATTATTATTATGTGGACATTCCTTCCTTGGAGGTTTGTAAGCACAGGCATTGGATGGCCATCTGCCATGGATGCTTTAATTGAGATTCCTGCGTGGCGGAGATCTCCAATTGTAGCATCACATCTGTGATGGCAGTCATATTTTTTTAAAGAAGCACCTCGTGTCTTTGGGGTGCCAGGAAGACAGGGGGGCATATAATTACCTTCATACACAACTGCTCTGAAACGCACCTTCTGACGGCTTCATTCTGTGAAATTTGCTTATGTAATTGCCTTTACAAGCAACGAGACAGGCACACCTCTCCCTGCCTGGGAGCCGAATGTGCCTAAATTTAGGACTCCGTCCAACAGATAAATCACTCCCTTTCCATCTAGTCACCCCATCGGCGCATGGTTCCTCTTCCGCTAGCTATTTGCATGTACAAATGTTGCAGGGAGGTCAGTGGAGTAAAGGGACTTGTGTAAGAACCTCGTGCTCTGCGGTGGAAGGACGGCAGTGAGGTCAGGGCTGTTCTGAGCTGTGTGTTGCCGTTGCGCAGAAGAGTTGCTATGACCTCTGTATTTTTATTCTTTTTGTGGCTGTCAGCTAGTTAAAAGAAATCTGAGTTGATCACAGGAGCCTTGCATCGATACAACACATAGAATCATAGAATCGTAGAGTTGGAAGAGACCACAAGGGCCATCGAGTCCAACCCCCTGCCAAGCAGGAAACACCATCAGAGCACTCCTGACATATGGTTGTCAAGCCTCTGCTTAAAGACCTCCAAAGAAGGAGACTCCACCACACTCCTTGGCAGCAAATTCCACTGTCAAACAGCTCTTACTGTCAGGAAGTTCTTCCTAATGTTTAGGTGGAATCTTCTTTCTTGTAGTTTGGATCCATTGCTCCGTGTCCGCTTCTCTGGAGCAGCAGAAAACAACCTTTCTCCCTCCTCTATGTGACATCCTTTTATATATTTGAACATGGCTATCATATCACCCCTTAACCTCCTCTTCTCCAGGCTAAACATGCCCAGCTCCCTTAGCCGTTCCTCATAAGGCATCGTTTCCAGGCCTTTGTTTATTCGGCAGTCAGTCCTGTCTTGTTCCAAGTAGAATTTGGCTTGGGGTTGCTGCATTCGTCAACTGATGAATCTGCACAGGTTTTGCATAGGGGGGGGGATTTCTTGTAATAATGGAATATTGAGTGATATAGTTCAGCCTTTCTCAACCTGTGGGTCCCCAGATGTTGTTGAACTACAACTCCCATCACCCCTAGCTAGCAAGGCCAGAGCTCATGGATGATGGGAGTTGTAGTCCAACAACACCTGGGAACCCACAGGTTGAGAACCACAGATAGTTTCTGTAAAATATGCAGGGATTTATGATATGTAAAGTGAACCAGGGAAAGAGAAGAAGGGAAGCCATTGATATTTCAAGGATGCAAAAATGGGTGCTATAAATTGTAAAACAAAAAACGTAATGAAAATTATATACTATAAGAAAAGAAAAACATTTCTACAGGAGAAAGTGTGCTGTGCGATTCAGACGATGATTGCATCTGTTATAAAAAGAGAGCTATGGATTGGACTTCTGGCATAGAGAAGTGATTCAAAGGTTGTGGGTTCGAATCCCGCAGAGTTGCATGTTTCTTAAGTCAATAGAGGTAGCTTAGTCAGTAGAGCATGAGACTCTTAACGTCTTAACCTCGTGGGTTCCAGGCCCATGATGGGCAAAAAATCCCTGCATTGCAGGGGTTTGGACTCAATGACACTCATAGTTCCTCCCAACTCTGCAAGACATTGATTCTAAAGTAGTGCATAGTGGGACTATGGAACTCCCTCCCACATGAGGCACCACATTGGATGGCTTTAGAAGAGGATTAGGCTAGTTCAAGGAGGAGGAGAGGGCTATCAAAGACTCGTAGCCATGATGGCCGTGATACACTTGGAGGGAGCAATCCTTCTGAATACCAGTGAGGGGAGAGTGAGCTTTTGTTTGGGGCAAACTTGCTGGTTTTTCACATCTCTAGCTGGCCACTGTGGGAACACGATACTCGGCTAGATGGGCCTGTGGCCTGATCCAGTAAAGGTAAGGTAAAGGATCCCTGGACGGTTAAGTCCAGCCAAAGGCACTCATCTCACTTTCAGGCCGAGGGAGCCGGCGTTTGTCCCCAGACAGCTTTCCGGGTCATGTGGCCAGCAGGACTAAACCGCTTTTGGTGCAACATAACACCGTGACGGAAGCCAGAGTGCATGGAAACACTGTTTACCTTCCTACCACAGTGGTACCTATTTATCTATTTGCACTGGCATGCTTTTGAACTGCTAGGTTGGCAGGAGCTGGGACAGAGCAACGGGAGAGCTCACTCCGTTGTGGGGAGTTGAACCTCCAGCCTTCTGATCGGCAAGCCCAAGAGGCTCAGTGGTTTAGACCACAGCGCCACCCGCATCCTTACCCTGATCCAGCAGACTCTCTTAGGTTATATGCCATGTCTAAGGTGGGGGAGGTATATTCCCCTCCTCTTCACTCACACAATAGTGAACCTCTCTTTTAAAGATGTCTTGAGACATCTTTATCAAATATCTAAAGAGCTGTCACAGGGAAGATGGAGCGAGCCTGTTTTCTCCTGCTCCAATGGCTTCAAGTTGCAAGAAAGGAGATTCCCGACTCAACGTCAGGAGGAACCTTCTGACCGCAAGAGCTCTTCCAAGATTGGAACGGGCTCCCTCAGGAAGTGGTGGACTCTCCTTGGAGGCCTTTAAGCTGATTGGGTGGCCATCTGTCATGGATGTTTTAGCTGAGATTGGACTCGATTCTGTGATCCTATACCTGGAGTTGCCGGGGATCAAACCGGAGACCTTCTGCACGCAGGAGCTTCTGCCACTGAGCCTTTAGAAGCAGCAACAACAGGTTTTCTGGAAGAAGGCAAGTTTTCTCAAGGTTGCTTCTCGCCTCCCTTGGCGGCACGTACGCAATCCACAGGCAGGACGAATCGCACGAGAATGACTTTTGAGGAAGCTCTGTAGCCCGTTGCTTCATTCCTTGGGTTCCTGTGCTTGCCCGCCACCTGGTCTAGATGTTTGTGAAGAAGGGCTGACCAGGGGCGTCTTACCCATAGAGGCTGGTGGCACAGGACGCCAGGGCGCCAAGTTCTGGAGGGTGCCAGGGAAGAGGTGGAGGCTGGATGCGGCACCTCCTGGCATCAGCTTGCTGCCCGCCTCCTCCAGCCCCGCGGCAGTGCCGTCCTCCCCAAAAAACTCTGGGAAACGGGGAGGGAGCTTTGCACCACAGCGCCAGATATGCTTAAGACGGCCCTGGGGCTGACTCTTCCAGGCAAAGGGACTCCGCTTGCATGGAAGAAACTGGAGCCTGCTATGTGAGACTCTGCCCACAAGGCGACTCGGCTGCAACTCGGTACAAGTTTTTTCTCATTTCTGTGAAAAGGGTACTGGTTGGAGTGGCAGCAGACAGGAGGGGCTCAGTGTTTCCTAAGGTGACTAAAGATTGATTGATTGATTGATTGATTGATGATGATGATGATGATTTATACCCTGCCCATCCCCAGCCACTCTGGGTGGCTTCCAACAAAGTATTACAATAGTCTGTTAAACATTAAAAGCTTCCCTAAACAGGGCTGCCTTCAGATGTCTTCTAAAAGTCTGGTAGTTGTTTTTCTCTTGGACATCTTCTGGGAGGGCGTTCCACAGGGCAGGTGCCACTACCAAGAAGGCCCTCTGCCTGGTTCCCTGTAACCTCATTTCTCGCAGCGAGGGAACCGCCAGAAGTCCCTCGGCGCTGGATCTCAGTGTCCTGGCAGAACACGTATACCCCCTTCATCCTTGGTGTCAAGGTGTGAATGCCTCTTGAATGAGCAACTCACTTTGCTGAACAAAATTGGGCAGAGGAAAGCCAACAAGATTTGTGAGTTTTAAGCTTAGTGGGGAGAGTTGTGACACCCCCCCCAAAAAACCCTCTATGCATGTAATCAAGCCTTAACACTGGCTCAAAAATCAAAGTCAGATTTGAGGGGTTGGATTTTAGCAGGGTACAGCAGTGGGGGGGCATTTCTGAATCCTTAATTGCATTATTTTGAACCTGTAGGAGGGACAAAGTTGTGGCAGAGCTTTGGGGTGCTTTGCAGCTTGGAAACAGCCAGTGAGGAAAGGGGTTAAGCACCACTCACCCTGTTTTTCCACCCCAAAGCTGCCATTTTGGGGTGAAGAAACAGGGGGGTTTATCCCCGTTCCCTGCTTGCTGTTTCTAAGTGGTTGCCCTGTTGTCACTCAGAGATAATAATAATGTAGTAGTAGTAGCAGTAGCAGTAGTAGTAGTAGTAATAATAATAATAATAATAATAATAATAATAATAATAATAATAATAATAATTTATTATTTATACCCCGCCCATCTGGCTGAGTTTCCCCAGCCACCCTGGGCGGCTTCCAACAAAATACTGAAATACAGTTGGGCAGATCTGTCAAATTTTGCATGCAGTCTTGCCCGATGGAATGCATTTTGTATGTAATTTCAACTCATATAAACCCCGGCATATTATGATTTACCCCAGCCTGTGCGTTTCTGCACAGATTACTTGGCGGGAGATCTGCACTGCAAAACGCAGAGGAGCGCAGCTTTCAAAAGTGTGGCTGTGTTTCAGTTCCCACTCTGTTTCTAAAAGTGCAAATTTTACATGCAACTAAGCCCTAAGGCAGGGACGCACGTGGCGCTGTGGGTTAAACCACAGAGCCTAGGACTTGCTGATCAGAAGGTCGGCGGTTCGAATCCCAGTGACGGGGTGAGCTCCCGTTGCTCGGTCCCTGCTCCTGCCAACCTAGCAGTTCAAAAGCACGTCAAAGTGCAAGTAGATAAATAGGTACCACTCTGGCGGGAAGCTAGACGGCGTTTCCGTGTGCTGCTCTGGTTTGCCAGAAGCGGCTTAGTCCTGCTGGCCACATGACCCGGAAGCTGTACGCCGGTTCCCTTGGCCAATAAAGCGAGATGAGCGCCGCAACCCCAGAGTCGGTCACGACTGGACCTAATGGTCAGGGGTCCCTATACCTTTACTTTAAGCCCTAAGGCTGGGACCTTCACCTCTGCAAGCCCTTACGCTCAGCTACTTTTCCGTCAGTCTCACGTGCCCAGACCCACACATAGCACAGGAGGGGGGCGCAACTGGATGTGCAGGTCTGAAAATGGCAAGTGGGGGGGAAAGATTTTGAATTCACCTACCGCCACCTGCTGCTGCATAGCTTCAAAACACTTCAGAAGCACCTGCTCGGTGGAAGTCTTTCCTTGAAGATGCAATCGTGGCCTAAGAAGAATAGCTGAGCTGGCCTCCTACTTTCCCTGTTCTGTACGTAAAAGTAGTTAGCACAGGAGGGAATCCAGAAGAGAAACGATCTGGGTTGTTGCCAATGCAGATTTTGCATTTAACGCAGAGTTTACCTGGAGGAGGACGACTGCCAGCTGAGAGCCCGAAGGACCCTGCCCTTGCCTCTTTCCACATGGCTTGGGGTGGGCGGCTTGACAGGCTTCACGAGGACTGCAGCTGTATATAAATGGTTTTTCGTTTTTATCTGTGTTGTTTGAAATGAGACCATCTTGGCTGTGAGTCCTGGAAGACCTGCCCCCTGCCATTCTGGCCCTTTCCCATCTGGCCTGAGAGAGTGGAGCGCGGACTGACTCCAGCTACAAAAGCTGAAGCTGTTGAACGGATTCTTGGGCTGGAGTATTGTTTACGGGGGGTGTTGAGAGAGCTGTTGCTGTTATTGATATTACAGTGGTACCTCTGGTTGCGAACAGGATCCGTTCCGGAGGCCCGTACGCAACCCGCAGCGGCGCGACTGCTCATGCGCAGGTTGCGATCCGCCACTTCTGTGCATGCACGTGATGTCATTTTGTGCATCTGCGCATGCATGAGCGGCGAAACCCAGAAGTAACCCTTTCCGGTACTTCTTCGTTGCCGCGGGACACAACCTGAAAGAACGTAACATGAAGCGGATGTAACATGAGGTATGACTGTATTGTTGTATCCTTAGTTTTAGATCTTACGATTTACTTGGAAATAGTTTCCATTTGGTTGTGTGCTTTTTGATGTGTTTTATTTATTGTTTATGACTTCTGTTATGTTTGTAATTGTGTAAATCTTGTCTTGTTGTAAGCCGCCTTGAACGTAGTTTCAAATGATGATGATGATGATGATGATGAAGGCCAGCTGAGCTTTCAGTGACAGTGATGAATCCAGGAGCTGCGGCCCAGGAAAGTGAAACCCCACCCAGGACAGACCACCTCCCAGACATGAGAACATGGGAGACATAATTTTTTAAGCAGAGGTTGGATGGCCATCTGTCTTGGACTCTTTAATTGAGATTCCTGCATTCCAGGGGGTTGGACTAGATGACCCTTGCGGTCCCTTCCAGCTCTACAATTCCATGATAACACCCCTGACTTTTCAAGATTCAGCTTCAGAATTTTCAGCTTTTTTAGGATTCAGCTTCTGTTTATTAAGTCATGCCCAACCAATGTTAGAAGCTCATATATATATATATATATAAACCTAATTGCCAAATGTCACCTTAAACCTTGGTTACGGTCACCACAATAGAATGTTTTAGGTGCTGTTTTCTTTTATTTCGCAATGGAATTTATTTTTATTTATTATTACTGTTCATTGCATTTAGGGCTGCCATACGCCCAGAATTTCCTGGACGTATCCAGAGGATTTGCCAGTCGAAAATAGCGTCCGGGCGGAATTTCCTAAAATCGGTAAAAATGTCCTGGAAAGCCCGGGCATATGGCAACCCATGATGTGGAAGTGTTGGGTTTTGGGCGGATTTCCTGAAAACTAGCTCAAAAAACTTGAAATTAAAGGATCAAATCAAACAGTTCCAGAATAAAACAAATTCAAGCTTCAAGGAAAATATTTCAGATATTTCAGTGGAAACCTGACATCCAGAGATCTCCCCATGGTTGCAATCAGACCCTTGCCAGTTGCAAAACGCTTTTGGGGTATGTGTGAGCTCCTTATCTTTCTCCTCTGTCTGCCCCCAACACAATTCCTCCTCCCTTTTCTCCAGCTGCTGCTGAAGGGCAGCTTTCACAACCGGCAGGGAAGAGAGGCCTCATCCTTGCCTGTTACCCATTTTTGACATCTCGTCTGTGGGCAGCCAGCCTTCCTGCTCCGAGTCATACTGCCTGTCTTGTGACTCGAGCATTCATTCCTGGAAGCGTCTGTCAAAACCTCCCAGCTTCCTCTTCTTCCCCCCCTCGGGGCAACACTCGTCCTTTCCTAGAGCACAGCGTTTCCCACAATGCTAAGTGAATCGTGCGCCTGCAGTAATGTGGAGTTTAGAAGTCGGCATCATTATGGCAAACGGTGTTGCACAGAGGACTCTGGCAGTGCTGGTACATCTGTGAAACTTCCCTCTGCTGGAGGTTCTCCAGAGTCCCAGCTAAAGCTTATTTTCCAATGAACTTAAGGGCACAAGAAAAAAACCGGCTGCTGGATCACACTAAAGGTCCAGTTAGCCCGTCAACCTGTTCTCACAGCAGCCGAGCAGATGCATAAAAGTGCCTGGCTTAAAACCGTCTATCAAAAACTTCACTCTTGTGTCCTATCCCCACAACACCTACTCACTATGGGCCCCACTAAAGCAAACAGTCTAATTGGTCAACGTCTAAAAGATATCGAGCCTCAGAACAACCTGGCCACTATAAGGAAATTCTGCCCTTGGTATGTTCATTTTCCACCTCTCCATTTTGATTCTCTGGCCCCATATCTCCACAAACTTAATATCCCAAAATACGGACGTGCTTTTACACTTGCAAGACTGGATGTTTTGCCATCTGCGGTACTTGATTCCAAAAGATCCCGCCTGAGAAACGTCTTTGCCCCTGTGGAGACTGTAGCACCGAAACAGCGGCACACGTCCTTGTGTCTTGTACTCTCTACAAAGACCTGAGGAACGAGATCATCACCCCACTCGTACTAACCATCTCAGGACACTCAACCACTGCCACAATGTCCTTTCTTCTTTCAGATCAAAATGAGCAGATAACAGCAAAGGTTGCTAGGTTCATAGCAGGGGCAATCAGAATAAGGGCCACTAACTGATGGCTGATTCAGGACTTTAAATTGTGCTTTTATATCAAATTTCCTTTTCTGCGTATGCTGTAATGTTTTACTGTTGCTATGGCCATTGGCTAATGCGAATAAAGTTTATTTATCTATCAGCCGAGCAGTTTCCCATGGGAAGCCTGCGATCAGGACCTGGGTGCATTGCCCAGCAACTTGCATTCAGAGGCAAAACCGCCCCATTTTTAGGTCTCCAGTGATGTGCTAAGTCACTGTCCCATCACCACTTCTACTTACGTAATGGGGAAGGCAGCACTGGGTGTGCTGTGAGTTTGTCAGAATTCTGCACACCGTTGTGTTAAGGGCGGTTGTTTGTCTTCCATTTGCAGGTGGAGGAATAACCCTTCACACACACAAAATCCTGTTTAGAGGAAGGTGGCAAGCCGGGGAGAAGGACCCTGCGTCAGTTGTCTCCCCAATGGGCTAGTCTTTCAAGTAAGGTAAAGGTAAAGGGACCCCTGGCCATTAGGTCCAGTCATGGCCGACTCTGGGGTTACGGCGCTCATCTCGCTTTATTGGCCGAGGGAGCCGGCGTACAGCTTCTGGGTCATGTGGCCAGCATGACTAAGCCGCTTCTGGAGAACCAGAGCAGTGCACAGAAAAGCCGTTTACCTTCCTGCCGGAGCGGTACCTATTTATCTACAGTGGTACCTCGCAAGACGAATGCCTCGCAAGACAAAAAACTCGCTAGACGAAAGGGTTTTTTGAGCTGCTTCGCAAGACGATTTTCCCTATGGGCTTGCTTCGCAAGACGGAAACGTCTTGCAAGTTTGTTTCCTTTTTCTTAACACCGTTAATACAGTTGCGACTTGACTTTGAGGAGCAACTCAATAGAACGCGGCGTGGTAGCCTTTTTTGAGGTTTTTTGAGGTTTTTGGTGATTTTTGAAGCTTTTCCAAAACTTTCCCGACACCGTGCTTCACAAGATGAAAAAAATCACAAGACGACAAAACTCGCGGAACGAATTAATTTCGTCTAGCGAGGCACCACTGTACTTGCACTTTGACGTGCTTTCGAACTGCTAGGTTGGCAGGAGCAGGGACCGAGCAACGGGAGCTCACCCCGTCACGGGGATTCAAACCGCCAACCTTCTGATTGGCAAGTCCTAGGCTCTGTGGTTTAATCCACAGTGCCACCCGCGTCCCTATAGTCTTTCAAGTACAAAGATGGTTTTCAAGTCACTGGGGTAGTGGGACACAGCATGCAAAACTGCAGCCCCCTCTGCTGAAGATCAGAATGGTACAATCTGGGGTAAGGTGAGAACTGCACCCCATAATTCACTGTAGCCCAGTCACTTTTTCATATAATTGTCCAGCCCTCTGCAATGCAGGAACCTTTTACCCAACATGTTGCCTCGAACGCACAACTCTTGTCTCATGCTCTTCCAACTGAGTTTTCCCAGGAATTTTGCTTTCGTTCTTGAGAATTCAGTGTGCGCAGTACAGTACAGAAGTTTAGCACATGCTAACTTAGTTTCCCCCTTCCCGTTTGCCCACGATGTATTCCAGGAGGAGATCAAAAATCCCTGTGCTTTATTTATTTTTTTAAAAAACTGTGGCCTGCACAAATTATGCAAATTGCAATTATATTGGCACATTTCGGCATTTTTACTACCTTGCATAATTTGTTCCGTTCCGGCTAATCATTGGGTGAGATGGGAATCTGCCCTGGGCTTCGGTGGCTGGAAAGTTATTCCCTGGCTCCCGAGATCCCAGTAAGTGTTGCTCGCATGCTCTTCTCAAGCTTGATGGCTAGAAACTTGAGCTTTTTAAAACCTCAGATGGAAACAAAAGGGAGCCGAGGCTCCTGGGGAGCTGTGTTCTGCTGCCAGCGCCATGTTCTCCGGCTTCTCTGTGCTTCCGAGGCATTGGCATCCTTGCCCTAGAGAGACCTGCCTTTGTACGGGAGGTGTGGACTGGCATGTCCGCCAACCGTGCCCAGCCGTTTCTGAATGCTGCTGGCAGCGGAGACACGGCCCGTCCAATTAGCAAACCCTTGCCCATGCTCTCTCTCCCGAGAACATCCCCGCGCACGGCTCCCGGGCCTTTCAGAGCTCCGGTGCTAATTATGCACCTCTTAGAAATAGCAAGGGGTCTCAAAAGCCTCTGCTGTCAAGCCTTCACCGCCATTGATCGGAAGCACTTTGCTGGGGGGTTTTGTGCATCTTTAAAGGTCCCAGGGCTCAATTCAGCATCAAAGCCCCTCAGAGCAGCCCCGGACGCACGGAGGACGGGGGCCCTTTTGTTTGTCCCGGAGAGACCTGTGTGGTTCAGTGAGCTCGGATGGTTTTTAATGGGCCTTCTCGTCGCTCGTTGCCAACTGGGCTGGGTTCAAAGCTGGCTTGTCTGTTTTCCACCAGCGAGCAGGTTTCAGGCAAGGCAGATTGGCAAAGTGCAAAGGGCCCATTGCAGGACGTGTGTGTGTGTGTGTGTGTGTGTGTGTGTGTGTGTGTTAGACCCTCCGGGGGTCTTTGGCTTGCGCAACCATAGTTTCGATTCATGCATAGCAAGGGAATGAGCATTGGGCACTGTTGTGGAGCAGGTGGAGTTGTTCAAAGGAGCTTGTTTTAGTTATGTGCTGCCTGCACTTTGGTAGAAGATAGAATTGTAGAATTGGCAGGGACGCTGAGAGCCACCCATTCCAAGCAGGAATCTCAACTCAAGCATCCATAACAGATGGCCATCCAACCTCTGCTTAAAAACCTCCAAATAGGAGAGTCGAAAACAGGGGTCGGCAACCGAAGGCCCATGGGCCACAACCGGCCCATGGGGGTCCTTTAACCGGCCCATGGACCCCCAGCGCCCGCTCGGTCGGCTCCCTTGTGCTGTGCTAAATCGGCTCGGAGCAGAGCAGGGACCGGCTTCCAGTTGGCTGCAGGAAGCTCTATAGTAGTTACCTCTGCAAAGCAATTTTTTGAACAGAATGTGGAGTAGTCCCAAATAAGCGGAGGATTTTAGGTATACTAAGAAAAACAGGCCATAATATTTTGTTGGGATTCATTCTGCAAAGAAACAGAAACTTTGGAGAAACATGCACAACTAGTGACAAAATTAGGGATTGTTGTGCGTGATGTATAAATATGTTTTGTATGTGTTTAAAGTACTGTTTTGTTTCTGTTTCTGTCTGAATGAGAGGGGGTGTTGGGATTCATTCTGCAAAGAAACAGTAAATATGTTTGTACCTTTAAGAACTGTTTCTGTAAGCTTTGGGCTGATTGGGTACAGCTGACCATGACCACAAAAGGAGGAAAAGTTGCAGTTTGACTTTGCCTGCAGGAAAAACACCCACAAGCTTTTTTGTTTGTTGTTTTGTGATAAAACCTTTACAGTGGTGCCTCACAAGACAAAATTAATCCGTTCCACGAGTCTCTTCGTCTTGCGGTTTTTTCGTCTTGTGAAGCACGGCTATTAGTGGCGCTTAGCGGCTTTAAGAAAAAGGAAACAAACTCGCAAGAACTCGCAAGACGTTTCGTCTTGCGAAGCAAGCCCATAGGGAAATTCGTCTTGCGGAACGACTCAAAAAGCGGAAAACTCTCTCGTCTAGCGAGTTTTTCATCTTGCGAGGCATTCGTCTTGCAGGGCACCACTGTATTTGATTTGGTTTTACACCGGTCTCATGGTGTCATAGCTTCTGTCATCTGCCACCAGCGGAAAAAACCCCTCCAACATATTTGTGATATTGGCCATGCAAAAATTTAGTTGGAGGGAGAGACAAGAGATGGGGCTGCAGACCCCCTGGGTGCGTTTCACGGACTCCTAATTGGGAACCACTACCCTACAGCTGGGACGCGGGTGGCGCTGTGGGTTAAACCACAGAGCCCAGGGCTTGCCGATCAGAAGGTCGGCGGTTCGAATCCCCGTGATGGGGTGAGCTCCTGTTGCTCGGTCCCAGCTCCTGTCAACCTAGCAGTTCGAAAACACGTCAAAGTCCAAGTAGATAAATACCACTCCAGCGGGAAGGTAAACGGTGTTTCCGTGTGCTGCTCTGGTTCTCCAGAAGCGGCTTAGTCATGCTGGCCACAGGACCCGGAAGCTGTACGCCGGCTCCCTTGGCCAATAAAGCGAGATGAGCCCTGCAACCCCAGAGTCGGCCACGACTGGACCTAATGGTCAGGGGTCCCTTTACCTTTACCCTACAGCTTGTGAGAGCGCTGGAACGAGGAATGAAGACCAGGCGCCTAGATTTCTGCCCCTGGTGATGGTCAACCTCTCTATTCCGACTGTGCCCCCCCTGCATTTGATGTACGCAGAGGAGGGGGGAGGCCTGAACTCCCCCTTCATGCACTTAGGGGTCAGCTTCAAGCAGTTCCTTAAATCTAGAGCCTGAGGGTTTTCCTCAAGAGGACAGGCCTTTGGAGTTGGGCGAGGAAGGTGGAAACACGAGCTGCTCCGGCACCAGCCGGGAACGCCGGCCAAACAAAACGAGTGCCGAAGGATTTCCAAGAGCAGCGTTAGGAGCAAAGTACATGCTGTTCTTGCTGGGCCGTCTGCTGTTACGTCACTCTGATCGCTCATGATTTGGAAGGCTGGAGATGTGGGCACAAAACGGGGGGGGGGGACGACAAATAAAACCCCAAGGATGCAAGGGACAGGCGTGTCCGTGTGGATTTTCTGCTGAACAATTTGTTTTGTTTTTACAATTCTTTAGTTTGGGTTTTGTATATATATATGTATCTAAAACCAAGGGAGAAATTATTCATGCCTCATCATGCTCCGTCTCCAAAACTGTGCCAGATTTATGTGCTGGCAGGGGAAGGAGGAAGTTTCCTTTGGAAATTACGTTTGCCCTGAATTCCATAACCAAACCAGATGGATCCTGCAGCTCCCAGGCAGTTAGGAGCAGAGGAAGTGGCTTTAGACTGACTCAAGAACTATTGGTCCACCTAGGTTAGGACTGTCCGCTCTGACAGGCAGCAGCACTCCAGGGTTTCATGTAGGGCACTCTCTGGAAATGGCAGGGATTTAACCTGTGAGCTTCTGCTTGCAAGATGGGTAGTCCTTAGAGACCCTTCTTCTTGCTGGCAGAAGCGAGGACGGGAGTGACAGGAGATGGGAGAGCTCAACTAGAAAGCTCTGTCTCCAGAACTCCCACCCCAGGGAGGCTCGCTGTTTTTGTTTGGGTGCCTGGTGAAGAAGACCTTACCATTCATCTAGGTCAGTTCCAGGGAACGTTTGACTCTCTAGGTCAGGGGTCTGCAACCCACGGCTCCGGAGCCGCACGTGGCTCTTTTACACCTTTGCTGCGGCTCTGGGGCGGATACTAGCGAGGGGAGGAGGCACATTGTGCGCCCCGACACTCCCCACTGTGGCGGGCGCTGTACTGGCTGTGACGTCGCATGGGGGCAGTGCGTGTGTTAGTCACGCACCATCCCGATGTCACCTTCCCGCCCCTGTCAGATCGCGGCTCCGGAGATATATTTGTTTTAAATGTCGCAATGGTTTTGCGGCTCCCAGTTTTTTTCCCTTCGGAAACGGGTCCAAGTGGCTCTTTTTGTCTTAAAGGTTGCAGACCCCTGCTCTAGATATTGCTGAACTACAACTCCCATCAGCCCCAGCAAGCATGAATTTTTTTTTACATTTCCCAGCAAGTTCCTTTAGTCTTTCTACTTGCAACTCTGGGCTTGAGGCACCCAAACAGGATTAAGAGCGGAGGAGTCCCTGGAACACCGGCTTATGTCACTCAAAATCCCTGCCAGGGGCCTCCTCTGTCTCCACAATGCCACCAAACGTGCATGAAAAAATCTCCTCCTTTTACATACTGCATATGACATCTTTGGATGCTTTCGAGTTGCATCGAAAACAAAGCAAAAAATATATATGTCTGATTTATCAATGAGGGACAAGAAGCCAAATGAAAACACTCTGTGAGAAAACCTCACTCTCTCTCTGTTTCTCTTTGAGCTGGAAATGAAAAAAAATGGGCTTCATTTCACGCTAGAGAAGTCTTTCAAGGCAAAGGATTTCTTCCTGATGCTCCCCCCCCCCAGCACCAAATGAAGGATGTTCCTGGAAAGGGGGCGGCGGGGGGGGGATGCCTCCAGTTTATTAGATTAGATGAAATCATCAAGTTTCCAGCAGAAGTTACTGGTCAGCACGTACAGGGAGAAGACTGTTGCCCTAAATGGTGGAAAACCTGGATCGGTTTCTGTGCAACGGCCCGAGGCTTGTATCACATAATCTCTCCCAATGCTAATCAAATATTTCAAGCTCATCCTCCCCAACAAAAGCTCAACAATTCTGGTCAATCCAGTGGGTAAGATCACTGCCAGTTGAACAGAGGGATGTTGCAAAAGCAGTTGTCTTTTTGAGAGCCTTGTAGGAGGGCCAGAGTAGCAATTGCTTCCTTTCTGTAAGGAAGCGTTGGGGAAAAGTCCTGCCAAGAGAACATAGGAAAAAGGTATAAGGAGGAATGGAGGACTTTGGGAGCAGGATACTGGTCTCGATGGAACTTGCTTGCTTGGAAATGTTTTCCACCACTGTCCCGGAGCTCACCAGAGATCGAGCCCAGGACTTTTGACATGCAAATGACGCATTGTAGGAATGGCCATTCCTCGGACTCTCTTTTGTGCAAAACTGATATTGCACTCTTTTGTGCAAAACTGATATTGCACAATTGGGATTTCTGTTTTCTGGGGCTGGGGGTGGGGGGAATCGTCTACTGTCATAAGGACTAGACTCATAGCTTTTCTTTAAAAGTACAACTAAGGCCAGCAAAAGGCTGCTGTTATTCATGGGCCAGTCCCTCTGCTGTGGGCGCATCATTCCATGAGGACATGTTGAATTATATTTCATTTCTCCTTCCTGCAAACCCCCGGACGGTCTCTCCCGCATATGCATTGGGTGTGTTTATTTATAGACAGTGTCTCTCGCGCACAGGGCTGTGTCACTGCACACTTTAATTGGTACCTTTCGTTTATCCACCCCCGAGCTGGATAATCCGTCAAAGCACTTGACTAATTTTAATTGGCAAAGGGAGCGGGAGAAAGAAAAAGTTGATAGGAGGGTCTGCAAGCTTTGGAACACACCGGCTTGGTTTCTTTGAAGTTGTTTCGGTTTCTCTGTGCTACTGTTAGGGGGAGAACGTTGCATCTTTGATATATCCTTTCTGTTCCCTCCTAAGAGGAGGAGCAGCTTTTGCTTGTTAAAAACGATGAATTATGCTTCCTGCGGTATCTCAAGAACACACCTGTATGGAGGTTTTTCATTCACATTCATCCAGCCAGCTTAAAGGCAAATGTTTAAACAATTGGCAACTCTTTGCTGGCGTCCCTGTAACTCTTTGGCACTGAAATTTGATCCCACCCTGGCATGATAACATTATTCAGGGAGGTTATTTTTGAGAGGTTCATAAGGCACAGGACTCCAAACTAGGGGCTCCGCCAGCCAGATTCAGGGGCATTGCTATTTACGTTGCTCTGCTAATTTGCCACCAGAGGGCGCTGCTGGCCATCTCCCCTGCCCCTCAGCACCGCATGGTGGCCAGAGGGCAGTATTGCAGCTTTCAGCTCAGCAAGGACCAGCAGAAGAACTACGTGGACTTGTGAGGTGGCAGGGTCTCCTTCCTTGGAAGTATTTAAGCCGGTGTCAGACGCAGGTGGCGCTGTGGGTTAAACCACAGAGCCTAGGACTTGCCGATCAGAAGGTCGGCGGTTTGAATCCCCGCGATGGGGTGAGCTCCTGTTGCTCAGTCCCAGCTCCTGCCAACCTAGCAGTTCGAAAGCAGGTCAAAGTGCAAGCAGATAAATAGGTACCACTCCGGCGGGAAGGTGAACGGTGTTTCCGTGCGCTGCTCTGGTTCGCCAGAAGCTGCTTAGTCATGCTGGCCACATGACCCTGGAAGCTGTACGCCGGCTCCCTCGGCCAATAAAGCGAGATGAGCGCTGCAACTCCAGAGTCGGCCATGACTGGACCTAATGGTCAGGGGTCCCTTTACCTTTACCAGGTGGCCATTTGTCATGTATGATCTAGCTGAGATTCCGGCATTGCAGAGGGCTGGACTAGATGCCCCTTGGGATCCCTTCCAAGATACGAGGGCGTGATGGATCCCCAGAGAATGCTTGCGTTTCCTCCTTTCCCTTTTGGAAAGCCGCATGTAGGGAAAGAGATCAGCTGGAGACAGTCTCAGCCGAGACATTCCTGCTGCTTTGGGAATTATGCAAGGGCGTCCAGAAGCCCAAAGGAAGGAAACTGCTTTGGCCTTTGGAAACAGAATTGCCAGCCGTCACAAGGAAACAAGAGGAGCCTGCAGGATCAGGCCCGCAGGCAGGATTCGAACACAAGAGCCCTCCCCCCTCCTGCCGTTTCCAGCAACTGGCTTTCAGGAGCATTTCTGCCTCTGAATGTGGAAGCATAGCGCAGTCCTTGTGGCCGGGAGCCATCCATAGCCCTCTCCTTTGTCCAATCCTCTTCTTAAAGAGGCTGATTCCTTTCTTCCCCCTGCTGTTCCTTCCCTCCCTCTTCCTCGCTTGAATTAAAAAATGAGGGTGAATTAAAAGCAATGAACGCTGAGAGCTGGAATGTTGCTGGCATCCTTTTAATACTAACAGTAATCCCTTTTTATTTTAAGGTGCAGATGTTCGCCTCGTGAGGATGCCGTGTGCCAAAAGAAGCAACGCTGCTAAGAAGCCAGCTGCTACCGAGAAAGATGTGGGGTTTTTTTTTCCTTCTTGGGGATCTTCTAAGCGGGATTCGTTTCAGGAGGCAGCGGTGGTTGGTTCACTGGTCACAGCGGCCTTTGCCAAGCGGATGCGCTCCAGATGTTTGGACTCCAGTTTACATCAGCCCCAGCCGGAAAGGCAGGTTGGCAAAAGCTGTGTGATTAGGGTGTTGAAGAGACCCTGAATTTGGGTGTGAGTAGGGGGAGAGGGAGTAGGTCCATATAGTTAAAGCCATGGTTTTCCCAGTAGTAATGTATGGAAGTGAGAGCTGGACCATAAAGAAGACTGATCGCCAAAGAATGGATGCTTTTGAATTATGGTGCTGGAGGAGACTCTTGAGAGTCCCATGGACTGCAAGAAGATCAAACGTATCCATTCTGAAGGAAATCAGCCCTGAGTGCTCACTGGAAGGACAGATCCTGAAGCTGAGACTCCAAGACTTTGGCCAACTCATCAGAAGAGAAGGCTCCCTGGAAAAGACCCTGATGTTGGGAAAGATGGCGGGCACAAGGAGAAGGGGACGACAGAGGACGAGATGATTGGATGGTGTTCTTGAAGCTACCAGCATGAGTTTGATCAGACTGCGGGAGGCAGTGGAGGACAGAAGTGCCTGGCGTTCTCTGGTCCAGGGGGTCACGAAGAGTCGGACACGACTAAACGACTAAACAACAGGGGGAGAGAGAGGGGATGTAGACTGTGGTTCAGGGGGAAACTTGGCTGAGGACTAGGAAACGGCAGAGTGATACCCCAAGGATTTGGCCTCAGACCTGCAACGCAGGAAGAAGAATGCGAACTTAACTTGGAGGCTTCTCTTGAGACGAGAAAGTGACTTGGTTGGATGACTTCATGGACTCAGAACTGCAGAGTTGGATGGGACCCCAAGAGTCATCTAGTCTAACCCCCCCACAATGCAGGAATCACAACTAAATACAGTGGTACTTGGGGTTAAGTACTTAATTCGTTCTAAAGGTCCATTCTTCACCTGAAACTGTTCTTAACCTGAAGCACCACTTTAGCTAATGGGGCCTCCTGCTGCCGCTGCGCGATTTCTGTTCTCATCCTGAAGCAAAGTTCTTAACCTGAAGCACTATTTCTGGGTTAGTGGAGTCTGTAACCTGAAGCGTATGTAACCTGAGGTACCACTGTAATCCCTGACAGGTGGCCATTCAAAACCTCTGTTTAAAAATCTGATCCGCTCGTTTGTTTTGATGTAGGAATCGCTTTGGTTGAACCATCCCAAAGGAATTTTAACACTGCGGAACGTATTTGAAAACAGTTTCAGAGCCAGTACAGTGGTACCTCGGGTTAAGAACTTAATTCGTTCTGGAGGCCTGTTCTTAACCTGAAACTGTTCTTAACCTGAAGCACCACTTTAGCTAATGGGGCCTCCTGCTGCCGCCACACGATTTCTGTTCTCATCCTGAAGCAAAGTTCTTAACCCGAGGTCTGGGTTAGCAGAGTCTGTAGCCTGAAGCGTCTGTAACCCGAGGTACCACTGTATAGAAACAGACTGAGGTAAGTATCTCCATTTTAAAAGCTGGAGATCAGAGGCATTATAGTCCATCAAGGGGCAATTGTGGCTCGTAGGCCTGGGAAAGTAGCCCATCTAGGAGAAGGAAAACTCTGACCCTAAACCTTTGTTGCCTTGTGGGGTTTCTTTGGGAGAAGACAAGACTAAGGGGGAGGGAAAACCCTTCACAAATCCGAAGTGGAATCCCTAAGACGGTCAGATGGTGCCCTATACACTTCCTTCCAGCAATTTCTGCAGCCAAGCTGGCGCTAAATGTCTTGCTCTGCTTTCCACATGAGCGAGGCTGAGAGAGGAGCGTCTTTTTGACTGGGAAGCCCAGGGCCTCCACACACACTGCCCAGGTTGGCTCCCCAGGAAGGTCACTTTGGCGTTGCTAATGCAGTGGTTGGCTTCACCCCCAGAGCTTAACTCCATTGCCTCTCAAGACAGATGGATGCTAATAAGCCCGTCAACATCTGGAGGGTCAAAGGCTTCTCCCTTCCCCAGTGTAGCACAGATGTTGCAGGAGACCGCCCTGCAATCTGCAGACCACATTTGCACATGCACCAGCCCAGGGGTGGGGGAGGAAAGGAACTACGCTCATATTTTTGGAACACCTCCCTCCAGAAGCACTTCTTCCCCTTCGAGAAACCTCTGCGAGAGGCTGCCAGTTCGGAGCCTTTGTGATTAATCCCGGAGTCACGCTTCCAGAATGCACACACAGTTGTCCTTTTCACCAGCCAGAGTGAGATGATGGATTGCTTCTCGTTTAGAACTTCCAACCGCAGGAATTCGTTTTTTTCGGGGAGGAAGGAGAAGTGCCCAGCTGTGGAGAGGAGGCTTTGAATTTCCTCTGCTGTCCTTTACGTGTTGGGAGATAAGGAGCCAAAATGGGAGTTAAGAGCCGTGGCGACACGTGCAAACCAATACCCAGAAGATGTCAAAGCTGGGTTGTTTTGATGCTGGAAGGAATTTTGGCCTGGGTCGAGGTGATGCCTTCCCTTCACCTGTTGACAAGAAAACACAGAGCTGAAAGTTTTCCAGCTTGGTAAAGGTAAAGGGACCCCTGACCATTAGGTCCAGTCATGGCCGACTCTGGGGTTGCGGCGCTAATCTCGCTTTATTGGCCGAGGGAGCCGGCGTACAGCTTCCGGGTCATGTGGCCAGCATGACTAAGCCACTTCTGGTGAACCAGAGCAGTGCTTGGAAACACTGTTTACCTTCCCGCCGGAGTGGTCCCTATTTATCTACTTGCACTTTGACGTGCTTTCGAACTGCTAGGTTGGCAGGAGCAGGGACCGAGCAACGGGAGCTCACCCTGTCACGGGGATTTGAACCGCCGACCTTCTGATTGGCAGGTCCTAGGCTCTTTGGTTTAACCCACAGCGCCACCCGCGTCCCTTGGTAGTTAAGGGCTGTTAGCCTATCCTGGAGCTCGCAGATCTGACTTCCTTCTTCTCCAAAGGTCGGCTGTCATATCTTTCACACCCAAGAAGGGTTTTCCAGTGTGAACTTTATTTGTCACATACAGTTGTTGGAATGGGCAAATCGGTCTCCCCCTTTCTCGTTTTCCCATCCTTTGGTTTAGCTCTCCGCCCTTCTACGTCAGACAACCTCGAGAAAATGTGCCACCCAATTTATAATGTGCACCTTTTGAAAATGCGGTTTCCCACAATACAATGCATTTGTGTGTGTGCACGGACATACGCTGTTTTCACTGATATATATACATACTTTGCCCAAGTGTGTGCATTTTTGTACACATGACTTGGCCGGGAGAACTGTATTTCAAAACACGGGGAAGTTATGACATTCCAAATGTTCACATGTTCGTTTCTGGAAGTCTGGTTTGGGTGGTTTTGCCTTTGAATGCAAAGTGAATCGTGTTTCTCTCCCCACTAATGGTGAATAAGCTGGTGGCTAACATCACATCATTGGCACATAGTTCCCTGTTCCTGATTGCCAGTGGGGCCTATTTAATTATTATTTTTTAGATAAAAGAAAATGCCCAGCCCTTGCGCTCACATCTCTTCTTTCTAGGTCAGGCTGCGGCCTCTTCTGCCGTCGGAGGAAGTCTGTCTGGAGCTCCCTCAGGAAGCTGGTTTCATATGGTGGTTTAGATTTAACTACACGATGTCTAGCACCATTTGAAATCAGTGTTCTTGGGGGAAGGTTGGCTGCACATTCGCCGGACGGGAAGCGACTCTGGTTTGGAGGCAAAGGAAGTGCAAGGCCTCCCGAAAAATCCTTCTGGGACAAACCTCGTCAGAAAAGGATTTGCCGCCTACACAGACTCACACGGCACGGTAGCAGTGTTGAGCAAAGGCCGTAGAGTTGGGGGTCCCAAGAGTTTTCTAGTCTAGCTCCCTGCAATGCAGAAATCACGGCTGAAGGACAGATGACCCATCTAACCATGGTTTGCTTTTTTAGCATAACCCATCAAAATGGTGTCCTCCTAGGGAACTGGTTAAAAAGAGAGATGGAGATGCTCAGATTATTGGAAAGCTGTGTTTAGTAAGGTTTTGAGGGGAGGCGGGAGAACAGAGCAAGGTTTGCTTGGTGAAGAAATAAGTGGGTTGTCAGACACTCAGAGTTTAGAGCCCATTTAGAATCCCATTTCTGTGTGGGCCTTTTCTCTGGGACGTTCTCTTGATTTATTTAACAAAATTCATATACCACTTGATTGCAAAAGCAGAAACCTTAAAGCGGTTTGCAAAAAGAGTAAAACAAGGCAGATCTTATGCACATTAGTAAGAGTCTTATTTTTATTTTTTTTTGGTTTGCAAGTAAAAGCACACAGCCAGAGACAAATTGGAACGACGATTCAACAAAGCATGTGCAATAAGCAAAAGAGAGGTAGTTTTCAGAATGGCTACAGATAACGCAAGATATGCTGCAACGATTCAAAGGAAACTGAATTGGCTGGTGTAAAGGACACCTGCCATAGCTTTGTCAGTCACATCCAATATCCTATTAAGATGTGAAGGTGTTTAATTAGACTTACACAATGGAATCTTCGCTCGTTCAGCATCTGAACTGAACATATGCTGTGTTGTTGTTTTAACATATATATATACTTTCAATATTCCCAGCACATATTACATTAGCATCAGCATCTACAGATTCCAGTAACCCCTTTAGAGGATGACTGATTTCTTCTGGTGTTCAGAGTCTATTTCTCTTTCTAGCACCATTTGAAATCGGTTATAGTGATTGGGGAAGAGCACCGTGTATAAGCTGATCCAAAGTTGCAACTGTATTTCAAATAAATTGTGTGCTTCGGTTGGTTGGAGAGCTGGAACTGCAAAAACCTGGGTTTGAAGGTCTGCTTCAAGGTGAAGAGACAGTGTCTGAAACTGGGATATGCCAGTTCTTATCTGTATGGTGGGGGGGTAGGAGCAGTCTACCTCACAAGGCTGTTGTTGGGGACCAGTGCAATAAAGATTGCGGCGCAGTTTGCAAATGAACCGCAGCATAAATTGCACCTGCCATTATTTTCCCTTTCGAAAGTTGCATACATGTGCAGAATTGTCTGGTTACGTGAAAGGAATCCATCATAATGTCAAGGAAGAACGTTGACTTGCGATCAGCAGACAATCAAAAGATTACTGGAAGGCACTTTCCCACCTCACAAAGTGTTTCCCAGCACAGACCCCATTCTTTGCAAGAACCTGCCTAGAATAAGAGTTGCAGGGGACACCAAGGGTCATCTAGTCCAACCCTCTGCAATGCAGGAATTTATAATAATAATAATTTATTTATACCCCACCCATCTGGCTGGGCTTCCCCAGCCACCCTGGGCAGCTTCCAACAAAATATTAAAATACCGTAATACATCAAACATTAAAAGCTTCCCTAAACAGGGCTGCCTTCAGATGTCTTCTAAGAGTCTGGTAGTTGTTCTTCTCTTTGACATCTGGTGGGAGGGCGTTCCACAGGGCGGGCGCCACTACCGAGAAGGCCCTCTGCCTGGTTCCCTGTAACTTGGCTTCTCGCAGGGAGGGAACCGCCAGAAGGCCCTCATTGCTGGACATCAGCGTCCAGGCAGAACAATGGAGGTGGAGACGCTCCTTCAGGTATACTGGACCGAGGCCGTTTAGGGCTTTAAAGGTCAGCACCAACACTTTGAATTGGCTCAGAAAGGTAGCCAATGTAGGTCTTTGAAGACCGGTGTTATGTGGTCTCGGCGGCCGCCTCCAGTCACCAGTCTAGCTGCCGCATTCTGGATTAGTTGTAGTTTCCAAGTCGCCTTCAAAGGGAGCCCCATGGAGAGTGCATTGCAGTAATCCAAGCGGGAGATAACCAGAGCATGCACCACTCTGGTGAGACAGTCCGTGGGCAGATAGGGTCTCAGCCTGCGTACCAGATGGAGTTGGTAGACAGCTGCCCTGGACACAAAATTGACTTGCGCCTCCATGGACAGCTGTGAGTCCAGAATGACTCCCAGGCTGCGCACCTGGTCCTTCAGGGGCACAGTAACCCCATTCAGGACCAGGGAGTCCTCCACACCAGCCCGTCCCCCAAGAACAGTACTTCCGTCTTGTCAGGATTCAACCTCAATCTGTTAGCCTAGAGAATCCAACCTCTGCTTAAAAACCTGCAAGGAAGGAGAGTCCACCAGCTTCCACAGGAGTCTATTCCACTGTCCAACAGCTCTTGCTGCCAGAAAGTTCTTCCTGATATTTGGTCGGAATCTGCTTTCTTGTAATTTGAAGTCATGGGTTCGAGTCCTGCCCTCCAGGAGCAGGAGAAAACAAGCTTGTTCCACGTGACAGCCCTCAAGGTATCTGAAGATGGCTATCGTATCTCCTCTCCGTCTCCTCCAGGCTAAACATGCCCAGCTCCTTCAACCGTTCCTCATAAGGCTTGGTTCCCAAGCCCTGGATCACCTTGGTTGTCCTCTGCACACATCCCAGAGGATTTTGGACCGCCCGCCCCTGCTGCTAGAAGATCCTTTGATCTGGTGCTACCAAGGAATTAATGTGCAAAAAATGTGCTCTACCGCTGAGCTATGTTCTCACCCCAACAAGTGCACATGCAGCTAAAATCTTTGAGGATGTGCTGCCCTCTGGTGTTGCTTTTGCATGCAGCAGCCAAGTCTTTAAGAAGGGTCCATATTCCGCCAGGGTCTCCACCCCAACAGAACTTCTGTATACATAAGCACGGATCCAGACACCCACACCAGTTTAGGGCAATCATCTACAGTTCCCAACCAGCTGACTCGCTGTCGTTTTATGCTCCTAAACGCCCCCTAAAACCACTGTCACATTCATGTGAAACGTTCGATTTGTTTTCTTTTTAAAAAATTATTTTTATTAGCAATTTCAACATAACAAATTATCAAACCATATAATCACATACATTATTTTTTCCCTACCCCCACCAAAGACTTTCCTCAGCTCCTCTGATTTCTCAGCACATATTATTCTCTGCGTAGCTGTCAACATTTCCCTTTTTTTTTTTTAAGGGAACTTCCCTTATTCCGAATAGGATTCCTCACAAGAAAAGGGAAAGGTTGACAGCTGTGATTCTCTGCATGTTATAAAATTTTACATATCCTTACATTATCTATCTAGCATCAACCAATAAATTTGTGTATGTTTATTCAAAACCTGCCAAGGAGTCCAGTTCATTTTGTTGTCCTTTTAAATAATTTGTAAAAAAGCTCCCATTCTTCCTTAAAACCACAGTTGTCCATGTCCCGCAATTTATATGTCAGTTTAGCCTACTTTGCATAACTCACCAGTTTTTCTTGCCACGTTTGATTTGTTTTCAATACGAAGCCAGCGTGGTGTCATGGTTAGAGTGCTTGATTGGGACGGGGGGGGGGGGAGAGAAGGGTTCGAATTCCCACTCAGCCATGGAGTTCACTGAGTGTGACTTTGGGCCAGTTACTGCCTCTTTGAAGGTGACCCGGAAACTGCAATTAATCCAGAATGCGGCAGCTAGACTGGTGACTGGGAGTGGCCGCCGGGACCACATAACACCGGTCCTGAAAGACCTACATTGGCTCCCAGTACGTTTCCGAGCACAATTCAAAGTGTTGGTGCTGACCTTTAAAGCCCTAAACGGCCTCGGTCCTGTATACCTGAAGAAGCGTCTCCACCCCCCATCATTCAGCCCGGACACTGAGATCCAGCGCCGAGGGCCTTCTGGTGGTTCCCTCATTGCGAGAAGTGAGGCTACAGGGAACCAGACAGAGGGCCTTCTCGGTAGTGGCGCCCGCCCTGTGGAACGCCCTCCCATCAGATGTCAAAGAGATAAATAATTACCTGACATTCAGAAGACATCTTAAGGCAGCCCTGTTCAGGGAAGTTTTTAATATGTAACGCTGTACTGTTTTTAACACTGATTGGGAGCCGCGCCCAGAGTGGCTGGGGAAACTCAGCCAGATGGGCGGGGTATAAATAATAAATTATTATTATTATTATTATTATTATTATTATTATTATTATTAAGTCTCACCTCCCTCACCTTGGGTACCTTGTACAAAAAGGTGGGATATAAGTGCAACAGAAAGATAGATATAGATCTGTACTGTCTGTGGGTCTTCAGGGTTTTAGGTAGACATGGAATTGTAGATTTAGAAGGGACCCAAGGGTCATCTAGTCCAACCCCCCATGGTGCAGGAATATCAGCTAAGGCATCTGTGAAAGGGGGCCATCAAAGTTGTGCTTAAAAACTTGCAATGAAGGAAATGTTTCAAAAGGACTAGAGCAAATTTATATTATATATGAAAGAATATTGTAAACATCTGAAAACGTTTGTAGCTTTGAGATGAAATGTTTTGTAATGACAATATAAGGAACTGATTTACATTTAATAAGAGGAAGTATAAAAATAAGAGAGAAGGTAAAAAGGTGGCTATAGAAATGCTAAGAAGGTAAATATGTACGGAAGTCAGAAAGAGGGGCGGGAGGAGGTTAATGCTCGGATAGAGCGATGTTTGAGCTTATTGATTTATGTATGGATATTGTGATTACAAAAAATTGAAAATGTAATAAAACATTTTTTTTAAAAAACTTGCAATGAAGGAGGGAAACCTCCCAAGGGAAATCTCAGGTTTGCAAATAACAACAACAATATTATTTATACCCCACCCATCTGGCCGGGTTTCCCAGCCACTCTGGGTGGCTCCCAACATAATGATTGTATTAATAATAAAAAAGTGACAAAACATCAAACATTAAAAGCTTCCCTAAACAGGGCTGCCTTCAGATAGTTGTTTATTGCCTTGACATCTGGTGGGAGGGCGTTCCACAGGGCGGGCGCCACCACCAAGAAGGCCCTCTGCCTGGTTCCCTGTAGCTTTGCTTCTCGCAGTGAGGGAACCGCCAGAAGGCCCTCAGAGGTGGACCTCAGTTTTGGGACTGAACGATGGGGGTGGAGATGCTACTTCAGGTATGTGGTCCCCAGCTCTCCCTGTCTGGCCCTCAGCTCATTAAACACAGAGCACATCTTCTGTCTCGGCACATTCCTCCTACAAACACATACGTCCTCCCTAGGCTCTGTCGCTTCTGGCAGAGTAACCGACTGTTTCAAAAAGCACAGAAAGCAAAACAGACAAAATGTACCTTGCACAAAATAGCAACTGTGGTGTTTTTTTCCTCCATCTAAAAGCAGCAACCTGACATGTTGTCAATTGCTGTGTTGTTGTTGTGGGTAAGCGACAGCCTTTGAGCACAAGAGGGCGCCCAAGCTCCATGAAATAAAGATATTTGGAATTATACTGTTTGAACAAGCTGAAGATTTATTTTTGGTGCTTTTGCTTTAATCCTCCTCCACCCGACAAAGCAAAAGCCAAGTGCCCTTGTGAGTGAATGCTGGGAGCAGATATTACTGCTATTTTTGAGTGATTCATAAATAGGTTGCTTGCCTGCTATTGCTCTGTCCGCCTCAGTCCATGTATGTCTGTGTGGTGTGTCAGGTTTAAACTGAGTTAAATAAATATTCCCTCTTCCCGGGAAAATATAATTCTGGTTGCATTCATTCCATACATTCAAAGCACTAGGATATCACTTTAAGCAGTCGTGGGTTCCCGCAAAGAATCCTGGGAGATGTAGTTTATTAAGGGTGCTGGGAGTTGTTAGGGTGCATCAGAGAGCTACAATTCCCAGAGTTGCCTCTCTGGGAATTGTAACTTTGTGAGGGGAAGGGGGCGTCCATTAATCTGGGTCCACCCCAGATGTCCCATTAAATGCACCTTTGATTTTTAATATGCAGATTTTTTTAAAGGCAAATGGTGTAATAATATCCTATTCCTAATTTGTTTTAACTGTTTTTAAAACTGAATTTTAAGTTGCTGAGCCCACCTTGGGACCTGCTGGGGTAAAGCAAGTCATACTACTACTATATGTAGTATAAACACCGACAACTGGGAAACACTGGCCTGCGAGTGCTCCAGGTGGAGAACAGCCTTTACCAAAGGTGTCATGGGCTTTGAAGACACTCGAACTCAGGACGCAAGGGAGAAACGTGCTAAGAGGAAGGCACACTTGGCAAATCCACACTGTGATCAACTCCCGCCTGGAAACCAATGTCCCCACTGTGGAAGGACGTGTGGATCCAGAACTGGCCTCCACAGTCACTTACGGACTCATTGTTAAGACCGTGTTTATTGAAGACAATCTTACTTGGCTATGAGGGATCGCCAAAGAAGAGAAGACTACTACTATAGCAATGAGGAAAAAGTAAAAGGCCATTCACAGGGAAACCAAAATGCTTGTTTACAAAGCTATTGTACTACCAACCTTACTGCATGCTTGTGACACATGGACCACTTATAAACGCCATCTCCAACTCCACGAAAGATTCCATCACTGGTGTCTGGAAAAATTTACAAATCACTTGGGAAGACAGGCAGCCTAATAGCAGTGTACTGGAAGAAGCAAAGATCACCAGTGTCAATGATTCTTCAACATCAGCTTCGTTGGACTGTTCATGTTGTTCGGATGCCTGATTATCGTCTTCCAAAGCAACTACTCTATTGCAAACTTAAAAATGGAAAGCGTAATGCTGGTGGTCAACAAAAGAGGTTTAAAGACTCTCTCAAGGCAAATCTAAAAAAATGTAGTATAAACACCCACAACTCGGAAACACTGGCCTGCGAGTGCTCCAGCTGGAGAACAGCCTTTTACCAAAGATGTCATGGGCTTTGAAGACACTTGAACTCAGGACAGAAGAAACATACTAAGAAGAAAGCATGCTTGGCAAATCCACACCATGATCAACTCCCGCCCAGAAACCAATGTCCCCACTGTGGGAGGACGTGTGGATCCAGAATTGGCCGCCACAGTCACTTACAGACCCACTGTTATGACCATGTTCATGGAAGACAATCTTACGAGTGCTCGCCAAAGAATAGAGCTAATAATGCGGTGCTCAGATTGCTGAACTAGGACTTGGGAACCTGGGTTCGAATCCTCACTCATCCATGAAGCTCGCTGGCTGACCTCTCAGCCAAAAGTACCTCACAGGGCTGTTGTGGAGATTGCTTTACTTATTGAGTTTACTTATATGCCGCTTTTCCACAATGAGCTGTACCCAAAGCAGCTTTCTGCAAAATTTCAAGATGTCCAAATACAAATATACAAAATGCACAGCAGGCCACTACATTAAAAAATCAGAAATTTGACAAACACAGAATAAATTCAATATTGGAGGGGGTAGAGGCGGAACTAGGCTTAACTACCTAAATTCAAAGCAAAACAAAATAAGAGAGGGAGAACCTGAGATCCTGGGAAGAAAAAGTTGGGATATAAATGCAATAAAGAAAGAAGAAAGGCAAGGGAAAGGGGAACTACAGAGAGAGTAAATCTTGTTAATTATCAGCCCTGCAGCTGATACACTTTGCATTTAAAAAGAAAAAAAGCCTGTGTTGTAAATGCAAAGGGACATCAGAATCACATTTGGCCCTGAGCTAGCAGGAATAGTGACCTGACTCAGGATTAGAGAGTCTTTCAAAATGTTAAATCATTGGCACTGAGGCTGAGCAAGGAACCAGGCTCCCAGTGCAGTCTTTATTCAGGAGACACCCCATTGAGTTAAATGGGCTTACTGCTGGGCAAGGTGGTCAAGGATATTGCAGCCTGAAACATATTTTAATTGGTTAGCTATGCTACAAAAGGTTGCTGCCATTGTAAGGGGGGTTAGAGGCATCCCAGGCAACCTTCCCAAATATTTCCAAGTGTTTTGGATCTCCGGTTCCCATCAGCTGCACCCAGTATGCTCATACAGTGGTGCCTCGCAAGAAGAAATTAATCCGTTCCGCAAGTCTCTTCGTCTAGCGGTTTTTTCGTCTTGCGAAGCAACCCTATTAGCGGTTTAGGGGCTATTAAAGGCTTAGCGGCTATTAAAGGCTTAGCGGATTAGCGGCGAAAAGGCTATTAGCGGCTTAGCGGCTTAGAAAAAGGGGGGGGGCGAAAAAAAATCGGAACACTTGCAAGATGTTGTCGTCTTGCAAAGCAAGCCCATAGGGAAAATCGTCTTGCGAAGCAGCTCAAAAACGGAAAACCCTTTCGTCTAGCGGGTTTTCCGTCTTGTGAGGCATTCGTCTGCGGGGCACCACTATACTGGATGGGACTGGAAGCAAATCAAGCTGGGGATGGCTGAAAAACAGCTTACAAAATCTCCCGTCACAGAATGCACATGCCCACACTAAAATGATACAAAAGTACACATCTGTAGTGCTATCTGTAGCTGCACTGGCTCTCGGTGGAGTACAGGATCAGGTTTGAGGTGCTGGTTTTAACCTTTAAAGCCCTATACGGCCTAGGACCCTCGCACCTACGGGACCGCCTCTCCTGGTATGTCCCACGGAGGACCTTACGGTCTTCAAATAAAAACATCTTGGAGATCCAGGGCCACAGGGAGGTTAGACTGGCCTCAACCAGAGCCAGGGCTTTTTCGGCTGTGGCTCCAATCTGGTGGAACGCTCTGTCACAAGAGACTAGGGCCCTGCAGGACTTGACATCTTTCCGCAGGGCCTTTGGCCAGGACATAGCCTGACCCTCTCCTTTGGTAATCCTCATAGAAATCTAGCCCAGTGGTTGCCATTAATTTGACTTTAAAATGAATTGATTTTAGAATGCTGTGTTACTTTTACTGTTGTTAGCCACTCTGAGCCCGGCTTCCGCTGGGGAGGGCAGGATATAAATAAATTATTATTATTATTATTATTTATTATGATTGCAGAGATCAGGGCAATGGACTAGACTAGCCTTGGCTCTGGTCCAGTGGCGAGAGAGAGAGACTTTTTGAGCCTCCAGATTCTCTCCTACAAATCTCCCCAAAATTTTTAACATTCACACACACAAGACTGGAAATAGGCCAGAGGAAAATATTATTTGGAATTGCAAACCTATTGTATTGTACAACTGGGCAGCGTAAATTGATTTTTCATGCCCTTACTTACAGCCCAAAGACAGAGATTGATGCATTGGAAAGATAAATCTATGGCTTCTTTTTGGTCAATGGATTTTGAGATATGACAACACTCGCAACTTATGGACAGATCGCTTAAAAGTGTAGACTTTTTCTGGACAAGTATAATGACATTTGGACCGTGTTTACAAAAAATATAGTAGGTTATGAACATATATGTATTTGGATAATAATAACATTTATATGCTTATATCCTAGGCAATGGTATTGAAGTTGTTTGCATATAAAATGATACACTGTAATATATATTTTCTTCTTCATCCGCTTTTTATTTCTACTTTATTTTGTTCAATTAAACCAGGCATGGCCAAAGTTGGCCCTCCAGCTGTTTTGGGACTACAACTCCCATCATCCCTAGCTAACAGGACCAGTGGTCATCGATGATGGGAGTTGTAGTCCCAAAACAGCTGGACCACCAAGTTTGGCCATGCCTGAATTAAACTATTCTCAATTTACAGAAAGGCTGGAAATAGGACTGGATGCAATGGGAGGGGAAACAGACTGCGGCCAGAAAATCTCCTCCAGTGAACTTCAGAGGCAGCAACTGATCTAGCTGGAACTTCATGCAAAACAACCTTCCTTTCTGCTTGGGGGCATGCTAGAGGCAGGCTTCTCTACCCCAGAGGCATCCGACACTCCCAAAGATTTGAAATTCACCACAAGCAAAATGAAAAACCACTCTGTTGACGTGACAGATACACATAAAAATCAGGATCGGCTGCTGCTCTGTGTCAAAGAACTGCAGCTGTTAACAGCAGTCTGAACACCTGTCTACTGAAGAAGGAGATGTCTTATCGGTTTGTTGTTGTTTAGTCGTTTAGTCGTGTCTGCCTCTTTGTGACCCCATGGAGCAGAGCACGCCAGGCACTCCTGTCTTCCACTGCCTCCCACAGTTTGGTCAAACTCATGTTAATAGCTTCGAGAACACTGTCCAACCATCTCGTCTTCTGTCGTCCCCTTCTCCTTGTGCCTTCCATCTTTCCCAACATCAGGGTCTTTTCCAGGGAGTCTTCTCTTCTCATGAGGTGGCCAAAGTCTTGGAGCCTCAGCTTCAGGATCTGTCCTTCCAGTGAGCACTCAGGGCTGATTTCCTTCAGAATGGAGAGCTTTGATCTTCTTGCAGTCCATGGGACTCTCAAGAGTCTCCTCCAGCACCAGAATTCAAAAGCATCCATTCTTCGGCGATCAGCCTTCTTTATGGTCCAGCTCTCACTTCCATACATCACTACTGGGAAAGTCTTATTGGTAGGTAAGCTAAAGAAACTCAAACTAATTTTATTGGGCATGTTTAGCCTGGAGAAAAGAAGACAGGTGATGTGATAGCTGAAGGACTGCCACATGGAGGATGGAGCAAGCTGGTTTTCTGCTGCTCCAGAGAGGACAGAAACCAATATATTCAAATTACAAGACAGGAGATTCCAACTAAATATATGAAGTTATTTCTGGTGCCTGCTATAGTGATTTCGAAATTCATTAGAAGCAGACCACGTTAACAGCAAACACATTACATATCTTTCCCCCCTTCCTGTGCCTTATCAATACCTCTGGTGTGCAAATTCAAACAGGGATTTGTATTCTCACGTTCCTCCGGCTTGAATTGCAAATTGTGTGTAAGCTCAGAGAGGGAGTGACTGATGTTCCTTATCAGATTCATGGCTCCCTTTGCATTTTTGATAACCCTGCACCAACCCACCCCCGTTTCTCCGCCACATCTGACATTTTCACACACACACAAAAACCCCTGGGACAAATTCTTGCTGACCTCTTTATAAGATCCCGACAGTGACCACCTCTAGCATTGCTTCTGATACCTCTAAGTTTCGGACGGTATCTATAGAACGATAAAAACAGCTTAGCAATGTTGCTGCCTTTCCTCCTCTATGGGGCTGCACATTGTCTCACAGCCGCAAAGGGAGAGGTGGTCCAGGATTTTAAAAACTGCCTCGAGTTCTTCTTGGACAAGATGCCCCCCGGAGAGTCTCTGACGCCACCCAGAGAAGCCAAGATCTGCCAGTTCTATAGGAACGCCTATCGCTTTGCCACAATGTACGACCGGGAGAAGCGGATTCCCATCTACTCCGCTTACAAATGCAAACCTGGGAAGGGACACAGATATCAAGGATGGATGATAGAGCCACAGGTAAGGGGACTTCTCACCTGCCCAATCCAAAAGGACCTTCCGGTTTGCCACCTGTTTTCTGCTTAAATCTGTTTCTTTGCCGCCAGGCTTAAGTGGACAACGAAGATAAACATTTTCTGCGGTAATTAGCTGGGAATCTGTTCCAGTTCTTTACCTGATTTTATTATAAGTGTTATAAACTTGTTTGATACACTTTATGAAATTGTGGTATACAACCGTTTTTATAAACAAATACATTTGTGCTTATTAGGTTGTGTCCAACTAGCTTTTACACAAAGAGTAGACCCATTAAAATGAACAAACCTTCCTTAATCATTGCGAGAAGCAGAGTTACAGGGAACCAGGCAGAGGGCCTTCTCGGAAGTGGCACCCTCCCTGTGGAATGCCCTCCCATCAGATGTCAAAGAGATAAACAACTATCTGACTTTTAGAAGACATCTGAAGGCAGCCCTGTATCAGGAAGTTTGATATTTTACTATGTTTTATATATGCTGTAAGCTGCCCAGAGTGGCAGGGGCAACCCAGTCAGATGGCTGGGGCATAAATAATAAAATTATTATTATTATGCATGGTCATTGATTTCAATAGGTCAACTCTGAGTAAAAGTTAAATGTGCAACCTATCATCACTGCTTTCTGCACAATTCTCAGAGTGGCTTAGCAACCAATCCCTCTTCCCAGTGGGCTCTGGGAATTGTAGCTTTGGGAGGGGGTATTGGGGGGTCTCCTTAAGACTCTCAGCACCTTTAACAAACTAAAGTTCCCAGAAATCTTTGCAGGAAATCAAGACTGTCCAAGTGACACGATAGTGCTGTATGGCGTGGATGTAGCCTCAGTCTCAAAGGTTTGGTTAATAATAATAATAATAATAATAATAATAATAATAATTTATTATTTATACCCCGCCCATCTGGCTGAGTTTCCCCAGCCACTCTGGGCGGCTCCCAATCAAGTATTAAAAACAATACAGCATTAAATGTTAAAAACTTCCCTGAACAGGGCTACCTTCAGATGTCTTTTAAAGATAGGATAGCTACTTATTTCCTTCACATCTGGAGGGAGGGTGTTCCACAGGGTGGGCGCCACTACCGAGAAGGCCCTCTGCCTGGTTCCACTGCATGTCTGAGCAGGGAGCAGTTGACACATTTTCCTTGCTGTTTTTCAGCTCGTAGATCCGACTTTGGGGAAGGGCATGGAAGACGAGCGTGAAACCAACGTCGCCGCCGCGGGGATTAAGAAGAGCCAGGCCACTTTTGACGATTATGCGCAGGCCGTAAGCATTGAAAAGGGGCACTTGAACCCAGTGAGCCACCAACCGGACGAGGACAGCAGAGCAGCCACTTCCACTTTGACCAATATCGTGCCCCAGTATAGCAAGCTCAACGAAGGTGCCTGGGCCGAGCACGAGAGCCTCCTCAAGAAAGAAGCCCAGGCTTGCCATGATATGTACGTCCTCGTGGGAGCTGTGCCCGGGGATGAGTATATCTCGGACCTCAGGGTCAATAAGCCCAGCCACATCTGGTCGGCAGCTTGCTGTGTTCTTGATAACCAGCACAGAAAATCCTGGGCTGCCCTTGCAAAAAACAGTGAGAATGAAGTCAAGGAATACAGCTTGGAGACCCTCCAGAAAATCCTAGCTGAACTTTATGGGAAGAAGAAAGTGGATCTTTTCAATGGTTCCTGTAACTAGTGTGCAGCTGGTTGCGGGGAGAGCTGGTTTTATCCCCAAGATAGAGGAAGGATGTATAAAATTCATCTCCCAACCAGAGATGCTCACAAAGTCCTCTCACTGCCAATTCTGTTCACAGGTTGTGAAGTTCTTAAAAGAAATTGGTGGTGAATTGAGATGTTTTATTTTTTCAGATCTCTTTTTTCAAAAGGTGTACGCATATCTTATTAAATAAAATGAAAACTATGTCGTGTTTCTAGGTGGTAGAAGTTTTATTGTTGTTATCAACATTGCGCTCTATAAATTCTGCCCATCTTGCAACACAATCCTATGTTTGGTTACTCAGAAGAAACTGCTGTTGTATTTGATGGGATTTACTTGTCCAGCCAGGGACGCGGGTGGCGCTGTGGGTAAAACCTCAGCGCCTAGGACTTGCCGTGGTCGGCAGTTCGAATCCCAGAGCCTGCCAACCTAGCAGTTCGAAAGCACCCCTGGGTGCAAGTAGATAAATAGGGACCGCTTTATAGTGGGAAGGTAAAAGGCGTTCCGTGTGCTGCGCTGGCTTGCCAGATGCAGCTTGTCATGCTGGCCACGTGACCCGGAAGTGTCTGCAGACAGCGCTGGCTCCCGGCCTATAGAGTGAGATGAGCGCACAACCCTAGAGTCTGGCAAGACTGGCCCGTACAGGCAGGGGTACCTTTACCTTTACCTTTACTTACTTGTCCAGCCATTGGAAAACATCAGTATTCAGCAAGAATGGTTGGTTAGACACAAAATCTGGGACATGGCTTTTTCTGAACATTTAGTTTGTCAGTACAGTGCTACCTCGGGTTACATACTTAATTCGTTCCGGAGGTCCGTTCTTAACCTGAAACTGTTCTTAACCTGAAGCACCACTTTAGCTAATGGGGCCTCCCGCTGCTGCCGCACTGCCAAAGAACAAATCCTGTTCTCATCCTGAAGCAAAGGTCTTAACCTGAGGTACTATTTCTGGGTTAGTGGAGTCTGTAACCTGAAGCGTATGTAACCCGAGGTACCACTGTACTGTGTGCTTAGGGGAACTGCTAAGAAAGAGCAATTTGAAAGTGTAAGGGAGACGTTCTTGTTATACCTAAACAGGAAAGGGACTTTGATATATATGTGACCCTGGTGGCTTTATAGAGAGGTTATATGCAGGTTTCACCCTTTTAGTTTCCCCTGGCAAAATGTTCTCTTAAATACTATAAGGACACCAATGACGCAACACTTTTTTGATGCAAATCTCTTCATTTAATGAGGCTGATATGTCTGTCTTATGTACCCCAAATATTCTTCTTTTGTTAACATGATTTTCTCCCCCTTGGGTTTGTATTAACACATTTAAAATCCAATTTAAAATATTCAAAAAATAAAACAATAAAGCAGAAAAAATCCCCACACAAACGCACTATTATTGTGTCATAGAATTGTAGAGTTGGAAGGGCCCCTTCCATCAAGTCCAACCCCCCTGCAATGCATAAATCTCAACACACAAGTCCCCCATCCAATTTGAAACCACCCCAGACCCTGCTTAGGTTTGCTAAACGTGCTGCACCACAGCTGCGAGATACACCGGCGGTAAAACACCAGTCTGGAGAGGCCCATAAACCAAGCTCCTTCGGGTACAGCACTAAATGGCAACTCAGCAAGAGGTGCTTATATTTTTTAAGGCAGCAGCAGCAGCCAAATAAATTGCTCCATATCATCAGTAGCTGGCAAGCGAATTACTACAAAGGAATTTGTGTTGCGAGGGGTCGATTTTGTGCAAGCTCACTGTGTTTAGTTAGTTTCGACCTCTGTTCGCTTCCCTTGCGCTTCCTCAGGACTATTCATACTCCTTCACTGGATCCCCTGCCCAGGGACCGAAGGATCTGGCCAGCTCCTGAATGAGCTCATCCGTAATTGGCCACCCCCAGGCTTTAAAGAAAGGACCCAGGTCCTTCTTCACTTCTGTAGAGAAGCGTATTGCCCACTGATTCATCTTGAAGGTGTTGTCATTTGACATGGAGGTTATCTTTTGGTACTCTGCGAAGATGCGGATGTAGGGGTCCCAGCCAAAGGCCTCCTGCAACTAAAAAATATATACATATATATTCAGTCCCTTTCCTAAGGACTTAAGAACAATTTCCATGCTGCATTTCCTGTCTCTCTGCAGAGTAGCAGTTTTCACCATTTACATAGTTCCCATGGCTTCTCCCCACTCCTACTGTTGAGAACAAATGAGACCAGCAAAAAAAGAGCTCAGGATGAAGCCTGAGAGTAGCCAGGATTTCTGTTGGGGGGGGTCAGGTCTTTTGTTAGGGGGGCAGCTGCCCCTCCCTGTCCCCTCCTCTTGGCTGCACCCATGGGGTGATGTGCAGTTCTTTGGGATCCTAAACACCCAACTGCATTCCCACTCTTTTCCCTCCCTTTCCTAAAACACACACAATCCACAGCATTTTTGTGACCACTCAGGACTCATCCTGACTTTGTTTCTATGCACAAGTCAACACTTTAAGGCTCTCCCCACAACCCCCCCCCCCCCAATTTTTTGGCGTGGATGTAGCCTCAGTCTCAAAGGTTTGGATAATAATAATAATAATAATAATAATAATAATAATAATAATAATAATAATAATTTATTTATACCCCGCCCATCTGGCTGAGTTTCCCCAGCCACTCTGGGCAGCTCCCAATCAAATATTAAAAACAATACAGCATTAAATGTTAAAAACCTCCCTGAACAGGGCTGCCTTCAGATGTCTTTTAAAGATAGGATAGCTACTTATTTCCTTCACATCTGAAGGGAGGGTGTTCCACAGGGTGGGCGCCACCACCGAGAAGGCCCTCTGTCTGGTTCCACTGCATGTCTGAGCAGGGAGCAGTTGACATATTTTCCTTGCTGTTTTTCAGCTCGTAGATCCGACTTTGGGGAAGGGCATGGAAGACGAGCGTGAAACCAACGTCGCTGCCGCGGGGATTAAGAAGAGCCAGGCCACTTTTGACGATTATGCGCAGGCCGTAAGCATTGAAAAGGGGCACTTGAACCCAGTGAGCCACCAACCGGACGAAGACAGCAGAGCAGCCACTTCCACTTTGACCAATATCGTGCCCCAGTATAGCAAGCTCAACGAAGGTTCCTGGGCCGAGCACGAGAGCCTCCTCAAGAAAGAAGCCCAGGCTTGCCATGATATGTACGTCCTCGTGGGAGCTGTGCCCGGGGATGAGTATATCTCGGACCTCAGGGTCAATAAGCCCAGCCACATCTGGTCGGCAGCTTGCTGTGTTCTTGATAACCAGCACAGAAAATCTTGGGCTGCCCTAGCGAAAAACAGTGAGAATGAAGTCAAGGAATACAGCTTGGAGACCCTCCAGAAAATCCTAGCTGAACTTTATGGGAAGAAGAAAGTGGATCTTTTCAATGGTTCCTGTAACTAGTGTGCAGCTGATTGCGGAGAGAGCTAGTTTTATCCCCAAGATAGAGGAAGGATGTATAAAATTCATCTCCCAACCAGAGATGCCCACAATGTCCTCTCACTGCCAATTCTGTTCACAGGTTGTGAAGTTCTTAAAAGAAATTGGTGGTGAATTGAGATGTTTTATTTTTTCAGATCTCTTTTTTCAAAAGCTGTACGCATATCTTATTAAATAAAATGAAAACTATGTCGTGTTTCTAGGTGGTAGAAGTTTTATTGTTGTTATCAACATTGCGCTCTATAAATTCTGCCCATCTTGCAACACAATCCTATGTTTGGTTACTCAGAAGAAACTGCTGTTGTATTTGATGGGGTTTACTTGTCCAGCCATTGGAAAACATCAGTATTCAGCAAGAATGGTTGGTTAGACACAAAATCTGGGACATGGCTTTTTCTGAACATTTAGTTTGTCAGTACAGTGCTACCTCGGGTTACGTACTTAATTCGTTCCGGAGGTCTGTTCCTAACCTGAAGCACCACTTTAGCTAATGGGGCCTCCCGCTGCTGCCGCGCTGCCAAAGCACAATTCCTGTTCTCATCCTGAAGCAAAGGTCTTAACCTGAGGTACTATTTCTGGGTTAGTGGAGTCTGTAACCTGAAGCGTATGTAACCCGAGGTACCACTGTACTGTGTGCTCAGGGGAACTGCTAAGAAAAAGCAATTTGAAAGTATAAGGGAGACTTTCCTGTTATACCTAAATAGGAAAGGGACTTTGATATATATGTGACCCTGGTGGCTTTATAAAGAGGTTATATGCAGGTTTCACCCTTTTAGTTTTCCATGGCAGAATGTGCTCTTAAATGCTACAAGGACACCAATGACAATACTTTTTTGAAGTAAATCTCTTCATTTAATGAGGCTGATATGTCTGTCTTATGTACCCCAAATATTCTTCTTTCGTTAACATGATTTTCTCCCCCTTGGGTTTGTATTAACACATTTAAAATCCAATTTAAAATATTCAAAAAATAAAACAATAAAGCAGAAAAAATCCCCACACAAACGCACTATTATTGTGTCATAGAATCATAGAATTGTAGAATTGGAAGGGACCCTTCCATCAAGTCCAACCCCCCCCCCCTGCAATGCATAAATCTCAACACGCAAGTCCCCCATCCAATTTGAAACCACCCCAGACCCTGCTTAGCTTTGCTAAACGTGCTGCACCACAGCTGCGGGATACACCAGTGGTAAAACACCAGTCTGGAGAGGCCCAGAAACCAGACTCCTTCGGGTACAGCACTAAATGGCAACTCAGCAAGAGGTGATTATATTTTTTAAGGCAGCAGCAGCAGCCAAATAAATTGCTCCATATCATCAGTAGCTGGCAAGCGAATTACTACAAAGGAATTTGTGTTGCGAGGGGTCGATTTTGTGCAAGATCACTGTGTTTAGTCCGTTTCGACCTCTGTTCGCTTCACTTGGCTTCCTCAGGACTATTCATACTCCTTCATTGGATCCCCTGCCCAGGGACCGAAGGATCTGGCCAGCTCCTGAATGAGCTCATCTGTAATCGGCCACCCCCAGGCTTTAAAGAAAGGGCCCAGGTCCACTTCTGTAGAGAAGCGTATTGCCCACTGATTCATCTTGAAGGTGTTGTCCTTTGAGATGGAGGTTATCTTTTGGTACTCTGCGAAGATGCGGATGTAGGGGTCCCAGCCAAAGGACTCCTGCAACTGAAGAAATATCTTCATCAAACCTTTTATTGGCATCACATACAACATCCAAAACAACCAATACAGAATTACCACTGGGGAAGTGGTGAAGATATATATATATATACACACAAACACACACACACACACAGTGGTACCTCGGGTTACATACGCTTCAGGTTACAGACTCCGCTAACCCAGAAATAGTACCTCGGGTCAAGAACTTTGCTTCAGGATGAGAACAGAAATCACACGGTGGCAGCAGGAGGCCCCATTAGCTGAAGTGGTACCTCAGGTTAAGAACAGTTTCAGGTTAAGGACGGACCTCCGGAATGAATTAAGTACTTAACCCAAGGTACCACTGTGTGTGTGTATGTGTGTATGTGTGTGTGTGTGTGTGTGTGTGTGTATGTATATTCAGTTCCTTTCCTAAGGACTTAAGAACAATTTCCGTGCTGCATTCCCTGTCTCTCTGCAGGCTTATGCTACCAAAAAGAGTAGCAGTTTTCACCATTTCACCAGAGCCAGGGCTTTTTCGGCTGTGGCCCCGATCTGGTGGAACGCTGTCACAAGAGACTAGGGCCCTGCGGGACTTGACATCTTTCCGCAGGGCCTGCAAGACAGAGCTGTTCCACCAGGCCTTTGGCCAAGGCACAGTCTGACCCCCTCCTTCGGTAATCCTCACAGAACTCTAGCCCAATGGTTGCCATTAATTTGATTCTGAATTGATTTTAGAATGTACAGTGGTGCCTCGCAAGACGAAATTAATCCGTTCCGCGAGTCTCTTCATCTTGTGGTTTTTTCGTCTTGCGAAGCACGGCTATTAGCGGCTTAGTGGCTATTAGCGGCTTTAAGAAAAAGGAAACAAACTCGCAAGAACTCGCAAGACGTTTCGTCTTGCGAAGCAAGCCCATAGGGAAATTCGTCTTGCGGAACGACTCAAAAAACGGAAAACCCTTTCGTCTAGCGAGTTTTTCGTCTTGCGAGGCATTTGTCTTGCGAGGTACCACTGTATTTCAATTATTTGATTGTGATTTTATGTAAACTGTGTTACGTTTACTGTTGTTAGCCGCTCTGAGCCCGGCTTTGGCTGGGGAGGGCGGGATATAAATAAATTATTATTGTTGTTGTTGCTGTTGTTGTTGTTGTTCCCATGGCTTCTCCCCACTCCTACTGTTGAGAACAAATGAGACCAGCAAAAAAGGGCTCAGGATGAAGCCTAAGAGTAGCCAGGATTTCTGGGAGGGGGGGGGTCAGGTCCTTTGTTAGAGGGGCAGCTGCCCCTCCCTGTCCCCTCCCCTTAGCTGCACCTATGGTATGATGTGCAGTTCTTTGGGATCCCAAACACCCAACTGCATTCCCACTCTTTTTCCGGTATTCCTCCTTTCCCTACAAAAAAAACAAAAAACAAAACAAAAAAAAACAAACCACAGCATTTTGTGACCACTCAGGACTCATCCTGACTTTGTTTCTATGCACAGGTCAGCACTTTAAGACTCTCCCCTCCCCCCCCAAAAACCCAGTTTTTTACCACTACAAATAACACTACTGCTCCTTCCCGCCGGAGCGGTACCTATTTATCTACTTGCACTTTGACTTGCTTTCGAACTGCTAGGTTGGCAGGAGCAGGGACCGAGCAACGGGAGCTCACCCCATCGCGGGGATTTGAACCGCCGACCTTCTGATCGGCAAGTCCTAGGCTCTGTGGTTTAACCCACAGCGCCACCCAAGTCCCAGGGCAGCCGCTTATTTACCTGTAAGTAGGGTTCCAGCGCAGTCCATGCTGTGAAGTCCTTCAGCTGAGCTCCACCTTGAATATAGTCCTTCACCCTCTTCTTCCTCACATTGGGGTCAAGATCCAGGTGGGCTTTCTCTCTTGGGATTTCCAGCACAGTTTCATTGACATAGGTGGACCAGAGATAGCAGGTGGCATCTGTAGTATGGGGTGGGAAATCCCACCCACTCCTCTGCTGGTTGTGACCCAGCTCCCGGAGAGCATCCCAGGCCCCCTCAGTGTACATTTGCATATTGGTGATCTTCACTGACTGGCGCCCAGTCACTGACACAGTCACATCAGACATGATTGGATAGCCGGCATGCATCCCACCTGCTGGGAGATTTGGGGGCAAGAGAGGCTCATAAGACAGACTCGTTCTTCCCCACAGAAGCGGAATAAATTCATTGTGGAGAAATCACATACGTGCACCCCAAAGACTTTAAAATAGATTGTATCGCCGTGGTTTATGTACACATTGTATTTTAAAATCTTTACTGTATTTTTTGCTCTATAAGACTCACTTTTCCCCTCCTAAAAAGGGGGAAAGTGTGTGCGTCTTATGGTGCGAATGCAGGCTGCGCAGCTATCCCAGAAGCCAGAACAGCAAGAGGGATTTCTGCTTTCACTGCGCAGCGATCCCTCTTGCTGTTCTGGCTTCTGTGATTCAGAATATTTTTTTTCTTGTTTTCCTCCTCCAAAAACTAGGTGCGTCTTGCTGCTCGCTTTTGCAGAGTCTTTTAAGAATAAAAGCAGAAAGTACTCTGCAAGGATACTCTTCTCGTGGACTCTTTTATGCCGACAAGGGTCCGAGGACCAGGCTGAGGCGACAAAGGGAGGTCAGAACCTTTTTTTTTTTTACGAACACTGACAAGATTTTCCTCTTGGGGATGACAACAACGGAGGTCCCCCGAAAACAAAAAACTATACGCCAATGCCACAGCTACAACCTTACTGGCACAAAGGTGGAGAACAAGTCTAGTACCCACCAAAGAGGAATGGCAGTGCAAAATGTTCGAATATGGTGAACTGGCTTGTCCGACGAACAGGATAAGAGAAAATGAAGATAGGGAATACAAGGAGGAATTGATGTTTACTGAATATTTTAAGAACCATATAAACAAATACATAGCTTCGCAGGTCTCGAGTAAATCCAGCCGAGTTGAAATAGGTAACAAATTGAATGATTAAAAAATGATTAAAAAGATGTGGATTATGCAGAGCAGCAGAAAAACAAAAAGCGTTGCTGTTTGTTGTTTTGAAATAAAGTCCGTATTTAACTTGGTTTTACACCGGTCTCATGGAGTCAGGTTCTGTTCATCTGCCACCAGTGAAAAATCCCCCTCTAACAGGTTATGGGCCCAGTCCTGAGTGGGCAGAGACAGTGTGTGGAAAAGAACCCAGAGACTGGAAGCAACTCAGCGTTTCTCAAGCAGCTGGCTGTGTGAAGGCGTCGGCAGGGAGTGTCTGTTTGAGACCAGGAGCCGAACAATGCTTCAAGCCACGTGTGAGTAAAGACTGAGTGGAAAGCTGAAAGCTGGGTGGAGCCATGGCTGGACTTGGAGCTGGAGCTCAAGGGGGAACTTCATATTTTCCAGTAGAGAAACTGGGAGAGTCCAATTATATGTCATGGAGTTTACAGATGCAGGCATTTTTAAAGAAAGAACAATGTTGGACTGTTATTGTTAGCCCTCCTGTAAAAGATGAGGATGAAGAAGTAGATGAAGCAGACCAAAGGCTGGAGGACAAAGCAAATGCCAATTTAATTTTGAGTTTAGAGAAGTCTCAGTTATCTCATGTGCGAGACCTTGAAACAGCAAGTGAAATTTGGAAAGCACTGAGAGCGATACACATCAGAGACACTGCTGGCAGCAAAATTATTCTAATGAGAGCTCGGTACCGAGCCAGACTAAGTGAGGGTGAATGTGTTTCAAAACATCTTCAAAGAATGCGTGATTTATTTTTGCAGTTAAATGAACTTTGGGGAACAATTTTCTGAGCAAAGAAAGGTTTATATTGTGCTGTCTTCACTTTCTGAGTCATGGGATAACTTAGTGATGACTCTGGAGGCAATTCCAGAAAGCCAATTAACGATGCATTTCTTAACTGGGCGTTTGCTTGATAAGGAGGAAAGGCGCCATGAGAGGAAGGCGACAACCCCTCACCGTAATTCCGGAAATGGGAGGTGGTCCAGTAAAAGATATGCAACTGATGAGGAGCAGCAACCTAAAGAGGTTGTTGACCACACAGAGGAAGCAGCTTTCACAGTCAGAAGATACTATCATTGTGGGTCAACAAAGCATTTAGTACGACAGTGCACTGTGCCTGTGGGAGAAAACACAAGAAAAGGACGGCCTGCGTTTGCTGGGAAGCGAGGAGGCAGGAAGAGTCGAGTCCAGTATGTTTCTGCAGCAGTTCGAGGCACCAGTCACGATATTGGACAGGACTTTAGACTCAGCAGTGACAAACATTTTTGTTAAGTCTGCACAAGTTCTTGTAGAAAAGCAACCTTGTAAATCTGTAAATGTAGTACTAGCTGATGGAACAGTGCATGAGTCAGTTAGAAAGGGTAGTGTGAATATTAACTGTTTAAGCACCAAATTTACCAATGTTTTATGTGTACCAAGTTTAGAAAATATTTTGCTTTCAGTCACAAGTCTTGTTAAACAGGGGTTTAAGGGAAACTTCTCTAATTCAGGCTGTAAAATAGAGAAAGCTGGAAAAGTGGTTACAGCGTCACTAAAAATGGTTTATTTGTTTTAAAAGACCAGCTAAAAAGTGAGTCTGGGGCATGTGTTAAAGCCTGTAATAGAGCCTTGCATGATGAGTGCCAGCATCTGTGGCATCGTCGTTTGGGGCATGCCAATTTCCGCAGTATTGCAAAAATGCCAGAATTAAGTAAGGGAATTAAAATGAAAAAATGTTCAGTTTTTCTGGACTGCAATACCTGCAAGGAGTCTAAAAGTAAGCGGGGGTTGTAGCCTGAAAGTAATAGAATTAGCAAGAAGCCATTTGGTTTAGTACACTCAGACCTTTGTGGACCATTTGCAGAGTCTGAAGGAGGAGCAAAGTTTTTTCTGGTTCTTGTGGATGATTATAGCCGGTATACTTGGGTATACTTGTTAAAACGCAAAAGTGAAACTGGCCAACTCATTAAAAATTGGGTCAACTATATAGAAAGGAAGTTTCCCTACAAAGTTACCCAATTGCAGAGTGACCATGGAGACGAGTTCATGTCTGAAGCCCTCCAGGTATGGTTGAAAAAGCGTGGTATTAGTCACTGTAAATAGTGTCCTTTTTCACCTGAAGAAAATTCAGTTGCAGAAAGCGAGATAAGGTCTTTACAAACAATGCTAGATTCTATGCTATGTGATTCTGGCTTATCTAGGAAGTTTTGGGGGAAGGAATTCTCTGTGCTAATTACATACAGGACAGATTGTTTCATTCTACCATAAACAATACCCCTCATTTTTTGCTTTATGGAAAAAAACCTTTTTTTGGACCATGTTAAAACTTTTGGTTGTTGGGCTTGGGTTCACATCCCGAAAGGACAGAGAAGGAAAGGAGAACCCAAGGCAAAGAGACTTAGGTTTATTTGGCTATCAAAGTTGGCCAAAAGGGTATCGTTTTGCACTAGGGCGTGGCAGAGTTGTGATATCAAGACATGCAGAGTTTGGTGAGCAAGATGGTTGGGCTCGTTTACATGGAAATTCAGAAGTTGTTTTATCTTCAGATGATACAGATAAATTTGTGAAATCTGAGGAAGAAAAGCCACAAATTAAAGAAAGTTCTGAAAGTGATAGTGATGAGGAATCAGGGGATGAGAGTCCCAGTACACAATCTCCTAAAGCTGAACCAATTTCTCATGAGCAAGATGAATCAGAAGGGGAAGATAGTTCAGAGGGGGAAAGTGCTCAAGTTAGAAGATCACAAAGAAGCAATAAAGGGGGTGCCTCCAGAAAGGTTTACTATACAAGAAGTTAAAACTGTTGATGTGAAGAAAGAGCCTCGTGATTATGAGGTTTTAAAGTTACCACACCAGGAAATAGTAATGTGGGAAAATGCAATGAAAGCAGAAATGAAATCTTTGGCAGAGCATAATGTGTTTACTATTGAGCCATTGCCAGAAGGGGAAAAGGCAGTGGACTGAAGATGGGTGTATAAAATAAAACACTTAGCAGATGGTAGTGTTAAGTACAAAGCTAGGCTGGTAGCACGAGGCTTTCCACAAGGAGAAGGGGAAAGTTTTGATGAAATCTTTTCTCCTACTGCAAGGAGTGCAAGTGTACGTTTATTGCTAGCTCTTGCAGCACAACGTGGGTTTAAGGTAAACCATTTTGATCTTGAAACAGCTTATCTTAATGCAAATCTGCACGAAAATTTTTTTATGAATCAAGCACCTGGTTTTGAGGCAGGCGAACATAATTCTGTATATAGATTACACAAAGCAATTTATGGGCTCAAACAATCAGCTAGAAATTGGAACGAGTGTCTTGATATGCTTTAAAAAATCTTGGCTTTAAAAGAAGCTTAGCTGATAATTGCTTGTACACTAAAGGAAAGGGTGGTAAACAAGAATTGTGTTTGTCTTATGTTGATTATTTGCTTTTTTCTACAAAAAAATGACAAGCAGGTGGAAAAATTTGCAGAACTAAGAAAGGAATTTAAAGTAAGAGATTTGGGGCCAGTAAAAAATTATCTCGGTTTAGAAATTCAAAGGACAAATGATGGAAGTTTTTTGTTGAGTCAAAAAGATAAAATAATGGAATTACTTGAAATAAACAATATGCAAAACAGCAAGGGAGTAAAAACCCCAATGGAAATAGTTTTTTTCAAGAATGAAGGAGAATGCACAGAACCTGTACCGTACTTTTCGCACCATAACACTCAGTTTTTCCTCCCTAAATGGTAAAGGCAAATGTGTCTGCGCGTTATGGAGCGAATGCAGGCAGGAGGAGCCACTCCTGCTGGCTGTTCGGCAAACTCTCTTCCTCCGCTTGGCTTGCTGAGAAGCCGGCAACAGCTGAGCAACAGCTGAGTGTCGGGAGACAGCCTCTCTTCCTCCTGTCTGCCTGCTCTATGGCTTTTTGGCGAGGTGGGAGAAGGGAGGCAGCTCGGAAGCCGGCAAGAGCTGCACGCAGCGTGTAAAAGCCAAGGTGGGGAAAGGGAGACAGCCTCTCTTCCTCCTGTCTGCCTGCTCTATGGCTTTTTGGCGAGGTGGGCGCTCGGAAGCCAGCAAGAGTTGCGCGCAGTGTGTAAAAGCCAAGGTGGGGAAAGGGAGACAGCCTCTCTTTCTCAGTGTCTGCCTGCTCTATGGCTCTCCCTTACACAAATGTAAGCAGCTCTTACTCTGCTTTCTTTACAATGAGCTGGAAGGAGGGACAAAGAGGGCATTCCCTTCCATCCCTCCCCCAGCACCTCACCGGTAAATTCAAACAAAGCGGCTTACAAGGCTCGTGTCCCCGAGTCTCCTCCTCCTCTTTTTGCTCCAGTTCGAGGCAAGGCAGCTGCACAAATGTGAGTTCCCCCTCTCTCTTCCTTCCCTCCCTTCCTCCCTCTTCCAACTTCAAAAAATATTGGGGGGACAGCTAGGTAAGCCCCACTCACATACCACAATGGTGGGTGGGGGATGACTCCCTCAAATATTTAATGGGGGGGTGAAGGCACCTAGGCCCATAGGAGTTGGCTGCTTTGCCTAGGACAAATGTGAGCTCTCCATCTCTTCCCTCCCTCCCTCCCTTTTCCAACTTCAATAAAATATGGGGGGGGGCAGGTACAGGTAAGCCCCATCTCACAGACTGCAATGATCTCAAGACAAAGTGCATGCACACTGGTGCCTTATATGAATGGCAATGCCCATCAGCATGGGGGGAGGATGACTCCCTCAAATATTTAATGGGGGGGTGAAGGCACCTAGGCCTATAGGAGTTGGCTGCTTTGCCTAGGACAAGTGTGAGCTCCCCCCCTCCTCTTCCTTCATCACTGTATTGGAGATACCATACATTACTGACAGTTCCTTCATTCACGTGGTTACAAAGCACGGATCCACATGGATCCTCAGGATTTTTGCACTGGGTCACCCCAAATTCACCATCAGATCACATAGCATGTCCATGGCTACAGCTTGCACCAAAAAAAATCACGCACCCACTGTTGCGTGGGGCCACAGTGGTGCAAAAACGTGGTTACAAAGCACGGATCCACATAGATCCTCAGGATTTTTGCATTGGGCTACCCCAAACTCACCGTCAGATCGCATGTCTGTGGCCACAGCATGAACCACAAAAATCATACATCTACTGTTTCGTTTAGAATATTTTTTTTCTTGTTTTCCTCCTCTAAAAACTATGTGCATGTTATGGTTGGGAGCGTGTTATAGAGCAAAAAATATGGTAAATCCTGAAACGTACCATTCAATAATTGGAAGTTTATTATACATTTCATTGTGGAGCAGACCAGATTTGAGTTATGCAGTTGGAATACTGAGCAGACTAGTAAGCTGTCCCACAGAAAATGCCTGGAAGGCTGAATACTGTGCTTTATCAGAGTTGTGTAATGAAGTAAAACTTTATGTTCAAATCCTCAAGGATTTAGATATGCAATGTGATTATCCAATTCAAATATGGGAAGACAATCAAGCTGTGATAACTTTGGCTGGATCTGAGCAGTTTAAAAACAAATCCAAACATTTAGAAATTAAATATCAAAATGTAACCGAAAATGTGAAACAAAACCTGATAATGCTAAAATACTGTGAGAGTATGCAAAATGTGGCTGATATATTTACAAAAGCACTAACTTTTGAGAAACATGCACAACTGGTGACAAAATTAGGAATTGTTGTGCATGATGTATAAATACCTTTTGTATATGTTTAAAGTACTGTTCCTATTTCTTTGAAATAGAGACAAAGAAATAGAGGAAAACAACAGAATGGGAAGAACCAGAGGTCTGTTCAAGAAAATTGGAGAAATGAAAGGAACATTTCGTACAATGATTACCAAAATAAAGGACAAAAGTGGTAAGGACCTAACAGAAGCAGAAGACATCAAGAAGAGGTGGCAAGAATACACAGAGGAATTATACCAGAAAGATATGGATGTCTCGTACACCCCAGGTAGGGTGGTTGCTAACCTTGAGCCAGACATCCTGGAGAGTGAAGTCAAATGGGCCTTAGAAAGCACTGCAAATAACAAGGCCAGTGGAAGAGATGGTATTCAAGCTGAACTATTAAAAATTTTAAAAGATGATGCTGTTAAGGTGCTACACTCAATATGCCAGCAAGTTTGGAAAGCTCAGCAGTGGCCAGAGGATTGGAGAAGATCAGTCTACATCCCAATCCCAAAGAAGGGCAGTGCCAAAGAATGCTCCAACTACCGCACAATTGCACTCATTTCACACGCTAGCAAGGTTATGCTTAAAATTCTACAAGGAAGTCTTAAGCAGTATGTGGACCGAGAACTCCCAGAAGTGCAAACTGGATTCAGAAGAGGCAGAGGAACCAGAGTCCAAATTGCAAACATGCACTGGATTATGGAGAAAGCTAGAGAGTTCCAGAAAGACATCTACTTCTGCTTCATTGACTATGCAAAAGCCTTTGACTGTGTCGACCACAGCAAACTATGACAAGTTCTTAAAGAAATGGGAGTGCCTGATCACCTCATCTGTCTCCTGAGAAATCTCTATGTGGGACAAGAAGCTACAGTTAGAACTGGATATGGAACAACTGATTGGTTCAAAATTGGGAAAGGAGTACGGCAAGGCTGTATATTGTCTCCCTGCTTATTTAACTTATATGCAGAATTCATCATGCGAAAGGCTGGGCTGGATGAATCCCTAGCTGGAATTAAGATTGCAGGAGGAAATATCAACAGCCTCAAATATGCAGATGACACAACCTTGATGGCAGAAAGTGAGGAGGAATTAAAGAACCTTTTATTGCGGGTGAAAGAGGAGAGCGCAAAATATGGTCTGAAGCTCAACATCAAAAAACGAAGATCATGGCCACTGGGCCCATCACCTCCTGGCAAATAGAAGGGGAAGAAATGGAGGCAGTGAGAGATTTTACTTTCTTGGGCTCCATGATCACTGCAGATGGTGACAGCAGCCACGAAATTAAAAGACGCCTGCTTCTTGGGAGAAAAGCAATGACAAACCCAGATAGCATCTTAAAAAGTAGAGACATTACCTTACCAACAAAGGTCCGTATAGTTCAAGCTATGGTTTTCCCAGTGGTGATGTATGGAAGTGAGAGCTGGACCATAAAGAAGGATGATCGCCAAAGAATTGATGCTTTTGAATTATGGTGCTGGAGGAGACTCTTGAGAGTCCCATGGACTGCAAGAAGATCAAACCGATCCATTCTGAAGGAAATCAGCCCTGAGTGCTCACTGGAAGGACAGATCCTGAAGCTGAGACTCCAAGACTTTGGCCACCTCATGAGAAGAGAAGACTCCCTGGAAAAGACCCTGATGTTGGGAAAGATGGAGGGAACAAGAAGAAGGGGACGACAGAGGACGAGATGGTTGGACAGTGTTCTCGAAGCTACCAGCATGAGTCTGACCAAACTGTGGGAGGCAGTGGAAGACAGGAGTGCCTGGCGTGCTCTGGTCCAGGGAGTCACGAAGAGTCGGACACGACTAAACGATTAAATAACAAAAAAAGTACTGTTTCTGTTTGAATGAAAGGGGGTACTGGGAATCATTCTGTACAGAAACATGTTTGTACCTTTAAGAGCAGTTTCTGTAAGCTCTGGGCTGATTGGCTGCAGCTGCCCATGGCTACAAAAGGAGAAAAGATGCAGTTTGAACTCTGCCTGCAGGAAAAACACCCCAAAGCGTTGCTGTTTGTTGTTTTGAAATAAAGTCCTTATTTAACTTGGTTTTACACCGGTCTCGTGGAGTCACAGTTTCCGTTCATCTGCCACCAGTGAAAAACCCCCCTCTAACAATATACACACATGCTGAATTTGGTATGAAGTTGTAAGTGGGATGGGGGAGGGGGGTTAAGTATGCTCTCTGTTCCTGTTTTTGAAAATGCAAATGAAAAAAATAAAATTAAATAATAAAAGTGCTTGTTCTGACCTTTAAAGCCCTAAATGGCCTCCGCCCAGTATACCTGAAGGAGCGTCTCCACCCAGACACTGAGGACCAGCACTGAGGTTCCCTCCCTGCGAGATGTGAAGCTACAGGGAACCAGGCAGAGGGCCTTCTCGGTGGTGGCACCCACCCTGTGAGATGCCCTACTGTCAGGTGTCAAGGAGATAACTATCTGAATTTTAGAAGACATCTAAAGGCAGCTCTGTACAGGGAAGTTTTTAATGTTTGATGTTTCACTGTGCTTAATGTTTTCAATTTGTTAGAAACCGCCCAGAGCGGCTGGGGCAACCCAGTCCAATGGGTGGCATATAAATTTATTATTATTTATTATTACTGTGGTACTTCAGGTTACATACGCTTCAGGTTACATACGCTTCAGGTTACAGACTCCACTAACCCAGAAATAGTGCTTCAGGTTAAGAACTTTGCTTCAGGATGAGAACAGAAATTGTGCTACAGTGGCACGGCGGCAGCAGGAGGCCCCATTAGCTAAAGTGGAGCCTCAGGTTAAGAACAGTTTCAGGTTAAGTATGGACCTCTGGAACGAATTAAGTACTCAACCTGAGGTACCACTGTATTGTCATCTTTCTATGACCACATCCAAATAAGGAATTTGTAGCCCCTCCCTTGACTTCTTGCTGCCCAATGCAGTTATTTTTACTCCAGCTGACATATGACTTGCCAAGCAGATGAGTTTGCAGCACAAGAGCTCTGGGTTCATGTTCCCATTTCCTATTCCCATTGTTTTCTTAGTTTTACGAACGGGCTTTTGCAGTCTGCCATCCTGAGTACCGTGGCTGCGGCAGAAATCTGCTTAAATAAATAAAATTAAACTACAACTAATCCAGAATGCAGCAGCTAGACTGGTGACTGGGAGCAGCCGCTGAGACCACATAACACCGATCTTGAAAGAACTACATTGGCTCCCAGTACGTTTCCGAGCACAATTCAAAGTGTTGGTGCTGACCTTTAAAGCCCTAAATGGCCCAGTATACCTGAAGGAGTGTCTCCACCCCCATTGTTCTACCTGGACACTGAGGTCCAGCGCTGAGGGCCTTCTGGCGGTTCCCTCAATGCGAGAAGCCAAGTTACAGGGAACCAGGCAGAGGGCCTTCTCAGTCGTGGCACCCGCCCTGTGGAACGCCCTCCCACCAGATGTCAAAGAGAAGAACAACTACCAGACTTTTGAAGGCAGCCCTCTTTAGGGAAGCTTTCAATGTTGAACAGACCACTGTATTTTAATACTTTGTTGGAAGCCACCCAGAGTGGCTGCGGAAACCCAGCCAGATGGGCGTGGTTATAAATAATAAATTCTATTCTATCAGAGATTATTTTGGCCACTTGCCCAGAAGTTCCCGGAACTACTTCTTGGACACGCTGGAGAGAAAACACGACTCTGGAACACGACATTTAATTCTGCCTTAAGGCACAGGCCAAACTGAGACAGCCGAATTGCAGAAAAAAATGCACTGTAAAGTGACACGCCGGTTCTGCTCACCTGACAGTTCTGAGGAAGGCATCAAAAGGACAACTTCCTGTGTGGCTCTTGCCAGGTATGTGAAACAGAGAAGCAGGTGTGCAACAGTGCTGGCTAGAACAGAATCCTAGTATTAGAAAGGGAGCAACCAGTGCATGCAAATTGCCGTGTCTGTTTTCTTATAGCAAAGAGCAACCAGTAACCCAGGCAAAAAACAAGGGTAATTTGAGGCTGCAATAGTAAACACTACAATCAAGAAGAAAAAGGAGTGTCTTTAATTAAAATAGAAAGAAATCAATGTAACTTTTTGTGTGTGTCATATGCTTTTCATTCCATGTCGTTGACATGCAAAGTACAAATTTAGAACAGTTTAATCTTTCACTTTCACTATTTACGGTCACATAGGGAAGCAGACCATACTAGCTCCTTGCACTCTGCATATCAGATTCATGCAAAAGCCTTACAAGAATTCAAAGCAGTTCTGAGCAACCTGCCCATCTGAAGGAGCGAGTCAGCACCAGACACAGCTCTCCGCGAAAGCAGAAGAGGGAAAGCTCTGTGACCACTGCTTTTCAGTTGCAAGTTTTGAGGAATCTTCTGGAAGCGGTAAGCCATTAATCCACTCCTTCTTAAACAGCCTTTGTAGATCCAGATTAAGGGACATGGGTAGTGCTGTGGGTTAAACCACAGAGCCTAGGATTTACTGATCAGAAGGTTGGCGGTTCATATCCCCGCGATGGGGTGAGCTCCCGTTGCTCGGTCCCTGCTCCTGCCCACCTAGCAGTTCGAAATCACGTCAAAGTGCAAGTAGATCAATAGGTACCGCTCCGGCGGGAAGGTAAACAGAGTTTCCGTGCGCTGCTCTGGGGGGGGGGGCGCAGGAGGGATCTTTGCACCACGGCGCCGGATATACTTAAGACGGCCCTAACACCTTACGCAGGGGTCCAAAGGCATGGCCCAAACCCAAGTGAGAGTGTGTAAGGTAAGGCAGAAGCCTAAGAGGTGTGCATGGCAGCTTGTGGAATGATACTTTTGACTGGAATGTTAGATGTACCATATTTTTCCGTGTATAAAATGTCCCCATGTATGACGCCCATTTTGGGGAACTCCAAATTAAGAAAACACCCCTCAGCACTACCCGTGTATAAGACGAGCCCCAATTTTAAAAACCTAGTATAGAAATGTGCTTTTGTGGAGTGGGGGGTATGGTGGTTCAATATACACTTATACCTTGGAAGTTGAACCAAATCTATTCCGGAAGTCCATCTGACTTCCAAAACATTCAGAAACCAAAGCCAACTGGAAGTTGCAGAAGCCCCATCGGACGTTCGGCTTCCAAAAATAGTTCGCAAACCAGAACAATCACTTCCGGGTTTGCGGCGTTCGGGAGCCCAAACATTCAACTTGCAAGGCGTTCGGGATCCAAGGTACGACTGCACACTGTTGCTTCTTGTATAAATGTGTGACAACAACAAATTTAAGAGAATGATCACACACACAAGATGGCTAGCTTGTGTACTTTATGTAGCTTTCACATGGGAAATATGTATGGACATTGCAGGTGGACAGGAAATTTTTAATGTGCTTTCTTTGGGTGGGTGGGTGGGTGTTATTTCTTGGTCTTCCAGTTCTGTAAGCGGTCCAGCAGTCTCAATGTCCCAGATGCACTCAATAAATTCTTATTCATCACTGGTGAAAGGTATTCAGGATTTTGATGTCACTGGGGGCTTCAACCCTTGCAAACTCCTTCTCACCGGAGACCAAGCTTTTCCTGTGCTGGTGAGTATAAAAGGCAATGTACTAATAGCTGCATCCTGGTACGGGGCAGGCCGGATGGTGGTGACGGCACATGAAGCCATGTTGCAAATGCCCCAGTTCCTGCCATTCATTAGAAATAGCCTGGAGTGGCTCAAGCCATCATCAACGGCGCAGATCGGTGTCCACAAAAGTTTGGGTGCCCTCTCCGAGTTGCTCCTCAGTAACGGTGTCAAGGTGCACCCAGATGCAAGGCCTGGAGACTCTCTTGGGGTCTACTGCACTGACGCTTACGATGCCACGCAAGCCGATGGCCTTGTACAGTTTGTAAAGAGAGGCGGGGGTCTGCTCATCGGCGGACAGGCCTGGTACTGGTCAAGTCAACACGGAAAGGAGAACGTGCTGGCTGAATTTCCTGGCAACTGGGTGAGCAGCGTTTCCGGGGTGTACTTCACTGCCAACATGGGAGAGAATGGGATCTTCCCAGTGCAAGAGAAAATGCCAAAGGTTCCCTTGATCACCCAGTAAGTACACTATTTATTGTCCGTTTTATTTACATATGTCTAACGCATACTTTTTTTCTTGGTTTTATATAATTTTAACTTGGAACTGTTTCAAACATTAAAATAAAAGGTTCATTCAACCGTCAGACCTCTTTCCCTCCCTACATCGGTTCCATATTTAAAATAACATATTCTGCATCTTTTACCCTTATCCGTCTATTATGTATCTATAGTTACCATAGTTAATTCCACATTACAAGTGTCATTATATCCCTGCCAATGATTTTAGCTGTTTACAGAGGTCTTTTAAATACAGTGGTACCTTGGGTTACAGACGCTTCAGGTTACAGACTCCGCTAACCCAGAAAGAGTACCTTGGGTTAAGAACTTTGCTTCCGGATGATAACAGAAATCGTTCTCTGGCGGTGCGGCAGCAGCGGGAGGCCCCATTAGCTAAAGTGGTGCTTCAGGTTAAGAACAGTTTCAGGTTAAGAACGGACCTCCAGAACGAATTAAGTTCTTAACCCGAGGTACCACTGTATATTAAAAAATTACTCCAGTCTTTTAGGAATACTTGATCATTCTGGCTTCTGATCTTTCCCATCAGTTTACGTTCATAGGATGTAATCAAGGCCGTGTGAAGCAGACAACTGTAAGTAAATAACATCTATAAATATCTGTAAAACATAATTAAAGACATCAGTAAGACATAAGTTGATTGTTGTTGTTTAGTCATGTCCGACTCTTCATGACCCCATGGACCAGAGCACGCCAGGCACCTTTGTCCTCCACTGCCTCCCGCAGTTTGGTCAGACTCATGTTTGTAGCTTTGAGAAGACCGTCCAACCATCTCGTCCTCTGTCGTCCCCTTCTCCTTGTGCCCTCCATTTTTCCCAACATCAGGGTCTTTTGCAGGGAGTCTTCTCTTCTCATGAAGTGGCCAAAGTCTTGGAGCCTCAGCTTCAGGATCTGTCCCTCCAGTGAGCACTCGGGGCTGATTTCCTTCAGAATGGATACGTTTGATCTTCTTGCAGTCCATGGGACTCTCAAGAGTCTCCTCCAGCACCAGAATTCAAAAGCATCAATTCTTTGGCGAACAGCCTTCTTTATGGTGCAGCTCTCACTTCCATACATCACTACTGGGAAAACCATGGCTTTAACTATACGCACCTTTGTTGGCAAGGTGATGTCTCTGCTTTTTAAGATACTGTCTAGGTTTCCCATCGCCTTTCTCCCAAGGAGCAGGCGTCTTTTAATTTTGTGACTGCTGTCACCATCTGCAGTGATCATGGAGCCCAAGAAAGTAAAATCTCTCCCTGTCTCCATTTTTTCTCCTTCTATTTGCCAGGAGGTGATGGGCCCAGTGGCCATGATATTCGTTTTTTTGATGTTGAGCTTCAGACCATATTTTGCGCTCTCCTCTTTCACCCGCAATAAAAGGTTCTTTAATTCCTCCTCACTTTCTGCCATCAAGGTTGTGTCATCTGCATATTTGAGGCTGTTGATATTTCTTCCGGCGATCTTAATTCCGGCTTGGGATTCATCCAGCCCAGTCTTTCGTATGATGAATTCTGCATATAAGTTAAATAAGCAGGGAGACAATATACAGCCTTGCCGTACTCCTTTCCCAATTTGGAACCAATCAGTTGTTCCATATCCAGTTCTAACTGTAGCTTCTTGTCCCACATAGAGATTTCTCAGGAGACAGATGAGGTGATCAGGCACTCCCATTTCTTTAAGAACTTGCCATAGTTTGCTGTGGTCGACACAGTCAAAGGCTTTTGTGTAGTCAATGAAGCAGAAGTAGATGTCTTTCTGGAACTCTCTAGCTTTCTCCATAATCCAGCGCATGTTTGCAATTTGGTCTCTGGTTCCTCTGCCCCTTCAAAATCCAGCTTGCACTTCTGGGAGTTCTCGGTCCTCATACTGCTTAAGCCTGCCTTCTAGAATTTTAAGCATAACCTTGCTAGCGTGTGAGATGAGTGCAATTGTGCGGTAGTTGGAGCATTCTTTGGCACTGCCCTTCTTTGGGATTGGGATGTAGACTGATCTTCTCCAATCCTCTGGCCACTGCTGAGTTTTCCAAACTTGCTGGCATATTGAGTGTAGCACCTTAACAGCATCATCTTTAAAAAATTTAAATAGTTCAGCCGGAATACCATCACTTCCACTGGCCTTGTAACTTGCAGTGCTTTCTAAGGCCCATTTGACTTCACTCTCCAGGATGTCTGGCTCAAGGTCAGCAACTACACTACTTGGGGTGTACGAGACATCCATTTCTTTCTGGTATAGTTCCTCTGTGTATTCTTGCCACCTCTTCTTGATGTCTTCTGCTTCTGTTAGGTCCTTTCCACTTTTGTCTTTTATTATGGTAATCTTTGTACGAAATGTTCCTTTCATATCTCCAATTTTCTTGAACAGATCTCTGGTTTTTCCCATTCTGTTGTTTTCCTCTTTTTCTTTGCATTGCTCGTTTAAGAAGGCCTTCTTGTCTCTCCTATTCTTTGGAAATCTGCATTCAATTTCCTGTATCTTTCACCATCTCCCTCGCATTTTGCTTGCCTTCTCTCCCCCGCTATTTGTAAGGCCTCGTTGGACAGCCACTTTGCTTTCTTGCATTTCCTTTTCATTGGGATGGTTTTAGTTGCTGCCTCCTGTATAATGTTACGAGCCTCCATCCATAGTTCTTCAGGCACTCTGTCCACCAAATCTAAATCCTTAAACCTGTTCCTCACTTCCACTGTGTATTCATAAGGGATTTGACTTCGATTGTATCTTACCGGCCCAGTGGTTTTCCCCACTTTCTTCAGTTTAAGCTTGAATTTTGCTAAAAGAAGCTGATAATCTGAGCCACAGTCAGCTCCAGGTCTTGTTTTTGCTGACTGTATAGAGCTTCTCCATCTTTGGCTGCAGAGAATATAATCGATCTGATTTTGATGCTGCCCATCTGGTGACGTCCATCTGTAGAGTCATCTCTTGTGTTGTTGGGAAAGCGTGTTTGTGATGACCAGCTTGTTCTCTTGGCAGAACTCTATTAGCCTTTGCCCTGCTTCGTTTTGAACTCCAACGCCAAACTTGCCAGTTGATAGTGCTTGGTTAAAAAGTGGAATTTGTATTGTGAAGGCCTGTCTAAACAGGTCAGTTTTCCGAAGATGTCTGAAAGAAGGCGTCTACTGGCAGGGAGTTCCACGGAGTAGGGCCTGCCACCTTAAAGGCACAGACCCTAGTGAAGGTCGACTGGACCTCAGAGGTATGTGAGATCGCCAGAAGTGAAGCACTGGAAAACCTGAGCGATCAAGGCAGAGTGTAGTGTCTCAGATAGTACACTGGGCCCTAGTTGTTTAGAGCTTTGGTGAATTAATACAAGAACATTGAACCCAGCCTGGTAGCAAATCATCACCCAGGGCAGCTGTCGCAAGAGACAGGTGACATGCTGCCAGTAGTCTGCTCCTGAGAGCAGTCTGGGCACTGAATTCTGCACTAGGTACAGCTTCTGAACCAGATACAAGGGCAGCCCCACGTAAAGTGTGTTACAGTAATCAAGTCTTGACGTTTCCAATGCACAGACCACTATGGACAGGCTGTCATGATTCAGGAACAGAATACCACCCCCAAGACATTTAGTATTTAAACTTAGTATGAAGTATTTAATCTTAACACTGCATTTGTTTGTCATGATTTGGCCTTAAATTCCAAGGCACTCCATTGTCCTGTTAGACCGCAGAGTTGCAGGAGCCTATTGGGAGCTGGCACGTCTGGTTCCAATATATCAGGCAAAGCCAAAAGTTCATTAGCAAAGAGAACTTTTTACTAAGAACTTTCAGCTTCATTACAGGAAAAAAAGCTTCAAAAAACTTAGCATACAATAAGGGTAGGAAAACAAAAGCTCACAGCTATGCTTACCATATTTTTCGCACCATAGGACGCACTTTTTCCCTCCTAAAAAGCAAGGGAAAATGTGTGTGTGTCCTATGGAGCGAATGCAGGGGGGAGGCAGGCGGGAAAAGCCCTCAAGAGCCGCACACAAGCTTCGGGCGCTCTTGCGGGCTTTTCTCTAGGAGGGAGAAGGGACTGACTGGCTGCAGCAGTCCCTTCTCCCTCCTGGGGGAAAAGCCCCCAAGAGCGGCACCCTCTTTAAAGGCTGCGCGGCTCCTGCGGGCTTTTCTACGAGGTGGGCGAATCCCCCCACCTCCCAGAAAAGCCAGGAGAAGCCGCGCAGCCCCTTTAAAGAGCGCGCGGCTTCTGCGGGAGTTGGGGGAAGCTGCAGCAGATTCCCTCCTCCCGGGCTCCCTTTGAAGCAGCAAAGTGGGAGGGGAGCAGCTTACACTCGTGTAAGCAGCTCCTCTCCCACTTTCCTGCTTCAAAGCAACTACGGAGGAGAGAAGGGAGGGGACCATGGATCCTGCGCTGCTCAAGGCTGAAGCGGATTCCTCCTCCTTGATTGCTGGGAGTTTCTCTGGGCAGGAATTCCCTCAGCTTAAGTGGGGTGGGGGAAGTGTGGCAGGTAGGGGGGGTACTGAGAGACACATGTCTCTCAGATGAAAATTGGGAGTGGGCATTGTGTGAAGTGGCTGTGGATCTCCTGCCGCAGAACTGTAGGACTGTATAGAGTTGGGAGGGCCACCCAAGGGTCATCTAGCCCAGCCCCCTCACAATGTAGGAATCACAGCTAAAGAACGCCAGGCAGATGGTCCCCCAACCGCTGCTTAAAAGCCTCCAGTGGTGGAGACCCCAAGGACCTTCCGAGGTCATAGAATTGCAGGGTTGGAAGGGAACCCCAGGAGTCATCTAGTCCAGCCCCGGTGGACAGCAGGCGCAATCCATCCCGTTGCGCAAGACTAAAGATGCTGTGCAAGGCTAAAGAAGAAGCCAAGGCAGTGAGCGGGATGGATCGCGCTTGCTGCCTTGTCTTCTTTAGCTGCACTGGAGAGGTTTAGCTCCTGGCTGGAGAGGTTGCGCGGCTATGGATCCCGCGCACTGTCTTGGCTTCTTTGCTCTTTGGGGCTGGGGGGGGGGGGAACCCGGGCTTCCCCCGCAGCCCCGAGAAGCTCTGGGAGAAGTGGACAGGCTGCATGCAGCCTGTCCATTGCTCTTTGGGGCTTGGGGGGGGATACTATTTTTTTCCTTGATTTCCCCCTCTAAAAACTAGGTGCGTCCTGTGGTCCGGTGCGTCCAATAGAGCGAAAAATACGGTAATTTTACTGTTTACTATTAGAATGACTTTTTTATATTGAATCAGATTGTGGCTATCAATGTTTGATGTTTTATTATGTTTTTATATGTACTGGAAGCCGCCCAGAGTGGTAGGGACAACCGAGCCAGATGGACAGGGTATAAATAAAAAAATATTATTATTATTAGCCGCACATGGAATTGCCAAAGCAAGGGCTTTGGTTTCAATGCAATGAGCCTCCAAGTGTTGGGACGCCCAAGATCATTGGCTAAATTGAGAGGCCTTGATAGAATCCAAAACATTAGGAAGGGACCGAGTTAGGCAATAATGATTCAGATGATCCCACAGGAAGTTATAACCTCGCTTAAAGGATTATCTATTTTTTTTAAATAGGCATGGATTAGACATTGAGGGTGACTTAAAGACTCTTCTGAATGGCGTGACAACCTTCTGTTTTAAGGATATTATCCCTTCTCACCTGCTTATTCACGGGAATCTGGCATTTCCAGTGGGCATAACTGATTCTTTCCAGTGCTTTGTTGGAGCCGCCTACTACGGCAGGGGACGTGTTGTGGTCTTCTCCCACGAAGGAATGCTCAACATACCATCCATCAAAACCTTCCTCCTCAACGCTATCAACTGGGTTACTGCTGGAAAGGGAGGGAAAGTTGGCGTCGGAGACCAATTGAAGGAACTTTACAACATGTTAGATCAGGGTGGGATTCCTTGTGAGCTAACCGATCTTAAGCCTGGCTTGAGCATGTACTGCTGCAACGCCTACAGTGACACAGAGAAGGAAAGAATCCACGAATTCGTCTCTGAGGGAGGTGGTCTCCTAATCGGTGGACAAGCTTGGTACTGGACTTATCAAAATCCCACCGCCTGCGCCATTGCACAATATCCAGGAAACAAGATACTGAAGAAATTTGGAATTGGGATCACCGGGGAGTGTATCAACCTACCTGGTGAAAGCTACCCAGCGAGACAGGCCAGCGCTGTTGCTTCGAGCTATCACTTCCGCGAAGCGCTCTTCCAATTCAAGGAGCACATTCGGTGCAAGCAAGCTCTGCAGCCTCCATATTCTTCATGGCTCAAGAAGCTAGGAAAAGACTGTGCCACATTCCTGAGAATCCCAGCTACCAACTCTCCACCTCTCTCCTCAGTCCATGAGGATATGCTGCAGCTGATCAAGCTCAGGTTTTTTCAGCCGGAACTCACCAGAACCCAGAGAATAATGGTGGCGTCCATGCTGAGCTCCGGCACCTCTTCTTCTAGAAAAATTGCACTTCTCTGCGGGATTTCTGGTGTCAGGGCAAGCAATCCAATTGAAAGCAACTCGGATGAAGCCTTTTTAATTCAAATGGCATTCCTGCTCTACAACAATTTACCACATTTCCAAGGCGTAGTGCCCCATCTGATTCAAAACCTTCCAAACTATCCCACAGCACCTCCTCAAGTCATTCAGATCAATGGAATAAATGAGGGTGAGAGATTTTGTTGCTTTAAACCAGTTTGTTACCACAGTATTTCTCCCTCAGGTAAATCTGTTCCTTTCAGCTTGTCTGATTTCCTCATCTGAAAATGGGTCGTTTTGTGAACTTGGCTCAGAACTCATTTTTCTCAGTTCCGGTCATGTTTCAAGTTGCAGTACAAAGCATCTCTCTCATTTATTAACAGTTCTCGCAGTATCATAGGAGCCCCTGGCACATTTAAAGTGAGGGGCTTGCACACGTTGGCCTCCCCGCCCTGCCATTCCCAGGAGCAGCCAGTGAGGAGGGGGCGATCTTGCTCCTCCTCATCTCCCAGCAGTAGCTTTTCCACTGGCCAGGTAGGAGGCGAGAGGGGGCAAGGTATGGAAATGTTCAGGGATGAAGGGGAGGATATATTGTCTGATTATAGCCTTTCCAACTTGTGTAAACAAGTTCACAATTTAGCAGAGTTAACATTCCCCCCTTTTTAAACTCGCAGCGGATGTGTTTGCTCAGGCTCGCTAAACCCTCTATAATAACCGTCCTGGTAGTTCCCCCTTATTCCCTTATAAAAGATAAGACACGACATAGCCTTCTATAAAAGTATAAAAAGAGTTTACTCACATTCTGTTCACAATAGGATCCCAGAAGGCAGACTTAGCTTAGAAAAGTAACATAATCTGGAAACTACCGTATTTTTCGCCCTATAGGACGCAGTTTCCCCCCTCCAAAAATGAAGGGGAAATGTGTGCGCGCCCTATGGGGCGAATGCAGGCTTTCGCTGAAGCCTGGACTTCGCGCCGGTCTCCCGAGGGCTGCGCAGAGCCGCCTGCAGTCCCGGGCTTCGCGCAGCTCTCCACAAGCCTGGGGAGACTTCGCGCCGGGCTCCCTAGGCTTGCGGATAGCAGGCTGTTCTCGGGGCTGGGGTCGGGGGAAGCTCGGGCTTCCCCCACACCAGCCCTGCGCCGGGGGGGGGGATAATTTTTTTTCTTTATTCCCCCCCCCCAAAAAAAACTAGATGCGTCCTATGGGGAGGTGCGCCCTATGGGGCGAAAAATACAGTATCTCATAAGAAGACAGTCCCTTTGTCCTCTCTTGGTTGGAGAGCATCTTTGGCTAAGCAGATGTTGCTTCTTCGATGCATGTAGTCAAAAAGAGAGAGATGGCTGCTCTGCCCTGTGCTTTTGTCGTTACCTGCACAGGTGAGGCCACGCCCACCTCTAGTCACATGCAGAGGAAGTCTGTCCCAGCCCAGAAGGAAACAGGAAGGTTACCTGCTGGCTGGACAAACATTCCTCCCCATGTGTAAACATGTTCACTCTAGGAATGTTGTACTTGACTGCTCTTGTGTTTCATATCCCACACAAGGTACTGGGGAGAGGCTGGGGCTGTGTGGGCTCACCAGTGGTCAGGCATGCACAGTCCTTCCCCCCTTCCATAACTTGACATGTAGGAATTAACAAGCAGTTGATAGATTTATAGTCCTTTTATTGCAGCATCACGTTGCAAGCACAATCACACAGCTCTGCATAAGGAGGTCAGTTGGCTGGTCTAATCCAACTTCCACAGCATTTTGGACACCAACAGGAAGTCCGTCCCTCCCTCCCTCTGACTCCTTTGCTCTCTGATATGTTCGGACCTCCGAGTCCGTGGTGAAGGGCGGTCCCCCGTGCTCTCAAGAGAAGTCTCAACTAGCTACCCCCTCCCTTCTGGTTCTCGTCATTATCTCAGAACTGGGTAACTCCTCCCCAAGTCGTTCAGCTTTTCTCTCTCTCTTTGCCTCTGAACATGCTGTGGACGAGGGGGGCAACTCTTCCCCCTCCAGCTCTCCATCAGAGAGAAGCTGGTCTACCATAGAATGCACCCCCCAGTCCTCGCCTTCAGACCATTCTGACACCAGCAGGAGCAATGGATCGGCCACACTGGGGCGCCCGCACAGCCCTAACCTGCTGCTTGGAGGCCAGGTGTGTGGCAGGGCCTCTTGACATTGGCTGTTCCTGGCTGTGACACAAAGGAGCCACATTAGGCAAACATGGGTGTGTGCCCACATTTGGCTGAAATGTGCGCATGCAGCGCATTCACTCATGAAGCAATGCTGATTATTTAATCCAGATAAATGAAAATATTAAGTAAAAGGGTTTATCTTTTAAAAAAAACCTGTGAGAGGGCTCTATAGAACAGGCTTCCTCAACCTCAGCTTTCCAGATGTTTTGAGATTACAATTCCCATCATCTTTGACCACCTATGATTCACCTCCATGTCTTGGTTTGGCCTTGCAGGAGACGAAGCCTGGAGAAGCACCGGCCTTTATGTTCCTCCGGCAAAGACCGTCAGTTTACTCTTTCCGCCCAACGCCATCAGTGCTCAGCTGCAGGTGATGCTTTTTAAACCTCTGAGTCAGGGCTGTAACTACAGCTTTGGGGGGCAACTGGGTTTAAACAATTAGCTCCTCCATCTCTTTAAATCTCTATCAAGAGGATTGGGACCAGACTGCTGGGAGGGTGAGGTGGCTGATCATTTCCCCTTGTGCTGTTTTCTTGGTAACCCTTCTCCCTCCCGGTAGATCTCCACATCAGAATAGGAAACACTCCCCTGGGGAGAAACTTGATCCCGTCCCCTCCTCCCTAGCCGGTTGTTGTGATTGATGGGTTATATTTCACTGACTTTTACTACTCAAGAGTATATCCAATGAAATCAGTGGTCATGACTGAGGTTAATTATTTCCAATGGGGCTACTCTGAAAAAAAGTTCGTTGAAAACAAACCTTTATAACATTGGTATTTTACAAGAATAATACAGCACAGGATGAGGTGGTTTACAAGAACAGGTGCAGAAAAATGCACCTTTGGGAGCCAAGCGTAGCACAACCAGGCCCCAACCCCCAGCTGAAGGGTGTTACGAGGTCTACCTCTTTGACCCCCAGGCTCCACCTCCCAACATGCTAGTCTCTGCCTCCCAACTCACCAGGCTCCATTAATTTCAATGTGGCTACTCTGAGCAAAAGTTAGTTGAATACAACCCTGTATATAATTAGTATTTTATTCATTGATTTAACTGTACACTGGGTTTTGACGGGATTGTTTTATTAGCCACTTGTTGTGGGACCTACAACTTTTACCCCCTTTTTTTTTCTTTACACCTTTGAGCACCAACCTGCAATTCCCAGCATGCCAGTCCCTCCCCCAACTAACCAATCTCCACTTCCTCACTCACAGAAAGACCTTCTCTGCCACCTATGCCCTTCTCCCACCTCACAAGATTGCTGTGAAGATCGCGTGTGATTATAACCGAATTGTATCATGCGGTCCCTTAGATAAAGAGTGGAAAGAAAGGCAATCGTTCCTTGAGTCTTCAAAAGTATTCGGTGCCTTCAACAGCAGCAGACCTTATCAACTGCCCCTGGGGTTAATATTTTGCACCACCTGCTAGTTGAACCCAGTGTCTTTTTCTCCAGGTCCAGATTGGCTGCCATTCCGATGACCTGAGCAATGCTGAGAACTTGCTGCGCCCTCCGGTAGTGATCAGGCGGTTTAAAGTTACGAGTGAAAGAATGGAAGTCTCCAGCTTGTGGGGCGGCCTCTTGTACATTGTGCTGCCAAAGAAGTCTTCCGTGGGCAACATATCAGTCAACGTTGAAGGGGCTTCACTGGCTCCTTATTTCAAGCATGGTAAGGGGGCTCCCTTTGAAGAAGCAGGGGAGGTATTTCGTGAGATCAGAAATCTGTTTGAATTAAGATGTGCAGGAACCCAACTGCATGGTTATGTTCTCGCTAAACAGGGCTGCCTTCAGATGTCTTCTTAAGGTTGTATAGTTGCTTATCTCCTTGACTTGCGGGTCATGTAACTCCATACCTTCCAACATTTCTCTGATGAAAATAGGAAAAGGAGGGGACGCGGATGGCGCTGTGGGTTAAACCACAGAGCCTAGGACTTGCAGATCAGAAGGTCGGCGGTTCGAATCCCCTTGACGGGGTGAGCTCCTGTTGCTCGGTCCCTGCTCCTGCCAACCTAGCAGTTCGAAAGCACGTCAAAGTGCAAGTAGATAAATAGGTACCACTATGGCGGGAAGGTAAACGGTGTTTCCGTGCGCTGCTCTGGTTCGCCAGAAGCGGCTTTGCCATGCTGGCCACATGACCCGGAAGCTGTACGCCGGCTCCCTCGGCCAATAAAGCGGGATGAGCGCCGCAACCCCAGAGTTGGCCATGACTGGACCTAATGGTCAGGGATCCTTTACCTTTACAGAAAAGGAGGACCTTCTGTGACCAAATCAGAAACCAGGATGGCTTCTGTAAATCTGGGACCATCCTTGGAGGTTCAGGCATTTTCTAGATTATGCCACATCACACCCAACTACATAATGAAAAATAAAGCCCACTCGGAGCTAGGGCAAACCTTCCTGAATCCATCTGCCCTTTCTCTGGAAGTATCATCAGAACCCGACGCTCCTCATAAACAATATCGTCAGGAGGGCGCTTATTGTGGGGATACACTGACCAAAACCCCTCCATTCCTTTTTTCCCCTCTCCACACTAGAATTTGCAGTTAATTTTCATTACTTGTTTTTTCAACAAAATAAATAAATGCAATTAGGTGAAACCAGCCTATCTGCCTGGAAGGACACTATCCGCCACTACCCTGCTCCCTGGGCTGAGTTAGAAACGGAGAACATCATCTTGACAGTGGCCTCAGATGACGTGCGTGGAATGGACAATCCAGGGGTCCTACTGAACACCTGGGCCCAGATGATGAGAGCAGTGGCCAAGTTAGCAGCCATCCCTCCCCTTTTCCCCAGACCAGAAAGGATAGTGCAAGATGTCCAAATCTCTGCTGGTAAGTACAAACTTGTTCATATATAGGTGGGTGAAAACAGTATATTCTCCAATCCATTTTGCACCATCCTCCCGTCTTTAAATAAGCAGCCACCGGGATCTATAAAAATATCCTCAGAGATACATCTGAGCTATAAGCTTGTATTGGTTTAAAGCATCATGGCTTCCACAAAGAATCATTGGAATGTGTGGTTTGGTGAAAAGTTGGCTAGAGGGACTCACCTGCTGCTGAGGGCCTGAAGGGCCTTGCCTTCCTTCTTGGTAACCAATGTTACCAAGCGAGGCCAGCATGGGGCTTGGGATCACCACCGTTGAGGGCTGAGGGTGGTATGGCGGAGGGGACAGATATTATAAGCGAAGGGCTTTGAAATACGGATATGCTCGAACCCCTTCCAAGCTGCGCCCCATCCCGAGGGGTGAGCAGGATTACCTACCTCCATCATTGGTGTAATGCAATGCCAGGTCTATAGGCAATAAAACCGCCACCCTGAGAGACTTCTTTGCCTCCTAGAGGGTTGATCTGGCTTGTGTGGAGACCTGGGTGCACAAAGGCGAAACAGTCGCCTTGTGTGAGATGGCACCCCTGGGTTTCTCTATCCTTCACCAATCGCAGACTGTGGGCCAGGGGGGAGGGGTGTTGTTAATCTGGGAGGATTGCCCTTTCACGGCTCTGCCAGTGCCATCCATCTATGGCACTGAATGTGTTGGCCTAGTGTGAGGCACCGAGGAGAGCTTGGCTGCCTGGCTGGTGTACCGACCACCTAACCCACCAGCAGCCACCCTGTCAGGCCTTCTGGAGGTGGTGGCAGGCTGGGGCTTGGAGTTCCCTAACCTATTGGTTTTGGGGAAATTCAACGTCCATGCGGATGCTACCCCCTCCTCACAGGCTCTGGACCTGGTGTCTTCCATGGAGACACTAGGGCTCTCCCAATTTGTTTCTGACTCCATACATCAAGCAGGCCACAAACTGGATTTGATCTTCAGTGCAGGTATAGATGTGATCATGTCCCCACCCCCTGTGGAGGTGCCATGGTCTGATCACCATGCTCTGAAGGCCAAGACTGACCCCCCCCCTCGCTTGGGTGGTGAGCCTATTTGAGCTTGCCCACGAAGGCTGATGGATCCTGATGGATTCCATCAGGCCTTGCAGGACCCTGCTCCCCCTGGCGGTCCATTAGATGAGCTCGTCAAGGGCTGGAATAACCGGCTCTTGGCAGCCATCAATGAGATCGCATCCAGGCGCCCTCTGCGACTCTGACAAAACTGGGCCTCTTGGTTTACCGAGGAGCTCCGGAAAATGAAACGGGACCTCAGACAGCTAGAGTGAGTATGGTGGCATGCTTGCGACGGAACCTCAAAAACATCCTATAGGACGCTTATAAAAGCCTATGAGATGACAGTGAAAGCTGCTAAGAAGTCTTTCTTCTCAGCTTCCATTGCATCCGCTCCCACCCGGCACAACTTTTTAAATTCAAACATTGAAACAGATGAAATAGTACAAGTAATTAAAAAGAATGAAAGTAGGAAAAACACCGGGTTCAGGTGGAATTTCAATTAGGTATTATAAAATATTAGAAGTGGTTATACTTCCAATCCTTAAAAAGATTATGAATCATATACTAGAGAATGGAAAAACTCCGGAATCATGGAAAGAATCCTTAATAACTTTAATACCAAAACAAAGAGCAGATCTGACAAATGCCAAAAACTATAGACCAATTTCATTATTAAATTCAGATTACAAAATTTTTACAGGGATATTAACAAATAGACTTAAAAAAATACTGAATATAATAATTAATGACAACCAGGCGGGATTCCTGCCAGGAAAACAACTATATAACAACACAAGAACAGTAAATATTTACTAGAATATTTGGAGATGAAATCAAACAAAAGAATAGCAATGTTGTTAGCGGATGCCGAAAAGGCTTTTGATAACATTTCATGGGATTATTTGTTAAAACCACTGATGATCAACAAATAGGATCAACCGCAACTGTGTTCAGGTCGAGAGTACGCCCTGCTTGCTTGTCAGGGTGTCTCATTCATTGAAAAAAGCAGAAGGGGAGCAGAGGCAACGCAGACCCCTAAAAGGCTCAGAAATAGAATTCTGAGCCCCAAAAGTGTCACGGCTAAAATGGCCGCTGTTTCTTTAATGCTTAAAAAAGCTGGGTCAGCATGAGTATATATAGAGTGAGAAATGTTAATTTGGTGTTGGGTTGGTTGGTTGGTTAGTGAAAGCTGGTAGTGTTGGTGTATACAGTTTGTCAGTCGCTTTTGCAGAAAGACTTTTAAGAATAAAATCAGAAAGTACTCTGCAAGGATACTATTCTTGTGGACTCTTTTATGCCGACAAGGGTCTGAGGACCAGGCTGAGGCGACAAAGGGAGGTCAGAACTTTTTTTTTTTAACAAACACTGACAAAAAGGTAGATGGAAGTCTATAACTAAAATATGTAAGGAGATTCAATCCATATGGAAAAGTACCACATCAAAGGAATGCTACTATACGAATGAATCGTGTTGAACAGTATCTAACACAATATATTGAAGTATTTGTTTTTGTATTGTATTTTCTTTCTTTTTTCCTTCTTTTTCTTTTCACATAGGTTGAGATGTATGGTTTCAAATATTTGATATTATTTGCCTTTTACAGAGGTTACCAATGGAAGTATTTGTAAACTATGCATTTATTTGTATGTTTGAAATCAACAATAAAATAATAATAATTTACCCATATATTTTTAGTGCAGAGCAAGATCTGCTAGCAAGTCCCATTTTTAAGCTCAGCATCTTGGAATCACGTAGGCATTGCCTACGGAAAAACATGGATATTGCCGCAACTCAAGTTATTTTCAAACTAAGGATACAGTTTAAGTTTTACTATACTTTGTTTTCTTTTTTTCAATTTTTTATTAGTTTTCCAAATTTATAACAAAATTTCAACAAACATAAAAAGAAAACATCAAAAAACAAATATTTATCCTAACTGTAATAATTACATTTTTGTTATCATTGTTGGGTGACTTCCTTGAATCCCCTGGCTGAGTTTCCATATGAATTAATAGTAGCAGTTTTCCAAAACTATTTTCACATAAAATTTACTTGGCCAATTAACATCTTTCTTTTCCTTTTGACTTTTATCCATAGTATTCTACAACATCACATATTTAAATCCTAGGCCAATCTGTTACTCACAAGAATTTCTATTTAAGTTATCTTAACATATTTAATTAAATAATCTTTAAATTTCTTCCATTCCTCTTGATACTCCTCCTCCTCCTGGTCGCAGACTCTTCCAGCCAGTTCGGCTAGCTCCAAGAAGTCCATCTTCATCTGCCATTCCTCCACTGTTGGTACTTCTTGTAATTTTCAATTTTTGGCCAGCAAAATTCTAGGCGGCCCCATAAATCACTGTGAATCATTTACTTCAGCAATTTTAAACCCAGACACAGAAAGCAACCCCCATGCAAATCAAGATTTTCTGTATGTTAAAATTCCAATAAAAATATTTTTTTAGGGAGAAATAACCACACAGTACAATACATACACAAACCACAGTACCTTATTTGTTTTAAAGCCGAGGGAAAAGATGCAAGTGATTTATCTGCAAATGATTTATTCCGCTTTCATGGAGAAACATGTGTCTGTCTTACAAGTCCCCCTTGTCCCAACTCTCTCGCCAGGTGGGATGCACTCTGGCTACCCGATCATGGCTAACGTGGCGGCGTCAGAGGAGATCACGGATGTACAGCGCATGTACACCAAAGGCACTTGGGGCCCGATCCATGAGCTGGGTCACAATCAGCAGAAGGGTGGGTGGGAATTCCCCCCACATACCACGGAAGCCACCTGCAATCTCTGGTCTGTTTACGTCAATGAAACTGTGCTGAACATCCCCAGAGAAATAGCCCATCCAGAGCTTAAACCAGACAGCAGAAAGAGGAGGGTGAAGGACTATATTCAAGGCGGAGCTCAGCTGAAGGACTTCACGGTGTGGACTGCACTGGAACCTTACTTGCAGGTACATAAAGAAGCTGCTCTATAGAGTCAGACCACTGGACCATTAAAAATTCCTTCTTCTTGCTTTATACACTGCCAGGATTATCAGACTGTCAAATTCTTTCCAGCTGTCATCTTCTATCTTCTTTTTATCCCAAAGGACAGCTTGACACAATTGTTTCTAACATATATCCAACAGAAGGAAACCATTCCCAAAGTCAAGAGTCTCTTTGTTACTAAATCTCCATGGCTGGAGCCAATTCTCTTTCTACCATTCACAAAAATATCCCTTGCAGAGCCTGTCTGCAGAAATAGGAAGCTGACTTCCTGTTTGGCTTCTGTTTCACCAAATTAATTAATTTAAGACTAATTTCTTTAACAACTTTATTTGGCTCTTGCCTCTAATTTTACTATCTACTACTGGAAGCTCTGCTGCTTCTGGTGACGGAGTGCGGCTTCGGCAATAGAGTGCGTTGGAGCCGTCAGCAAACTCAAGCCCCTTCAACTTTCCTCCACGTGCGAAATGGTAGCCGGGGAGGCGAGTTTTCCTCACTTCTGCCGGAACCCTGGGGTCCCCACTCTTCCGTGGGGGGCTTTTCGGGGGGTGCTGAGCCCTGGCAGCCACCCTCAAGCTCTATTTGCCTAAACCGTGTCGTCTCTAAAGCAGACAACATAGAGTTCACCGCCATATCCTCCACAGCGGAGTGGAAGTCAGATCACTGGACCATTTAGACCAGTGCTGCCTTAACTGGCCAGTGACAGAAGCTGCTCCTACTGCTGCAAGCCAGGTAGAATAAATTGTTAAGGTCTTTCATTCCTTCAGGACTCAGGGTTGTATCTCAACTCTGCAATATTCAGGGTCAAGTCACTGAAAACAACTGACCTTTAGTTCCATCTGTTGAACTTCTGTAGGCCTAAACCTTGGATTCAGCCATTGCCGCTGGTAATGCCCAGAGGGGTTGTTTTGATATCCCCCCCACTTTCCAATGCAGATCCTCCTCTCCACCTCCAACTTACCACAAACTGCTTAACAAATATCTCCTTCATTATAAAAGCCTGTGCTTCAGAGATATGGGACGTCAAACACCTCTCGGGTGTGACTCGGCTATCCAAGTACCAAAAGCAAGTCGGAATTGTTATTAAGTCAGAATTAAGCTGCAGTGCTACAAACCCTAGGAAGGAAGAATGTCTTACTGAGCAGGACGGGACTTAGGACCAAGTAGGCATGCAGAATGTTCCTTGTTCTCAGAGACTTCTGGGAACTGTAGTTTTGTGAGAGCGTTGCTTCTGTTCCTGGAATGACTTTATATATGGGGAACGAAGAAAATGGCAGGAATGGGGAAATTCCAAGGGCTGCAGAAATATTTTTATGAGGCCTATTCTAAAACCAGCCCAAAGAGGACCAAGCATGTTCAGTGGTGGGGAGTGGAGGATCATGGGAGGACAAAGGGGAATGCCGTGCAGTGAAGTAGCCGGAATCCTGAAGAGCAGCACTTCATACTGCAACATTTTGTTGCGGCTCTCATTTGTTCCCAGAATTCTCAAGGGCCGGGAGGGTGGAGCCACGTAAGTCATAAATGGTGTAAAACTGATAATGCTTTGGTAGCATAAACAGGCACCCAGAGACACAGGAAAAGCAAGTGATATAGTTTTTAAGTCCTTGGGAAAGGGTCTGAATAATTATTTTTTTCAGTTGCAGGAGACCTTTGGCTGGGAACCCTACATCCACATCTTCGCAAAGTACCAAGCAATAACCCACATCCCAACTGACAACAGCGCCAAGATGAACCTCTGGACACGCCATTTTTCTCAAGAAGTGAGCAAAAATCTGGGTCCTTTCTTTAAAGCTTGGGGGTGGCCAATTGAGGAGAATCTCACTCAGGAGCTGGCCAGATCCCTTTCCCCGTGGACAGAGGATCCGATGAAGAAGTATGAATCTTCCTAAGGAAGGGAAACTAACAGATTGAAATTGTGCTGAATAGAATATACTCGCAAACCAATAACCAACATAAGCGCCCGCTATGGAACTGTAATCCACATTGACAGTGGTCAATGAATGTATTCGTAATGCTTTCTTCTTCCATTTAGCCGCTATTCTCGGTTCAACATGACCTGAGAATGCAACAGCGCTCTCCCCACTTGCGATTCCTAGCAATGGAATTCAGAAACATTAATGCCACCGACCATGGCTAGTAGCCATTGATTGTCCAATTCTCCATCCCCTTGTACATGTGTTTTTTTAAAAACATTTGGTATCTGGTTAAAACTATTATAAGGCAATGCAAACTAATCAACCTCATGAACTGAAGGAGAAATGAATGTTCTTGATGCCCTGGAGTAACAAAATCAATGATAATATACATGCAAGTTACTATTACCAAACTTTTTCCATGCAGTCGTTGCAAAAACGTGGAAATGAATCAAAGTATATATATATTTTAAAAATTGTCATTTGGTCCTTAAACGCTGCTTGCTTTGTTCTGCATCCAATGAAGTTCTACTCAGAGTAGACCCACTGAAATTCATGAACCCAGCTTTGTACTCTCAGTTTATTTCAATGAATGTATGCTTAGTACAGCTAGCATCTGATATAACCATTTTTATTGAAAACGAAACTCTCTATGTGTAAATTGCCTTCAGCAGTGGGAAGCACTAGGAGCTCTTGACACCTGGTGGTCCAGAGGCAATTGGATCCACACCTCAATGCTGGACTGAGGACTTTGACCAATAATGGTGCTGCGAATCTCATGGGCGGCTGGGTCAAAATCTAAAGAAACTGCTTCTAACATGAGGTCTCAGGTCACTCCGCAAGCATGTTATTCGTAACTGGCCAGTAATGATGTCTAGTGGTATTTTGCTAGCTGAGGCAGAAATGCAAGCAGAAATGACAACACATTTTAGGATTATAATACGTCAGAATTTTGGGGGTTCTACCCTTTTTTGAATTTTGGTCATTTAAAGTTTATGATTTTTCTATTTCCTTCTGAGGAAACTGAATAGTTCAGTGAAACGAAGTTTGCAGCTGGCATCCCATTAAGGCTTTGTTCTATTTCAGGTTTTTCTGATTTTTTCCTTAAGCTTTTTGATTTTTATTATTTGGTTTATTTCCACAAGCTATTATTTCTAGTCGATTACCTCTCGTTTCAGGGATTTTCACGGTATTAATCTGACTTGAACTGATTTTAAAATGAAATTTTAGAAATGTATCATTTTACTACTGTTAGCAGCTCTGAGCCCGGCTTCGGCTGGGGAGGGCGGGATATAAATAAAAATTTATTATTATTATTTCTTTCATTTAGTGGTATTTTGCTAGCTGAGGCAGAAATCCAAGCAGGCATAACAACACATCTTAGGGGCGGTCCCTGAAACCCGTTAAGGGTTTTCATTGCAAATGTCACAAAAAAGCCACCCATCAGAAGATGATCACTTATGTATCTCATAGGTAAGGCGCGGATCTGTAGAAATTGTCCAGACAGTAAGGGGTGGGAGTTTGAGGGGAAAGATCCCAGCACTCGCAAGAATATCCAGATTCGCTCAGAGTCAGGGAGGGAGGGGTTCTGGTTCATATGTTCAGAACCTTCAGGAAAGGGGAGCCGAGTTATGGACGCACTTCTGAGGGAAATGGCGGACTGAGAACTTGCCAGAGACTCTCCCACACTGCCCAACAGAATCCAAGATCCCCAGGTATAAAAGAGTGCCGAGGAACACAAAGTAGACGAGGAGAAATGGGGAGAACATGTAGTCTACCTGTCTCCTATTGCCCTTGGCATAACCTTTTCTACACTCCCCCCTGCACCCATCAGAAACTGGGTCCTAGCCTACACCTGGCTTTGGCCAATGGGAATGGAGGCTAGGGACATAGATGTTAAGTTTCTGTTTTGCCACTGTGCAGCTGCTTAGTTACAAGGACTCTGTTTACATTCCTGGGATTCCATACTGTTGGAAGTCTCACGGGAGATGGGAGACGGATGTGACGTACTGGCTTCCTGTTTCCTTTCAGTTGCTCTCTGCTTTCATAGAGAGAGGATGTATATTTCTTTGCTGTCTGCGTAGTAAGAAATAAAGCATAGCGATGTAGCCACAAATCTTATCACTTTCCTGTGGAAACTCTGCTGAACGGGAATGTGTCTGAGGCCTCATCAAAGGCTCAGGTCGTTAATTATTCGTCGGAGGTGATTCTGAAGGACTCGGCCGGAGGAAGATGAGCTTTATCAGCTTGGCCGAGCGGAGATCCCAACAATAGGCTGTGCCAGGCGGCAGAGCTGACAGAGCAGGTAGGCTTCCCTCGGATCCTGCCCCTTGCCCACTTAAGCAGCCCGCACCTGGGGCACTACCTGTTTGTTCCTTTGCTGGGTTTCAGCGTGGCTCTCCGTCGGACTCCTGCGTCGTTGCTCCGATCATCCCAAGCTCACCTCTGGGATCTCCTCCACGCTTTCCTTGCCGTGCGCTGGGCCTTTGTAACGATTGCCAGCGGCAGCATCCAGCAGCGATTGTGATTCTACTGTTAAGTGCTCCATTGCACAGCCTGGGGCTTTGAGCCATGTGCCTGGCTGCCGGGAGCAGCGCGGCTTTCCTTTCCTTTCCAAGTGTTTTTGGAGGTTGCTGCCCTGTTTTTGCGCCGTTGTGCTGGTCCCGGGGGGGGGGGATTACCGTGAGGCGTGGTCAGAGTCTGGTCCTGGGCCAAGGGTCTGGAGACTGTCCACCAAGGGCGAAGCGGGGTCCAAAGCAAGAAGCCGGGCGTGGTCGGGAACTCCGGAAAAACAGGTCTGGGTGCTGGAAGAAACAGGTTTCCAACGGCGTTGCTCCCGCAACCTGGGACTGGGCTGACTGGCATTTATCTCCTCTGGGGCCTAGGGCGGTCCCGGCCCACAGGTGACTCGCCTCTCCTGGCCTTAAGGTGAGCACTGCTCCTGAGAGAACCTAGTTCCCTCCGTCTCTCTGCCCTGAGCCTCTGCAGCTCAGGAGAGGCTGGAGGGTTACTGGACCCAGAGGCAGCCTCACCTTCTCCTGACAGAGCTGGGAGAGGAGCACCTACAGGCAATGGGTCCTTAATCACCTCCGGAGCCAGAGTGGATTCATCTGGTGTCTGCTCCTGAGGATCCAGCACAGGTGCAGGCCCTTCAGATTCAAGCCCCTGCCCCGGCTCAGCCAGCCCTGGAGGCGGGGACTCCTGTGCAGGCTGGGATTCCTCCGGTTCAGCCTCTGAATCAGATTCCCAGGCCATCACAGCCATGTACTGCTTCCTCCTTCAACAAGTGGGCAGTGAGGAGCAAGCATGAGGGTCTTGGCTGCCATTCCTGGATTTGTGTTTTGCCGCGGCTGTTTCGGGTGCAAAGGAGCTTGGGGGAACCAAGTTCTCTTGTGTGGGTGAGTAGTTACTTAGCTACCGAAGGCCAAGGATTCTGGTAAACTGAGTTTTCTCAATACCTAGGCATTTGCTTTCAATATAATGCCTCCTGGCAAGTTTGCATCAAGTGTGGAAGGTACCAGTGCTTGGCTATCAACTGCTGCTCCTTCAATAAAGAACCAATATATTCTTGCTACGCAAAAGGTTTTAAACGCAAAGTAAATCCAAAATTACTGTATTGTGTCATGAATGAGCCAGCTCCCAGTGAAGGAAGTAGCCAGGAATAGAGGGACTTTACAGCCAGACAAGAGGAGCATAGCCGAGTGCCAATTCCCCCACCCTTAGGAATGCCAGCTGATAAAAAGCATGACAAGAGGGCGAGCTGGAGCCCTGCCAGCGCTCTAGAGAACTACAAAATACCGCCAAGAGAGAAGGAATCAGTTCATCAGGCAGGAACAGAGACAGAGCTAGTGACTCGGAAGAGGTTGGAGCTGATCCCATCTCTCCCCGGAGCCAGCATATGGGGGGCTTGCTAGACAGAAAGCAGAAAGGACATCAGCTTCATAAGTTCACTTTCTGTTTTAGAAAGCAGAAGGGACCCTTAGAAGGGTCGTCATAATTCATGATAGCGGCGGCTGTGTTAATGCCGTCAGGAGTTATCAGTTTGTTTTGAAAATAAAGAATCCTTCTCAATTAACTACACTCACTGTGTTACCAAGCTGGGGACCTGACTGTTAAGGTATTCCATTCCATCTTAAGAGGAACAGGCTGTTGTGTGTCACATGCCTGTTTACATTCCGGCACAACTTGCTGGGAACTTCCGTTTGTGTATAGCTACTGCTTACGCTGTTTGCTTGGACACGACGGGGAGAAGACATGTTTTTCCCTTTGTCCTGCTGCTGAATAAAATGCCTGTAAATACGCTTTACAAAGCCTCTATATGCCCTTCTGTTGTGAAGAGTTTTATTATCTGCTGACTTGCTTGCTCAGCTTCTGAAGCTTTCTGATGCTAAAGTTGCAGTTACATGCTGATCCAAGGACGGGAGATTGCCTGGCAACCAGCCAGTGGGCTGGAGCCAGCTGGGGGCCTGCCAATTGGCCCCATTTCCTTGGACGCATCCCAACACTGACAGTATGGCACAGCATTATGGGTTGGTGAAATTGACCACCACCTCAAACGCACCCAATCAAAATTCCTTCATAAAACCCCAAGCTTGCCAAACCGTGTTCCGTAAGCAGCCATATGAACAATGGCTTATGAAAACTTACGAGCGTGGCTCACTACTATAACAATTATAGCTACACCTCCATTTCAAGTCTGACCCCTTTTCTAATTTTTCCCACCATTCCAAATGGTTAGCTTGTATCATGAATAAAATTAAAACCGTTGGCCCACCATTGGATCCGCTGCTTCAGGTTGCTGAGTGCTTTGTTTTGAAATGACTGCGGGATAACCTTTTCTGCAAGGTTCATACAAGGATTAAATAAATAATACTACAGATGCTCTGTTTCAAATCCAGGTCAACAGTTTTCATGCACTAGAGGCTCTCGAGGCGTCACAATTACAGGACCCATTTCCAGACAAACTATGGGCAATTGGAAAAGAACCGTAACACACTGAGTCGCCGTTGCTTATGCTCCCACTGTTAGAAGAATTTCCGACAGCTAGAAACAGATTACTAAAGAACATGAAAAATCTGCAGAATGGATTGTGGACTGCATACTACACACTTTAGAAAAACAGGGATTCTCCTAGATCAAGTTTCAGCTTTCAGTGCTGACAAAGCCTATGGCATTCACAATACAGTGGTGCCTCGCAAGACGAAATTAATTCGTTCCGCAAGTTTTTTCTTCTTGCGAGTTTTTCGTCTTGCGATGCACGGTTTCCCATAGGAATGCATTGAAAATCAATTAATGCGTTCCTATGGAAACCGACTTCAGACCAGGTCCGGGGACAATCTGTCCCCCGACCTCTTCTGAAGGCTGGGGGGGGGCGAAAGTCTTTGCTCCCCCCCCCCACGGCAGCATTTTAAAGTCGCCCCGGACAGCGGAGGACTTCTCCGCTGTCCGGGGCGATTTAAAAGCCCTCCCGGGAAGGCAGCCAGGGGGGACAAAGATTTTCGCCCCCGGACAGCCTTCAGAAGAGGTCCAGGACCTCTTCTGAAGGCTGTCGGGGGGCGAAAATCTTTGTCCCCCCTGCCTGCCTGCCTTTAAAAGCCCTCCCGGGAGAGCGGAGAAACGCAGCGCGTTTCTCCGCTCCCCCGGGAGGGCTTTTAAAGGCAGGCAGGCAGGCAGGCAGGCAGGGGGGACAAAGATTTTCGCCCCCCGACAGCCTTCAGAAGGCTGGGGGGCGAAAGTCTTTGCTCCCCCCCCCCACGGCAGCATTTTAAAATCGCCCCGGACAGCGGAGGACTTCTCCGCTGTCCGGGGCGATTTAAAAGCCCTCCCGGGAAGGCAGCCAGGGGGGACAAAGATTTTCGCCCCCCGACAGCCTTCAGAAGAGGTCCAGGACCTCTTCTGAAGGCTGTCGGGGGGTGAAAATCTTTGTCCCCCCTGCCTGCCTGCCTTTAAAAGCCCTCCCGGGAGAGCGGAGAAACGCAGCGCGTTTCTCTGCTCCCCCGGGAGGGCTTTTAAAGGAAGGCAGGCAGGCAGGCAGGCAGGCAGGCAGGCAGGCAGGGGGGACAAAGATTTTCGCCCCCCGACAGCCTTCAGAAGGCTGGGGGGCGAAAGTCTTTGCTCCCCCCCCCCACGGCAGCATTTTAAAATCGCCCCGGACAGCGGAGGACTTCTCCGCTGTCCGGGGCGATTTAAAAGCCCTCCCGGGAAGGCAGCCAGGGGGGACAAAGATTTTCGCCCCCCGACAGCCTTCAGAAGAGGTCCAGGACCTCTTCTGAAGGCTGTCGGGGGGCGAAAATCTTTGTCCCCCCTGCCTGCCTGCCTTTAAAAGCCCTCCCGGGAGAGCCCGGGAGGGCTTTTAAAGGCAGGCAGGCAGGCAGGCAGGCAGGGGGGACAAAGATTTTCGCCCCCCGACAGCCTTCAGAAGGCTGGGGGGCGAAAGTCTTTGCTCCCCCCCCCCCACGGCAGCATTTTAAAATCGCCCCGGACAGCGGAGGACTTCTCCGCTGTCCGGGGCGATTTAAAAGCCCTCCCGGGAAGGCAGCCAGGGGGGACAAAGATTTTCGCCCCCCGACAGCCTTCAGAAGAGGTCCAGGACCTCTTCTGAAGGCTGTCGGGGGGTGAAAATCTTTGTCCCCCCTGCCTGCCTGCCTTTAAAAGCCCTCCCGGGAGAGCGGAGAAACGCAGCGCGTTTCTCCGCTCCCCCGGGAGGGCTTTTAAAGGCAGGCAGGCAGGCAGGCAGGCAGGCAGGCAGGGGGGACAAAGATTTTCGCCCCCCGACAGCCTTCAGAAGGCTGGGGGGCGAAAGTCTTTGCTCCCCCCCCCCACGGCAGCATTTTAAAATCGCCCCGGACAGCGGAGGACTTCTCCGCTGTCCGGGGCGATTTAAAAGCCCTCCCGGGAAGGCAGCCAGGGGGGACAAAGATTTTCGCCCCCCGACAGCCTTCAGAAGAGGTCCAGGACCTCTTCTGAAGGCTGTCGGGGGGCGAAAATCTTTGTCCCCCCTGCCTGCCTGCCTTTAAAAGCCCTCCCGGGAGAGCGGAGAAACGCAGCGCGTTTCTCCGCTCCCCCGGGAGGGCTTTTAAAGGCAGGCAGGCAGGCAGGCAGGCAGGCAGGCAGGCAGGCAGGGGGGACAAAGATTTTCGCCCCCCGACAGCCTTCAGAAGGCTGGGGGGCGAAAGTCTTTGCTCCCCCCCCCCACGGCAGCATTTTAAAATCGCCCCGGACAGCGGAGGACTTCTCCGCTGTCCGGGGCGATTTAAAAGCCCTCCCGGGAAGGCAGCCAGGGGGGACAAAGATTTTCGCCCCCCGACAGCCTTCAGAAGAGGTCCAGGACCTCTTCTGAAGGCTGTCGGGGGGTGAAAATCTTTGTCCCCCCTGCCTGCCTGCCTTTAAAAGCCCTCCCGGGAGAGCGGAGAAACGCAGCGCGTTTCTCCGCTCCCCCGGGAGGGCTTTTAAAGGCAGGCAGGCAGGCAGGCAGGCAGGGGGGACAAAGATTTTCGCCCCCCGACAGCCTTCAGAAGGCTGGGGGGCGAAAGTCTTTGCTCCCCCCCCCCACGGCAGCATTTTAAAATCGCCCCGGACAGCGGAGGACTTCTCCGCTGTCCGGGGCGAATTTAAAATGCTGGCGGGCGGCAGCGAAGCCTTCGCTGCCGCCCGCCAGCATTTTAAAAAACCTCGGGACAAAGGAGAAGTCCCCCGCTGTCCCAGGGTTTTTTTAAATGTTGCTGGGCGGGAGCGCTGCCGCCCCCCAGCATTTTAAAATCGCCCCGGACAGCGGAGAAGTCCTCCGCTGTCCCGGGGTTTTTAAAAAACCTCTCCGCCCCCCGCCAGGCTTCAGAGCAGCCTTCCGAAGCCTGGCGGCGGGAGGAGGTCCGAGGACAGTGGGCAAGACGCCCTGTCCCGGAGATTTCCCTATGGGCTTTCGTCTTGCGAAGGAAGCCCATAGGGAAATTCGTTTTGCGAAGCGTCTCCAAAACGGAAAAACCTTTCGTCTAGCGGGTTTTCCGTCTTGCGAGGCGTTCGTCTTGCGGGGTACCACTGTATAGGTATTGCAGCCGAGAGGAGCTCCAAAACCAGGACAGTGGAGCTAACGCAGAGGGGGAGAAAAGGAAAAGGGGGAAAGAAGAAGAAAGAAAAAGGAGCCCCAACTTTACCGCTGCTGCCCCCATCTCTGCCAACGGGAAATAAGAGGAAAGGTAGGTGAGCGGCTCCGAAAAAACACGTGGTGGCAAGGAAAACAGAGGAAAGCCGCATGACAAAGGAGATCGCAGAAAGGAAGAAACTACCCCCTTCTCTTTTTTTTAATCCCTTTTTTTAACCCCTTCCTCCCCCTCTCCTTTTTTTTAAAAAAATTCTTTTTTATTCCCCTCCCCCATAAACCTACTTCTATCATTTTTCTTTTTAAAGGAGGGGCCACTGCTGCTGCAGCCACCCTTTATTTGAATTTTTATTTTTATTTCTACCTTTTCTACACACTATTTAAAGACACACTTTTCCACACACACACTCCCTCAATTTAAACCTCACTTTATTTTCACCTCAAACTTCCCTCTTAAGAATTAAAATGGCAGCACCCAGAAAACAGCCCTGAACCATCACAGGCCATTTCCTGGGACTGCCACTTCGCCCCAGACTTTCCACTCTTTTACCTATCCTCTTCGTACTTTACTCATTTTTTTAAAAAAATAAAAAGCTCTATCTATCATCAAGACAACCCCCCCCTTTTTTACCTTTAATTCTCATTTTTATCTTTTACCCGTACATTTTTAATTACTTTTTTACAAACAAAAAATAATAACAATTAGGGGAAAATATTTTTTTAAAAAAACCAAAACAAAAACCACACATTTTTTTTCTTCTTTCTCTTTTTAAAGCCCTTGCTTTTCTATTTGTTGGCTTGTTCTTAAGGGGGGAATCTTCCCCCCCCCCCAGCTACGACCACCACTCTCTTTTAAAACCCCCGCCACAGCTTAAGAGGCCTCATTGAGGCACTGGGACACCGCTGCTGCTGCTGCACCGTGGGTGTTGAGGAAGGCCGCTCCCTCCGGTAGGCCCATTCCACCAGGCCTTGGGGGCAGGGCCCACACTCGCCACCACTACACTTTTAACGACACTGGTGTTGCTGCAGCAAATGTTAAAAATGTTTTTATATATTTCAAAGTGTTTAAAAGGGGTTTTTACTTTCTACTTTGTTGTACCACCGTGAACGGTGGTTTTTATTGATGTATTTTTATTTTGTTCCGTTTTATTTTGGCTTGGGGTTGGATATTGAGTGGGGTGGGGATTTGTTTTTGTTTGGTATAATTGTTTTTGGTTTGATTTGTTTTTCTATTTTGTAAATGGAGGTTGGTTTGAGGCTTGGGATTGCTACCGTAGTGGGGCGAGGGAGGTATGGCGGTGGGGGCAGATGTCATAAGCGATGGGGATCGAGATTCGGATATGCTCGTACCCAGGGTGGCTGCAAGTGGCAAAAAGAGTTAACTCCAAGTAGTCAAAGAGCTAACTGCAACAGAGTTTGGGGGACGCTAAGAGAAACATCAAGTGGCCAATTATAATACTGCAACTGAGAAGTGAGCTTGAATAGGTACCACCAGCTGGTTAAATAAGGAACTGCAGGAGGGGAGGACTTCCAGAGCAGTGCGCCAGAGAGACAGGTGGAGATCCGCGTTCCTGCAATCTCGAGGCGGACATGGTGCCAAAGAGAAACGAGGGACTAGGCATAAGTCTCCTCGACCTCAGGGGGGGGGACCTGAGGGCGGAAGCCCAAGGCAGCGCAAAAGAAGAGGTTTCCCAATATTATAGAACAAAGAAAACTTATAAAAGACGTGGGGAAGACCTTTGCACAAAGAGGCAAAACCACTCTCTGGTACAAACGCCCCAATTCCCCGGCACGGCAGCACTGAACTCTCCTATAAAAAGGAGACTGTTAAAAGCAAGAGCCAGTATGGTGTAGTGGTTAAGAGCGGTAGTCTCGTTATCTGGGGAACCGGGTTCGCGTCTCCGCTCCTCCACATGCAGCTGCTGGGTGACCTTGGGCCAGTCACACTTCTGTGAAGTCTCTCAGCCCCACTCACCTCACAGAGTGTTTGTTGTGGGGGAGGAAGGGAAAGGAGAATGTTAGCCGCTTTGAGACTCCTTAAAGGGAGTGAAAGGCGGGATATCAAATCCAAACTCTTCTTCTTCTTCTTCTTCTCCCCTGTAAAATAAAATTGTAAGAAAACAATTGAAAAACCTCTACCTGTTCAGTGGAGGGAAGGGGAGGCAGGAAGAAAAGTTTATGAAGTGAACTACAGAACCGAACAGACAACAGAGAAGGGGGACGTATTCCTCACGCGAAAACCCTGTTAATAATTGTACAAGGTGTTTTAAGAAAAGCCTGCCTAGATACTAGTGGCGTAGCATGGGGGTGGCAGGGGGGGCCAGCCGCACCGGGCGCAACATCTGAGGGGGGCGCGCTTGCACCTCTCTGCCCCTACCTGGCTCACTCACTCACTCTCAGTGCTGTCACAGATTTCGTAAAAATTTCGCTATTGTCACACGATCCTCCTCCTAGCCAATCAGGAAGTGGGATCCACTTCCTCATTGGCCGAAAGGCGAATGCATGCAATTGGCTGAGCTGCCGAGCAGGAGGCAGGAGAACTCGAGGAGACGCGGGGAACTGAGTAGAAGCCGCTGCTGCAGGTAAGTCTCTCTGCATTGAAAGGGGGCACGTTGGTCTCTCCGCATTGAAAGAAGGGCTTGCGCTTGATCAACGCGTGCAAAAGTTAAAAGCATTGGCTTTATTTTGTCATGAAAAACGTGACAGTCTAGTGTCAAAGGCAACTGAGAAAGCTCTGCAGGTATGCAAAACCTATTGCATACCTACAGAGAGAAGAGTTGGAAGATGGATGGCGAGAACAGTTGCGATGCTGGCTTGACCTTAATACAGAAAACAAGCAGAGAACAACTGGAAGCAATTAATCAGCTTCAGGCAGAAATTTAAAAACATACTACGCAGATGAATACGCTTCACCAGCGATTTGCTTTTTTGCAAATCCAAACATTGTTGGATACTGGAAAAGATGATTTTATTAAGAAACAAATTCAGCACACGTGTGCTCAGTACACAGAATTGAATGCTGCATCTATGCTCACCGAAATAACTCGACTTCGGCACCACATTATCTTGTATAAGGAGGTCAGTCCTGATGAGCAGGTCAGCTTTAGATTTGCTTCGCTGGGTGTATAAGTGGAAGCTGCAAGAAAGTTTAACTAACTTTGTTGTCACATTAAGAATCTTTCTTACTATCACTGTTTCTACAGCGAGTTGTGAAAGTTTCTCAAAACTTAAACTAATTAAAACATATCAGAGATCTACAATGAGCCAAGAAAGACTGAGTAATCTAGCAATACTGTCCATTGAGAGAGACTAACGTAGATTTCAATTCCATTGTTGAAAAATTTGCACTAATTAAAAGCAGGCAAATTTAAATTAATCTGTATATACAGATTGATATCTTGCACTTCTATTAAAGAATTACAATTAGAGGTACAGGTTTGAGGAAGTTGGCTCCATCTAGCCCAGTCTTGGATCATCTCCAGGGTATGGTTCCATTTTGATGTTTAGTTTTTGTTCTTGATATTTTTTGTCGTTTACTATGGTTGTGAGACGACATATGCATGGCCCATGCTAGGTTACTACATTTGTAGATTTGTATTCATAGACCTGCTGAAAATGTGGAGAATGTGTAATGCATGTTCGATGTTTATGTTGCAAATTTATTGTAATGTATGCTGTTGGTCTTTTGCTTACTTTGCTTTGGTTCTTGTCTGTTTTCTGTAAGTTTTTGGCTGTTTTAAATTTGGAGGTTTAAGTATATATATGTTGGTGGGAAACTGTCATGTGACGGGCCAATGGCCGTAATAAATATCAATCAATCAATCAATCAATCAATGTAATGCATGTTCGCACTCAAGAAAGTGTTTGAAAATAAACTTGTATTTAGATGCATTTTACTTTAATTACATCAGTATTTTCATAACAAACAACACATAACAAACAATACAATACTCTATGGATGTTGGTGATCTGACACTAACTAAAAGTGAAACAAAATAAGTGCCATGGTCAGATCACTTCCTGGTGCAACTGGACTTCTCCGCAACCCTTCCCCTCTGCAGGGAGGTGGGACCGATTCGGATGGTCCGCCCCCACCACTTAATGGATCCAATTGGCTTCCAGAGAGTGGTAGGAGATGCTTTATCCCAAGTTGATGGCCTTTCAGCTGATTCCCTGGTGGCACGCTGGAATGCGGAGTTAACCAGGGCTATTGACTGTCTGGCTCCGAAGCGCCCTCTCCGATTGCATGGAGCCCGGACAGCCCCGTGGTTTTCCCCAGAGCTGAGGGTGATGAAACAATCGTTGAGACGGCTAGAGCGCCGGTGGCGGAAAACTCATTCTGAATCAGACCGGACACGGGCTAGAGCTCAACGTCGAGCCTACCATGTGGCAATGGCAACGGCGAAGAGGGCTTTCTTCGCCGCCTCCATTGCATCTGCAGAAAACAGCAGCAAGAGACTTTTTCAGGTGGTTCGCAATCTATCGGAACCACCTGTACCACTGGGGCCTGGTAGGGACCCCAAGATCTCCTGCAATGCTTTTGCAAAGTTTTTTGCAGATAAAATCGCTCAGATTCAGAAGGAGGTAGACTCCACCGTGGGAGCAGGGCCAGGGCAGGAGAGTGAGAGTTCTGTCTAGTCCTGTTACATGGGATCAATTCCAATCTGTTACCTCCGAGGATGTGGACAGGCTGCTTGGACAAGTGAAACCGACCACCTGTCTCCTTGATCCTTGCCCATCCTGGCTGATAAAAGCGAGCCGGGAAGGGCTGGGCGATGGGCTCTGCGGGGTGGTGAATGCTTCCCTCCATGAGGGACCGTCTCGTTCATTAAACCGCTTCTTAAAAAAACATCTTTAGACCCGGCCAATTTGGCCAACTATCGCCCAGTCTCAAATCTGCCATTCTTGGGCAAGGTGATTGAGCAGGTGGTTGCTTAACAACTCCAAGCATGCCTGGAGGAAACGGACCATTTGGATCCCTTCCAATCGGGATTCAGGCCTCACCATGGGACTGAAACTGCCTTGGTCGCGCTGGTTGATGATCTCCGGCGGGCTAGGGACAAAGGTGAGAGCTGTTTCCTAGTTCTGCTGGATCTCTCAGTGGCCTTTGACACCATCGACCATAACATCCTTCTGGACCATCTAGAGGGGCTGGGAGCTGGGGGCACTGTTATACAGTGGTTCCGCTCCTTCCTCCTGGGCCGTGTTCAGAAAGTGGTGTTGGGGGATGAGTGTTTAGACCCCTGGGCTCTCACTTGTGGGGTGCCTCAGGGTTCTGTCCTCTCCCCCATGCTTTTTAATATCTATATGAAGCCGCTGGGAGAAATCATCAGGGGGTTTGGACTGGGTGTTCATCAGTATGCAGATGACACCCAGCTCTACCTCTCCTTTAAATCAGAACCAGTGAAGGCGGTGAAGGTTCTGTGTGAGTGCCTGGAGGCGGTTGGAGGATGGATGGCGGCTAACAGATTGAGGTTGAGTCCTGACAAGACAAAAGTACTGTTTTGGGGGGACAGGGAGCGGGTTGGTGTGGGGGATTCCCTGGTCTTGAATGGGGCAACTGTGCCCCTGAAGGACCAGGTGCGCAGCCTGGGAGTCATTTTGGACTCACAGCTGTCCATGGAGGCGCAGGTTAACTCTGTGTCCAGGGCAGCTGTCTACCAGCTCCACCTGGTACGCAGGCTAAGACCCTACCTGCCCGCGAACTGTCTCGCCAGAGTGGTGCATGCTCTAGTTATCTCACGCTTGGACTACTGCAACGCGCTCTACGTGGGGCTACCTTTGAAGGTGACCCGGAAACTGCAATTAATCCAGAATGCGGCAGCTAGACTGGTGACTGGCCGCCGGGACCACATAACACCGGTTCTGAGAGATCTGCATTGGCTCACAGTACGTTTCCGAGCATGATTCAAAGTGTTGGTGCTGACCTTTAAAGCCCTAAACGGCCTCGGTCCTGTATACCTGAAGGAGCGTCTCCACCCCCATTGTTCAGCCCGGACACTGAGATCCAGCGCCGAGGGCCTTCTGGCGGTTCCCTCATTGCGAGAAGTGAGGCTACAGGGAACCAGACAGAGGGCCTTCTCAGTAGTGGCGCCCGCCCTGTGGAATGCCCTCCCATCAGATGTCAAAGAGATAATTACCTGACATTCAGAAGACATCTTAAGGCAGCCCTGTTCAGGGACGTTTTTAATATGTAATGCTGTACTGTTTTTAACACTGATTGGGAGCCGCCCAGAGTGGCTGGGGAAACTCAGCCAGATGGGCGGGGTATAAATAATAAATTATTATTATTATTACATGTGCTTAGGGGGTAAGGGTTTCTTTA